>NC_086451.1:14228814-14833314 GCF_028390025.1 Pseudophryne corroboree
TACATATTTGCTTTACAGTGGGGGCGGTGCATGGCCCATTGAATAATTGCAGATCTCAGCTTTTCACAGGGATTAGTTGCAAGAAGTTTGGAAAGGGGGAGGGGCGACCGATGCTGGTGTGGAATATGATTGGCTACCACTCACTCATAGTTATCTGTGTGCAGCTACCTATGTCACTGAAGCTCCTCCCCCTTTTACAAACTTCCCCCAAATGATCCCTATCAAACCTATATGCATGTATATTCTACATATGGGGATTCTGCACAGTGTGTACCAGACTGCCCAGAGGAATGATAGGAGATGGGAGGAGGTGAAGGGGCATTATCAGGAATAGAACGTCTGACTAAATGCAGGCCATAGAAGTAGGAGTCTTCTATAGCATAAATATTACTACAGGGTGTGCTGCCGCTGTCATCCATGAAGAATTTGGCCACAGGAGGGCGCTATTTCAGTCTGTGGGACACATTTTAGTTTTACGGATATGTCCAATAACAAATGATATTTTGCTGAATAACCCCCTCTCACAAGTAGCAGGACTACTGGGGTCCTGTGTCTTCAATCCCCCCATAGTTCTGCTAGCATTGGGAGGGTACTAATGGTTAAGGATGCATTTGTAAATAGACATATCCTCCCATGTTACTGAATAGTCATGATGTACACACAAGTTTATGCCTCTTATTATTCCAGCTCTATTACAAAGCAGGTCACAGCCACCTAGTGTCACTGATGTCATGCACCTAGGGGGCGGAGCTGACACAGGGCGCATTGCCATTCAGTTACACCGCTGGCTATGTAGTCCGCCCTCATCCGGTACTTTCGTGGGCACGGGTGATTCTTTGGGTATTTTGTCATTTGTGTCACCTCATAGTGTAATCCTATCTCCGCACATTACTGATCCTCCCAGTGTAACCTATGTAGCGCGCCCAAGATGGCTTCCTCACCTGGTACTTGTGCAAATGGGACTAGCAATCTGCGGAACTGACGAGTCTGATGGTATCTCATACTTTGTATTTCACACACTGTGATAGTTGTACTGCGCACAAGAAGGCGGCCAACCTTCACATACGATTTCTCTCCTGCGAATGTAAAGCACTTCCTTTTGGCAAAAAGTTGTATATAAATAAAAATGTATTATTATTGATAAACACAGCCTAAAATAAATCTAACCAAAAACTTCTGTTAAGAAAGTTTCCCATTCTATTATTAATAAAGGGAAAATGTCTATTGTGTACCAAAATACTGTAACCTACAGAATAAGATGTTGGTTTTCATGTTCTACACTATCTCTAAACTATCTCCACACTACAGCAGTACTACCGCCTTCCCACCACAGCAATCCTACCGCCTTCCCACCACAGCAATCCTACCGCCTTCCCACCACAGCAATCTTACTGCCTTCCCACCACAGCAATCCTACCGCCTTCCCTCCACACCACAGCAATCCTACCGCCTTCCCACCACAGCAATCCTACCGCCTTCCCACCACAGCAATCCTACCGCCTTCCCACCACAGCAATCCTACCGCCTTCCCACCACAGCAATCTTACTGCCTTCCCACCACAGCAATCCTACCGCCTTCCCTCCACACCACAGCAATCCTACCGCCTTCCCACCACAGCAATCCTACCGCCTTCCCTCCACACCACAGCAATCCTACCGCCTTCCCACCACAGCAATCCTACCGCCTTCCCACCACAACAATTCTAGCGCCTTCCCACCACAACAAATCTACCGCCTTCCCTCCACACCACAGCAATCCTACCGCCTTCTCACCACAACAATTCTACTGCCTTCCCTCCACACCACAGCAATCCTACCACCTTCCCTCTGCACCACAGCAATCTTCCCACCACAGTAATCCTACCTCCTTCCCTCCACACCACAGCAATCCTACCACCTTCCCACCACGAAACAGCAATCCTACCGCCTTCCCTCCACACCACAGCAATCCTACCACCTTCACACCACAGCAATCCTACCGCCTTCCCTCTACACCACAGCAATCCTACCACTATCCCCCTACACCACAACAATCCTACCGCTTTCCCTCCACACCACAGCAATCCTACCGCCTTCCTACCACAACAATTCTACCGCCTTCCCACCACAACAATTCTACCGCCTTCCCTCCACACCACAGCAATCCTTCCCTCTACACCACAGCAATCCTACTGCCTTCCCTCCACACCACAGCAATCCTACTGCCTTCCCTCCACACCACAGCAATTCTACTGCCTTCACTCCACACTAATCCTACCGCCTTCCCTCCACACCACAGCAATACTATTGCCTTCCCTCTAAGCTATGGCAGTACTCCCTCCTTCCCTCCATGCTGCTGCAATCCTACCACCTTCCCTCCACAGCAATCCTACCACCTTCCCTCCACACCACAGCAATCCTACCGCCTTCCCTCCACACCACAGCAATCCTACCGCCTTCCCTCCACACCACAGCAATCCTACCACCTTCCCTCCACACCACAGCAATCTTACCACCTTCCCCCCACACCACAGCAATGCTACCACCTTCCCCGCACACCACAGCAATGCTACCGCCTTCCCTCCGCACCACAGCAATGCTACCACCTTCCCTCCGCACCACAGCTATGCTTCCTCCTTCCCTCCACACCACAGCAATCTTACCACCTTCCCCCCACACCACAGCAATGCTACCACCTTCCCCCCACACCACAGCAATGCTACCGCCTTCCCTCCACACCACAGCAATGCTACCACCTTCCCTCCACACCACAGCAATCCTACCGTTTTCCCTCTACACTACAGCAATCCTACCACCTTCCCTCCACACCACAGCACTCCTACCGCCTTCCCTCCACACCACAGC
Organism: Pseudophryne corroboree; assembly: GCF_028390025.1. Lineage (NCBI taxonomy): Eukaryota > Metazoa > Chordata > Amphibia > Anura > Myobatrachidae > Pseudophryne > Pseudophryne corroboree. The sequence continues at coordinate 14,231,659 of NC_086451.1, forward strand.
TATGCTTCCTCCTTCCCTCCACACCACAGCAATGCTACCACCTTCCCTCCACACCACAGCATTCCTACCACCTTCCCTCCACACCACAGCAATGCTACCACCTTCCCTCCGCACCACAGCTATGCTTCCTCCTTCCCTCCACACCACAGCAATCTTACCACCTTCCCCCCACACCACAGCAATGCTACCGCCTTCCCTCCACACCACAGCAATGCTACCACCTTCCCTCCACACCACAGCAATCCTACCGTTTTCCCTCTACACTACAGCAATCCTACCTCCTTCCCTCCACACCACAGCAATGCTACCACCTTCCCTCCACACCACAGCAATCCTACCGCCTCCACACCACAGCAATCCTACCGCCTTCCCTCTACACTACAGCAATCCTACCGCCTTCCCTCCACACCACAGCAATGCTACCACCTTCCCTCCACACCTCAGCAATCCTACCGCCTTCCCTCCACACCACAGCATTACTACCTCCTTCCCTCCACACCACAGCAATCCTACCGCCTTCCCTCCACACCACAGCAATCTTACCGCCTTCCCTCCACACCACAGCATTCCTACCGCCTTCCCTCCACACCAAAGCAATCCTACCGCCTTCCCTCCACACCAAAGCAATCCTACCGCCTTCCCTCCACACCACAGCAATCCTACCGCCTTCCCTCCACACCACAGCAATCCTACCGCCTTCCCTCTACCCTACAGCAATCCTACCGCCTTCCCTCCACACCACAGCAATGCTACCACCTTCCCTCCACACCTCAGCAATCCTACCGCCTTCCCTCCACACCACAGCATTACTACCTCCTTCCCTCCACACCACAGCAATCCTACCGCCTTCCCTCCACACCACAGCAATCTTACCGCCTTCCCTCCACACCACAGCATTCCTACCGCCTTCCCTCCACACCAAAGCAATCCTACCGCCTTCCCTCCACACCAAAGCAATCCTACCGCCTTCCCTCCACACCACAGCAATCCTACCGCCTTCCCTCTACCCTACAGCAATCCTACCGCCTTCCCTCCACACCACAGCAATCCTACCACCTTCCCTCCACACCACAGCAATCCTACCACCTTCCCTCCACACCACAGCAATCCTACCACCTTCCCACCACACCACAGCAATCCTACCACCTTCCCTCCACGCCACAGCAATCCTACTACCTTCCCTCCACGCCACAGCATTCCTACCTCCTTCCCGCCACACCAATTCTACCACCTTTCATCGACACCACAGCAATCCTACTACCTTCCCTCCACACCACAGCAATGCTACCACTTACTACAAAACTACCGCCTTACCCCCTAGCAACACTGCCAACCCCGCACTACAGTAATAATACCACCAACATTCCTGTGCAACAGCAACAATGCCATCAGCTGCCCCACGCTATAGCACTAGTACCACGACTTCCTGTGTTATGGAGCATGACGGGGCGGGAAGTAACGCAGTAAAGGATGAAGACGGAGTGGTAAGGCAATTACATCATAAATGTGGTAAAAACAAAAGACAGTGAAGTTTGTGAACCTAGTGTCAACATGGAGACAATTACAGCTGGGGCTCACTCTACTGCCACAGATAATACGGTGACGTGGTCACAGCCATAACGTACTGTAGATGATAGGATTTGATCATTATTGTTCTGTAAGTGGTAATTACGTATCTTTGTCAATTTGTTTGCTCTATATCTAATATTTCTGGCTGTATACCCATGTAATCCTGTATCTTTCTGTCTAAGTATGGCGCTACAGAGTACAGAGGCGGTGGAACCGAACAGATCCAGCAAATAGCCCACATGGCGGTGACAGACATCAGAGATTCCCAACCAACATTTCTAAATCTATAAAACTCAGGAATGTTGGAGGCTGCCTGGAGTATTTATACACTGAACAGTTGGAGGGACGTCATTTTACAGGCACGCTGCAAAATCCGTATATGACACACTACAGTGTTCTTGTTCTACTCATTTGTTTATGTAGGCGCTTTGGAAACCTTGTTGTTCCATATAAATGAAGGATAATAATGACACTAGCTCCCCATTTATTGATTATTATCTGGTTGTGGGTTCACACCTAGTGTCATGATTTCAGCCTGCACTCAGATACCATAATCTAGGACAGCTGGGAGGCGACGATGCAAATTATCAGGTCACAAATTTCTACCCGGTAATTTCCTGATCAACCAGGGTATTTTTCCTGTGTGAACGGGTCAATTACACATAGGTATATAGCATTGGGCATCATAGGCTCGCAGGGTCACTAAGAATCACAGAGAATACGTTATATTAAATGTATTTAGAGCCTAATTCAGGTTGGATCGCAGTGTGTGAGCCAACCGCAGATTTTGAGAATTAGATGCATATCCAGCGCCCATCCTGCGCATGCGACCGCAGATAATGCGATCGCCTCTGCCTGTCAATCAAGTAGAGGTGGCGGGGGGGGGCAATGCTCCGTTTCCAGGGAGGAAACGGAACGTTGGGGGAAGACGGTAAGGCGCGAACAGGGGGTGGCCAAACGGGGGGTGTCGGGGGCGTGATTTTGGCACTTGCGTGATATCACACGCAGCTGCCGTGGTCGAAAACATGACGGTGGGCCTCCTGTGGGCACAGCTAAGCTGCGCCGGCAGGATGCTTCTTCTATTTCTGCTAACAAGCAGAAATTGCCATGCGTTCGCAATATCTGCTTGTTGAACGGAGGGAGGTGCCGGTCAGCATGTTGGGCGGCCTTGCCCAGCGATGGGCGTCCCCCAGCATGCGAGCCAAAGGATTGCAAATTCTGCTAATAGGTGCCGGGCGCTACCACTGCGCCCGGCACAGGTTGCTATACCCAACCGTAGTCCGTGTGGATCGTTAAATATGAAAAAGTTCAAAAAAAGAAAAAAATTGAAAAACTCATGTCGACATTTTGACCTAGAACCTGTCGACCTTGAAACCCTGTCGACCAATAGTTGTCGACCTAAACATTGTCGACTTAGTTACTATCGACCTAGGAACCGGATCCCAGTTTAATTATCAAACACTTAATAAGAATGACTTACAGGTGATAACTGCAAAATAAGTTAAGAAGAAAAAAAAAGGAATACATTTTCAGAAATCCATAATTTGCAAACAAGACCTACGGAACTTCTGTTGTGGAGGGTTTCACAAAGATTGGGGGAGAGCTTTGATTTGAGAATGCTCCATACCTAAGTATGCACAACTTTCTTAATTTCAACAGACATTTTATCTTTGTAGGAGGCTGCACCTGGGCCCCCACCTTTGGGATTAACTGTCTCGGTACCAAAATTAATGATGCAGCCTTGCTTATATGGGTGCATACCCTCTTTATTCTTATAACACAGGGTCTACCTGTCAAACTAGCAGTGTCTCATCACTCCTATGGGCAGTTTTATGGCTTTGTCTGGAAGGAGATTAGCCTCACAGAAGGTTTCTCAGTTCTCTTCTTAGGACATTTTTGTCACCTGTGTAGACACACAATCTGTACCCAAAGCAGAAAGGTGAGATTTCCCTAACCCACACATTGCCCCCTGCAGTATATAGTAAACACATTCTTTTACAACCAAACCAAATTGTCTGTTGGTTCACTTTAATTATCTGGACTAATTACAGGATTGCAATTGCCATACAGTAGAATATAGAGTACATTAATTCAACATATTTGAACCATCACATATTTTGGGATAAGATAAAGACTGGTCACGACACCTAGCATTACAATTAACCCTGTCACCCGGACACCTTTTCTTAAAGCTACAGGCTCTTATTTACAGGCATTCTCTACCTACCTCCCAGCCTACAAACAGATAGTAAATGGCTATCGGCATGGTGATTGGGTCCCGTGAATGGCAGTGTAGGGGCCCACGTGCATTGCTTTGCCCAGGGCCTACTATGCTGCAGGGACCCACTCCATATCCTGCTATGGGGCCTAACGATGTATTGCTGCACCCATGATAACCTGCATTGTGCCTCAACGCAACTGGAGGCACTGGGCACAAAGGGAGGAGCAAGGTGTCAAATTTAAAAAGTGCAATAAGGCTTTACCTGTAATGTCTGATCTGTATGGCAGGTGTTTTCACAATATCTGTCCATCATGTTATTGATCTGGTAGTACACAGACTGAGTATGCATCACCAGTGGTAAGAGGTCAGAATAAATCCTAGTGGCAGCAACCAGTAATATAACAGCTTTCTTTAGTCTCACTTGTGACTGATGAGAGCTAATAGCTCATTGGTTGCTGTATACGCAACATAAAAGGAGCACTTCGCACATTTGCAGTTTGTAAATGACTCATATTGTGTAGGGCACGGTATAGGGTTCATACGGAATAAAATCTTTTGATATTCCCAGCAGTGCTGGAGATTCTCCATCGAGCCACAGGGAAGGCAGTCATGCGTCACTTTGGGTCCTGAAATTTCAAAGTGCAGCCGCTCATCATTTTTTTGTAATGCTCTTCAAAGGCCTCGCTCTGCTGAGCCGTAAACAGGGTCTTCCAGTCACCCACTGTACCTGTCAGAGGGGGAAACAAAACGCATTAATCACCACATAAATGTATAATGACAGATAGATACTCACCTGTATTACTTGAAGGAGTGTCCCACTGTAAGGACTCACAGTACAGCGGCTCACCACATGTTGCTTGCATAAAACGGGGGAATGGAGACTAGGGATGAGAGTATAATCTTACCACTGTATAAATCATTGGTGCGGCCACATCTGGAATATTGTGTATAGTTCTGGGCACCTCACTGTAAAAAAGATATCTTGGAACTAGAAAGGGTTCAGAGGCGAGCCACCAAACTGGTTAAGGGATTAGAGGAACTGAATTATGAGGAAAGACTTAAATGGTTAGATATGTTTACACTGGAAAAGAGGTGGCTGAGAGGGGACATTATTAATATCTATAAATACATAACATTTTATAATACTGGTTGAACTCGATGGACATTTGTCTTTTTTTAACCTCAACAACTATGTAACTATGTTACTCTCCACTTTCCTCTAGAAACCACCTCCGAGTGTCCGCCACTGCATAGCCGTCGGAAGAGCACCGGAAAGCTACATACAATAACACTTGTTATCAAGGGAGCACAAAAATAAAATATACAAACTCTTTATTTTTAAAATGTATATAAACAGAAAAAACCCACATTCAATAAATACATTGGAGTCAATATACATAAACACCGCTATCCATATCTATATGAAAACTAATATATCTATTTCATAGTGCCCTTTATGACAACGGAAAATGTCTATTAAAATGTCCAAGAAATCCTCATGGATAAAGCTGTTGTAAATTTATAATCGTTATTTTCCAGTAGTAGTTGATACTTAAAGTTCCTTCTTGTGGATAACACTTTTGGTTTAAAATTCACGTATTCTTATCACCCTACACACATTAATTATTTGGATATTGCTCTCTCTGTCAGGGAAGAAGTTGTTACTACTAGTATCTATAGGAAGGAGGTTGATTGTAATGGTTATCTTAACTACAAGAGTTTGTCGCCACCAAAAATGGAAAGACAATATACCCATGGGACAATATTTAAGAATGAAAAGAAACTGCACGGGACAAGAGGAATTTAACAAGCAAGCTGAGATACTTACAGAGGCTTTTCTAGATCAAGGCTATCCAGTAGAGTTGCTAGATAAATCTCTAAAAGTAGCAAATAACAGAAGTAGAGACTCCCTTCTATCTAGGGCATCTATCATTGAACTTGGGGAAAATAATGAAACAGAGACACCTTTTCCACTAGCTCAAAAAACACGGGTGAATGCACGGGGGCGCGCATTTACCCGTGTTTTTTGCAAGTGGAAAAGGGTAAACCCGGATCAAGTGACCCGTGAATCCTACCCGGCTATTTACCTGGGTAGGACACGGGACTGATCCGGGTAGGGTTGTAGTGTAAACGGGAGCCGTGTCGATGCGACACGGCTCCCATTTACACTGTATGGAAGGGCGGCGCTGGGAGATCATGTGATCTCCCTGCGCCGCCCCTGCCGCGTCACTAGAAGCGTCACCAACTCGGCATATGCCGGGTTGTGACTGCTGATGGGAAAGGGGCCGAGCACGGGTCGCAGCAGGGGGCAGCTCCCGTGTCAGGCTCCCGGCTGCGACCCGTGCTCGTAAGTGGAAAAGGGGTATAAGGGTAAAGAACGAGATGAAAATAAAATACTCCCATTCATTACTAAATATAATAATTGCTCTAATGAGATCAAGGACGTTCTAAGAAAAAACTTTGGAATACTCAAACCAGACAAGACTCTTAACTCTTGCCTAGGAGAGACAGTGAAGGTTGTATTTCGAAAGGCCAAAAATATTAAAAATCATGTTTCCCCAAGTTTCTATCAGGGACAGAGATCAGAGAGCATTCAGGCTTTAAATTGGTTAACCCCTTTAAGAGGATGTTTCAAATGTGGAAAGAAAAACTGTTTAACATGCCCCCATATGATTAACAGAAGTACCAGCTTTGAATCAATGTCTTTGCATCTGAAATTTGATATAGGTGCAGTTATTAATTGTCAGCATACGTACGTGATATACCTGATAACCTGCATATGTAGAAAACAATATGTAGGAAGAACGACAAGAAGTTTAAATGTTAGGTTTCTCGAGCATAGAAGGAATGTGAGTAAAAAGAACCTTAAACATAGTGTTTCAAGGCACGTCGCATATTGTCATGCTGGGAATGTGGAAGTTTTGAAGGTGCAGGCGATTGAGTATGTGGCCCCTACCCCGAGGGGGGGAGACAGATTCAATCGTCTTTGCACAAGGGAGGCATTTTGGATTTTTTCTTTGGGTACCCTCACCCCCGATGGTCTGAATGAGAGCATCGAATTGAATAATATTGGTGGTCTCTGAAAATTTTAATTAAATAAACAAATAAACTATTAGAAGTAGTTGCATTTTGGGAACAGCTTTCTTTTTAGGAATAAAATGCATATTCCGTTGTGTGTTCTTTCAAAATCCTCTAGAAAAATCCACTAGAAATGATGAATATCAGGTCTCTTTTCCCATCTCTTCCACACTTTTTTCTGGTTCAATGTTTTTTTCCCCCTTCTCTTCCGCCTCCCCTCCTTCTTTAAACCCTGGAACCTTTTTAAGGGTTTCTTTGTGTTGTTTAAAGTAGCAATGGAATCACAATATGGGATGATTATAATATATAGGAGAACTAGGTTTTAAGGAAGTGATAAATTATTCCAGGTGTTAAAATAAAAATAAAAGTATAAATAAATCGATAGAATAATTTTATTTAAAGTAATTAAATAATATTAATGATAAGTTGAGCGAGTCAGATTCGAACATGGGACTCACTGCATGGAGTGTAGGTGATGGTTCCCCTGCGCCATGAGAGCTGCTTTAGTATTGATGTAGGTTTAGGTTATCCTTAAAGGCTTGGCTTTTTATGAATAAAGTGGGGATTCTTAGTGTTTCTGTCTCCTAGCTATGAATATGTGATAATTGATACAGGATATCGATAGAAGGATTAGATGATAATCTGCATATAATTACATACTATTGTTATTCTTAAACCACCATGTTGCTTATTTTTATTTTATTTTTAAACTATAATAGATTGTAAAATGCTGTTTATATGTGTAATTAGTAAGCTAATACATATGGGAGTCATTACATGAATGCATTTAATTAATTAGTTAGTAATGCTATTGGTCCGGTGCAGTTTAAAAAGAGCCTGTTAGGCTGCTGATGTATCCTCTGACGAAACCGCTCTTGGATAACAGCGGAGAAACGCGTAAGGAAGGTGCTTTACCGGACATTCTGAATGCTGACACTTTAAGCCCGTTTACAACAAGCTACACTGCGGCGGACGTCCATTGCTAAGACAGCGGTAGGGAAGAAAAAGCTATCTGAGGCTGAGCAAAGGAGGTCTCTACCCCACCCGAGAGAAAAATATTCCAACCGCGAGTGTCATTAAGATCCAGCCACGAATAGCGGGGGTCGTAGCATACCGCTGTGATTTACCAACTACCACGGCGTTCTCCCCCTGCTTCCCTCTAATACTCACGTGAGTTATATATGAACTTTCAACTGCAGTAACATTAAATAGAGGCGGTGGTTACAATTGTTGCTGTTTATCCACAAGAAGGAACTTTAAGTATCAACTACTACTGGAAAGTAACGATTATAAATTTACAACAGCTTTATCCATGAGGATTTCTTGGACATTTTAATAGACATTTTCCGTTGTCATAAAGGGCACTATGAAATAGATATATTAGTTTTCATATAGATATGGATAGCGGTGTTTATGTATATTGACTCCAATGTATTTATTGAATGTGGGTTTTTTCTGTTTATATACATTTTAAAAATAAAGAGTTTGTATATTTTATTTTTGCGCTCCCTTGATAACAAGTGTTATTATCTCTAAAAATTGGTTTACTATTGGTAGAACAGTACTACCTATGGGAGCAGCAATTTACAATATACTGTGAAATTAAACAGATGCACAAGATCTAATGAAATAAGCAATAACTGGTGGAATAGTTAAGTTTTTATAGGAGCGCTGGGTTCTATATATATATATATATATATATATATATATATATATATGGTTATATATATATAGACTTTTTTAAAAGCTACATACAATGTCTGGCAACCATTGAAAAGCTGCAATTCGATAGAAAATAGTATTTCCATTATATTGAAAGTATAGATCATTGCTAACCATAGTTTCTGATGTCCATCCCTACCCTGTATTAACCTTTGAGGTGCCGGCTGAACGATCAATGAATTCTGCTGATGCAGGTAGGAGGTGTCAGACAGGCCCTCTAGGACCCAGTGGGCCTTTGACGACTACCATTAACGTTTAGTGGTTCATTTGGCCCTGGTAAGGGGCTCTGCCATTCTGGTGTCACACAGATGGAGAAGCCACCATATAGACACAATAGGAACTGGACATCCAGAGTGGAATCTTCCTCTAAGTGCTTTAAGTTCCCAAGTCCAAGTGCTAAGGAATCCACCATTTTGCCTGAGACCAGACTACCAAAGACACGGAGAACAGGTCTGTATGGCGGTCACATCAGAGGGCACTTATAGACCCTGTATGTGCGCTGTGTAGGATTGTGCTAGTGAAGATAGAAACATTGAATGTGACGGTAGATAAGAGCCACTTGGCCCATTTAGTCTGCCCCTTTTAGGATTAGGGTATTAAGGTTAGGGGTCAGGGTATCAGGGTTGGGGTAATAGGATTAGGGGTAAGGGTATAGGCCAATGACTACACAGAAACAACCCAATGGCAGACAACAAAATCACCCCACTGTCGTCTTCTTTCAAAATCTCAACACCAAATGTTTCACTAGGAAAACACATTCCATGTAATTCACAAAACACACCTGCATTTCATCAGATCTCCTGCACGGGAAGCAGCCAGGATGTCGGCTGTTGGGAACTCGGCAGTCAGAATACCTACGCCAGTCTGAATGCCGACACCGGCATTCAGAAAGGGGGCAACATCCCGGCGCCGGAATCCCAACAACCGGGATCCCGAACGAGGAGGCACCGCGCCGCTGTAGAGGTAAGCCATGGTGGGGGGGAGGGGTTAGGTTTAGGCTGCGGAGAGGGGGGATGTTAGGGTTAGGCTGCGTCCCTGGAGGTTAGGGTTAGGCATCGGGGAGGGAGGGTTAGGCAGCGGGGAGGAGGGTTAGAGTTAGGCAGCGGGGAGGGAGGGTTAGGGTTAGGCAGCGGGGAGGGGGGGTTAGAGTTAGGCAGCGGGGAGGGTTAGGGTTAGGCAGCGGGGAGGTGGGGGTTAGGCTATGGGCAGTTGGGTTAGGTTTAGGCAGCGGAAAGGGGGGTTACATTTAGGCACATTCAGAAGTAGTTAGGGTAGGGACAAAGGGGGGGGGGGGTTAGGGTTAGGCTGCAGGTAGGGAGGGTTACATAGTTACGTAGTTACATAGTTGTTGAGGTTGAAAAAAGACAAATGTCCATCGAGTTCAACCTGTAGTAATAATTTTTTTTATTTTTTATTTTTTAAATCTTAATTAAATGCTGTATCCTTAGATATTTTTTTCCGCTAGAAATTTATCTAATCCATTTTTAAACTTATTGATTGAGTCCACCATTACTACCTTCTCTGGCAAAAAATTCCAAATCTTTACTGCTCTTACTGTAATGAATCCGTTTCTCCGTTGTGTATGGAATTTTTTTTCTTCGAACCTCAGGGGATGTCCTTGTGTCCTATGTAGTGTTTTTTTGATGAACAAATCGTTTGATAAATCCTTGTATTGTCCCTTAATGTATTTAAAAATATTAATAATGTCCCCTCTCAGTCGCCTCTTTTCCAGTGTAAACATATCTAACCTTTTAAGTCTTTCCTCATAACCCAGTGCCTCTAACCCCTTAACCAGTTTGGTAGCTCGCCTCTGAACCTTTTCGAGTTCCAAGATATCTTTTTTATAGAGAGGTGCCCAGAACTGTACACAATATTCCAGATGTGGCCGCACCAATGATTTATACAGTGACAGGATTACACTCTCATCCCTTGTCTCCATTCCCCGTTTTATGCATGCTAACGCCTTATTTGCTTTTGTTGCTGCATTTTGACATTGTGTACTGCTACCAAGTTTTTTCTCGATGAGCACTCCCAAATCTTTTTCAACTACTGTTATCCCTACATTTTCCCCATTTAGTTTATAGGCTGCCTGGTTGTTCTTAGTCCCAAAGTGCATAACTTTACATTTGTCTATATTGAACCTCATTCTCCATTTGTCCGCCCAGACCTCAAGTCTAGATAAGTCATTCTGTAGAGACTCAACATCCTTGTCTGAATTAATTACTCTACATAGCTTAGTATCATCTGCGAAAATTGACACTGTGCTTTCCAGTCCCTCTCCTAGGTCATTAATGAATCTATTAAACAACAATGGTCTGAGTACTGAGCCCTGTGGTATTCCACTGAGCACTGAAGCCCATTCAGAGTACATCCCATTAATCCCCACTCGCTGTTCCCTATTGAACAGCCAGTTATTCACCCAAGTACAAATAGTGTCCCCTACCCTAAACTCCCTTAATTTGAGAATTAGTCTCTTATGTGGAACTTTGTCAAAGGCCTTAGCGAAGTCCAAAAAGATCACACCCACTGCTTGACCCTGATCAATATTATCGCTCACTTTCTCATAGAAGCTTATTAAGTTAGTTTGACAGGATCTGTCCTTCACAAAACCATGCTGATTCCTAGTAATAACCTTGGAGGTATCCAAGTACCTAAGTATGCTGTCCCTTAATATACCTTCTAGTAATTTCCCCACTATAGATGTCAAACTTACCGGTCTACAGTTACCGGGGTGATTTTTACTATCCTTTTTAAATATTGGGACAACCTCTGCTATGCGCCAATCCTTTGGTATCGTTCCTGATCTAATTGACTCTCTGAAAATCAAATATAGGGGTCTCGATATCTCTACATTAAGGTCCATAAGAACCCTGGGGTGGAGTCCATCTGGCCCATAAGATTTATTTATCTTAATTTTACTTAGTCTCTCCTGGACTACTTCCTCGTTTAACCAAGTACCTAGCATAGGGTCATTATCATAGCTAATGTTATGCTCTACTCTCGTCAACCTGTCCTCATTCGTGAATACTGATGAAAAAATGTTATCAAATAAATCCGCTTTATCCTTATCATCATTAATCAAGACAACCAACTCGCCCTTTAAAGGCCCAATATTCTCCCTTTTTAACCTTTGTCCGTTTATGTACTTAAAGAACTTTTTGGGGTTTGGTATACTCTCCTTTGCGATTTGTTTTTCATTTTCTGTTTTTGCTGCTCTGATTTCTTTTTTGCATTTTTTTGTTACATGCCTTGTAGAACTGGAATGATTCCACCGTTCCGTCAGACTTAAATGCTTTGAAAGCACGCCTTTTTTTTAGAGATGAGCGGGTTCGGTTTCTCGGAAACCGAACCCCCCCGAACTTCAGCCTTTTTACACGGGTCCGAGGCAGACTCGGATCTTCCCGCCTTGCTCGGCTAACCCGAGCGCGCCCGAACGTCATCATCCCGCTGTCGGATTCTCGCGAGGCTCGTATTCTATCGCGAGACTCGGATTCTATATAAGGAGCCGCGCGTCGCCGCCATTTTCACACGTGCATTGAGATTGATAGGGAGAGGACGTGGCTGGCGTCCTCTCCGTTTAGAGTAGACTAGAGAGTAGAGAGTAGAGACACTTGATTTACTAATTTTGGGGAGCATATTAGGACGGAGTACTACTTGCTGATAGTGTGACCAGTGACCACCAGTTTAATTAATCCGTTCTCTGCCTGAAAAAAAACGATACACAGTGTGACACAGTCACATACCATATCTGTGCTCAGCCTCAGTGTGCCCTCAGTGTGCTGCATCATCTATGTAATACTGTATATCTGACTGTGCTGAGTGCTCACTGCTCACACAGCTTAATTGTGGGGGAGACTGGGGAGCAGTTATAGCAGGAGTACATATTTTAACAGTGCACACTTTTGCTGCCAGAGTGCCACTGCCAGTGCCAGTGTGACTGACCAGTGACCACTGACCACCAGTATATTGTGATTGTCTGCCTGAAAAAGTTAAACACTCGTCGTGTGGTGTTTTTATTCTATAAACGCATTCTGCTGACAGTGTCCAGCAGGTCCGTCATTATATAATATATACCTGTCCGGCTGCAGTAGTGATATATATATATTTTTTATATCATTATCATCCAGTCTATATTAGCAGCAGATGCAGTACGGTAGTCCACGGCTGTAGCTACCTCTGTGTCGGCAGTCGCTCGTCCATCCATAATTGTATACCACCTACCCGTGGTGTTTTTTTTTCTATCTTCTTGATACTAGTAGCTTACTTTAGGAGTCTGCAGTGCTGAGCTGACAGTGTCCAGCAGGTCCGTCATTATATAATATATACCTGTCCGGCTGCAGTAGTGATATATATATATATTTTTTATATCATTATCATCCAGTCTATATTAGCAGCAGACGCAGTACGGTAGTCCACGGCTGTAGCTACCTCTGTGTCGGCAGTCGCTAGTCCATCCATAATTGTATACCACCTACCTGTGGTGTTTTTTTTTTCTATCTTCTTGATACTACTAGTAGCTTACTTTAGGAGTCTGCAGTGCTGAGCTGACAGTGTCCAGCAGGTCCGTCATTATATAATATATACCTGTCCTGCTGCAGTAGTGATATATATATATATTTTTTATATCATTATCATCCAGTCTATATTAGCAGCAGACGCAGTACGGTAGTCCACGGCTGTAGCTACCTCTGTGTCGGCAGTCGCTAGTCCATCCATAATTGTATACCACCTACCTGTGGTGTTTTTTTTTTCTATCTTCTTGATACTACTAGTAGCTTACTTTAGGAGTCTGCAGTGCTGAGCTGACAGTGTCCAGCAGGTCCGTCATTATATAATATATACCTGTCCGGCTGCAGTAGTGATATATATATATATTTTTTATATCATTATCATCCAGTCTATACTAGCAGCAGACGCAGTACGGTAGTCCACGGCTGTAGCTACCTCTGTGTCGGCAGTCGCTCGTCAATCCATAAGTATACTAGTATCCATCCATCTCCATTGTTTACCTGAGGTGCCTTTTAGTTGTGCCTATTAAAATATGGAGAACAAAAATGTTGAGGTTCCAAAAATAGGGAAAGATCAAGATCGACTTCCACCTCGTGCTGAAGCTGCTGCCACTAGTCATGGCCGAGACGATGAAATGCCAGCAACGTCGTCTGCCAAGGCCGATGCCCAATGTCATAGTACAGAGCATGTAAAATCCAAAACACCAAATATCAGTAAAAAAAGGACTCAAAAATCTAAAATAACATTGTCGGAGGAGAAGCGTAAACTTGCCAATATGCCATTTACCACACGGAGTGGCAAGGAACGGCTGAGGCCCTGGCCTATGTTCATGGCTAGTGGTTCAGCTTCACATGAGGATGGAAGCACTCAGCCTCTCGCTAGAAAAATGAAAATACTCAAGCTGGCAAAAGCACAGCAAAGAACTGTGCGTTCTTCGAAATCACAAATCCACAAGGAGAGTCCAATTGTGTCGTTTGCGATGCCTGACCTTCCCAACACTGGACGTGAAGAGCATGCGCCTTCCACCATTTGCACGCCCCCTGCAAGTGCTGGAAGGAGCACCCGCAGTCCAGTTCCTGATAGTCAGATTGAAGATGTCAGTGTTGAAGTACACCAGGATGAGGAGGATATGGGTGTTGCTGGCGCTGGGGAGGAAATTGACCAGGAGGATTCTGATGGTGAGGTGGTTTGTTTAAGTCAGGCACCCGGGGAGACACCTGTTGTCCGTGGGAGGAATAGGGCCATTGACATGCCTGGTGAAAATACCAAAAAAATCAGCTCTTCGGTGTGGAAGTATTTCAACAGAAATGCGGACAACATTTGTCAAGCTGTGTGTTGCCTTTGTCAAGCTGTAATAAGTAGGGGTAAGGACGTTAACCACCTCGGAACATCCTCCCTTATACGTCACCTGCAGCGCATTCATCATAAGTCAGTGACAAGTTCAAAAACTTTGGGCGACAGCGGAAGCAGTCCACTGACCAGTAAATCCCTTCCTCTTGTAACCAAGCTCACGCAAACCACCCCACCAACTCCCTCAGTGTCAATTTCCTCCTTCCCCAGGAATGCCAATAGTCCTGCAGGCCATGTCACTGGCAATTATGACGAGTCCTCTCCTGCCTGGGATTCCTCCGATGCATCCTTGCGTGTAACGCCTACTGCTGCTGGCGCTGCTGTTGTTGCTGCTGGGAGTCGATGGTCATCCCATTTGCGAGGAAGATGAAATATCACAGCAGTCATCCTGCTGCAAAGCGGATAACTGAGGCCTTGGCATCCTGGGCGGTGAGAAACGTGGTTCCGGTATCCATCATTACTGCAGAGGCAACTAGAGACTTGTTGGAGGTACTGTGTCCCCGGTACCAAATACCATCTAGGTTCCATTTCTCTAGGCAGGCGATACCGAAAATGTACACAGACCTCAGAAAAAGACTCACCAGTGTCCTAAAAAATGCAGTTGTACCCAATGTCCACTTAACCACGGACATGTGGACAAGTGGAGCAGGGAAGGCTCAGGACTATATGACTGTGACAGCCCACTGGGTAGATGTATGGACTCCCGCCGCAAGAACAGCAGCGGCGGCACCAGTAGCAGCATCTCGCAAACGCCAACTCTTTCCTAGGCAGGCTACGCTTTGTATCACCGCTTTCCAGAATACGCACACAGCTAAAAACCTCTTACGGCAACTGAGGAAGATCATCGCAGAATGGCTTACCCCAATTGGACTCTCCTGTGGATTTGTGGCATCGGACAACGCCAGCAATATTGTGTGTGCATTAAATATGGGCAAATTCCAGCACGTCCCATGTTTTGCACATACCTTGAATTTGGTGGTGCAGAATTATTTAAAAAACGAGAGGGGCGTGCAAGAGATGCTGTCGGTGGCCAGAAGAATTGCGGGACACTTTGGGCGTACAGGCACCACGTACAGAAGACTGGAGCACCACCAAAAACGCCTGAACCTGTCCTGCCATCATCTGAAGCAAGAAGTGGTAACGAGGTGGAATTCAACCCTCTATATGCTTCAGAGGTTGGAGGAGCAGCAAAAGGCCATTCAAGCCTATACAACTGAGCACGATATAGGAAGTGGAATGCACCTGTCTCAAGCGCAGTGGAGAATGATTTCAACGTTGTGCAAGGTTCTGCAACCTTTTGAACTTGCCACACGTGAAGTCAGTTCAGACACTGCCAGTGTCAGGTCATTCCCCTCATCAGGCTTTTGCAGAAGAAGCTGGAGACATTGAAGGAGGAGCTAACACAGAGCGATTCCGCTAGGCATGTGGGACTTGTGGATGGAGCCCTTAATTCGCTTAACAAGGATTCACGGGTGGTCAATCTGTTGAAATCAGAGCACTACATTTTGGCCACCGTGCTCGATCCTAGATTTAAAACCTACCTTGGATCTCTCTTTCCGGCAGACACAAGTCTGCTGGGGTTCAAAGAACTGCTGGTGACAAAATTGTCAAGTCAAGCGGAACGCGACCTGTCAACATCTCCTCCTTCACATTCTCCCGCAACTGGGGGCGCGAGGAAAAGGCTCAGAATTCCGAGCCCACCCGCTGGCGGTGATGCAGGGCAGTCTGGAGCGACTGCTGATGCTGACATCTGGTCCGGACTGAAGGACCTGACAACGATTACGGACATGTCGTCTACTGTCACTGCATATGATTCTCTCCCCATTGAAAGAATGGTGGAGGATTATATGAGTGACCGCATCCAAGTAGGCACGTCAGACAGTCCGTACTTATACTGGCAGGAAAAAGAGGCAATTTGGAGGCCCTTGCACAAACTGGCTTTATTCTACCTAAGTTGCCCTCCCACAAGTGTGTACTCCGAAAGAGTGTTTAGTGCCGCCGCTCACCTTGTCAGCAATCGGCGTACGAGGTTACATCCAGAAAATGTGGAGAAGATGATGTTCATTAAAATTAATTATAATCAATTCCTCCGTGGAGACATTGACCAGCAGCAATTGCCTCCACAAAGTACACAGGGAGCTGAGATGGTGGATTCCAGTGGGGACGAATTGATAATCTGTGAGGAGGGGGATGTACACGGTGATATATCGGAGGATGATGATGAGGTGGACATCTTGCCTCTGTAGAGCCAGTTTGTGCAAGGAGAGATTAATTGCTTCTTTTTTGGTGGGGGTCCAAACCAACCCGTCATTTCAGTCACAGTCGTGTGGCAGACCCTGTCACTGAAATGATGGGTTGGTTAAAGTGTGCATGTCCTGTTTATACAACATAAGGGTGGGTGGGAGGGCCCAAGGACAATTCCATCTTGCACCTCTTTTTTCTTTCATTTTTCTTTGCGTCATGTGCTGTTTGGGGGGTGTTTTTTGGAAGGGCCATCCTGCGTGACACTGCAGTGCCACTCCTAGATGGGCCAGGTGTTTGTGTCGGCCACCAGGGTCGCTTAGCTTACTCACACAGCTACCTCATTGCGCCTCTTTTTTTCTTTGCGTCATGTGCTGTTTGGGGAGTGTTTTTTGGAAGGGCCATCCTGCGTGACACTGCAGTGCCACTCCTAGATGGGCCAGGTGTTTGTGTCGGCCACTAGGGTCGCTTAGCTTACTCACACAGCTACCTCATTGCGCCTCTTTTTTTCTTTGCGTCATGTGCTGTTTGGGGAGTGTTTTTTGGAAGGGCCATCCTGCGTGACACTGCAGTGCCACTCCTAGATGGGCCAGGTGTTTGTGTCGGCCACTAGGGTCGCTTAGCTTACTCACACAGCTACCTCATTGCGCCTCTTTTTTTCTTTGCGTCATGTGCTGTTTGGGGAGTGTTTTTTGGAAGGGCCATCCTGCGTGACACTGCAGTGCCACTCCTAGATGGGCCAGGTGTTTGTGTCGGCCACTTGGGTCGCTTAGCTTAGCCATCCAGCGACCTCGGTGCAAATTTTAGGACTAAAAATAATATTGTGAGGTGTTCAGAATAGACTGAAAATGAGTGGAAATTATGGTTATTGAGGTTAATAATACTTTGGGATCAAAATGACCCCCAAATTCTATGATTTAAGCTGTTTTTTAGGGTTTTTTGAAAAAAACACCCGAATCCAAAACACACCCGAATCCGACAAAAAAAATTCGGTGAGGTTTTGCCAAAACGCGTTCGAACCCAAAAGACGGCCGCGGAACCGAACCCAAAACCAAAACACAAAACCCGAAAAATTTCCGGTGCTCATCACTACTTTTTTTATCCATTCGTTCCTTGACCCTCTTATTAAGCCACATCGGTTTGAATTTCCTACTCCTGTTTTTCTTGACTTTGGGAATATACAAATGAGTGTACTTGGGGTTAGGGGGTTGGGAAGAGGGTAGAACACCCTTAACTCACCCCTGTCGGTCTGTTAAACTCCGGGATCCCGGCGTCGGTATTTCGCATACCATACATCAGAATCTCATACTGAACCCTCCCGCACAGCCCCCTTAGTGACAGAATGGACATGAGGGAGACCAGGGGGGAGCAGCAGGCGTTGGAGGCAGAGTTTATGTCATTTGGCAACAGAAATATCAGGTCAGTAACTTTAATAAAAAAACATTTGAAAGTTTTAAGTTTGTCATAATGAACAGATAGGGCCCAGCGATTTAGCACATAAAGGTTACCTCTACGGTGTATTATAAGTTGTATCACTGTTGTATAAATAAAAGATACAGTGCAGGTATACAGTATATATACTATAGTATATAAAATAGTGATTGTGGGTCTTACTTTGCTGTGAAACAGTAACTACTGTACTGCGCAGATAGTTCTGTGAGGCCGGTACACTAGTTACCGTAGCGAGAAGGACTGGCGCAGGCGCGGTGTGGAAATCTGTAGGTAATTACCGAGACGATCTATGTAGAGTGTTTGGAAACAACAAGCAAATAAGAAATAACATATGTAATACACAAGCCCAGGTAGGAGGCACCCCCTGTCACACGCTGCTCTGCAGTGATTAGATGCTGCGCACATGCGCACAGCGTCCATTCCATGGAGACAGGCATTGGGGGCATGGTCAGAGCACTGGGCACGCCCCCACAGTGATGAAAACAGGGCGTGGCTAATTATATTACTCATAAAGCCACTCTCCATGACATGAGGCTACGCCGCCCTATCGGACTTGCGACGGGATCTCAATTTCCCTTTTCAGGATGTAGGCAGGTACTGTATGTGCATAACAGCATTGATTAACGCCTTATGCATGTACAGTTGCACTTAAAAGCGCAAAGGGCAGCTCTTCCGATAAGAGCCGTCCCTTGCAGTGTTAAGCCTGGCCGAGCAGCACTGACTCCCAGTGCTCCGCTTGGCCAACATGAAAAGAGACAGGGTGTTCTGCAAGGCCCAGTGACTCACGGTACGCCGCCGTGAAGCTTGGTCATGCCCCTTTTTTGTGCACGCATAGGGATGGCTGTCCTGAATTACAGCCCCAGTCTGTCCCTGCATAGTACGAATGATATGTCGCGCAGTCTCTGCAAATTAAACAGGACGTGATCTCAGAACCAGCGTCTTGTGGCTCCTGGTACGCTGGCGCCAACACTACACATCTCACCTTTTCTCATAAAGTTGCCCTGTGATTGATCAAGTATTTCTTTGGGGAAATCCAAGACATTGGCCATTGGGTTGTTCTTCATGTGCTCGAAAGTGGTGAGTTTTGCAATCTTGTTTATTACGTCATCTGAGAAGTCTTTGCCCAAGAATTGTGCCACCCTCCGAATTTCCTGCAGGGGGGTCTGTGGGTTGCAGAGAATGGGAATGAAGTGTAATTAGGAAAAGGTAAATTACATTGTAAAATATCTCCTATATATTTGCCCTGTGACTCTGTGCTTGGCGTTCTAATGCTGGGAGGAGTCACAGTGGTGGGCGGAGTCAGTAGCTCCTGCCCTGTCCCAGCACACCACTAGCAGAACGGAGCAGCAGCCACAGAATCCACCTACCATCCCCAGCAACAACCCACCAGTGCACGGACGCCCCACAGTGCCATGTAACCATGCACCCTTCCCCTGGCACCTACAACCCACTGACACCCGCACCACACACCCCAAACCCCCCCTCCACCAGCTCCCATATCCAGCCATGAACGGCCAAGACACCCCCCCCCCCCTACCCTGACGCTCCCGCATAACTGACACACACTGCCCACCCTAACCCCACAGCACCGAACCCACCCGCCGCACAACACCTCCCACATCCATCAGTGGCAGGGACACGCACCACAGCCGCCCAGCCTGCCGCACCGCCCCTCCCGTCAGTCGCACCGCGCACCGCACACCGCCCCTCCCGTCAGCCGCACAAACCCACCTCCACCTCGCGCATCCACCTTTCCCACCACGGAGGGCCAGACTGCCGCAGCCCACCCTCCGCACAGCGCCCGCACAGACCGCTCCCGCCCTCCCCACAACCCCAGCACAAACTCTCTCCCGACCCGGCCCACACTGTACTGCCAGCCCCAGTCACCACAATGCCGGGACCCACTGCACTCACACATCCCCGTCACCCGCACCTGTCTGTGTGCAGGCGACAGGGCTCTCGCCGCTCCAGCCCCCACATACACAAAGTCTCTCCCCCCAGCACCATACACCCGCACCCATCCAACAACTCATCAGCCACACAATGATAGATGGCCACCCCCCTCCCTATCAGCCATCACCCCCCCTATCAGCCATCACCCCATCACCCCCCCTCAGCCATCACCCCCTAACAGCCATCACCCCCCCCTGTCATCCATCACCCCCCCCTGTCAGCCTTCACCCCCCCCCTGTCAGCCATCACCCCATCACCCCCCCTGTCATCCATCACCCCTCCTGTCATCCATCACCTCCCTGTCAGCCATCACTCCCCCCCGTCAGCCATCACCCCCCCTGTCACCCATCACACCCCCCTTGTCACCCATCTCACACACCGCTCAGCCATCACACACCCCCGTCAGCCGTCACACACACCCCTGTCAGCCGTCACACACACCCGTCAGCCGTCACACACACCCCTATCAGCCATCACACACACCCCTGTCAGCCGTCACCCCCCTCCTATCACCCATCACCCCCCCCCGCCATCCCCCCTATCAGCCATTCACCCCCCTATCACCCCCCCTATCAGCCATCACCCCCCCCCATCACCCATCACCCCCCTGTCAGCCATCACCCTCTCCTATCATCCATCACCACCACCCCTGTCATCCATCACCCCCCCTGTCATCCATCACCCCTCCTGTCATCCATCACCTCCCTGTCAGCCATCACTCCCCCCCGTCAGCCATCACCCCCCCTGTCACCCATCACACCCCCCTGTCACCCATCACACACCCCCCTCAGCCATCACACACCCCCGTCAGCCGTCACACACACCCCTGTCAGCCGTCACACACACCCCTGTCAGCCGTCACACACACCCCTGTCAGCCATCACACACACCCCTGTCAGCCGTCACCCCCCCCTCCTATCACCCATCACCCCCCCCGCCATCCCCCCTATCAGCCATTCACCCCCCTATCACCCCCCCCCCTATCAGCCATCACCCCCCCCCCCATCAGCCATCACCCCCCCCTGTCAGCCATCACCCTCTCCTATCATCCATCACCACCACTCCTGTCATCCATCACCCCCCCTGTCATCCATCACCCCCCCCTGTCATCCATCACCCCCCCTGTCATCCATCACCCCCCTGTCAGCCATCACCCCCCTCCTATCAGCCATCACCGCCCCTCAGCCATCACCCCCTCCATTAGCCACCACCCCCTATCAGCCATCACCCCCCCCTGTCAGCCATCACCCCTCCTCAGCCATCACCCCCCCCCCCCTGGTCAGCCATCACCCCCCCCCCCTGTCGCCCATCAAACCCCCCCCCTCAGCCATCACACCCCCCGTCAGCCATCACACACCCCTTGTCAGCCGTCACCCCCCCCCTCCTATCAGCCATCACCCCCCCGCCATCCCCCCATCAGCCATTCAACCCCCTATCACCCCCCCTATCAGCCATCACCCCCCCATCAGCCATCACCCCCTAGTGTCAGCCATCACCCCCCCCTATCAGCCATCACCCTCTCCTATCAGCCATCACTCCCCCTGTCAGCCATCACCCCCCCTGTCAGTCATCACCCCCCCTGTCATCCATCACCCCTCCTGTCATCCATCACCCCCCCGTCATTCATCACCTTCCCTGTCATCCACCCCCCCTTGTCAGCCATCACCCTCCTCCTGTCAGCCATCACCCCCCCCTCCTATCAGCCATCACCCCCCAGCCATCCCCCCCATCAGCCATTCACCCCACCCCCATCAGCCATCACCCCACCATCAACCACCACCCCCTATCAGCCATTACCCCCCCCTGTCAGCCATCACCCCCCCCCTCAGCCAGCCATCACCCCCCCCTGTCAGTCATCACACACACACCCTCTCAGCCATCACACCCCCCCTGTCAGCCATCACCCCCCCCTGTCAGCCATCACCCCCCCTGTCAGCCATCACCCCCCCTGTCAGCCATCACCCCCCCGTGTTAACCATCACCCCCCCCTGTCAGCCATCACCTCCCCCCCGTGTCAACCATCACCCCCCCCTGTCAGCCATCACACACACCCCTGTCAGCCATCCCCCCCTATCAGCCATTCACCCCCCTATCAGCCATCACCCCCAATCAGCCACCACCCCCTATCAGCCATCACCCCCCCATCAGCCACCACCCCCTATCAGCCATCACCCCATCACCCCCCCTGTCAGCCATCACCCCCCCCTGTCAGCCATCACCCCCCCTGTCAGCCATCACCCCCCCGTCAGCCATCACACACCCCGTCAGCCATCACACACACCCCTGTCAGCCGTCACCCCCCTCCTATCAGCCATCACCCCCCCATCAGCCACCACCCCCTGTCAGCCATCACCCCCCCTGTCAGCCCCCCCCCGTCAGCCATCACCCCCCCCACCTGTCAGCCATCAACCCCCCCATCAGCCATCCCCCCCATCAGCCATCACCCCATCACCCCCCCTGTCAGCCATCACCCTCCCCCCCTGTCAGCCATCAACCCCCCCTGTCAGCCATCACAACCCCCCTCAGCCATCACCCCCCCCTGTCAGCCATCACACACACCCTCAGCCATCAGCCCCCCTATCAGCCATCACACCCCCATCAGCCATCACCCCCCCATCAGCTATTCCCCCCATCAGCCATCCCCCCCATCAGCCATCCCCCCCAGCCATCCCCCCTATCAGCCACCCCCCCATCACCCATACACCCCCCTCTATCAGCCATACACCCCCCCTGTCACCCATCCCCTCCCTTATCAGCCATCACACCCCCCTATCATCCATCCCCCCCCCTCCCCCATCAGCCATCCCCCGATGGCCATAAATGAGCATGCCTCCCTTTTGCTCACAACTCCGCTCACATCCCACTCATCTCAGGGTGGGGGGGCCCGCGGTGCTGCCTCTTACACCCACATATACCATGGTCTACTATACTTTTACACACAAACACGCACACACACACACACACTCAGCCTGCACACTCCTAACATAACACACGCACCCTACACCCCCCCTAAACACAGACAATACACCTTCCCCATGTGTACACCACCAACACCCACCAACTTTCACACCTACCCCTATCACCCTCACACCACAATAACATACACAAATCACACACACCCCCAACACACCTTCTTACACACACTCACACCCACCCAAACCCCTCTCCTACACACCCAGCACACCCTAAGGTCATCCCAAACCCACCCTAACCCCATACCTGCCAACCACCCACCACAAATACAACACCCATCCAGCTTCTCCCCCCCTCAAAAAAAAAAAAAGATACCTCTACCTTCACCTAATGGCCCCCCCCTTCCATGCACACACTCCTACCCCCCCAAAACAAAAACCTCTCCACCCATCCATCACATATCAACACACTCCACCCATGCACACCTCCAACTCCATCCCCCTACCACACACAACCACAACTCCATCACACACTGCATGTCCTGTCACCACCCCCATCCCTCACCCCTACACCAATACATATACAGGCACCCACCCGTCCGCACGCTATTCCGCTAGCACCATACATCACTACCCAACACTTTTTATTAACCCACACACACAACCACGTACCCCTCCAAAATAACACTCCACCACCCACATTCCCTTCCACACCCTCCACAATCCTGTACAACACCACACTACCCCTATTACACACCCACCTCTCTCTCTATACAGCCCATGGAATCTGTCCCACCATCACCACAACAATTAGCCCACAACTGGACCCGTCTCAGCTACAAGCACCAACATGCCAATTGCTGCTCCCCACCCAACCTCCCACCCACACACAATACCCTACACAAAGCACCCTATGCAGAAAACCTTTCCAACAAACTCACCCTACAACACACACATACAACTCCACCAACTACTACACCTCCTAACCCCTCACCCACCCCTCACCTCTAGCCCAACTCATACACTCACCACACCACATCCACCGTCCACCCTCACTCTGCTCAGCCCCCCAAACACACCATTTTCTCTACACCACGCACAATCTATGTACCCGTTCCACAACAAACTAAACACCAAACATTGGCCCTCATTCCGAGTTGATCGCAGCGGCTCATCGCATCGCAAAACGGCGTAAATCCGCCAACTGCGCATGCGCAACAGCTGGACTGCGCGTGCGCAAAGGGAGCGATACGACGCTTGAGCAAAATTACGAACTGAAAATCTGCTCGTACTACACCTCCGAAAACAGGGAGTGACGGAGGCGTGACAGAGGCACGGCTTCGCTATCTAACGAAATGGGCGTGAAAGTGGGCGGCTAGTGTGGGAGTATGCAACCAGCAGTAGGCGTGTTTTGAGCAGAAATGCGTATACGATGGTAAAATGTACACAACAAACGTTCGCTATCCTGTCGCAGCCGAGGAGTAAGTCTGCAGTTACTCTGCACTTACGAAATACTGTTACAAGTGTGTCTGCCCTAATTAGCAATTATTTTGCCAATTAATTCACCTGTTGTCCAATTACTTAGCAAACACTGCTCAGCCAAAATACTACAAACAGCAATTGTCTGGACACATAACATTTTTATTGTTAGCACCTACAAATCTGACACGCTCCCAAATAATCTTGTATTTATTTTTATTTGCTAAATAAACATTGATGTTAAATGCATGTTGTAATTATTTATTTAATACTAGCAAATGCAATCAAGTGTGAATAAACCAACTTATAAACTACATCAGCTAAATCTTAGCGACATAGACATATTCCTTTGTACATACCAAATAACATAAACCACATAATGCAGGCTACACTTAATGTTACTTAATAAAAAATATTTTAATTTTGTTGGGAATATGTGTCCGTATCTAATATTATGTAATGTTGCCCCTAGTAACCCAAGGTCCTATTTTTTACATTAAAAATGATATGCCCAGTTAAGTGTTGTGCAAGGCATACCTGTATAAATTATAATATGCAATGTTTGTATGAATATTCTGATTGTTCCCTTGTTCCACAAATGTCTATATGCCATGCTAAAGTTTACATGGCTAAGTTTTCCATTTTTTTTAACAATATTTTTTTAATTCAAAAAATATATTAAATCAGAAACACAACATGGCTACAGATGAGCATCACATACAAAGATGGACATAGCAACAAGCAGATGCCACTGACAAAATTCACATAGCAGAACCCAGTACTATGGTAACACCATCTTCTGACAAAATATAATGTTAAATATTTAATAAGTATATGTTGTGAACCCCCAGCCAGACGAAAATTTTAGGGGAACTGAGCTCAATTCTGGAACCAACACACAAACACAACCATACACAGCGCGCTAGTTAGAGGAAGATGGCTCAGGTGTACACGAAAATAACTCTCAGGCTGAAATTTAAATAAGCACAAATATACCCTTTCACTTTGAGGGAGTTCTACATTCTGGCCACACAAGCCAAAAATAAATAAAAACATCGAGGCAACATGTAAAACATGGGTGCTGCCCGTCCGGAGAGACATCACTTTCTCTTCTTTTTTCCCGCCTGATGTAGTTCTTCCCGGCTCGGTCTGCGAAGCGACCTTCGAGGGCCCTGCCCAGTGGGATGTTCTTCCTGGGCAGAGTGAGGGGAGGGAGCAGATGTGGCTGGCTCTCTGCCACTGTGGGCAAGGGAGACAGCGATGTCCTGGAGCCCTTGCAGAATGGAATTGGCAATTTGTTTGAATGAGGAGGCGAGTTGCTCTTGGCCCTGCCTGATCTCTGCCAGACCTTGGCAGAGTTGAGCTCCACCTTGCTCCACACTGGTTCTGTGCTCAGTGAGCCGGACAGGTATCTGGCTTACCTCCCGGATCATCGTGGCTTGAAAAGCATTCAGGCTCTCACCATACCTTGCTATTTGAGTCAGGATGTCCAGGATAGCAGAGGGTTGGGGGGGGGGGGGGGGCAGTTGGAATCTGGATGGATGGAATTTGTGGTCCCACACTGCCAGAGACACTAGGTCCCCCCACCTCAGCCACATAACCCTCCTCTGACTCTACCTGCTCACCCACCTGTGCTGTGTTATGTTCAATGCAAAAATAAGAATGAGTGGAAAAAGAGTAGAAAAAAACAACATGAGACTTTTTGAACCACTAAATTATTTGTTTAGGATTCTGGCAAGTCATGTGCATCCAGTATTTCAGGCAGGTCCGTGTCCATATGAGACACCCCAACCCCCTCCTCGTAACTCACACAGTCCATCACCATCTCCTCAGGATCTGTGTACTCCACAGTGGCAGCTGGACCTCCCCCTGTTGCCCTCGAGGAATTCCACTCCGCAGACCTCTTGCCCTTCAGGCGGGATTTGAAGTCGGCCCAACTACATATGTGATGAAAAATAGGGGCAAAGTACAGAAAAGTTATGAATACCTGCTTTAATTGATAGTACACATGTTATGTATTTGGTTGCTATAGGCAACATCACATCTAGCAAATTTTTTTATAATACTTGGCTCAGAAAATGGTGTGTCAATATACACTTACCGTCTTCTAACTTCCTGTGGTGTGTGGACTATTGAGCCGACTTCATTAACAGAATCAGTGATGTCCCTCCAGATTCAATCTTTGGATGCAGCACCCATGTTTTTGGGTCCTCGATGAATTTTGCCCATGGCCTGTGTGATCAAAACACGTAACTCCCTCTTAGTGAAGGCGGGCTGTCTTTTTTTTTTTTTGCCTGTAGCCTGTGAGCTATCGTTCTGTCCATCATCACCATCTTCCTCTTCACTAGCTGCTTGTGTACTTTGTGTTTGAGATGGGATTCCGGAATCTCCCTCAGTTACCGCAGTATCTATGTCTGGCAGGGGATTCACTCCTAACTCCTGGGTATCAGAAGATTGATTTTGTATAGTACTGGGTCCTGCTATCTGCAAATCAGAACTTCCAGCTTCTAGCAACTGCCTCCGCAGTGCTAGGCGCCTATGTGTCAAAGCGGACATCTGCTGCTGCACGCGCTCCATCTCTGCTGCCATCTGCTCACGAGTAGCCATGTTGGTGGTGGCATGTGTGTTTGCGCAGGTGTCTAGCGATTTATAGCTGCGTGTGGTTTCCAGTGTGGTAATTCGCACAGGTGTCAATTATGCTAATACTTCCAGTAATTGTACAGCCTATATAAAAGGCTGGATTGCAGCCTGTGTGAGTGGGTGTATGATGGCAGATGGAGTATTGTGCTTTTTCTGAGAAGGTTGTGTTTGTTCCAACATTTCTGAGTGAGTTTTTGATTCACTATATTGCAGACACATGTGCGTTTGTTTGCTAGCAAATGTTTTCATGTTGTGTTGCGTAGTGCTTATTTTATGCGAGTGTACTTTTGTTAGTATTACTAAATTAGGATATTAACAAACCAAGTATGTATGGGTGTGCAATGGTCGTTTGTAGTGTTTTAAACTGTGTATTAGTATTTTGGTGGATAATGTTTTGGCATATAAATTTAATCTCATGTACTATGTAATATTTGTGTGACCTGTAATTTACAGTGTGCCCGTTCTATTTTTGAGAGTGTATACTTTATTTCTTATAGTCCATTTCTCTCTCTTGTAGGTGTGTCATTAGTGGTGTGTGTACACATATTTATTTTCTAGGCAAGTAGGCCATTTTTTATTTGAATTTTCAGCTACATTTGAAGCTACATTTCTTGAGCAGGTAAGTTGCCAATCCCTGTGTGTCCTGGTGTGTGTTTGTTGTAAGTGTGTATCTGATTTCTTATAGGCCATTTCTCTCTCTTGTAGGTGTCTCAGTGGGGTTTACCACCACTTTTCATTTCTGGCCAAGTTGCCATTTTTACTTTGTTTTGGTACTCCCAATTGGAAGCTACATTTCTTGAGCAGGTAAGTTGCCAATCCCTGTGTGTCCTGGCGTGTGTTTGTTGTAAGTGTGTATCTGATTTCTTATAGGCCATTTCTCTCTCTTGTAGGTGTCTCAGTGGGGTTTGCCACCACTTTTCATTTCTGGGCAAGTTGTCATTTTTTCTTTGTTTTGGTGCTCCCAATTGGAAGCTACATTTCTTGAGCAGGTAAGTTGCCAATCCCTGTGTGTCCTGGTGTGTGTTTGTTGTAAGTGTGTATCTGTTTTCTTATAGGCCATTTCTCTCTCTTGTAGGTGTCTCAGTGGGGTTTGCCACCACTTTTCATTTCTGAGCAAGTTGCCATTTTTTCTTTGTTTTGGTGCTCCCAATTGGAAGCTACATTTCTTGAGCAGGTAAGTTGCCAATCCCTGTGTGTTCTGGTGTGTGTTTGTTGTAAGTGTGTATCTGTTTTCTTATAGGCCATTTCTCTCTCTTGTAGGTGTCTTCTTTGTTTGTTTACAAAGCATTTACTTTTGACAAAGTAGGGCTGATTTTTTTCTGTATTTGCTACTAAAGGACCCCCGTTTTTTTTTTTTTGGATATGTGTTTTCTGTGTTTTAGTTTTTAATTTTTCTGTTTTATTAATTTACATTAGTCATACTTATTTTGGAGACAATATATTGTTGCATTAATTATATGGGTAGGGTTGATATCTCTAATTATTTATGATTTGTGATGTTAACCTATGTTGGAGCTAATTAGCTAATTTTAGTGTTTTTATTTTTATCCAATTATGTGTTTTTGGTCCGTATTAAAATCTTGAAGAAATGGAGTACGCACAAGCAGTAAGTTAACACCCATACACTTTGATTTTGATTATGGATGAGAATGTGTGTATTTTTTGAAAAAGTTTTAAACATGATTCTTACCTTCATTTTAAGTTGGTGATGTCAATTCATGTGGCTGCGGAAGCACTCCCACCACAGCCAACGGAACCACTCCCACCCCAACCGGCGCAAGCCCTCCAACCCCAACCGGCTCCTCATCATCCAAGGCAACGGAGGCGTGCTAGGCCACCAATTTTCCGTACCCGTGTCCTTTTTTTGGGATGCCTGATGATGTTGTGTTGCGCAGATACAGACTGCCACCTCATCTAATCCTAGACACTCTCTCCATAATAGAGAGTGATCTAGAACAATCCATTAGGTATCCTGCAGCAATACCAGCATTGACACAATTCCTTGCTGTGTTACATTTTGTTGCCACTGGGTCGTATCAGCATGTTGTGGGAGATCTGGTTGGCATGTCGCAGGGCAAGTTCAGTAAGGTCCTGCGGCGTGTCAGCCAGGCTTTCATCAAAAGAGTCAAGCAATTTATATCAATGCCTTTGGATGTTGGTGCCCTGGATGTGGTGAAGCGGCAATTTCAGGAAGGTGGTAGTCGCTTCCCACATGTTATTGGGGTTGTGGATGGCACACATGTAGCTATTGTAGCAAAAAGACATAATGAAGAAATTTATAGAAACAGGAAACTGTTTCATTCTCTGAATGTAATGGTTGTTTGTGGGCCATCCCTCCAGATCCTGTCCCTGAATGCTAAGTTCCCGGGGAACTCCCATGATGCACATGTCATTAGACAATCAGGGATATGGCAGAGATTAAGATCGATGGAAGGCCAAGACATGTGGTTATTGGGTGAGTTTTTTCGTTAAAATGTTTGGAACAGTCATATGGTTTTTTCAATTAAATTTACAATTATACTTTTGTTTTTTTCATCTTATCAAACAGGAGACCGTGGATATCCTTGCACCCCCTGGCTCATGACTCCTTACAGTAAACCCAGGCCAGAACCACAGACGGCATTTAACTCCGCGCTTACTGCCACTAGACAGCTGGTGGAGCGCACGATTGGTGTCCTTAAAGGGCGCTTTTGTGTGCTCCACCGCACTGGTGGCGACATGTATTCGCAGGAGATGGTAAGTAAAATTGTGGTCCTGTGTGCAATCCTACATAACATCGCTGTAAGGAGTCGCGTAGAGCTTCCTCAAACGGAGGAATTGCCTGATGAGGAGCCAGGGGTTGGCCGGACAATCGGTGGGGGGAGTGTGTCCCGGCAGGGGAATGAAATAAGGGCACGAATTGTCCGTGATTATTTCAAGTATTTTGATTTTTACCTTATTTATTCTCATTTTCCCAAAGTCACTGTATTTGTATTGTCATTTTGGTCTGATGTCATTTAGGTAGCTTGCTAAAGTTCATAGTGTAATTGTTTTGGTGTGTGAGTCTATATTATTCTTTGTTTATGTGATAAATCTGAAATATTCTCCTTATCATGTATTTTGAACCTATCTTGTTGTTGTTTTTTATTTTTATTTTTATTAATGTCTAATTAATTTGTTTTTGGATAATTGTGTTAATAACTGTTTTTTTTTTTGTTTGGTTTTGGCTTGTGCATCTGTTTACATTACAAATTACACAACATACGATCCTAAATGTCGTAAACTTGGTGACTTTGTGCAGCTGATTGTTATTGACAAATGTGGTGAGTACACAGATTGTAACAATTACTTTTCTATAAGTGTGTGTGTGTGTATGTGAGTGTGTGTGTGAGTGTGTTTGTCTATGTGTATGTGTGTTTGTGTGTGTATGTGAGTGTGTGTGAGTGTAATTGTGAGTGTATGTTTTTTTTCCCGTTCTTCCGCCGCTGCGAAATTCCGCTATTGCGAACTGTACCCACTGTCCTTCACAGTAATGCACACATCAATAAAGTTTATTAGATGACACCATAAATTTACAACCAATCACATCCCACCATACACTATAAATATAAGTCCATATATGGAAAATGCCATTGGCACAATGCGCGCAGCTGCTTTTAGCCGACAGGAGCTGCGCCTACTGGTCGCGGTAATGGACCACCGCGTAGGCCGCACAGGGCCCTTTATCCCTAATAGGGTAAAGCGTGAGGCCTACGCGGAGGTCCGCCGCTTATTGCGAACCCGCGCCCGGAGCAGGAGGAGCATTATCCAGCTGGAGAGGCGCTGGAGCGACCTCCGCAGGCGCACGCCGGACCTATTGGCGGAGATCCGCCAACAAATCCGCAATCGACGAAGACGCAGTAAGTTTCACATTACATTACATAACAGAGAATGTTAGCAGAGTCTTTTAATGTAAAGACTGCATATTTGCACTAATAAGTTATATAGTGTGTAAATTAGCAGACTGTCAATGTACTATTGTAGAGCAAACATGACACAGTGTGTGTGCTTATGGCAAGCAGTACTGACTGTGTAGCAAAGTGCTTGTGAAACTGATGTCGGTGTACTGAGTTGGTACACATGCTAGCGTCTGGACCTAATCACTTTATATGTCTATTTAACATGCTCACTAACAATGTTTGTTAAACATTATATTTTGAAATCAATACAACCTAATAAACTAATTATGACATATGTCATTCTAGGGCAAGCCCAACGGCGAGCAGTGGCTGCCAGAAGAGGAGCACACCCTTCTCTGGCCCACTCCCCCTCTCCAGCCCACTCCCCCTCTCCGGCCACCTCCCCCTCTCCGGCCCAATCCCCCTCTCCAGCCCACTCCCTGTTATGATTCCAGTACTCCTGACCGGAGGAGCTCTCATGGCAATGGTCAGAGTACTGGAAGGGAATGCTGGTTATGGGAGCGGGAATAGAAAATAGCCCCTGGCGCCCTAACTCCGTTGTCTCGCCCGTGCTGTCAGAAATCCCCTGCGAGACTATGGTTGCTTGAGCCCATGGCAGCCGCGTTTGAAGGGCGGATTAAGTCTGCCCAACTCCGATGCCCCCTCAGGTCTTAATGGGAGACAAAGGGAAATCCGAGACAGGGTGATAACAAGGGGCCCTCTGACTAAACAACCAGGCCAGGGGCTACAAGCTAACTGACAAAACCTAAAGTATGTGCGGAAACCCGCCAGGGAAAAGGACAACCAAAATCCACTTGTCCAATACTCCTACCCGGCACCGCCGGATAGCAGAGTGGACCTGTGGAAGCGGAACCCTCCGCAAAATGCACCAAAACATAAATAATAAATAATAAAGCGGACAAGCCGCAACACACGACAAGGCCGTGACTCACGAACACCACTGGATGTTATAAGGTGATTAGTCAGGACTCCAGGAATTAGATGACAAACTTCCGAGTTCAGAGCTTCCAATACTGGAATGACCGGATACAGCAAGACTGGAACAGACTCTCAGCAAACAAAGACAGCATGCAGGAAGCTATTACCGGCGTCTGTGAGAAGCCCTGGGAGTGTATTTAACAAGGAGTCCTCCAATCAGCTGCCAAAAGGCTGATTAGAATAAATGCCGTGCAGCTGCCTTGCTGCCCGGCCAGAGAGCAGGAGAAAACATTAACCCTTAAAGCCTAGCAACGGGGAACACGGTCCGCCAGTGGCGTCCCCGTTGCTAGGGTCCGTGCGGCTCAGCGCGCCCGGCGTCCAGCGTTGCCAGGGAGCCGGCGGCTGTTCGCGTCTGGCGTCCCTGGTTGCTAGGCGCCGGGCCGCACCGACGAGCGGACCCCGGCGCCTAACAGTACCCCCCCCTTGAGGAGGGGTCAAGGAACCCCTAAAGCCAGGCTTCCAAGGAAACTCCCGAAAAAATGCCCTCTTGAGCCTTGGGGCATGAAGATCCTTATCCAGGACCCAGGACCTTTCCTCTGGACCATAACCTCTCCAGTGAACCAGAAAATAGAGCCGGCCCCTGGACAACTTGGAATCGAGAACCTTCTCCACCAGGAACTCCTGTTGCCCCTGTACATCCACTGGAGATCTTCCCTGAGAGATCTTCCGAGGAAATTTATTGGAAGAAATGTATGGCTTCAACAGGGAGCAATGAAACGTATTACCAATCCGAAGAGATTTTGGTAAACGTAACCGGAAAGCAACTGGGTTAACTTTTTTAATGATATGAAATGGTCCAATAAATTTGGGTCCCAACCTAGCTGAAGATTGTCGAAGTCTAATGTTACGAGTCGACAACCATACCCTATCTCCCACCTTAAAACTGCAAGGACGTCGGAGCCGGTCAGAAAAATTTTTCTCTCGAAAGGCCGCTTTTCTGAGAGCAAGGTGCACTTTTTTCAAATGGCTCTGAGATGGGAGGTTAAGGTTAGCGAGGAAACTGAGGAATGTTGAAAAAAAGAATTAGCTCTGGGGTGAAAACCAAAAACTGAAAAGAATGGAGACACGTTGGTGGAGGAATGACAAGAATTATTGTAAGCAAACTCCGCCAATGGAAGAAACTCGGACCAATCATTCTGGAGTTTAGCTGAATACAAACGCAAATACTGTTTCAATGATTGGTTAACTCGCTCGGTTTGCCCGTTGGACTGTGGGTGGTAACCAGATGTTAATGATAATCTCATCTTTAATGAAGCACAGAAACACTTCCAGAATTGTGCAATGAATTGTGGACCCCGATCAGAAACAATATCAGTGGGCAACCCATGAAGTCTGAAAACATGGCGGAGAAACAACACTGCCAATCCTTGGGCAGATGGCAGTCGGGGAAGGGCAATGAAATGAGCCATCTTGCTAAAACGGTCTACTACCACCCAAATGACTCTGCACCCAGCTGAAAGGGGAAGGTCCACCACAAAATCCATGGAAATATGAGACCATGGCCTGAGAGGGACATTCAAGGGCATAAGTTGCCCGATAGGCAAGGAACGGGGAACCTTATGCTGTGCACAAACCTGACATGAAGAAACAAACTCCTTAACGTCTTTAGAAAGACCAGGCCACCATACTGAGCGGGAGACTAACTCCAATGTCTTAGAGATCCCCGGATGCCCGGAAACTTTGTTATCATGGAACTCAGTCAAAACAGTTGCTCTCAAGAACTCAGGGACGTAAAGTCGACCAGCAGGAGTATTTCCAGGAGCTTGGTGTTGAAGCTGTTTTAACTGGGTAAACAAATCTTGTGTGAGGCCTGCCCAAATGACTGAAGATGGAAGTATGGGAGTAACAGGACTGTTATCATGAACCGGAAGAAAACTGCGTGACAGAGCATCTGCCTTGGTATTCTTGGAACCTGGCCTGAAAGTTATAATAAATTTGAAACGAGTAAAGAACAAAGCCCAACGAGCCTGCCGGGCATTCAGCCGCTTAGCTGATTCGATGTATTGCAGATTCTTATGGTCAGTCAATACTGAAATGGTATGTGTTGCTCCCTCAAGCCAATGCCTCCACTCCTCGAAAGCCCATTTAATAGCCAGTAACTCCCGGTTACCAACATCGTAGTTGGATTCAGCGGATGAGAATTTCCTGGACATAAAGGCACAAGGATGTAGTTCCAGAGTGTCCGGATCCTTCTGAGATAGGATAGCCCCCACTCCAACCTCCGAGGCATCAACCTCAACAATGAAGGGCAATTCTGGGTTGGGATGTCTGAGGACTGGAGCTGAGACAAAAGCTTGTTTCAAGGCCTGAAAGGATAACTCGGCTTCATGTGACCAGTTGGTAGGATCCGCTCCCTTCTTAGTCAGTGCAACAATGGGAGCAACCAGGTCGGAAAAAGAATGAATAAATTTTCTATAATAATTCGCAAACCCTAAAAAGCGCTGAATTGCTTTTAAGTTGGTGGGTTGCGCCCAGCTAAGGATGGCTTGGAGCTTCTTAGGTTCCATGCAGAATCCCCGAGGGGAAATAATGTACCCTAAAAAGGATACCTCCGTGACATGAAACTCGCACTACTCCAGCTTGGCATATAGATGATTTTCACGTAATTTTTGAAGAACCTGACGCACCTGGGTAACATGTTGTTCAATTGATTCAGAATAGATCAGGATGTCGTCTAAGTAAACGACCACGAATCTTCCTAGAAAATCACGGAGCACATCGTTAATGAGATCCTGGAATACTGCCGGAGCGTTAGACAAGCCGAACGGCATCACCAGATACTCGTAGTGACCCGACTGAGTACTGAAAGCCGTCTTCCACTCATCTCCCGACTTGATTCGGATGAGGTTATACGCTCCCCTCAGGTCAATTTTAGAAAAAATCACAGCCGAACGCAGCTGATCAAAGAGGACAGAAATCAGCGGCAGAGGGTAAGTATTTTTAACTGAGATCTTATTCAGGGCTCTAAAGTCAATGCAAGGTCTGAGTGATCCGTCTTTTTTCTCCACAAAGAAGAAGCCTGCACTTAAAGGGGATTTAGATGGCCTGATAAATCCTTTCCCTAGGCTCTCCTTAACATACTCATTCATGGCCGCAGTTTCTGGCCCGGATAATGCATATAACCTTCCCTTTGGCAATGTGGCACCAGGAATTAGCTCAATAGCACAATCATAAGGCCGATGGGGAGGCAGAATGTCTGCATTGCCCTTGGAAAACACATCAACAAAGTCCTGGTATTCCACGGGAATGAGTTCGGGAATGGCAGCAGCTATTCTGACGGGAAACGTAATACATTCCTTATTACAGATGGTACCCCATTGTGAAATCTCCCCCGACTGCCAATCAATGGTGGGATTATGAAAGGCCAGCCAAGGGTGACCCAGAACCACTGGAACTGCTGGGCAATGGGTAAGGAAAAACTCGATTTTTTCGGAATGAAGAGCTCCTACCGTAAGTAGTACAGGGGGTGTACAGAGGGAAATAACCCCATTGGACAAGGGACTCCCATCTAAACCATGCATGGTGATACACCTACCCAAGGCTAACTGAGGAATACCTAAGGCCTTGGCCCACGTTAAGTCCATAAAGTTCCCTGCAGCTCCACTGTCAACAAAAGCCGACACCGAGGAACAGAGGCTGCCAAAGGAAACTTTAGCTGGGACTAAAAGGGAGTTCTTCGAGGAGATAAGCTGCAGACCAAA
The DNA here is from genome assembly GCF_028390025.1 of Pseudophryne corroboree. Classification (NCBI taxonomy): domain Eukaryota; kingdom Metazoa; phylum Chordata; class Amphibia; order Anura; family Myobatrachidae; genus Pseudophryne; species Pseudophryne corroboree. Next base: position 14,267,402 of record NC_086451.1, read on the forward strand.
GTGAACCCCCTCACAATTCACTTGGTCAAGGCGTTTTCCTGACTTGATCGGACAATTACGGGCAAAATGTCCCTTACCCCCACAGTACAAACAAAGACCAGAGTTTTGCCTTCTGGCTCTTTCTTCTGGAGACAGCCGGGAGAGACCCATCTGCATGGGCTTCTCTACGTCCTCAGGAATGGAAAATACACATGGAGTAGACCTGACAGGTGCTCCTTTTTCAGCCCTCCGCTCTCTGAGACGACGATCAATCTTAATAGAAAGCTCCATGAGTTTATCGAGAGTCTCAGGAGCGGGATACTGAAGGAGACTGTCTTTTATAGACTCTGATAAGCCGAGGCGAAACTGACTGCGCAGGGCTGGGTCATTCCAGCCACAGTCGTTCGACCAACGGCGAAACTCTGTACAAAAAACTTCTGCAGGATTTCTACCCTGTCTGAGAGTGCGTAACTGACTCTCAGCGGATGCCTCTCTATCAGGGTCATCATACAAAAGCCCTAAAGACCCAAAAAAGGCGTCTACTGATGACAACGCCGGATCCTCTACTTTTAAACCGAATGCCCAGGTCTGAGGATCTCGCTGGAGCAAAGAAATAATAATTCCTACCCGCTGAGATTCAGTACCTGAGGAGATCGGTCTTAAACGAAAATAAAGTTTACAGGATTCTTTAAAATTAAAAAACTCCTTCCTATCACCAGAAAAACGGTCAGGCAAGTGCATTTTTGGTTCAGGGACTACCATCGGGGAAGTTCGTAAAAGATCTTCCTGCGACTTCACCCGAAGGGAAAGATCCTGAAACATCTGAGTAAGTTCTTGAATCTGGCTGACTAGGAGCTGACCAGGATTTGGCCCTAAACCTGTGGGATTCATGAGGCCGATAACTCTTACAAAACTGAATAAGGAAAAAATTAAACCCAGTTTAATTTTAGGTTTTGGTATGGCCGGTAATAATGTTATGATTCCAGTACTCCTGACCGGAGGAGATCTCATGGCAATGGTCAGAGTACTGGAAGGGAATGCTGGTTATGGGAGCGGGAATAGAAAATAGCCCCTGGTGCCCTAACTCCGTTGTCTCGCCCGTGCTGTCAGAAATCCCCTGCGAGACTATGGTTGCTTGAGCCCATGGCAGCCGCGTTTGAAGGGCGGATTAAGTCTGCCCAACTCCGATGCCCCCTCAGGTCTTAATGGGAGACAAAGGGAAATCCGAGACAGGGTGATAACAAGGGGCCCTCTGACTAAACAACCAGGCCAGGGGCTACAAGCTAACTGACAAAACCTAAAGTATGTGCGGAAACCCGCCAGGGAAAAGGACAACCAAAATCCACTTGTCCAATACTCCTACCCGGCACCGCCGGATACCAGAGTGGACCTGTGGAAGCGGAACCCTCCGCAAAATGCACCAAAACATAAATAAATAATAAAGCGGACAAGCCGCAACACACGGCAAGGCCGTGACTCACGAACACCACTGGATGTTATAAGGTGATTAGTCAGGACTCCAGGAATTAGATGACAAACTTCCGAGTTCAGAGCTTCCAATACTGGAATGACCGGATACAGCAAGACTGGAACAGACTCTCAGCAAACAAAGACAGCATGCAGGAAGCTATTACCGGCGTCTGAGAGAAGCCCTGGGAGTGTATTTAACAAGGAGTCCTCCAATCAGCTGCCAAAAGGCTGATTAGAATAAATGCCGTGCAGCTGCCTTGCTGCCCGGCCAGAGAGCAGGAGAAAACATTAACCCTTAAAGCCTAGCAACGGGGAACACGGTCCGCCAGTGGCGTCCCCGTTGCTAGGGTCCGTGCGGCTCAGCGCGCCCGGCGTCCAGCGTTGCCAGGGAGCCGGCGGCTGTTCGCGTACGGCGTCCCTGGTTGCTAGGCGCCGGGCCGCACCGACGAGCGGACCCCGGCGCCTAACACTCCCCCTCTCCGGCCCAATCCCCCTCTTCGGCCCAATCCCCCTCTCCAGCCCACTCCCCCTCTCCAGCCCACTCCCCCTCTCCGGCCCAATCCCCCTCTTCGGCCCAATCCCCCACTCCGGCCCAATCCCCCACTCCGGCCCAATCCCCCACTCCGGCCCAATCCCCCTCTCTGGCCCAATCCCCCTCTCTGGCCCAATCCCCCTCTCCGGCCCAATCCCCCTCTTCGGCCCAATCACCCTCTCCGGCCCAATCCCCCTCCCCAGCCCAATCCCCCTCTCCAGCCCAATCCCCCTCAACAGCCCAATCCCCCACTCCGGCCACCTCCCCCTCTCCAGCCCACTCCCCCTCTCCGACCCAATCCCCCTCTCCGACCCAATCCCCCTCTCCAGCCCAATCCCCCTCTCCAGCCCAATCCCCCTCTCTGACCCAATCCCCCTCTCCGACCCAATCCCCCTCTCCGACCCAATCCCCCTCTCCAGCCCAATCCCCCTCTCTTACCAAAAACACCTCTCCCGCCCAAACCCCCTCTCCGGCCCAATACCCCTCCTATTCCCAATTCCCCTCTCTGCCCCCCTCCCCCTCTGTGTCCCAAACCATCTCTCCACCACCCTCACCCTATCTTTCCCAAACATCCTCTGTAACCTACTCCCCCCTTCCATCCTCTTTCACAAATGGACCCTCCTTCCCCCATCCTGACTCCTTCCACCATCCAGCCACCATCCCCCATGCAGCCAACCACCCCCATCCAGTCGCCATCCCCCAGCCAAACCCCTTCATCCCCATCTGAATGGGCAACAGAGGCCCCGGAACAACTTCAGGGAGGTGGTGAAGTGGCAGAGGAAAGTAAGTTAACACACATTTTTACAAATGGTTAAATAGTATTGAAAGACACATTAAAATAATTGCATTGTTGTACTGTGGCCAATCTTTTGACAAGGTTAAATGTGGACAGGTTTGCATGCACAACACGGTTTGTATGTGAAACATTATCTGGCAAACATTTAGACCTGAGTGGAATTTTTTGTGTGGTTAAAATGTTAGAATAGTGCCTGGTTAATGCAATATTTGCACATTAAAGTCGCAGGAGTCTATTTGTTAGCCAGGCTAAGGACACAATGATTTGAGTTTTGAAAGTTACACTCAAAAAATTATTATTGTAAAAAAAAAACCTGTTTCACCTTATGTAGTAAGGCAGGCTTTCAGGGAGTGTGGGCATGCTAGGATATGTTGTCCTTCTGAAGATGTTGATATGCAGTGTGATGATGCAGGGCAAACACCAAAAAAGACAAGTCTGCTTCACTCCAGATGTGAATGAATCCCAGCATGGGGTTACATTTACTAAGATGGGAGTTTTATTCAAGATGGGATGTTGCCCATAGCAACCAATCAGATTCAACTTCTCATTTATTTAGCACCTCCTAGAAGATATGTGTAATCTGATTGGTTGCTATGGGCAACGTCCCATCTTAAACAGAACTCCCATCTTAGTAAATGTACATCATGGTGTGGTACACTTTTTAAATTTTTAATAACAAACATTGCTGAGCATGCTTGTGTGTTGGTATGCTACTGTTTTTACATTCAAACATCCATGATGTAGTCCCTTTGCCATTAAAGTGTGTTTTGTGGCTTGCTTGTGTAATAGGTAATGTGAGTGATTTTTTTTTTTTTTTTGCTCTGCATTTCAGATGGTGCAGTTGGAGATCCCACAAGCCTGCCTGGCATCCTTGCCAGCCTAAAGGCACATTTGCAGGCCATGCTGGCCGATGTTGACCGGCTGCAAAAATTTTGTTAATTTATCCCTATTTTTTATTTGTTAAAAAAAAAAAAAAAATATTATGTTAAAAAATAAAAATATATTGTTTACAGTTAAGCGGTTGTTGTGTTTTTTAATGCAATAAAGGAACAGCATATTGCCTAGCAGAAATTGGTTACCTTACAAAAAACACACATCAAACTTACGATTATTAAGCTTATTATTTACAAACAAACAAATTATGTCAGTTAGGAGATTATTGTTTAGAAAAACATGTAAACACATATATTCACACACTACACCTCCACACAAAAATATGCTATTTAACATTAGCCCAGGCACAGTTTACACATCTATTTCACTTATTTATAAACAAACATGGTAATGGCCAATTATGCCTACAAAGTGTTCTGTAGGTATTCTTTGAAGACTTAATTGGTCATGACCACAATCATTCATTACAGTAATTGGATTCGTAATTGAGGAAGGCTTGTTGAGTTTGAATTGAAAGGTGTAATATAACTTGAAAAAAAACCATTGCTGGGGGTAATTCTGAGTTGATCGCAGCAGCAAGATTGTTAGCAATTGGGCAAAACCATGTGCACTGCAGGGGGGCCAGATATAACATATGCAGAGAGAATGAGATTTGGGTGGGTTATTTTGTTTCTGTGCAGGGTAAATACTGGCTGCTTTATTTTTAAACTGCAATTTAGATTTCAGTTTGAATACACCCCACCCACATCTAACTCTCTCTGCACATGTTATATCTGCCTCCCCTGCAGTGCACATGGGCCCTCATTCCGAGTCGTTCGCTCGGTCTTTTTTTTCGCATCGCAGTGAAAATCAGCTTAGAGCGCATGCGCAATGTTCGCACTGCGACTGCGCTAAGTAATTCTGCTATGAAGAAAGGATTTTTACTCACGGCTTTTTGTTCGCACCGGCGAACGTAGTGTGATTGACAGGAAATGGGTGTTACTGGGCGGAAACACGGCGTTTTATGGGCGTGTGGCTGAAAACGCTACCGTTTCCGGAAAAAACGCAGGAGTGGCCGGAGAAACGGGGGAGTGTCTGGGCGAACGCTGGGAGTGTTTGTGACGTCAAACCAGGAACGACAAGCACTGAACTGATCGCACAGGCAGAGTAAGTCTGGAGCTACTCTAAAACTGCTAAGTTTTTTTTGTTCGCAATATTGCGTAAACTTCGTTCGCAATTTTAAGATGCTAAGATACACTCACAGTAGGCGTAGACTAAGCGTGTGTAACTCTGCTAAATTCGCCTTGCGACCGATCAACTCGGAATGAGGGCCCTGGTTTTGCCCAATTGCTATCAAAAATCCTGCTGCGATCAACTTGGAATTACCCCCGCTGTGCGTTTTTCAGCAAAAGCGTGTGCAATGTTAAGAAGAATGTGTAAATCTACGAGAAGTTTGTATTTTTACGATGACGTTTGTAGTAATGCGATGGATTCGCATTAGTGCGATGTCATTTGGCATACGCCTACTTTGTGCAATACTGCGTATGAAATAGCAAAAATACGTTGGGGCGGATATTCGCTATTGTGCAACGTGTCCCCAATTTTGCGAATATGTTGTGCGAACGAAAACATTAGCAATCAACTCGGAATCACCCCCATTATTCCTTCACCCCCCTCCACAATCCAGCATGCAATATATACAACACCTACCACGTACAAACTCTGACCCTCAACACGGATTATGTCTACCCATCACAACAACAGTTACAACAGTTACCCCACAACACTACCCGTCTACCCTACAACCAACCACATGCACTACACACACACTTACAGCTCCACTCCACACAATCAACTTACCACACCCTACCACCACTCCAAAAATCACACAACTTTCTTCATCCTCCACAAACCCTATCACAAGACACCACAACCCAAAACTCATAACTACTATGCCCCTACCCCTAATCCACCTACTTTGCACGTCCTGTCACCACCCCCATCCCTCACCCCTAGACCAATACATATAGAGGCACCCACCTGCCCCCACGCTATTCCGCCAGCACCATACATCACTACCCAACACTTTTTCTTAACCCACACACACAACCACGTACCCCTCCAAAATAACACTCCAACACCCACATTCTCTTCCACACCCTCCACAATCCTGCACAACACCACACTACCCCTATTACACACCCACCTCCCTCTCTATACAGCCCATGGATTCTGTCACACCATCACCACAACAATTAGGCCACAACAGTACCCGTCTCACAACCAAGCACCCACATACCAATTGCTGCCCCACCCCACAAACTCCCAGCCACACACCACAATACCCTACACTATGCAGAAAACCCAACGCCATGCCACCTTCCAACACACTCACCCTACAACACACACATACAACTCCACCAGCTACTACACCTCCTAATCCCTCACCCACCCCTCACCCCTAGCCCAACTCATACACTGGCCAGACCACATCCACCGTCCACCCTCACTCTGCTCAGCCCCCCAAACACACCATTTTCTCTACACCACGCACAATCTATGTACCACTTCCACAACAAACTAAACACCAAACATTGTTCCTTCACCCCCCTCCACAATGCAGCATGCAATATATACAACACCTACCACGTACACACACTACGACCCTCAACACGGATTATGTCTACCCATCACAACAACAATTACCCCACAACACTACCCGTCTACCCTACAAGTAACAAGTGATCCGTCTTTTTTCTCCACAAAGAAGAAGCCTGCACTTAAAGGGGATTTAGATGGCCTGATAAATCCTTTCCCTAGGCTCTCCTTAACATACTCATTCATGGCCGCAGTTTCTGGCCCGGATAATGCATATAACCTTCCCTTTGGCAATGTGGCACCAGGAATTAGCTCAATAGCACAATCATAAGGCCGATGGGGAGGCAGAATGTCTGCATTGCCCTTGGAAAACACATCAACAAAGTCCTGGTATTCCACGGGAATGAGTTCGGGAATGGCAGCAGCTATTCTGACGGGAAACGTAATACATTCCTTATTACAGATGGTACCCCATTGTGAAATCTCCCCCGACTGCCAATCAATGGTGGGATTATGAAAGGCCAGCCAAGGGTGACCCAGAACCACTGGAACTGCTGGGCAATGGGTAAGGAAAAACTCGATTTTTTCGGAATGAAGAGCTCCTACCGTAAGTAGTACAGGGGGTGTACAGAGGGAAATAACCCCATTGGACAAGGGACTCCCATCTAAACCATGCATGGTGATACACCTACCCAAGGCTAACTGAGGAATACCTAAGGCCTTGGCCCACGTTAAGTCCATAAAGTTCCCTGCAGCTCCACTGTCAACAAAAGCCGACACGAGGAACAGAGGCTGCCAAAGGAAACTTTAGCTGGGACTAAAAGGGAGTTCTTCGAGGAGATAAGCTGCAGACCAAAGTGAACCCCCTCACAATTCACTTGGTCAAGGCGTTTTCCTGACTTGATCGGACAATTACGGGCAAAATGTCCCTTACCCCCACAGTACAAACAAAGACCAGAGTTTTGCCTTCTGGCTCTTTCTTCTGGAGACAGCCGGGAGAGACCCATCTGCATGGGCTTCTCTACGTCCTCAGGAATGGAAAATACACATGGAGTAGACCTGACAGGTGCTCCTTTTTCAGCCCTCCGCTCTCTGAGACGACGATCAATCTTAATAGAAAGCTCCATGAGTTTATCGAGAGTCTCAGGAGCGGGATACTGAAGGAGACTGTCTTTTATAGACTCTGATAAGCCGAGGCGAAACTGACTGCGCAGGGCTGGGTCATTCCAGCCACAGTCGTTCGACCAACGGCGAAACTCTGTACAAAAAACTTCTGCAGGATTTCTACCCTGTCTGAGAGTGCGTAACTGACTCTCAGCGGATGCCTCTCTATCAGGGTCATCATACAAAAGCCCTAAAGACCCAAAAAAGGCGTCTACTGATGACAACGCCGGATCCTCTACTTTTAAACCGAATGCCCAGGTCTGAGGATCTCGCTGGAGCAAAGAAATAATAATTCCTACCCGCTGAGATTCAGTACCTGAGGAGATCGGTCTTAAACGAAAATAAAGTTTACAGGATTCTTTAAAATTAAAAAACTCCTTCCTATCACCAGAAAAACGGTCAGGCAAGTGCATTTTTGGTTCAGGGACTACCATCGGGGAAGTTCGTAAAAGATCTTCCTGCGACTTCACCCGAAGGGAAAGATCCTGAAACATCTGAGTAAGTTCTTGAATCTGGCTGACTAGGAGCTGACCAGGATTTGGCCCTAAACCTGTGGGATTCATGAGGCCGATAACTCTTACAAAACTGAATAAGGAAAAAATTAAACCCAGTTTAATTTTAGGTTTTGGTATGGCCGGTAATAATGTTATGATTCCAGTACTCCTGACCGGAGGAGATCTCATGGCAATGGTCAGAGTACTGGAAGGGAATGCTGGTTATGGGAGCGGGAATAGAAAATAGCCCCTGGCGCCCTAACTCCGTTGTCTCGCCCGTGCTGTCAGAAATCCCCTGCGAGACTATGGTTGCTTGAGCCCATGGCAGCCGCGTTTGAAGGGCGGATTAAGTCTGCCCAACTCCGATGCCCCCTCAGGTCTTAATGGGAGACAAAGGGAAATCCGAGACAGGGTGATAACAAGGGGCCCTCTGACTAAACAACCAGGCCAGGGGCTACAAGCTAACTGACAAAACCTAAAGTATGTGCGGAAACCCGCCAGGGAAAAGGACAACCAAAATCCACTTGTCCAATACTCCTACCCGGCACCGCCGGATACCAGAGTGGACCTGTGGAAGCGGAACCCTCTGCAAAATGCACCAAAACATAAATAAATAATAAAGCGGACAAGCCGCAACACACGGCAAGGCCGTGACTCACGAACACCACTGGATGTTATAAGGTGATTAGTCAGGACTCCAGGAATTAGATGACAAACTTCCGAGTTCAGAGCTTCCAATACTGGAATGACCGGATACAGCAAGACTGGAACAGACTCTCAGCAAACAAAGACAGCATGCAGGAAGCTATTACCGGCGTCTGAGAGAAGCCCTGGGAGTGTATTTAACAAGGAGTCCTCCAATCAGCTGCCAAAAGGCTGATTAGAATAAATGCCGTGCAGCTGCCTTGCTGCCCGGCCAGAGAGCAGGAGAAAACATTAACCCTTAAAGCCTAGCAACGGGGAACACGGTCCGCCAGTGGCGTCCCCGTTGCTAGGGTCCGTGCGGCTCAGCGCGCCCGGCGTCCAGCGTTGCCAGGGAGCCGGCGGCTGTTCGCGTACGGCGTCCCTGGTTGCTAGGCGCCGGGCCGCACCGACGAGCGGACCCCGGCGCCTAACACTCCCCCTCTCCGGCCCAATCCCCCTCTTCGGCCCAATCCCCCTCTCCAGCCCACTCCCCCTCTCCAGCCCACTCCCCCTCTCCGGCCCAATCCCCCTCTTCGGCCCAATCCCCCTCTTCGGCCCAATCCCCCACTCCGGCCCAATCCCCCACTCCGGCCCAATCCCCCACTCCGGCCCAATCCCCCTCTCTGCCCCAATCCCCCTCTCTGGCCCAATCCCCCTCTCCGGCCCAATCCCCCTCTTCGGCCCAATCACCCTCTCCGGCCCAATCCCCCTCCCCAGCCCAATCCCCCTCTCCAGCCCAATCCCCCTCAACAGCCCAATCCCCCACTCCGGCCACCTCCCCCTCTCCAGCCCACTCCCCCTCTCCGACCCAATCCCCCTCTCCGACCCAATCCCCCTCTCCAGCCCAATCCCCCTCTCCAGCCCAATCCCCCTCTCCGACCCAATCCCCCTCTCCGACCCAATCCCCCTCTCCAGCCCAATCCCCCTCTCTTACCAAAAACACCTCTCCCGCCCAAACCCCCTCTCCGGCCCAATACCCCTCCTATTCCCAATTCCCCTCTCTGCCCCCCTCCCCCTCTGTGTCCCAAACCATCTCTCCACCACCCTCACCCTATCTTTCCCAAACATCCTCTGTAACCTACTCCCCCCTTCCATCCTCTTTCACAAATGGACCCTCCTTCCCCCATCCTGACTCCTTCCACCATCCAGCCACCATCCCCCATGCAGCCAACCACCCCCATCCAGTCGCCATCCCCCAGCCAAACCCCTTCATCCCCATCTGAATGGGCAACAGAGGCCCCGGAACAACTTCAGGGAGGTGGTGAAGTGGCAGAGGAAAGTAAGTTAACACACATTTTTACAAATGGTTAAATAGTATTGAAAGACACATTAAAATAATTGCATTGTTGTACTGTGGCCAATCTTTTGACAAGGTTAAATGTGGACAGGTTTGCATGCACAACACGGTTTGTATGTGAAACATTATCTGGCAAACATTTAGACCTGAGTGGAATTTTTTGTGTGGTTAAAATGTTAGAATAGTGCCTGGTTAATGCAATATTTGCACATTAAAGTCGCAGGAGTCTATTTGTTAGCCAGGCTAAGGACACAATGATTTGAGTTTTGAAAGTTACACTCAAAAAATTATTATTGTAAAAAAAAAACCTGTTTCACCTTATGTAGTAAGGCAGGCTTTCAGGGAGTGTGGGCATGCTAGGATATGTTGTCCTTCTGAAGATGTTGATATGCAGTGTGATGATGCAGGGCAAACACCAAAAAAGACAAGTCTGCTTCACTCCAGATGTGAATGAATCCCAGCATGGGGTTACATTTACTAAGATGGGAGTTTTATTCAAGATGGGATGTTGCCCATAGCAACCAATCAGATTCAACTTCTCATTTATTTAGCACCTCCTAGAAGATATGTGTAATCTGATTGGTTGCTATGGGCAACGTCCCATCTTAAACAGAACTCCCATCTTAGTAAATGTACATCATGGTGTGGTACACTTTTTAAATTTTTAATAACAAACATTGCTGAGCATGCTTGTGTGTTGGTATGCTACTGTTTTTACATTCAAACATCCATGATGTAGTCCCTTTGCCATTAAAGTGTGTTTTGTGGCTTGCTTGTGTAATAGGTAATGTGAGTGATTTTTTTTTTTTTTTTGCTCTGCATTTCAGATGGTGCAGTTGGAGATCCCACAAGCCTGCCTGGCATCCTTGCCAGCCTAAAGGCACATTTGCAGGCCATGCTGGCCGATGTTGACCGGCTGCAAAAATTTTGTTAATTTATCCCTATTTTTTATTTGTTAAAAAAAAATAAAAAATATTATGTTAAAAAATAAAAATATATTGTTTACAGTTAAGCGGTTGTTGTGTTTTTTAATGCAATAAAGGAACAGCATATTGCCTAGCAGAAATTGGTTACCTTACAAAAAACACACATCAAACTTACGATTATTAAGCTTATTATTTACAAACAAACAAATTATGTCAGTTAGGAGATTATTGTTTAGAAAAACATGTAAACACATATATTCACACACTACACCTCCACACAAAAATATGCTATTTAACATTAGCCCAGGCACAGTTTACACATCTATTTCACTTATTTATAAACAAACATGGTAATGGCCAATTATGCCTACAAAGTGTTCTGTAGGTATTCTTTGAAGACTTAATTGGTCATGACCACAATCATTCATTACAGTAATTGGATTCGTAATTGAGGAAGGCTTGTTGAGTTTGAATTGAAAGGTGTAATATAACTTGAAAAAAAACCATTGCTGGGGGTAATTCTGAGTTGATCGCAGCAGCAAGATTGTTAGCAATTGGGCAAAACCATGTGCACTGCAGGGGGGCCAGATATAACATATGCAGAGAGAATGAGATTTGGGTGGGTTATTTTGTTTCTGTGCAGGGTAAATACTGGCTGCTTTATTTTTAAACTGCAATTTAGATTTCAGTTTGAATACACCCCACCCACATCTAACTCTCTCTGCACATGTTATATCTGCCTCCCCTGCAGTGCACATGGGCCCTCATTCCGAGTCGTTCGCTCTGTCTTTTTTTTCGCATCGCAGTGAAAATCAGCTTAGAGCGCATGCGCAATGTTCGCACTGCGACTGCGCTAAGTAATTCTGCTATGAAGAAAGGATTTTTACTCACGGCTTTTTGTTCGCACCGGCGAACGTAGTGTGATTGACAGGAAATGGGTGTTACTGGGCGGAAACACGGCGTTTTATGGGCGTGTGGCTGAAAACGCTACCGTTTCCGGAAAAAACGCAGGAGTGGCCGGAGAAACGGGGGAGTGTCTGGGCGAACGCTGGGAGTGTTTGTGACGTCAAACCAGGAACGACAAGCACTGAACTGATCGCACAGGCAGAGTAAGTCTGGAGCTACTCTAAAACTGCTAAGTTTTTTTTGTTCGCAATATTGCGTAAACTTCGTTCGCAATTTTAAGATGCTAAGATACACTCACAGTAGGCGTAGACTAAGCGTGTGTAACTCTGCTAAATTCGCCTTGCGACCGATCAACTCGGAATGAGGGCCCTGGTTTTGCCCAATTGCTATCAAAAATCCTGCTGCGATCAACTTGGAATTACCCCCGCTGTGCGTTTTTCAGCAAAAGCGTGTGCAATGTTAAGAAGAATGTGTAAATCTACGAGAAGTTTGTATTTTTACGATGACGTTTGTAGTAATGCGATGGATTCGCATTAGTGCGATGTCATTTGGCATACGCCTACTTTGTGCAATACTGCGTATGAAATAGCAAAAATACGTTGGGGCGGATATTCGCTATTGTGCAACGTGTCCCCAATTTTGCGAATATGTTGTGCGAACGAAAACATTAGCGATCAACTCGGAATCACCCCCATTATTCCTTCACCCCCCTCCACAATCCAGCATGCAATATATACAACACCTACCACGTACAAACTCTGACCCTCAACACGGATTATGTCTACCCATCACAACAACAGTTACAACAGTTACCCCACAACACTACCCGTCTACCCTACAACCAACCACATGCACTACACACACACTTACAGCTCCACTCCACACAATCAACTTACCACACCCTACCACCACTCCAAAAATCACACAACTTTCTTCATCCTTCACAAACCCTATCACAAGACACCACAACCCAAAACTCATAACTACTATGCCCCTACCCCTAATCCACCTACTTTGCACGTCCTGTCACCACCCCCATCCCTCACCCCTAGACCAATACATATAGAGGCACCCACCTGCCCCCACGCTATTCCGCCAGCACCATACATCACTACCCAACACTTTTTCTTAACCCACACACACAACCACGTACCCCTCCAAAATAACACTCCAACACCCACATTCTCTTCCACACCCTCCACAATCCTGCACAACACCACACTACCCCTATTACACACCCACCTCCCTCTCTATACAGCCCATGGATTCTGTCACACCATCACCACAACAATTAGGCCACAACAGTACCCGTCTCACAACCAAGCACCCACATACCAATTGCTGCCCCACCCCACAAACTCCCAGCCACACACCACAATACCCTACACTATGCAGAAAACCCAACGCCATGCCACCTTCCAACACACTCACCCTACAACACACACATACAACTCCACCAGCTACTACACCTCCTAATCCCTCACCCACCCCTCACCCCTAGCCCAACTCATACACTGGCCAGACCACATCCACCGTCCACCCTCACTCTGCTCAGCCCCCCAAACACACCATTTTCTCTACACCACGCACAATCTATGTACCACTTCCACAACAAACTAAACACCAAACATTGTTCCTTCACCCCCCTCCACAATGCAGCATGCAATATATACAACACCTACCACGTACACACACTACGACCCTCAACACGGATTATGTCTACCCATCACAACAACAATTACCCCACAACACTACCCGTCTACCCTACAAGTAACCACATGGCCTACACACACACTTACAGCCCCACTCCACACAATCAATTTAACACACCCTACCAGCACTCCAAAAATCACACAACTTTCTTCACCCTGCACAAACCCTATCACAAGACACCACAACCCAAAACTCATAACTACTATGCCCCTACCCCTAATCCACCTACCTTTACACAAGTACAGCACCTATGCACCCCCTCGACGATGCCCAACTCCCCCATTTAAAACCAACCATACACCAAACCATCCATACACACACACGCACACACACACACACACACACACACACACACACACACACACACACACACAACCTCCCTTCAGACTCACACAGTCACATCCTCCACACAGGACAACCGCCACCACTGACTACAGCTACAGAGACCTTTTTACACTACACCTCTACAATAACAACCCCATCCACATGTCCCCTTCTATAACCACACAGACACTACAAGCACAACCTTCACCACCATCCCTCACCACAAGCAGTCACAACCTATATTGCAGTCCCACAGCCACACGTTAACATGTCATTTACAGCCACATTCTCTACAGCCTCCCCTGAAGACACTGTTCACCCACTCACAAGACCCTGCACCCCATTCACCATCACATTCCCTTTTGTCATACTACATCTACCCACGAACAAACCTCCCATTCCACCAACACAAACTATACAACTACTATTCTACACCTTCACTTTTCAGTAGAGATTACGGGGGCGTAGCCCCTTACGACGGTGTGAATCACCTAGTAAATTAGTATTTTATATTTGTATGAATTGCTCCTTTATATGGTGCCAGTTGGAGTAAGAATACAGTGAAGAACAACGTGTCCTCTGATGGTAAAAGTCATTTACTTTGCGTAACACAGAAATGGGGCACCGTGCATATTGTATATTTTAAATTTATCCATAAAGTTATCTATTACTGTACTGAAAGGAGAGCGTGCAGAGCGTATTACCGCAGCTGTTGCGGAGCCTCCACCAGAATAGGATTAAACTCATTATATGTATAAAGTATATATGTCTTAATTTAGCTTTAATAAAATGTGGTTTGCAATGGTTGTGTTTGGTCCTAGGGGATCCTTGAATGTGAAAATAAAATTATTGCATTGGTGAGTAAGGTGACAAGAACTCTCACATGTGTAATGTTCCCTATGTCAGTCTAATTCGCCGCCAGGCCAGAGCAGGTAGCCCACTGCGTTCCCTCATGGTCGCCATCAGGGGGGTGATGGAGGCACAACTGTCCTAGGAGAGTGTTGAAAGAGCCCTGGCTGGAAGTATTGAAAATGTCCCTCCCAAAATGGCTACCGCCTCAGAGGAAACAGTTTGGGAGGGACATTTTCAAAAGGTTGGAGAGTGGCAGGTGCGAGCAGTGGCCCCCGCCGAGACTGTGGACCCACGGCGGCCGGAGAGGGTTTACCCTGACAACAAGAAAACCCCTGACAATGAGCAGAACCCCTGACAACGAGCACCAATCCCAAACCTGTTCCTGTGACATGACGATATCACCGTACACCGCGACAAGTTGGCAATGAGTCTCAGCTGCTGATGTGCCCTTTAGACGCAGAAATCTGATCACACTATGCACCTCAATGTGTGACCATGTGCCCACCAGCCCCGCCATCTTACACCTGAGACAGTATGACTGATAGGAGGCGTAAGACTGATGGCCGTGAGACAGTATGACTGATAGGAGGCGTAGACTGATGGCCGTGAGAGGAAGCCGTGGTCTATCTGCTCTGGCCTGGCGGGCAATTAGACTGACATAGAGAACAATACTCATGTGAGAGGTCTTGTTACTTTACTTATTGAACGACCCTCGTACAACAAAGCTGTCTCTCTCAGAGAAATCCTTACATTTGTGATGCTCATTAGCGCCCCCCAAAAATAAAATAATGGTAATATCATTGCATCATTATTTCCTTACCTTTTTCATGTCTTCAAAAAATACGTATAATATGTTGCGTTTGTCTTTCTCTTCCCAGAATCCCTTCACGTGCTCATACCAGGATCCCCAGCCCACTGCCAACAGAGGAACCGTAATTAGGGAGCAAATCAGAGGCACAGACTCAGCACTAATTGCTGTATACACATAAATACGTATTGTGTGTGTGTGTCTATATCATACCTCCCAACATGACCCTCTCCAGGAGGACACAATGCTCTGCTCCTGGACTTTTTTCTTAATTTATAATGGCACCTATTTTGAACAGGTTAATGGATAAGAAAGGTGTGACAGCACAGGTGAGGGCAATCATAACTTAAGAGGGAAGTGCAGGAACAGAGCATTGTGTCCTCCTGGAGAGGTCATGTTGGGAGGTATGACATAGGTATGAGCACTGGGTCAGTATTAGGGTACAGCACAGGTGATGGTAATCATACAGTAAGAGGGAAGAGCAGGAGCAGAGCATTGTGTCCTCCTGGAGAGGTCATGTTGGGAGGTATGACATAGGTATGAGCACTGGGTCAGTATTAGGGTACAGCTCAGGTGATGGTAATCATACAGTAAGAGGGAAGAGCAGGAGCAGAGCATTGTGTCCTCCTGGAGAGGTCATGTTGGGAGGTATGACATAGGTATGAGCACTGGGTCAGTATTAGGGTACAGCACAGGTGATGGTAATCATACAGTAAGAGGGAAGAGCAGGAGCAGAGCATTGTGTCCTCCTGGAGAGGGTCATGTTGGGAGGTATGACATAGGTATGAGCACTGGCAGGGCCGGCTCCAGGCCTACTAGCACCCTGAGCGAGAAAATGTAAAAGTGCCCCTCCCCCCCCCATGCGCGCGCCGAAGGCGCGCGCGCTCTTGAAAAAGTGGGCGTGGCCTCTTGAAAAAGTGGGCGTGGTCTCGTCCCCCAGCAGTGCCAGCTACACATGACATGCCCTCCAGCAGTGCCAGCTACACGTGCTAGTGTTCACTTTTTAGGGCAGGTTGCTGATCACAGGGAGGGCACATTTTTAAGTTAGGTGGGCAAAATGATGTACATACTGTAATGCTTGTTGTTCCCATTTCCACACGCTAAAGCATGGACAGTGCGCGCCGAAGGCGCGCAGCAAAAATTTAGGGGAGTAACTTCGTGGGGAAGGTGCGTAGCCACATTATAGTGGCAATTCACATTACACCACACAGTAGTGCAGCTAATACACATTGCACCAGGTAGAACCTCCTATAAGAGCACGTTAGACACATTGCGCCAGGTAGAGCACTGAGACACACTGCCCAGCCACAGACGCCTAGCGGGAACACTACATGATATGCCCCCCAGCAGTGCCAGCTACACATGACATGCCCCCCAGCAGTGCCAGCTACACGTGACATGCCCCCCAGCAGTGCCAGCTACATAAATGGCCACACAGTTCCAGATGGATAAATGCCCCCACAGCGCAGATATGCCCCCACAGTGCCACATACATTAATGCCCTCACAGTGCAAGATATGCCCCCACAGTGCAAGAAATGTCCCCACAGTGCAAGAAATGCCCCCACAGTGCAAGAAATGCCCCCACAGTGCAAGAAATGCCCCCACGGTGCCAGATACATAAATGCCCCCACGGTGCCAGATACATAAATGCCCCCACGGTGCCAGATACATAAATGCCCCCACGGTGCATGATACATAAATGCCCCCACGGTGCCTGATACATAAATGCCCCCACGGTGCCTGATACATAAATGCCCCCACGGTGCCTGATACATAAATGCCCCCACAGTGCCAGATAAATGCCCCCACAGAGCCAGATAAATGCCCCCACAGTGCCAGATATGTCCCCACAGTGCCAGATATGCCCCCACAGTGCCAGAAATGCCCCCACAGTGCCAGAAATGCCCCCACAGTGCCAGATAAATGCCCCCACAGAGCCAGATAAATGCCCCCACAGTGCCAGAAATGCCCCCACAGTGCCAGAAATGCCCCCACAGTGCCAGAAATGCCCCCACAGTGCCAGATATGTCCCCACAGTGCCAGATATGCCCCCACAGTGCCAGATATGCCCCCACAGTGCCTGATATGCCCCCACAGTGCCTGATATGCCCCCACAGTGCCAGAAATGCCCCCACAGTGCCAGATAAATGCCCCCACAGAGCCAGATAAATGCCCCCACAGAGCCAGATAAATGCCCCCACAGAGCCAGATAAATGCCCCCACAGTGCCAGAAATGCCCCCACAGTGCCAGATAAATGCCCCCACAGAGCCAGATAAATGCCCCCACAGAGCCAGATAAATGCCCCCACAGTGCCAGAAATGCCCCCACAGTGCCAGAAATGCCCCCACAGTGCCAGATATGTCCCCACAGTGCCTGATATGCCCCCACAGGGCCAGATATGTCCCCACAGTGCCTGATATGCCCCCACAGTGCCAAATATGCCCCCACAGAGCCAGATATGCAATGCCCCCACAGTGCCAGAAATGCCCCCACAGTGCCAGAAATGCCCCCCACAGAGCCAGAAATGCCCCCACAGTGCCAGAAATGCCCCCACATAACCAAAAATGCCCCCTGTGTGCCAGAAATGCCCCCACAGTGCGGATCTCCCACCCCCCAAAAAAAAAAATACCTGCGGCGCTGGGGAGGAGTACTGCTGTCCGCCTGTGTGGGAGCGCTGGCGGGCGGGCGGGAGGCCGGGCGAGTGAGCCTGAGCCTGGGTCCGGGCTGGCGGGCGGGTGGGCGGCCACTTGTGCAGGCGGGCTATGCGCGGCGCCGGCGTCTGACGTTAGATACCGGCGCCGCGCAGCGCGCATACACAGCGCGACCGCCAAATGCTGCAGCAGCACACACACAGGGCCGGCTCCAGCATCGAATATGGCGGCGCCAGCGCGTGGCGCCCATTAAGGGTGGCGCCCTGCGCGGCCGCTCTATTCGAACATGCCTAGAGCCGGCCCTGAGCACTGGGTCAGTATTGGGGTACAGCACAGGTGATGGTAATCATACAGTAAGAGGGAAGAGCAGGAGCAGAGCATTGTGTCCTCCTGAAGAGGATCATGTTGGGAGGTATGACATAGGTATGAGCACTGGGTCAGTATTGGGGTACAGCACAGGTGATGGTAATCATACAGTAAGAGGGAAGAGCAGGAGCAGAGCATTGTGTCCTCCTGGAGAGGTCATGTTGGGAGGTATGACATAGGTATGAGCACTGGGTCAGTATTAGGGTACAGCACAGGTGATGGTAATCATACAGTAAGAGGGAAGAGCAGGAGCAGAGCATTGTGTCCTCCTGGAGAGGTCATGTTGGGAGGTATGACAAAGGTATGAGCACTGGGTCAGTATTAGGTTACAGCACAGGTGAAGGTAATCATACAGTAAGAGAGGAGAGCAGGAACAGAGCGTTGTGTTCCTCCTGGAGAGGTCATGTTGGGAGGTATGACATAGGTATGAGCACTGGGTCAGTATTAGGGTACAGCACAGGTGATGGTAATCATACAGTAAGAGGGCAGTGCAGGAGCAGAGCATTGTGTCCTCCTGGAGAGGTCATGTTGGGAGGTATGACATAGGTATGAGCACTGGGTCAGTATTAGGATACAGCACAGGTGATGGTAATCATACAGTAAGAGGGTAGTCCAGGAGCAGAGCATTGTGTCCTCCTGGAGAGGTCATGTTGGGAGGTATGACATAGGTATGAGCACTGGGTCAGTATTAGGTACAGCACAGGTGATGGTAATCATACAGTAAGAGGGAAGAGCAGGAGCAGAGCATTGTGTCCTCCTGGAGAGGTCATGTTGGGAGGTATGACATAGGTATGAGCACTGGGTCAGTATTAGGGTACAGCACAGGTGATGGTAATCATACAGTAAGAGGGAAGAGCAGGAGCAGAGCATTGTGTCCTCCTGGAGAGGTCATGTTGGGAGGTATGACATAGGTATGAGCACTGGGTCAGTATTGGGGTACAGCACAGGTGATGGTAATCATACAGTAAGAGGGAAGAGCAGGAGCAGAGCATTGTGTCCTCCTGGAGAGGTCATGTTGGGAGGTATGACATAGGTATGAGCACTGGGTCAATATTAGGATACAGCACAGGTGATGGTAATCATACAGTAAGAGGGAAGAGCAGGAGCAGAGCATTATGTCCTCCTGGAGAGGTCATGTTGGGAGGTATGACAAAGGTATGAGCACTGGGTCAGTATTAGGTTACAGCACAGGTGATGGTAATCATACAGTAAGAGGGTAGTCCAGGAGCAGAGCATTGTGTCCTCCTGGAGAGGTCATGTTGGGAGGTATGACATAGGTATGAGCACTGGGTCAGTATTAGGTACAGGACAGGTGATGGTAATCATACAGTAAGAGGGAAGAGCAGGAGCAGAGCATTGTGTCCTCCTGGAGAGGTCATGTTGGGAGGTATGACATAGGTATGAGCACTGGGTCAGTATTAGGGTACAGCACAGGTGATGGTAATCATACAGTAAGAGGGAAGAGCAGGAGCAGAGCATTGTGTCCTCCTGGAGAGGTCATGTTGGGAGGTATGACATAGGTATGAGCACTGGGTCAGTATTAGGGTACAGCACAGGTGATGGTAATCATACAGTAAGAGGGAAGAGCAGGAGCAGAGCATTGTGTCCTCCTGGAGAGGTCATGTTGGGAGGTATGACATAGGTATGAGCACTGGGTCAGTATTAGGGTACAGCACAGGTGATGGTAATCATACAGTAAGAGGGAAGAGCAGGAGCAGAGCATTGTGTCCTCCAGGAGAGGGTCATGTTGGGAGGTATGACATAGGTATGAGCAATGGGTCAGTATTGGGGTACAGCACAGGTGATGGTAATCATACAGTAAGAGGGAAGAGCAGGAGCAGAGCATTGTGTCCTCCTGGAGAGGTCATGTTGGGAGGTATGACAAAGGTATGAGCACTGGGTCAGTATTGGGTTACAGCACAGGTGATGGTAATCATACAGTAAGAGGGAAGAGCAGGAGCAGAGCATTGTGTCCTCCTGGAGAGGTCATGTTGGGGGGTGTGACATAGGTATGAGCACTGGGTCAGTATTAGGGTACTGCACAGGTTATGGTAATCATACAGTAAGAGAGGAGAGCAGGAACAGAGCATTGTGTCCTCCTGGAGAGGTCATGTTGGGAGGTATGACATAGGTATGAGCACTGGGTCAGTATTAGGGTACAGCACAGGTGATGGTAATCATACAGTAAGAGAGGAGAGCAGGAACAGAGCATTGTGTTCCTCCTGGAGAGGTCATGTTGGGAGGTATGACATAGGTATGAGCACTGGGTCAGTATTAGGGTACAGCACAGGTGATGGTAATTATACAGTAAGAGGGAGGAGCAGGAGCAGAGCATTGTGTCCTCCTGGAGAGGGTCATGTTGGGAGGTATGACATAGGTATGAGCACTGGGTCAGTATTAGGGTACAGCACAGGTGATGGTAATCATAGAGTAAGAGGGAAGAGCAGGAGCAGAGCATTGTGTCCTCCTGGAGAGGTCATGTTGGGAGGTATGACATAGGTATGAGCACTGGGTCAGTATTAGGGTACAGCACAGGTGATGGTAATCATACAGTAAGAGGGAAGTGCAGGAGCAGAGCATTGTGTCCTCCAGGAGAGGTCATGTTGGGAGGTATGACATAGGTATGAGCACTGGGTCAATATTAGGATACAGCACAGGTGATGGTAATCATACAGTAAGAGGGGAGAGCAGAGCATTGTGTCCTCCTGGAGAGGTCATGTTGGGAGGTATGACAAAGGTATGAGCACTGGGTCAGTATTAGGTTACAGCACAGGTGATGGTAATCATACAGTAAGAGAGGAGAGCAGGAGCAGAGCATTGTGTCCTCCTGGAGAGGGTCATGTTGGGAGGTATGACATAGGTATGAGCACTGGGTCAGTATTAGGGTACAGCACAGGTGATGGTAATCATACTGTAAGAGGGAAGAGCAGGAGCAGAGCATTGTGTCCTCCTGGAGAGGGTCATGTTGGGAGGTATGACATAGGTATGAGCACTGGGTCAGTATTAGGGTACAGCACAGGTGATGGTAATCATACAGTAAGAGGGAAGTGCAGGAGCAGAGCATTGTGTCCTCCTGGAGAGGTCATGTTGGGAGGTATGACATAGGTATGAGCACTGGGTCAGTATTCGGGTACAGCACAGGTGATGGTAATCATACAGTAAGAGGGAAGTGCAGGAGCAGAGCATTGTGTCCTCCTGGAGAGGTCATGTTGGGCGGTATGACATAGGTATGAGCACTGGGTCAGTATTAGGATACAGCACAGGTGATGGTAATCATACAGTAAGAGGGTAGTCCAGGAGCAGAGCATTGTGTCCTCCTGGAGAGGTCATGTTGGGAGGTATGACATAGGTATGAGCACTGGGTCAGTATTAGGTACAGCACAGGTGATGGTAATCATACAGTAAGAGGGAAGAGCAGGAGCAGAGCATTGTGTCCTCCTGGAGAGGTCATGTTGGGAGGTATGACATAGGTATGAGCACTGGGTCAGTATTAGGGTACAGCACAGGTGATGGTAATCATACTGTAAGAGGGAAGAGCAGGAGCAGAGCATTGTGTCCTCCTGGAGAGGTCATGTTGGGAGGTATGACATAGGTATGAGCACTGGGTCAGTAAGAGGGAAGAGCAGGAGCAGAGCATTGTGTCCTCCTGGAGAGGGTCATGTTGGGAGGTATGACATAGGTATGAGCACTGGGTCAGTATTGGGGTACAGCACAGGTGATGGTAATCATACAGTAAGAGGGAAGAGCAGGAGCAGAGCATTGTGTCCTCCTGAAGAGGATCATGTTGGGAGGTATGACATAGGTATGAGCACTGGGTCAGTATTGGGGTACAGCACAGGTGATGGTAATCATACAGTAAGAGGGAAGAGCAGGAGCAGAGCATTGTGTCCTCCTGGAGAGGTCATGTTGGGAGGTATGACATAGGTATGAGCACTGGGTCAGTATTAGGGTACAGCACAGGTGATGGTAATCATACAGTAAGAGGGTAGTCCAGGAGCAGAGCATTGTGTCCTCCTGGAGAGGTCATGTTGGCAGGTATGACATAGGTATGAGCACTGGGTCAGTATTAGGTACAGCACAGGTGATGGTAATCATACAGTAAGAGGGAAGAGCAGGAGCAGAGCATTGTGTCCTCCTGGAGAGGTCATGTTGGGAGGTATGACATAGGTAATAGCACTGGGTCAGTATTAGGGTACAGCACAGGTGATGGTAATCATACAGTAAGAGGGAAGAGCAGGAGCAGAGCATTGTGGTTGTGTCCTCCTGGAGAGGTCATGTTGGGAGGTATGACATAGGTATGAGCACTGGGTCAGTATAAGGGTACAGCACAGGTGATGGTAATCATACAGTAAGAGGGAAGATCAGGAGCAGAACATTGTGTCCTCCTGGAGAGGTCATGTTGGGAGGTATGACATAGGTATGAGCACTGGGTCAGTATTAGGGTACAGCACAGGTGATGGTAATCATACAGTAAGAGGGAAGATCAGGAGCAGAACATTGTGTCCTCCTAGAGAGGTCATGTTGGGAGGTATGACATAGGTATGAGCACTGGGTCAGTATTAGGGTACAGCACAGGTGATGGTAATCATACAGTAAGAGGGAAGTGCAGGAGCAGAGCATTGTGTCCTCCTGGAGAGGTCATGTTGGGAGGTATGACATATGTATGAGCACTGGGTCAGTATAAGGGTACAGCACAGGTGATTGTAATCATACAGTAAGAGGGAAGAGCAGGAGCAGAGCATTGTGTCCTCCTGGAGAGGTTATGTTGGGAGGTATGACATAGGTATGAGCACTGGGTCAGTATATGGGTACAGTACAGGTGATGGTAATCATACAGTAAGAGGGAAGAGCAGGAGCAGAGCATTGTGTCCTCCTGGAGAGGTCATGTTGGGAGGTATGACATAGGTATGAGCACTGGGTCAGTATAAGGGTACAGCACAGGTGATGGTAATCATACAGTAAGAGGGAAGAGCAGGAGCAGAACATTGTGTCCTCCTGGAGAGGTCATATTGGGAGGTATGACGTAGGTATGAGCACTGGATCAGTA
Source organism: Pseudophryne corroboree (assembly GCF_028390025.1). NCBI lineage: Eukaryota > Metazoa > Chordata > Amphibia > Anura > Myobatrachidae > Pseudophryne > Pseudophryne corroboree. Next base: position 14,290,885 of record NC_086451.1, read on the forward strand.
TTGGGGTACAGCACAGGTGATGGTAATCATACAGTTAGAGGGAAGAGCAGAGCAGAGCATTGTGTCCTCCTGGAGAGGTCATGTTGGGAGGTATGACATAGGTATGAGCACTGGGTCAGTATTAGGATAGAGCACAGGTGATGGTAATCATACAGTAAGAGGGGAGAGCAGGAGCAGAGCATTGTGTTTGTGTCCTCCTGGAGAGGTCATGTTGGGAGGTATGACTTAGGTATGAGCAGAGGGTCAGTATTAGGATACAGCACAGGTGATGGTAATCATACAGTAAGAGGGAAGAGCAGGAGCAGAGCATTGTGTCTTCCTGGAGAGGTCATGTTTGGAGGTATGACATAGGTATGAGCACTGGGTCAGTATTAGGGTACAGCACAGGTGATGGTAATCATACAGTAAGAGGGAAGAGCAGGAGCAGAACATTGTGTCCTCCTGGAGAGGTCATGTTGGGAGGTATGACATAGGTATGAGCCCTGGGTCAGTATTAGGGTACAGCACAGGTGATGGTAATCATACAGTAAGAGGGAAGAGCAGGAGCAGAGCATTGTGTCCTCCTGGAGAGGTCATGTTGGGAGGTATGACATAGGTATGAGCACTGGGTCAGTATTAGGGTAAAGCACAGGTGATGGTAATCATACAGTAAGAAGGAAGAGCAGGAGCAGAGCATTGTGTCCTCCTGGAGAGGTCATGTTGGGAGGTATGACATAGGTATGAGCACTGGATCAGTATTATGGTACAGCACAGGTGATGGTAATCATACAGTAAGAGGGAAGAGCAGTAGCAGAGCATTGTGTCCTCCTGGAGAGGTCATGTTGGGAGGTATGACATAGGTAATAGCACTGGGTCAGTATTAGGGTACAGCACAGGTGATGGTAATCATACAGTAAGAGGGAAGTGCAGGAGCAGAGCATTGTGTTTGTGTCCTCCTGGAGAGGTCATGTTGGGAGGTATGACATAGGTATGAGCACTGGGTCAGTATTAGGGTACAGCACAGGTGATGGTAATCAAACAGTAAGAGGGAAGATCAGGAGCAGAACATTGTGTCCTCCTGGAGAGGTCATGTTGGGAGGTATGACATAGGTATGAGCACTGGGTCAGTATTAGGGTACAGCACAGGTGATGGTAATCATACAGTAAGAGGGAAGAGCAGGAGCAGAGCATTGTGTCCTCCTGGAGAGGTCATGTTGGGAGGTATGACATAGGTATGAGCACTGGGTCAGTATTAGGGTACAGCACAGGTGATGGTAATCATACAGTAAGAGGGAAGAGCAGGAGCAGAGCATTGTGTCCTCCTGGAGAGGTCATGTTGGGAGGTATGACATAGGTATGAGCACTGGGTCAATATTAGGGTACAGCACAGGTGATGGTAATCATACAGTAAGAGGGAAGAGCAGGAGCAGAGCATTGTGTCCTCCTGGAGAGGTCATGTTGGGAGGTATGACATATGTATGAGCACTGGGTCAGTTTTGGGGTACAGCACAGGTGATGGTAATCATACAGTAAGACGGAAGAGCAGGAACAGAACATTGTGTCCTCCTGAAGAGGTCATGTTGGGAGGTATGACATAGGTATGAGCACTGGGTCAGTATAAGGGTACAGCACAGGTGATGGTAATCATACAGTAAGAGGGAAGAGCAGGAGCAGAGCATTGTGTCCTCCTGGAGAGGTCATGTTGGGAGGTATGACATAGGTATGAGCACTGGGTCAGTATAAGGGTACAGTACAGGTGATGGTAATCATACAGTAAGAGGGAAGAGCAGGAGCAGAACATTGTGTCCTCCTGGAGAGGTCATGTTGGGAGGTATGACGTAGGTATGAGCACTGGATCAGTATTGGGGTACAGCACAGGTGATGGTAATCATACAGTTAGAGGGAAGAGCAGGAGCAGAGCATTGTGTCCTCCTGGAGAGGTCATGTTGGGAGGTATGACATAGGTATGAGCACTGGGTCAGTATTAGGATACAGCACAGGTGATGGTAATCATACAGTAAGAGGGGAGAGCAGGAGCAGAGCATTGTGTTTGTGTCCTCCTGGAGAGGTCATGTTGGGAGGTATGACATAGGTATGAGCACTGGGTCAGTATTAGGATACAGCACAGGTGATGGCAATCATACAGTAAGAGGGAAGAGCAGGAGCAGAGCATTGTGTCCTCCTGGAGAGGTCATGTTTGGAGGTATGACATAGGTATGAGCACTGGGTCAGTATAAGGGTACAGCACAGGTGATGCCAATCATACAGTAAGAGGGAAGAGCAGGAGCAGAGCATTGTGTCCTCCTGGAGAGGGTCATGTTGGGAGGTATGACATAGGTATAAGCACTGGGTCAGTATTAGGGTACAGCACATATGATGGTAATCATACAGTAAGAGGGAAGTGCAGGAGCAGAGCATTGTGTCCTCCTGGAGAGGTCATGTTGGGAGGTATGACATAGGTATGAGCACTGGGTCAGTATTAGGGTACAGCACAGGTGATGGTAATCATACAGCAAGAGGGAAGTGCAGGAGCAGAGCATTGTGTTTGTGCCCTCCTGGAGAGGTCATGTTGGGAGGTATGACATAGGTATGAGCACTGGGTCAGTATTAGGGTACAGCACAGGTGATGGTAATCATACAGTAAGAGGGAAGTGTAGGAGCAGAGCATTGTGTTTGTGTCCTCCTGGAGAGGGTCATGTTGGGAGGTATGACATAGGTATGAGCACTGGGTCAGTATTAGGGTACAGCACAGGTGATGGTAATCATACAGTAAGAGGGAAGTGCAGGAGCAGAGCATTGTGTCCTCCTGGAGAGGATCATGTTGGGAGGTATGACATAGGTATGAGCACTGGGTCAGTATTAGGGTACAGCACAGGTGATGGTAATCATACAGTAAGAGGGAAGAGCAGGAGCAGAGCATTGTGTCCTCCTGGAGAGGTCATGTTGGGAGGTATGACATAGGTATGAGCACTGGGTCAGTATTAGGGTACAGCACAGGTGATGGTAATCATACAGTAAGAGGGAAGAGCAGGAACAGAGCATTGTGTCCTCCTGGAGAGGTCATGTTGGGAGGTATGACATAGGTATGAGCACTGGGTCAGTATTAGGGTACAGCACAGGTGATGGTAATCATACAGTAAGAGGGCAGTGCAGGAGCAGAGCATTGTGTCCTCCTGGAGAGGTCATGTTGGGAGGTATGACATAGGTATGAGCACTAGGTCAGTATTAGGGTACAGCACAGGTGATGGTAATCATACAGTAAGAGGGAAGAGCAGGAGCAGAGCATTGTGTCCTCCTGGAGAGGTCATGTTGGGAGGTATGACATAGGTATGAGCACTGGGTCAGTATTGGGGTACAGCACAGGTGATGGTAATCATACAGTAAGAGGGAAGAGCAGGAGCAGAGCATTGTGTCCTCCTGGAGAGGGTCATGTTGGGAGGTATGACATAGGTATGAGCACTGGGTAAGTATTAGGGTACAGCACAGGTGATGGTAATCATACAGTAAGAAGGAAGAGCAGAAGCAGAGCATTGTGTCCTCCTGGAGAGGGTCATGTTGGGAGGTATGACATAGGTATGAGCACTGGGTCAGTATTAGGGTACAGCACAGGTGATGGTAATCATACAGTAAGAGGGAAGATCAGGAGCAGAGCATTGTGTCCTCCTGGAGAGGGTCATGTTGGGAGGTATGACATAGGTATGAGCACTGGGTCAGTATTAGGGTACAGCACAGGTGATGGTAATCATACAGTAAGAGGGAAGAGCAGGAAGGAGCAGAGCATTGTGTCCCTCCTGGAGAGGTCATGTTGGGAGGTATGACATAGGTATGAGCACTGGGTCAGTATTAGGGTACAGCACAGGTGATGGTAATCATACAGTAAGAGGGAAGTGCAGGAGCAGAGCATTGTGTCCTCCTGGAGAGGTCATGTTGGGAGGTATGACATATGTATGAGCACTGGGTCAGTATTGGGGTACAGCACAGGTGATGGTAATCATACAGTAAGAGGGAAGAGCAGGAACAGAACATTGTGTCCTCCTGAAGAGTTCATGTTGGGAGGTATGACATAGGTATGAGCACTGGGCCAGTATTAGGGTACAGCACAGGTGATGGTAATCATACAGTAAGAGGAATGTGCAGGAGCAGAGCATTGTGTCCTCCTGGAGAGGGTCATTTTGGGAGGTATGACATAGGTATGAGCACTGGGTCAGTATTAGGGTACAGCACAGGTGATGGTAATCATACAGTAAGAGGGAAGAGCAGGAGCAGAGCATTGTGTCCTCCTGGAGAGGGTCATGTTGGGAGGTATGACATAGGTATGAGCACTAGGTCAGTATTAGGGAACAGCACAGGTGATGGTAATCATACAGTAAGAGGGAAGAGCAGGAGCAGAGCATTGTGTCCTCCTGGAGAGGTCATGTTGGGAGGTATGACATAGGTATGAGCACTGGGTCAGTATTAGGGTACAGCACAGGTGATGGTAATCATACAGTAAGAGGGAAGAGCAGGAGCAGAGCATTGTGTCCTCCTGGAGAGGTCATGTTGGGAGGTATGACATAGGTATGAGCACTGGGTCAATATTAGGGTACAGCACAGGTGATGGTAATCATACAGTAAGAGGGAAGAGCAGGAGCAGAGCATTGTGTCCTCCTGGAGAGGTCATGTTGGGAGGTATGACATAGGTATGAGCACTGGGTCAGTATTAGGGTACAGCACAGGTGATGGTAATCAAACAGTAAGAGGGAAGATCAGGAGCAGAACATTGTGTCCTCCTGGAGAGGTCATGTTGGGAGGTATGACATAGGTATGAGCACTGGGTCAGTATTAGGGTACAGCACAGGTGATGGTAATCATACAGTAAGAGGGAAGAGCAGGAGCAGAGCATTGTGTCCTCCTGGAGAGGTCATGTTGGGAGGTATGACATAGGTATGAGCACTGGGTCAGTATTAGGGTACAGCACAGGTGATGGTAATCATACAGTAAGAGGGAAGAGCAGGAGCAGAGCATTGTGTCCTCCTGGAGAGGTCATGTTGGGAGGTATGACATAGGTATGAGCACTGGGTCAATATTAGGGTACAGCACAGGTGATGGTAATCATACAGTAAGAGGGAAGAGCAGGAGCAGAGCATTGTGTCCTCCTGGAGAGGTCATGTTGGGAGGTATGACATATGTATGAGCACTGGGTCAGTTTTGGGGTACAGCACAGGTGATGGTAATCATACAGTAAGACGGAAGAGCAGGAACAGAACATTGTGTCCTCCTGAAGAGGTCATGTTGGGAGGTATGACATAGGTATGAGCACTGGGTCAGTATAAGGGTACAGCACAGGTGATGGTAATCATACAGTAAGAGGGAAGAGCAGGAGCAGAGCATTGTGTCCTCCTGGAGAGGTCATGTTGGGAGGTATGACATAGGTATGAGCACTGGGTCAGTATAAGGGTACAGTACAGGTGATGGTAATCATACAGTAAGAGGGAAGAGCAGGAGCAGAGCATTGTGTCCTCCTGGAAAGGTCATGTTGGGAGGTATGACATAGGTATGAGCACTGGGTCAGTATAAGGGTACAGCACAGGTGATGGTAATCATACAGTAAGAGGGAAGAGCAGGAGCAGAACATTGTGTCCTCCTGGAGAGGTCATGTTGGGAGGTATGACGTAGGTATGAGCACTGGATCAGTATTGGGGTACAGCACAGGTGATGGTAATCATACAGTTAGAGGGAAGAGCAGGAGCAGAGCATTGTGTCCTCCTGGAGAGGTCATGTTGGGAGGTATGACATAGGTATGAGCACTGGGTCAGTATTAGGATACAGCACAGGTGATGGTAATCATACAGTAAGAGGGGAGAGCAGGAGCAGAGCATTGTGTTTGTGTCCTCCTGGAGAGGTCATGTTGGGAGGTATGACATAGGTATGAGCACTGGGTCAGTATTAGGATACAGCACAGGTGATGGCAATCATACAGTAAGAGGGAAGAGCAGGAGCAGAGCATTGTGTCCTCCTGGAGAGGTCATGTTTGGAGGTATGACATAGGTATGAGCACTGGGTCAGTATAAGGGTACAGCACAGGTGATGCCAATCATACAGTAAGAGGGAAGAGCAGGAGCAGAGCATTGTGTCCTCCTGGAGAGGGTCATGTTGGGAGGTATGACATAGGTATAAGCACTGGGTCAGTATTAGGGTACAGCACATATGATGGTAATCATACAGTAAGAGGGAAGTGCAGCAGCAGAGCATTGTGTCCTCCTGGAGAGGTCATGTTGGGAGGTATGACATAGGTATGAGCACTGGGTCAGTATTAGGGTACAGCCAGAGGCAGAACTCTGGGAGGCAACGGAGTCATCTGCCGCCGGGCTCCTGCTTTGAAGGGGGGCACCTCTCCTCCCATTCTGGGGCACCATTGAATTAAGTTAATTGATAGCTGTCACTATCTCTTCAGTGGCCGACTTCCTCACTGGTACCTGAAGGGTTACCTCTTCTGTCTTTGTACATATTACTTTTTATATGATCAATTTCCTTATAATAGTTACAGTGTAAAAGTGAATATTTCTATTTCCCTAGTGAAGGGTTAAAACATGCTTTATGAACTCTTATGTGTTTGCAATGGATGCGTGCTGCCCTGTGTTAGATGCCTTTGTCTCTCATACAGATACCAGGCTTGTGTGGGTCCGGCATCCAAGGTCAGCTCTATACTAGATGAAACCTGCTTTTTCTACTTCTGTGTGTTACTAAAAGATCTTGTGTTAAGTTCCATCTGATGCAACGTATATAACATCTGCCTAGCAACTGCTATATCCAATTATGTTATGTCAAGTATTAACCACCCCTACGTACCCCACTAGGGCACCACCCCTAAGCCAATGAGCCCTGTTACACTTATCAGTTACACCCTTATGTGTTCTCTTTTTATACCAATGTTAAACATTCAATAAAACAGTGTGAATTCTTACTGCTTGTGTTGTGCATGTACCTTGTGGCTAAGAGTTTACACTCCAGACGTCTAAGAGGCCATCACATCGAGGGTTAAGGTATAAGGGCAAATCCTTTCAGCTGGGGGCTACGTCCGCGATTCAGTGATCGTCCCTGAATGGTAAAAATAGAGAATTTATTGTCTGTCTTTGCCATACAGGATTGCGGTCATACACTGAAGCTGAATCCGTGTCAGTGTTCCGGGAACACGTGACAAGGTAATATTTAAGTCCGGGACTTAATATTACGAAGTTTTATGTAAAAGCATAAAACAGGTATCAGGGATACCATAGAATCTTTAATGTCTGGGACTTAAAGATACGTCTGAGAAAGGACCAGGCGTCCAAGCGCAATTCTCCAAAGACGTTAGTATCTGGGATACTAAAAAAAACATAGACCTGGGGTCTATACGTAACGTAGAGAATACCCCGATTTGATCGCCTATATATTTTTGTATGTTGTAGTGAGATAAGTTCTTATATTTGGTCCAGACGGCTGGTAAGTTTTCGTCTGCCAGATATCTTCACTCAAACACTTTTCTTGCTTCCTGTTTAAAACGCTGTATTTTTCTGACATCTTGTACGAAGGTAAGCGTACCCGTCAAAAGATTTCATGTTCTCACTATACAGATAATATTGTGATATTGTCAATGACTAATTAACTGGTTAAGCTGATGCATGTATAAGTAGAGTGTTGTATATTTTAGATAATTTTCTTTTAAAGTTGTACTGTTGATTTATATTACTGTCTGACAATGGGCTCTAGTCAGAGTAAAAAACTGCATATCCCCCGCCCCTCCCTGGTGAGACATGCAAGATGTATGTTGCCCGTAACTCTACCTCAGAGTATTATTTAGTTAACCCATGGGTGGATAATTTAGCGGGATGGACAGAGAAAGCAGGACAGGACCCATTCCTACGGGAAGGCAGTAATTACCTTTTCTATATGGAGATTTAAGAAAAAATGTCAGTTCCCAACAGCACAGAAGCGAGGCTGCAGAGAGATCCCTCTCGCCTCCCCCCTTTGCATTCCAATGTATCCTGCGCTCAGAGACACAAATCTCTTGGCAGCAGTAACCCTTTCACACTAGATGGGATTGCCTCCAGCTCCACTGCTGGAGGGTGCGTCCACTAGCTCTATCCCTAGCACCAATAACCCAGAGTTTAGATAATAGTAAAACACTGTCCCAAGCCCACTATTACCCTCGATGGCTGTATATCTTATTTGCGCAAAGCTTGCAAAGGACGCAGCTATACACATATGAAGGAAGTCTTTAAAGCCTGTGCTTTTTGCCTGTCGCTGTAGCTTGTAAACAGAAACCTGCGCCCACTCATAACTATCAGAACCCCAGACGCTTTGACAGACAGAACCAACCCCGCAGTCAGGGAACATTCCAAAGACCTCGCGCACTGACGGGGCCCGGAGGAGGGCATCCCAGCCTTTATTCAACTCTCCCGTCATAGTAAAGATTCACCTCTGCTGCCACTTATTATAAATGGAAGTAAAATTCCCTTTTTAGTGGACAGCGGTGCAACAACCAGTGTTTTGTGTTCTGACCTATGCAGTATCCCCTCTCACCAGAAAAGATAGAAGGTCTCCGCCCCGTGATACAGCAATTCTTACAACAGGGTATTCTCAGACATATTGTATCACCATACTGTACTCCTGTGAACCCTGTTGCCAAAGCTGATGGTAGTATAAGATTTGTACAGAATCTCAGAGCGATCAATCAGCCAATTGTCCCAATTGCACCAATTGTTCCAGATGTAAACTCACTCATTTCTGCAATCCCTGCAGATGCTAGTTCTTCTCTGTAATTGATTTGAAGAATGCCTTTTTTTCAGCATACCTGTAGATTCACAGACACAATTACTTTTGCCTTTTCTTTTGAGGGTAAACAACTTACCTGGTGCAGATTATTGACGCACCTGTTGTCTCCAGGCCACATTGGGGCCCTGGCAACCTCACCATGGTTCAGTCCTGCTACAGTATGCAGATGATCTGCTGCTCTGTAGTAAAACTGAGGAGGCCTGCCGAGAGGATGGTGTTTCATTACTAAACTGGCTTTGTGAATGTGGACACAAGGTGTCCAAAATAAAAATGCAATGGTGTAAAAAGCATGTTGATTACTTAGGTTTTGTGCTCACTCAGGGAGAGAGAAAAGTCAGTCCACAACGCATACAGTCTGTATTGGGCCTGGTCACCCCAACTATCCAGAGGGAACTACTGTCCTTCCTGGGTATGGTAAATTACTGCAGACAGTGGATATCTGATTGCTCTTATTATGATAACATTTTGAGACAAGCCACACTGAAGGACAAACCTAAAACTGTACAATGGTCACAAGAAATGTTAACTGCATATGAAAGTTTAAAATGTATGTTGATAAAAAGTCCGGCACTTGGCCTCCCCAGTTATGTGCTACCTTTCCATCTATATGCAAGGGACAATTGTAAAACCATGGCGGGGGTGCTCACACAGTTTCATGGAGGGAAGTTGCGCCCCGTGGCATTTTTTTCCCAAAGTCATGCCAGTGTCTGTGCAAGGTATGCCTGCCTGCCTCAGGGCTTTGGCAGCCTGTGCAATGGTTGCAGAAATGGCCACTACCCTCACTTTAGGCCACATCACAGTACTCCACACCACACATGATGTCCTGGCAATACTTAAAGGCTTACACACAGCACATGTCAGCACAACGCCTTAGTGGATATGAAGTACTCCTTTTGAGTAACCCCACCCTTACCATTAAATACACTGCTAGTTCTTCTGGCCCTGCACCCATTCTCAATGCCCTTTTAGGCTTGAAAGGTCCCGAGGATGAACCACCCGACCTACATGACTGTGCTGCTTCCATTGACGCTGAAACTTCTCCCAGACTTGACATGTCTCCCGTTCCCATACCAGGCGCAGACGTAGTTTTTGTTGACGGCTCCTGTAGTAGGCCCAATGACAATACATACCAGGCTGGCTATGCCATTGTCACCCTCCCTGACACTGTGTTGGAAACCCTGCCAATACCTTATCAGTCCGCGCAAGCTGCAGAACTCATTGCACTCACTAGAGCATGTCCCTCCCTTTACAACGTCCATCTGCTCACTCAACTTCAAGCTGCTGCGACTAATACTGATCTCTCCGACTGGACTTACCCAATTCTGCAGAAAAAATCCTAAATCAGGATTAATCTGCAAAGAGGGGAAACCCTGTATACCCCAGTCCAGTGCCCCTTTGCTCATTGCCCAGTGCCGTGGTGTTGGTCACCGTGGTGAAGCCACAACACTCCTCCTACTAACCAATGATTTTTATGTTACTAATGCCAAATCACTTGTGGACCAGTATGTTAGCAGATGCATCACTTGCCTCAGGAACAACCCTAATAAAGCTAAACACCAGCATCTTGAATACCCCACAGAAAACTCTAGGATACTCACCCTTTGAAATACTAATGGGCAGGCCTTTTCCTACACCCTGGGCTAAGAAACCACTAGTAATACAGGAAGGAGATCTAGAACTCATCAGAGAAGAGTATGTCAGGTCCCTGATAACAAAACTGAATGAAATTGAACATGAGGTTGTTTGTAAAAACCCTTTTGAATCCACAGGAACCTACACACCCCTTTAAAGTCGGAGACAGAGTCGTGGTGAAGGTGCTCCCCAGGAACAAGAGCCCAGGCAGAGCCGGCCCTAGGTATAGGCAAACTAGGCAATTGCCTAGGGCATCTGGTATGCCTAGGGGCACAAGCAGCTTCTGCTGATTAAAATGATATGCGGCATGCCTATATTCTGAGTGTAGCATTTTGTATGCAGATACAGCAAGAGTCACACATAGTATATAGGCATGCCGCATATCATTTTAATCAGGAGAAGCTGCTTGTGCATCCTAGCCACATAGCAATGCAAATAAGATGCATTTTCATCAAAAACAGGCACCCGATGTTAGCAGAGCTACCAGCTGACTAGCGCCAGGCATCTCCTGCTGCATGGTGTAAGATTTATGTATCCAAGCAGAGGCAGAGGTCACAGTGTTAGCGGCCGTTTGAGTGCTGTGTGTGTGAGTGGGTTGGTTGTGCAATAGTATTCAGCATATGTGTAAGGGTCATTATGCGTTTCATGTGTACAATGCATTAATAATGTGCAGCAAATGTGTATAGAAAGGGCACTACTGTGTGGTCTAATGTGAATAAAAAGCAATATGGTATGGTGTAATGTGAATAAGGAGCAATATGGTCTGGTGTAATGAGAATAAAGAGCAATATGGTGTGGTGTACTGTGAATAAGGAGCAATTCAGTATGATGTTATGTGAAAGAGGGGCACTACTGTGAGGAGCAACGTATATAAGGTAAAGTGGTACTACTGTGTGATGTAATGTGAATAAGGGACACTATCGCATGATAAATTGTGAACAAAGTTGCAGTACTGTGTGGCATAATTTGAATGGGGGGTACTACTGTGTGGCCATGCCCCTTCCCAGCAAGAACACATACCTTTTTGGGCTGTGCGCCGAATGTGCACACTGTTCTTATTTAAATTACAAGGGGTAGGAAAACCAAAATAAGGACTGGTATAGGTGAGGGGTGATGGTGCTGGGAAAGGGGTGCAGGGTCAGATGCGGAACTAGCTTTGGTGCTAGGGGGCACCAGCCAAAATCTTGCCTAGGGCATCATATTGGGTAGGGCCGGCTCTGAGCCCAGGAGACTTCACCTATGGTCCAGAGACAGAGGTCGTAGCAGTTACCCGGACAGCAGTCCTGACAGAGGAAAGTCCTACCTGGACCCATGCATCCCGAGTAAAAAAAGGTTCCTAGACCAGACCTAGAGAGGGAAGCAAGTGATTCCAGTGAGGTACGAACCGGGGCAGACAGCCCTGACCTCCCACCTAGCGAAGAAAGAAGAACAGAAGAAGATGAGGAACCTGTCCCCTATCTTTATCCTGGGGACTATCTCGATAGCCCTACTGGCCCTTATTCACCTCACAATATGTGAAGTCGACATCACACAAACAAATGGGATCCCCACCTTGTGGTACAATTCCTCCAATACACACGTAGCCACATACATCCTTGATTATTTCATGTTCCCTAAACTTGCTGACAACAAACATTTCATACAGCAGAAAAGGAAATCAGGAATGTCTGAGACAGTATATATTTGTGTTACTGACGAATGGTACTATGACATTAGATATTATGGATCTAATTGTAATTCCTGGGAAGCTGTGGGGTGGAATACAGGAACAGATTGGGGATATCGCCCATCAGCTGCCAGAAACAGATATGGTCAACATCTGAACTTACTTCAAAGATTGTCCATTAATTTTTGGTTAGAATGGATGAAGTATAGTGCTAACAAACACAATAAAAGCAACTGTTATGTCTGTGGCAAATCTAGGCCCCACCTAGGTACAGTGCCCCTTAATATACCCCTAGAACAAGAAAATTGTTTTTTTTCAGCCTTTTTAATGATCACCGATGACCCCACTCCTCCCTCTAATACTCCTGTTAATCGAAAGAAAAGAGCACTCCCAGGAGGTAGCTTTGACCCCCACGTATACATTGATGCTATAGGGGTCCCAAGAGGTGTTCCAAATGAGTTCAAAGCTAGAGATGAGGTGGCTGCGGGTTTTGAGTCATTGTTCCCTATAGTAACTGTAAATAAAAACGTAGCCTGGATTAATTATATATATTATAATCAACAAAGATTTGTTAATGATACCAAAGATGCTCTTAAAGGTATAGCTGAACAGCTAGAAGCCACTTCCCAAATGACATTTCAAAATAGAATGGCCCTTGACATGATCCTAGCAGAAAAAGGCGGTACATGTGTTTACATTAGTAAGGTGGAAGGCTGTTGTACATATATTCCTGACAACACTGGTCCCAATGGTAAGGTTACTTTAGCCATAAACAAGTTAGAAACCTTATCCATAGAACTTAAGAAAAATTCAGGTATTGATAACCCATGGAGCCAATATTTTGGGTGGTTTGAAAATTGGAAACAGGCTCTTGTGCAAATAAGCATATTTATACTCATAACTTTAATTCTTTTAGGCATTATAGTTTATTGTGTAATTCCCTGTGGAAAGAAACTTACCTCCAAAGGCATTGATAAGGCCCTGATGTATTATGACATAACCACCAGTCCTGTCACCTCCTCTGATAGTGAGGGACCCGACGATTATGTCCAATATCTCAAGAACTGGAGAAACAAGAAAGGAGCCTCACTCAAGAATCATGTCATATAATAATCATGATTCTAAGAGGGGATTGAAGGGTTACCTCTTCTGTCTTTGTACATATTACTTTTTATATGATCAATTTCCTTATAATAGTTACAGTGTAAAAGTGAATATTTCTATTTCCCTAGTGAAGGGTTAAAACATGCTTTATGAACTCTTATGTGTTTGCAATGGATGCGTGCTGCCCTGTGTTAGATGCCTTTGTCTCTCATACAGATACCAGGCTTGTGTGGGTCCGGCATCCAAGGTCAGCTCTATACTAGATGAAACCTGCTTTTTCTACTTCTGTGTGTTACTAAAAGATCTTGTGTTAAGTTCCATCTGATGCAACGTATATAACATCTGCCTAGCAACTGCTATATCCAATTATGTTATGTCAAGTATTAACCACCCCTACGTACCCCACTAGGGCACCACCCCTAAGCCAATGAGCCCTGTTACACTTATCAGTTACACCCTTATGTGTTCTCTTTTTATACCAATGTTAAACATTCAATAAAACAGTGTGAATTCTTACTGCTTGTGTTGTGCATGTACCTTGTGGCTAAGAGTTTACACTCCAGACGTCTAAGAGGCCATCACATCGAGGGTTAAGGTATAAGGGCAAATCCTTTCAGTACCTGCACCCTACAAATCACACCCTCTTTATTATACTGAATATACACATTTTACAAGTATCACACCCAGAATTAGAAACCACGACCTATTACACTGGAAGCAGACACATTACTAATGGAGATATTTCCTCCTGTATAGGAAATATGAGAATTTTAACTATATGAAGATACTTCTCTGACAATTACACATAATTTCATATAGTTAGAATTCTCATGTTTCCTCTACAGGAGCAAATAGCTCCATCAGTAAAGTGTCTGCTGTCAGTGTAACAGGTCATTGGTTCTAATCCTGGGTATGACTGCTAAGAAATTTGTGATTTAAAATAAAAGACAATTAAATGTATAAATACAGTATGTACATTTTTTTCCAACACACACACACACACACACACACACACACACACACACACACACACACACACACACACACACACACACACACACTTATCTTAATATAGGAAATAGGGGGGCACCAATATTTATCTTGCCTCCGGGCAACTGTGACGAACTTACGCCACTGGGTACAGCACAGGTGATGGTAATCATACAGTAAGAGGGAAGTGCAGGAGCAGAGCATTGTGTTTGTGTCCTCCTGGAGAGGGTCATGTTGGGAGGTATGACATAGGTATGAGCACTGGGTCAGTATTAGGGTACAGCACAGGTGATGGTAATCATACAGTAAGAGGGAAGATCAGGAACAGAGCATTGTGTCCTCCTGGAGAGGTCATGTTGGGAGGTATGACATAGGTATGAGCACTAGGTCAGTATTAGGGAACAGCACAGGTGATGGTAATCATACAGTAAGAGGGAAGAGCAGGAGCAGAGCATTGTGTCCTCCTGGAGAGGTCATGTTGGGAGGTATGACATAGGTATGAGCACTGGGTCAGTATTAGGGTACAGCACAGGTGATGGTAATCATACAGTAAGAGGGCAGTGCAGGAGCAGAGCATTGTGTCCTCCTGGAGAGGTCATGTTGGGAGGTATGACATAGGTATGAGCACTAGGTCAGTATTAGGGTACAGCACAGGTGATGGTAATCATACAGTAAGAGGGAAGAGCAGGAGCAGAGCATTGTGTCCTCCTGGAGAGGTCATGTTGGGAGGTATGACATAGGTATGAGCACTGGGTCAGTATTGGGGTACAGCACAGGTGATGGTAATCATACAGTAAGAGGGAAGAGCAGGAGCAGAGCATTGTGTCCTCCTGGAGAGGGTCATGTTGGGAGGTATGACATAGGTATGAGCACTGGGTAAGTATTAGGGTACAGCACAGGTGATGGTAATCATACAGTAAGAAGGAAGAGCAGAAGCAGAGCATTGTGTCCTCCTGGAGAGGGTCATGTTGGGAGGTATGACATAGGTATGAGCACTGGGTCAGTATTAGGGTACAGCACAGGTGATGGTAATCATACAGTAAGAGGGAAGATCAGGAGCAGAGCATTGTGTCCTCCTGGAGAGGGTCATGTTGGGAGGTATGACATAGGTATGAGCACTGGGTCAGTATTAGGGTACAGCACAGGTGATGGTAATCATACAGTAAGAGGGAAGAGCAGGAAGGAGCAGAGCATTGTGTCCCTCCTGGAGAGGTCATGTTGGGAGGTATGACATAGGTATGAGCACTGGGTCAGTATTAGGGTACAGCACAGGTGATGGTAATCATACAGTAAGAGGGAAGTGCAGGAGCAGAGCATTGTGTCCTCCTGGAGAGGTCATGTTGGGAGGTATGACATATGTATGAGCACTGGGTCAGTATTGGGGTACAGCACAGGTGATGGTAATCATACAGTAAGAGGGAAGAGCAGGAACAGAACATTGTGTCCTCCTGAAGAGTTCATGTTGGGAGGTATGACATAGGTATGAGCACTGGGCCAGTATTAGGGTACAGCACAGGTGATGGTAATCATACAGTAAGAGGAATGTGCAGGAGCAGAGCATTGTGTCCTCCTGGAGAGGGTCATGTTGGGAGGTATGACATAGGTATGAGCACTGGGTCAGTATTAGGGTACAGCACAGGTGATGGTAATCATACAGTAAGAGGGAAGAGCAGGAGCAGAGCATTGTGTCCTCCTGGAGAGGGTCATGTTGGGAGGTATGACATAGGTATGAGCACTAGGTCAGTATTAGGGAACAGCACAGGTGATGGTAATCATACAGTAAGAGGGAAGAGCAGGAGCAGAGCATTGTGTCCTCCTGGAGAGGTCATGTTGGGAGGTATGACATAGGTATGAGCACTGGGTCAGTATTAGGGTACAGCACAGGTGATGGTAATCATACAGTAAGAGGGCAGTGCAGGAGCAGAGCATTGTGTCCTCCTGGAGAGGTCATGTTGGGAGGTATGACATAGGTATGAGCACTAGGTCAGTATTAGTGTACAGCACAGGTGATGGTAATCATACAGTAAGAGGGAAGAGCAGGAGCAGAGCATTGTGTCCTCCTGGAGAGGTCATGTTGGGAGGTATGACATAGGTATGAGCACTGGGTCAGTATTGGAGTACAGCACAGGTGATGGTAATCATACAGTAAGAGGGAAGAGCAGGAGCAGAGCATTGTGTCCTCCTGGAGAGGGTCATGTTGGGAGGTATGACATAGGTATGAGCACTGGGTCAGTATTAGGGTACAGCACAGGTGATGGTAATCATACAGTAAGAGGGAAGAGCAGGAGCAGAGCATTGTGTCCTCCTGGAGAGGGTCATGTTGGGAGGTATGACATAGGTATGAGCACTGGGTCAGTATTAGGGTACAGCACAGGTGATGGTAATCATACAGTAAGAGGGAAGAGCAGGAAGGAGCAGAGCATTGTGTCCCTCCTGGAGAGGTCATGTTGGGAGGTATGACATAGGTATGAGCACTGGGTCAGTATTAGGGTACAGCACAGGTGATGGTAATCATACAGTAAGAGGGAAGTGCAGGAGCAGAGCATTGTGTCCTCCTGGAGAGGTCATGTTGGGAGGTATGACATATGTATGAGCACTGGGTCAGTATTGGGGTACAGCACAGGTGATGGTAATCATACAGTAAGAGGGAAGAGCAGGAACAGAACATTGTGTCCTCCTGAAGAGTTCATGTTGGGAGGTATGACATAGGTATGAGCACTGGGCCAGTATTAGGGTACAGCACAGGTGATGGTAATCATACAGTAAGAGGAATGTGCAGGAGCAGAGCATTGTGTCCTCCTGAAGAGGGTCATGTTGGGAGGTATGACATAGGTATGAGCACTGGGTCAGTATTAGGGTACAGCACAGGTGATGGTAATCATACAGTAAGAGGGAAGAGCAGGAACAGAGCATTGTGTCCTCCTGGACAGGTCATGTTGGGAGGTATGACATAGGTATGAGCACTAGGTCAGTATTAGGGAACAGCACAGGTGATGGTAATCATACAGTAAGAGGGCAGTGCAGGAGCAGAGCATTGTGTCCTCCTGGAGAGGTCATGTTGGGAGGTATGACATAGGTATGAGCACTAGGTCAGTTTTAGGGTACAGCACAGGTGATGGTAATAATACAGTAAGAGGGAAGAGCAGGAGCAGAGCATTGTGTCCTCCTGGAGAGGTCATGTTGGGAGGTATGACATAGGTATGAGCACTGGGTCAGTATTGGGGTACAGCACAGGTGATGGTAATCATACAGTAAGAGGGAAGAGCAGGAGCAGAGCATTGTGTCCTCCTGGAGAGGGTCATGTTGGGAGGTATGACATAGGTATGAGCACTGGGTAAGTATTAGGGTACAGCACAGGTGATGGTAATCATACAGTAAGAGGGAAGAGAAGGAGCAGAGCATTGTGTCCTCCTGGAGAGGTCATGTTGGGAGGTATGACATAGGTATGAGCACTGGGTCAGTATTAGGGTACAGCACAGGTGATGGTAATCATACAGTAAGAGGGAAGTGCAGGAGCAGAGCATTGTGTCCTCCTGGAGAGGTCATGTTGGGAGGTATGACAGGTATGAGCACTGGGTCAGTATTAGGGTACAGCACAGGTGATGGTAATCATACAGTAAGAGGGAAGAGAAGGAGCAGAGCATTGTGTCCTCCTGGAGAGATCATGTTGGGAGGTATGACATAGGTATGAGCACTGGGTCAGTATTAGGGTACAGCACAGGTGATGGCAATCATACAGTAAGAGGGAAGTGCAGGAGCAGAGCATTGTGTCCCTCCTTGAGAGGTCATGTTGGGAGGTATGACATAGGTATGAGCACTGGGTCAGTATTAGGGTACAGCACAGGTGATGGTAATCATACAGTAAGAGGGAAGAGCAGGAGCAGAGCATTGTGTCCTCCTGGAGAGGTCATGTTGGGAGGTATGACATAGGTATGAGCACTGGGTCAGTATTAGGGTACAGCACAGGTGATGGTAATCATACAGTAAGAGGGAAGTCCAGGAGCAGAGCATTCTGTCCCTCCTGGAGAGGGTCATGTTGGGAGGTATGACATAGGTATGAGCACTAGGTCAGTATTATGGTACAGCACAGGTGATGGTAATCATACAGTAAGAGGGAAGAGCAGGAGCAGAGCATTGTGTCCTCCTGGAGAGGTCATGTTGGGAGGTATGACATAGGTATGAGCACTGGGTCAGTATTGGGGTACAGCACAGGTGATGGTAATCATACAGTAAGAGGGAAGAGCAGGAGCAGAGCATTGTGTCCTCCTGGAGAGGGTCATGTTGGGAGGTATGACATAGGTATGAGCACTGGGTAAGTATTAGGGTACAGCACAGGTGATGGTAATCATACAGTAAGAAGGAAGAGCAGAAGCAGAGCATTGTGTCCTCCTGGAGAGGGTCATGTTGGGAGGTATGACATAGGTATGAGCACTGGGTCAGTATTAGGGTACAGCACAGGTGATGGTAATCATACAGTAAGAGGGAAGAGCAGGAGCAGAGCATTGTGTCCTCCTGGAGAGGGTCATGTTGGGAGGTATGACATAGGTATGAGCACTGGGTCAGTATTAGGGTACAGCACAGGTGATGGTAATCATACAGTAAGAGGGAAGAGCAGGAAGGAGCAGAGCATTGTGTCCCTCCTGGAGAGGTCATGTTGGGAGGTATGACATAGGTATGAGCACTGGGTCAGTATTAGGGTACAGCACAGGTGATGGTAATCATACAGTAAGAGGGAAGTGCAGGAGCAGAGCATTGTGTCCTCCTGGAGAGGTCATGTTGGGAGGTATGACATATGTATGAGCACTGGGTCAGTATTGGGGTACAGCACAGGTGATGGTAATCATACAGTAAGAGGGAAGAGCAGGAACAGAACATTGTGTCCTCCTGAAGAGTTCATGTTGGGAGGTATGACATAGGTATGAACACTGGGCCAGTATTAGGGTACAGCACAGGTGATGGTAATCATACAGTAAGAGGAATGTGCAGGAGCAGAGCATTGTGTCCTCCTGGAGAGGTCATGTTGGGAGGTATGACATAGGTATGAGCACTAGGTCAGTGTTAGGGTACAGCACAGGTGATGGTAATAATACAGTAAGAGGGAAGAGCAGGAGCAGAGCATTGTGTCCTCCTGGAGAGGTCATGTTGGGAGGTATGACATAGGTATGAGCACTGGGTCAGTATTGGGGTACAGCACAGGTGATGGTAATCATACAGTAAGAGGGAAGAGCAGGAGCAGAGCATTGTGTCCTCCTGGAGAGGGTCATGTTGGGAGGTATGACATAGGTATGAGCACTGGGTAAGTATTAGGGTACAGCACAGGTGATGGTAATCATACAGTAAGAGGGAAGAGAAGGAGCAGAGCATTGTGTCCTCCTGGAGAGGTCATGTTGGGAGGTATGACATAGGTATGAGCACTGGGTCAGTATTAGGGTACAGCACAGGTGATGGTAATCATACAGTAAGAGGGAAGTGCAGGAGCAGAGCATTGTGTCCTCCTGGAGAGGTCATGTTGGGGGGTATGACAGGTATGAGCACTGGGTCAGTATTAGGGTACAGCACAGGTGATGGTAATCATACAGTAAGAGGGAAGAGAAGGAGCAGAGCATTGTGTCCTCCTGGAGAGATCATGTTGGGAGGTATGACATAGGTATGAGCACTGGGTCAGTATTAGGGTACAGCACAGGTGATGGCAATCATACAGTAAGAGGGAAGTGCAGGAGCAGAGCATTGTGTCCCTCCTTGAGAGGTCATGTTGGGAGGTATGACATAGGTATGAGCACTGGGTCAGTATTAGGGTACAGCACAGGTGATGGTAATCATACAGTAAGAGGGAAGAGCAGGAGCAGAGCATTGTGTCCTCCTGGAGAGGTCATGTTGGGAGGTATGACATAGGTATGAGCACTGGGTCAGTATTAGGATAGAGCACAGGTGATGGTAATCATACAGTAAGAGGGGAGAGCAGGAGCAGAGCATTGTGTTTGTGTCCTCCTGGAGAGGTCATGTTGGGAGGTATGACTTAGGTATGAGCAGAGGGTCAGTATTAGGATACAGCACAGGTGATGGTAATCATACAGTAAGAGGGAAGAGCAGGAGCAGAGCATTGTGTCTTCCTGGAGAGGTCATGTTTGGAGGTATGACATAGGTATGAGCACTGGGTCAGTATTAGGGTACAGCACAGGTGATGGTAATCATACAGTAAGAGGGAAGAGCAGGAGCAGAACATTGTGTCCTCCTGGAGAGGTCATGTTGGGAGGTATGACATAGGTATGAGCCCTGGGTCAGTATTAGGGTACAGCACAGGTGATGGTAATCATACAGTAAGAGGGAAGAGCAGGAGCAGAGCATTGTGTCCTCCTGGAGAGGTCATGTTGGGAGGTATGACATAGGTATGAGCACTGGGTCAGTATTAGGGTAAAGCACAGGTGATGGTAATCATACAGTAAGAAGGAAGAGCAGGAGCAGAGCATTGTGTCCTCCTGGAGAGGTCATGTTGGGAGGTATGACATAGGTATGAGCACTGGATCAGTATTATGGTACAGCACAGGTGATGGTAATCATACAGTAAGAGGGAAGAGCAGTAGCAGAGCATTGTGTCCTCCTGGAGAGGTCATGTTGGGAGGTATGACATAGGTAATAGCACTGGGTCAGTATTAGGGTACAGCACAGGTGATGGTAATCATACAGTAAGAGGGAAGTGCAGGAGCAGAGCATTGTGTTTGTGTCCTCCTGGAGAGGTCATGTTGGGAGGTATGACATAGGTATGAGCACTGGGTCAGTATTAGGGTACAGCACAGGTGATGGTAATCAAACAGTAAGAGGGAAGATCAGGAGCAGAACATTGTGTCCTCCTGGAGAGGTCATGTTGGGAGGTATGACATAGGTATGAGCACTGGGTCAGTATTAGGGTACAGCACAGGTGATGGTAATCATACAGTAAGAGGGAAGAGCAGGAGCAGAGCATTGTGTCCTCCTGGAGAGGTCATGTTGGGAGGTATGACATAGGTATGAGCACTGGGTCAGTATTAGGGTACAGCACAGGTGATGGTAATCATACAGTAAGAGGGAAGAGCAGGAGCAGAGCATTGTGTCCTCCTGGAGAGGTCATGTTGGGAGGTATGACATAGGTATGAGCACTGGGTCAATATTAGGGTACAGCACAGGTGATGGTAATCATACAGTAAGAGGGAAGAGCAGGAGCAGAGCATTGTGTCCTCCTGGAGAGGTCATGTTGGGAGGTATGACATATGTATGAGCACTGGGTCAGTTTTGGGGTACAGCACAGGTGATGGTAATCATACAGTAAGACGGAAGAGCAGGAACAGAACATTGTGTCCTCCTGAAGAGGTCATGTTGGGAGGTATGACATAGGTATGAGCACTGGGTCAGTATAAGGGTACAGCACAGGTGATGGTAATCATACAGTAAGAGGGAAGAGCAGGAGCAGAGCATTGTGTCCTCCTGGAGAGGTCATGTTGGGAGGTATGACATAGGTATGAGCACTGGGTCAGTATAAGGGTACAGTACAGGTGATGGTAATCATACAGTAAGAGGGAAGAGCAGGAGCAGAACATTGTGTCCTCCTGGAGAGGTCATGTTGGGAGGTATGACGTAGGTATGAGCACTGGATCAGTATTGGGGTACAGCACAGGTGATGGTAATCATACAGTTAGAGGGAAGAGCAGGAGCAGAGCATTGTGTCCTCCTGGAGAGGTCATGTTGGGAGGTATGACATAGGTATGAGCACTGGGTCAGTATTAGGATACAGCACAGGTGATGGTAATCATACAGTAAGAGGGGAGAGCAGGAGCAGAGCATTGTGTTTGTGTCCTCCTGGAGAGGTCATGTTGGGAGGTATGACATAGGTATGAGCACTGGGTCAGTATTAGGATAGAGCACAGGTGATGGTAATCATACAGTAAGAGGGGAGAGCAGGAGCAGAGCATTGTGTTTGTGTCCTCCTGGAGAGGTCATGTTGGGAGGTATGACTTAGGTATGAGCAGAGGGTCAGTATTAGGATACAGCACAGGTGATGGTAATCATACAGTAAGAGGGAAGAGCAGGAGCAGAGCATTGTGTCTTCCTGGAGAGGTCATGTTTGGAGGTATGACATAGGTATGAGCACTGGGTCAGTATTAGGGTACAGCACAGGTGATGGTAATCATACAGTAAGAGGGAAGAGCAGGAGCAGAACATTGTGTCCTCCTGGAGAGGTCATGTTGGGAGGTATGACATAGGTATGAGCCCTGGGTCAGTATTAGGGTACAGCACAGGTGATGGTAATCATACAGTAAGAGGGAAGAGCAGGAGCAGAGCATTGTGTCCTCCTGGAGAGGTCATGTTGGGAGGTATGACATAGGTATGAGCACTGGGTCAGTATTAGGGTAAAGCACAGGTGATGGTAATCATACAGTAAGAAGGAAGAGCAGGAGCAGAGCATTGTGTCCTCCTGGAGAGGTCATGTTGGGAGGTATGACATAGGTATGAGCACTGGATCAGTATTATGGTACAGCACAGGTGATGGTAATCATACAGTAAGAGGGAAGAGCAGTAGCAGAGCATTGTGTCCTCCTGGAGAGGTCATGTTGGGAGGTATGACATAGGTAATAGCACTGGGTCAGTATTAGGGTACAGCACAGGTGATGGTAATCATACAGTAAGAGGGAAGTGCAGGAGCAGAGCATTGTGTTTGTGTCCTCCTGGAGAGGTCATGTTGGGAGGTATGACATAGGTATGAGCACTGGGTCAGTATTAGGGTACAGCACAGGTGATGGTAATCAAACAGTAAGAGGGAAGATCAGGAGCAGAACATTGTGTCCTCCTGGAGAGGTCATGTTGGGAGGTATGACATAGGTATGAGCACTGGGTCAGTATTAGGGTACAGCACAGGTGATGGTAATCATACAGTAAGAGGGAAGAGCAGGAGCAGAGCATTGTGTCCTCCTGGAGAGGTCATGTTGGGAGGTATGACATAGGTATGAGCACTGGGTCAGTATTAGGGTACAGCACAGGTGATGGTAATCATACAGTAAGAGGGAAGAGCAGGAGCAGAGCATTGTGTCCTCCTGGAGAGGTCATGTTGGGAGGTATGACATAGGTATGAGCACTGGGTCAATATTAGGGTACAGCACAGGTGATGGTAATCATACAGTAAGAGGGAAGAGCAGGAGCAGAGCATTGTGTCCTCCTGGAGAGGTCATGTTGGGAGGTATGACATATGTATGAGCACTGGGTCAGTTTTGGGGTACAGCACAGGTGATGGTAATCATACAGTAAGACGGAAGAGCAGGAACAGAACATTGTGTCCTCCTGAAGAGGTCATGTTGGGAGGTATGACATAGGTATGAGCACTGGGTCAGTATAAGGGTACAGCACAGGTGATGGTAATCATACAGTAAGAGGGAAGAGCAGGAGCAGAGCATTGTGTCCTCCTGGAGAGGTCATGTTGGGAGGTATGACATAGGTATGAGCACTGGGTCAGTATAAGGGTACAGTACAGGTGATGGTAATCATACAGTAAGAGGGAAGAGCAGGAGCAGAACATTGTGTCCTCCTGGAGAGGTCATGTTGGGAGGTATGACGTAGGTATGAGCACTGGATCAGTATTGGGGTACAGCACAGGTGATGGTAATCATACAGTTAGAGGGAAGAGCAGGAGCAGAGCATTGTGTCCTCCTGGAGAGGTCATGTTGGGAGGTATGACATAGGTATGAGCACTGGGTCAGTATTAGGATACAGCACAGGTGATGGTAATCATACAGTAAGAGGGGAGAGCAGGAGCAGAGCATTGTGTTTGTGTCCTCCTGGAGAGGTCATGTTGGGAGGTATGACATAGGTATGAGCACTGGGTCAGTATTAGGATACAGCACAGGTGATGGCAATCATACAGTAAGAGGGAAGAGCAGGAGCAGAGCATTGTGTCCTCCTGGAGAGGTCATGTTT
This sequence comes from Pseudophryne corroboree, assembly GCF_028390025.1. Taxonomy (NCBI): domain Eukaryota; kingdom Metazoa; phylum Chordata; class Amphibia; order Anura; family Myobatrachidae; genus Pseudophryne; species Pseudophryne corroboree. The sequence continues at coordinate 14,314,988 of NC_086451.1, forward strand.
GGAGGTATGACATAGGTATGAGCACTGGGTCAGTATAAGGGTACAGCACAGGTGATGCCAATCATACAGTAAGAGGGAAGAGCAGGAGCAGAGCATTGTGTCCTCCTGGAGAGGGTCATGTTGGGAGGTATGACATAGGTATAAGCACTGGGTCAGTATTAGGGTACAGCACATATGATGGTAATCATACAGTAAGAGGGAAGTGCAGGAGCAGAGCATTGTGTCCTCCTGGAGAGGTCATGTTGGGAGGTATGACATAGGTATGAGCACTGGGTCAGTATTAGGGTACAGCACAGGTGATGGTAATCATACAGCAAGAGGGAAGTGCAGGAGCAGAGCATTGTGTTTGTGCCCTCCTGGAGAGGTCATGTTGGGAGGTATGACATAGGTATGAGCACTGGGTCAGTATTAGGGTACAGCACAGGTGATGGTAATCATACAGTAAGAGGGAAGTGTAGGAGCAGAGCATTGTGTTTGTGTCCTCCTGGAGAGGGTCATGTTGGGAGGTATGACATAGGTATGAGCACTGGGTCAGTATTAGGGTACAGCACAGGTGATGGTAATCATACAGTAAGAGGGAAGTGCAGGAGCAGAGCATTGTGTCCTCCTGGAGAGGATCATGTTGGGAGGTATGACATAGGTATGAGCACTGGGTCAGTATTAGGGTACAGCACAGGTGATGGTAATCATACAGTAAGAGGGAAGAGCAGGAGCAGAGCATTGTGTCCTCCTGGAGAGGTCATGTTGGGAGGTATGACATAGGTATGAGCACTGGGTCAGTATTAGGGTACAGCACAGGTGATGGTAATCATACAGTAAGAGGGAAGAGCAGGAACAGAGCATTGTGTCCTCCTGGAGAGGTCATGTTGGGAGGTATGACATAGGTATGAGCACTGGGTCAGTATTAGGGTACAGCACAGGTGATGGTAATCATACAGTAAGAGGGCAGTGCAGGAGCAGAGCATTGTGTCCTCCTGGAGAGGTCATGTTGGGAGGTATGACATAGGTATGAGCACTAGGTCAGTATTAGGGTACAGCACAGGTGATGGTAATCATACAGTAAGAGGGAAGAGCAGGAGCAGAGCATTGTGTCCTCCTGGAGAGGTCATGTTGGGAGGTATGACATAGGTATGAGCACTGGGTCAGTATTGGGGTACAGCACAGGTGATGGTAATCATACAGTAAGAGGGAAGAGCAGGAGCAGAGCATTGTGTCCTCCTGGAGAGGGTCATGTTGGGAGGTATGACATAGGTATGAGCACTGGGTAAGTATTAGGGTACAGCACAGGTGATGGTAATCATACAGTAAGAAGGAAGAGCAGAAGCAGAGCATTGTGTCCTCCTGGAGAGGGTCATGTTGGGAGGTATGACATAGGTATGAGCACTGGGTCAGTATTAGGGTACAGCACAGGTGATGGTAATCATACAGTAAGAGGGAAGATCAGGAGCAGAGCATTGTGTCCTCCTGGAGAGGGTCATGTTGGGAGGTATGACATAGGTATGAGCACTGGGTCAGTATTAGGGTACAGCACAGGTGATGGTAATCATACAGTAAGAGGGAAGAGCAGGAAGGAGCAGAGCATTGTGTCCCTCCTGGAGAGGTCATGTTGGGAGGTATGACATAGGTATGAGCACTGGGTCAGTATTAGGGTACAGCACAGGTGATGGTAATCATACAGTAAGAGGGAAGTGCAGGAGCAGAGCATTGTGTCCTCCTGGAGAGGTCATGTTGGGAGGTATGACATATGTATGAGCACTGGGTCAGTATTGGGGTACAGCACAGGTGATGGTAATCATACAGTAAGAGGGAAGAGCAGGAACAGAACATTGTGTCCTCCTGAAGAGTTCATGTTGGGAGGTATGACATAGGTATGAGCACTGGGCCAGTATTAGGGTACAGCACAGGTGATGGTAATCATACAGTAAGAGGAATGTGCAGGAGCAGAGCATTGTGTCCTCCTGGAGAGGGTCATTTTGGGAGGTATGACATAGGTATGAGCACTGGGTCAGTATTAGGGTACAGCACAGGTGATGGTAATCATACAGTAAGAGGGAAGAGCAGGAGCAGAGCATTGTGTCCTCCTGGAGAGGGTCATGTTGGGAGGTATGACATAGGTATGAGCACTAGGTCAGTATTAGGGAACAGCACAGGTGATGGTAATCATACAGTAAGAGGGAAGAGCAGGAGCAGAGCATTGTGTCCTCCTGGAGAGGTCATGTTGGGAGGTATGACATAGGTATGAGCACTGGGTCAGTATTAGGGTACAGCACAGGTGATGGTAATCATACAGTAAGAGGGAAGAGCAGGAGCAGAGCATTGTGTCCTCCTGGAGAGGTCATGTTGGGAGGTATGACATAGGTATGAGCACTGGGTCAATATTAGGGTACAGCACAGGTGATGGTAATCATACAGTAAGAGGGAAGAGCAGGAGCAGAGCATTGTGTCCTCCTGGAGAGGTCATGTTGGGAGGTATGACATAGGTATGAGCACTGGGTCAGTATTAGGGTACAGCACAGGTGATGGTAATCAAACAGTAAGAGGGAAGATCAGGAGCAGAACATTGTGTCCTCCTGGAGAGGTCATGTTGGGAGGTATGACATAGGTATGAGCACTGGGTCAGTATTAGGGTACAGCACAGGTGATGGTAATCATACAGTAAGAGGGAAGAGCAGGAGCAGAGCATTGTGTCCTCCTGGAGAGGTCATGTTGGGAGGTATGACATAGGTATGAGCACTGGGTCAGTATTAGGGTACAGCACAGGTGATGGTAATCATACAGTAAGAGGGAAGAGCAGGAGCAGAGCATTGTGTCCTCCTGGAGAGGTCATGTTGGGAGGTATGACATAGGTATGAGCACTGGGTCAATATTAGGGTACAGCACAGGTGATGGTAATCATACAGTAAGAGGGAAGAGCAGGAGCAGAGCATTGTGTCCTCCTGGAGAGGTCATGTTGGGAGGTATGACATATGTATGAGCACTGGGTCAGTTTTGGGGTACAGCACAGGTGATGGTAATCATACAGTAAGACGGAAGAGCAGGAACAGAACATTGTGTCCTCCTGAAGAGGTCATGTTGGGAGGTATGACATAGGTATGAGCACTGGGTCAGTATAAGGGTACAGCACAGGTGATGGTAATCATACAGTAAGAGGGAAGAGCAGGAGCAGAGCATTGTGTCCTCCTGGAGAGGTCATGTTGGGAGGTATGACATAGGTATGAGCACTGGGTCAGTATAAGGGTACAGTACAGGTGATGGTAATCATACAGTAAGAGGGAAGAGCAGGAGCAGAGCATTGTGTCCTCCTGGAAAGGTCATGTTGGGAGGTATGACATAGGTATGAGCACTGGGTCAGTATAAGGGTACAGCACAGGTGATGGTAATCATACAGTAAGAGGGAAGAGCAGGAGCAGAACATTGTGTCCTCCTGGAGAGGTCATGTTGGGAGGTATGACGTAGGTATGAGCACTGGATCAGTATTGGGGTACAGCACAGGTGATGGTAATCATACAGTTAGAGGGAAGAGCAGGAGCAGAGCATTGTGTCCTCCTGGAGAGGTCATGTTGGGAGGTATGACATAGGTATGAGCACTGGGTCAGTATTAGGATACAGCACAGGTGATGGTAATCATACAGTAAGAGGGGAGAGCAGGAGCAGAGCATTGTGTTTGTGTCCTCCTGGAGAGGTCATGTTGGGAGGTATGACATAGGTATGAGCACTGGGTCAGTATTAGGATACAGCACAGGTGATGGCAATCATACAGTAAGACGGAAGAGCAGGAGCAGAGCATTGTGTCCTCCTGGAGAGGTCATGTTTGGAGGTATGACATAGGTATGAGCACTGGGTCAGTATAAGGGTACAGCACAGGTGATGCCAATCATACAGTAAGAGGGAAGAGCAGGAGCAGAGCATTGTGTCCTCCTGGAGAGGGTCATGTTGGGAGGTATGACATAGGTATAAGCACTGGGTCAGTATTAGGGTACAGCACATATGATGGTAATCATACAGTAAGAGGGAAGTGCAGCAGCAGAGCATTGTGTCCTCCTGGAGAGGTCATGTTGGGAGGTATGACATAGGTATGAGCACTGGGTCAGTATTAGGGTACAGCCAGAGGCAGAACTCTGGGAGGCAACGGAGTCATCTGCCGCCGGGCTCCTGCTTTGAAGGGGGGCACCTCTCCTCCCATTCTGGGGCACCATTGAATTAAGTTAATTGATAGCTGTCACTATCTCTTCAGTGGCCGACTTCCTCACTGGTACCTGAAGGGTTACCTCTTCTGTCTTTGTACATATTACTTTTTATATGATCAATTTCCTTATAATAGTTACAGTGTAAAAGTGAATATTTCTATTTCCCTAGTGAAGGGTTAAAACATGCTTTATGAACTCTTATGTGTTTGCAATGGATGCGTGCTGCCCTGTGTTAGATGCCTTTGTCTCTCATACAGATACCAGGCTTGTGTGGGTCCGGCATCCAAGGTCAGCTCTATACTAGATGAAACCTGCTTTTTCTACTTCTGTGTGTTACTAAAAGATCTTGTGTTAAGTTCCATCTGATGCAACGTATATAACATCTGCCTAGCAACTGCTATATCCAATTATGTTATGTCAAGTATTAACCACCCCTACGTACCCCACTAGGGCACCACCCCTAAGCCAATGAGCCCTGTTACACTTATCAGTTACACCCTTATGTGTTCTCTTTTTATACCAATGTTAAACATTCAATAAAACAGTGTGAATTCTTACTGCTTGTGTTGTGCATGTACCTTGTGGCTAAGAGTTTACACTCCAGACGTCTAAGAGGCCATCACATCGAGGGTTAAGGTATAAGGGCAAATCCTTTCAGCTGGGGGCTACGTCCGCGATTCAGTGATCGTCCCTGAATGGTAAAAATAGAGAATTTATTGTCTGTCTTTGCCATACAGGATTGCGGTCATACACTGAAGCTGAATCCGTGTCAGTGTTCCGGGAACACGTGACAAGGTAATATTTAAGTCCGGGACTTAATATTACGAAGTTTTATGTAAAAGCATAAAACAGGTATCAGGGATACCATAGAATCTTTAATGTCTGGGACTTAAAGATACGTCTGAGAAAGGACCAGGCGTCCAAGCGCAATTCTCCAAAGACGTTAGTATCTGGGATACTAAAAAAAACATAGACCTGGGGTCTATACGTAACGTAGAGAATACCCCGATTTGATCGCCTATATATTTTTGTATGTTGTAGTGAGATAAGTTCTTATATTTGGTCCAGACGGCTGGTAAGTTTTCGTCTGCCAGATATCTTCACTCAAACACTTTTCTTGCTTCCTGTTTAAAACGCTGTATTTTTCTGACATCTTGTACGAAGGTAAGCGTACCCGTCAAAAGATTTCATGTTCTCACTATACAGATAATATTGTGATATTGTCAATGACTAATTAACTGGTTAAGCTGATGCATGTATAAGTAGAGTGTTGTATATTTTAGATAATTTTCTTTTAAAGTTGTACTGTTGATTTATATTACTGTCTGACAATGGGCTCTAGTCAGAGTAAAAAACTGCATATCCCCCGCCCCTCCCTGGTGAGACATGCAAGATGTATGTTGCCCGTAACTCTACCTCAGAGTATTATTTAGTTAACCCATGGGTGGATAATTTAGCGGGATGGACAGAGAAAGCAGGACAGGACCCATTCCTACGGGAAGGCAGTAATTACCTTTTCTATATGGAGATTTAAGAAAAAATGTCAGTTCCCAACAGCACAGAAGCGAGGCTGCAGAGAGATCCCTCTCGCCTCCCCCCTTTGCATTCCAATGTATCCTGCGCTCAGAGACACAAATCTCTTGGCAGCAGTAACCCTTTCACACTAGATGGGATTGCCTCCAGCTCCACTGCTGGAGGGTGCGTCCACTAGCTCTATCCCTAGCACCAATAACCCAGAGTTTAGATAATAGTAAAACACTGTCCCAAGCCCACTATTACCCTCGATGGCTGTATATCTTATTTGCGCAAAGCTTGCAAAGGACGCAGCTATACACATATGAAGGAAGTCTTTAAAGCCTGTGCTTTTTGCCTGTCGCTGTAGCTTGTAAACAGAAACCTGCGCCCACTCATAACTATCAGAACCCCAGACGCTTTGACAGACAGAACCAACCCCGCAGTCAGGGAACATTCCAAAGACCTCGCGCACTGACGGGGCCCGGAGGAGGGCATCCCAGCCTTTATTCAACTCTCCCGTCATAGTAAAGATTCACCTCTGCTGCCACTTATTATAAATGGAAGTAAAATTCCCTTTTTAGTGGACAGCGGTGCAACAACCAGTGTTTTGTGTTCTGACCTATGCAGTATCCCCTCTCACCAGAAAAGATAGAAGGTCTCCGCCCCGTGATACAGCAATTCTTACAACAGGGTATTCTCAGACATATTGTATCACCATACTGTACTCCTGTGAACCCTGTTGCCAAAGCTGATGGTAGTATAAGATTTGTACAGAATCTCAGAGCGATCAATCAGCCAATTGTCCCAATTGCACCAATTGTTCCAGATGTAAACTCACTCATTTCTGCAATCCCTGCAGATGCTAGTTCTTCTCTGTAATTGATTTGAAGAATGCCTTTTTTTCAGCATACCTGTAGATTCACAGACACAATTACTTTTGCCTTTTCTTTTGAGGGTAAACAACTTACCTGGTGCAGATTATTGACGCACCTGTTGTCTCCAGGCCACATTGGGGCCCTGGCAACCTCACCATGGTTCAGTCCTGCTACAGTATGCAGATGATCTGCTGCTCTGTAGTAAAACTGAGGAGGCCTGCCGAGAGGATGGTGTTTCATTACTAAACTGGCTTTGTGAATGTGGACACAAGGTGTCCAAAATAAAAATGCAATGGTGTAAAAAGCATGTTGATTACTTAGGTTTTGTGCTCACTCAGGGAGAGAGAAAAGTCAGTCCACAACGCATACAGTCTGTATTGGGCCTGGTCACCCCAACTATCCAGAGGGAACTACTGTCCTTCCTGGGTATGGTAAATTACTGCAGACAGTGGATATCTGATTGCTCTTATTATGATAACATTTTGAGACAAGCCACACTGAAGGACAAACCTAAAACTGTACAATGGTCACAAGAAATGTTAACTGCATATGAAAGTTTAAAATGTATGTTGATAAAAAGTCCGGCACTTGGCCTCCCCAGTTATGTGCTACCTTTCCATCTATATGCAAGGGACAATTGTAAAACCATGGCGGGGGTGCTCACACAGTTTCATGGAGGGAAGTTGCGCCCCGTGGCATTTTTTTCCCAAAGTCATGCCAGTGTCTGTGCAAGGTATGCCTGCCTGCCTCAGGGCTTTGGCAGCCTGTGCAATGGTTGCAGAAATGGCCACTACCCTCACTTTAGGCCACATCACAGTACTCCACACCACACATGATGTCCTGGCAATACTTAAAGGCTTACACACAGCACATGTCAGCACAACGCCTTAGTGGATATGAAGTACTCCTTTTGAGTAACCCCACCCTTACCATTAAATACACTGCTAGTTCTTCTGGCCCTGCACCCATTCTCAATGCCCTTTTAGGCTTGAAAGGTCCCGAGGATGAACCACCCGACCTACATGACTGTGCTGCTTCCATTGACGCTGAAACTTCTCCCAGACTTGACATGTCTCCCGTTCCCATACCAGGCGCAGACGTAGTTTTTGTTGACGGCTCCTGTAGTAGGCCCAATGACAATACATACCAGGCTGGCTATGCCATTGTCACCCTCCCTGACACTGTGTTGGAAACCCTGCCAATACCTTATCAGTCCGCGCAAGCTGCAGAACTCATTGCACTCACTAGAGCATGTCCCTCCCTTTACAACGTCCATCTGCTCACTCAACTTCAAGCTGCTGCGACTAATACTGATCTCTCCGACTGGACTTACCCAATTCTGCAGAAAAAATCCTAAATCAGGATTAATCTGCAAAGAGGGGAAACCCTGTATACCCCAGTCCAGTGCCCCTTTGCTCATTGCCCAGTGCCGTGGTGTTGGTCACCGTGGTGAAGCCACAACACTCCTCCTACTAACCAATGATTTTTATGTTACTAATGCCAAATCACTTGTGGACCAGTATGTTAGCAGATGCATCACTTGCCTCAGGAACAACCCTAATAAAGCTAAACACCAGCATCTTGAATACCCCACAGAAAACTCTAGGATACTCACCCTTTGAAATACTAATGGGCAGGCCTTTTCCTACACCCTGGGCTAAGAAACCACTAGTAATACAGGAAGGAGATCTAGAACTCATCAGAGAAGAGTATGTCAGGTCCCTGATAACAAAACTGAATGAAATTGAACATGAGGTTGTTTGTAAAAACCCTTTTGAATCCACAGGAACCTACACACCCCTTTAAAGTCGGAGACAGAGTCGTGGTGAAGGTGCTCCCCAGGAACAAGAGCCCAGGAGACTTCACCTATGGTCCAGAGACAGAGGTCGTAGCAGTTACCCGGACAGCAGTCCTGACAGAGGAAAGTCCTACCTGGACCCATGCATCCCGAGTAAAAAAAGGTTCCTAGACCAGACCTAGAGAGGGAAGCAAGTGATTCCAGTGAGGTACGAACCGGGGCAGACAGCCCTGACCTCCCACCTAGCGAAGAAAGAAGAACAGAAGAAGATGAGGAACCTGTCCCCTATCTTTATCCTGGGGACTATCTCGATAGCCCTACTGGCCCTTATTCACCTCACAATATGTGAAGTCGACATCACACAAACAAATGGGATCCCCACCTTGTGGTACAATTCCTCCAATACACACGTAGCCACATACATCCTTGATTATTTCATGTTCCCTAAACTTGCTGACAACAAACATTTCATACAGCAGAAAAGGAAATCAGGAATGTCTGAGACAGTATATATTTGTGTTACTGACGAATGGTACTATGACATTAGATATTATGGATCTAATTGTAATTCCTGGGAAGCTGTGGGGTGGAATACAGGAACAGATTGGGGATATCGCCCATCAGCTGCCAGAAACAGATATGGTCAACATCTGAACTTACTTCAAAGATTGTCCATTAATTTTTGGTTAGAATGGATGAAGTATAGTGCTAACAAACACAATAAAAGCAACTGTTATGTCTGTGGCAAATCTAGGCCCCACCTAGGTACAGTGCCCCTTAATATACCCCTAGAACAAGAAAATTGTTTTTTTTCAGCCTTTTTAATGATCACCGATGACCCCACTCCTCCCTCTAATACTCCTGTTAATCGAAAGAAAAGAGCACTCCCAGGAGGTAGCTTTGACCCCCACGTATACATTGATGCTATAGGGGTCCCAAGAGGTGTTCCAAATGAGTTCAAAGCTAGAGATGAGGTGGCTGCGGGTTTTGAGTCATTGTTCCCTATAGTAACTGTAAATAAAAACGTAGCCTGGATTAATTATATATATTATAATCAACAAAGATTTGTTAATGATACCAAAGATGCTCTTAAAGGTATAGCTGAACAGCTAGAAGCCACTTCCCAAATGACATTTCAAAATAGAATGGCCCTTGACATGATCCTAGCAGAAAAAGGCGGTACATGTGTTTACATTAGTAAGGTGGAAGGCTGTTGTACATATATTCCTGACAACACTGGTCCCAATGGTAAGGTTACTTTAGCCATAAACAAGTTAGAAACCTTATCCATAGAACTTAAGAAAAATTCAGGTATTGATAACCCATGGAGCCAATATTTTGGGTGGTTTGAAAATTGGAAACAGGCTCTTGTGCAAATAAGCATATTTATACTCATAACTTTAATTCTTTTAGGCATTATAGTTTATTGTGTAATTCCCTGTGGAAAGAAACTTACCTCCAAAGGCATTGATAAGGCCCTGATGTATTATGACATAACCACCAGTCCTGTCACCTCCTCTGATAGTGAGGGACCCGACGATTATGTCCAATATCTCAAGAACTGGAGAAACAAGAAAGGAGCCTCACTCAAGAATCATGTCATATAATAATCATGATTCTAAGAGGGGATTGAAGGGTTACCTCTTCTGTCTTTGTACATATTACTTTTTATATGATCAATTTCCTTATAATAGTTACAGTGTAAAAGTGAATATTTCTATTTCCCTAGTGAAGGGTTAAAACATGCTTTATGAACTCTTATGTGTTTGCAATGGATGCGTGCTGCCCTGTGTTAGATGCCTTTGTCTCTCATACAGATACCAGGCTTGTGTGGGTCCGGCATCCAAGGTCAGCTCTATACTAGATGAAACCTGCTTTTTCTACTTCTGTGTGTTACTAAAAGATCTTGTGTTAAGTTCCATCTGATGCAACGTATATAACATCTGCCTAGCAACTGCTATATCCAATTATGTTATGTCAAGTATTAACCACCCCTACGTACCCCACTAGGGCACCACCCCTAAGCCAATGAGCCCTGTTACACTTATCAGTTACACCCTTATGTGTTCTCTTTTTATACCAATGTTAAACATTCAATAAAACAGTGTGAATTCTTACTGCTTGTGTTGTGCATGTACCTTGTGGCTAAGAGTTTACACTCCAGACGTCTAAGAGGCCATCACATCGAGGGTTAAGGTATAAGGGCAAATCCTTTCAGTACCTGCACCCTACAAATCACACCCTCTTTATTATACTGAATATACACATTTTACAAGTATCACACCCAGAATTAGAAACCACGACCTATTACACTGGAAGCAGACACATTACTAATGGAGATATTTCCTCCTGTATAGGAAATATGAGAATTTTAACTATATGAAGATACTTCTCTGACAATTACACATAATTTCATATAGTTAGAATTCTCATGTTTCCTCTACAGGAGCAAATAGCTCCATCAGTAAAGTGTCTGCTGTCAGTGTAACAGGTCATTGGTTCTAATCCTGGGTATGACTGCTAAGAAATTTGTGATTTAAAATAAAAGACAATTAAATGTATAAATACAGTATGTACATTTTTTTCCAACACACACACACACACACACACACACACACACACACACACACACACACACACACACACACACACACACACACACACACACACACACACACACTTATCTTAATATAGGAAATAGGGGGGCACCAATATTTATCTTGCCTCCGGGCAACTGTGACGAACTTACGCCACTGGGTACAGCACAGGTGATGGTAATCATACAGTAAGAGGGAAGTGCAGGAGCAGAGCATTGTGTTTGTGTCCTCCTGGAGAGGGTCATGTTGGGAGGTATGACATAGGTATGAGCACTGGGTCAGTATTAGGGTACAGCACAGGTGATGGTAATCATACAGTAAGAGGGAAGATCAGGAACAGAGCATTGTGTCCTCCTGGAGAGGTCATGTTGGGAGGTATGACATAGGTATGAGCACTAGGTCAGTATTAGGGAACAGCACAGGTGATGGTAATCATACAGTAAGAGGGAAGAGCAGGAGCAGAGCATTGTGTCCTCCTGGAGAGGTCATGTTGGGAGGTATGACATAGGTATGAGCACTGGGTCAGTATTAGGGTACAGCACAGGTGATGGTAATCATACAGTAAGAGGGCAGTGCAGGAGCAGAGCATTGTGTCCTCCTGGAGAGGTCATGTTGGGAGGTATGACATAGGTATGAGCACTAGGTCAGTATTAGGGTACAGCACAGGTGATGGTAATCATACAGTAAGAGGGAAGAGCAGGAGCAGAGCATTGTGTCCTCCTGGAGAGGTCATGTTGGGAGGTATGACATAGGTATGAGCACTGGGTCAGTATTGGGGTACAGCACAGGTGATGGTAATCATACAGTAAGAGGGAAGAGCAGGAGCAGAGCATTGTGTCCTCCTGGAGAGGGTCATGTTGGGAGGTATGACATAGGTATGAGCACTGGGTAAGTATTAGGGTACAGCACAGGTGATGGTAATCATACAGTAAGAAGGAAGAGCAGAAGCAGAGCATTGTGTCCTCCTGGAGAGGGTCATGTTGGGAGGTATGACATAGGTATGAGCACTGGGTCAGTATTAGGGTACAGCACAGGTGATGGTAATCATACAGTAAGAGGGAAGATCAGGAGCAGAGCATTGTGTCCTCCTGGAGAGGGTCATGTTGGGAGGTATGACATAGGTATGAGCACTGGGTCAGTATTAGGGTACAGCACAGGTGATGGTAATCATACAGTAAGAGGGAAGAGCAGGAAGGAGCAGAGCATTGTGTCCCTCCTGGAGAGGTCATGTTGGGAGGTATGACATAGGTATGAGCACTGGGTCAGTATTAGGGTACAGCACAGGTGATGGTAATCATACAGTAAGAGGGAAGTGCAGGAGCAGAGCATTGTGTCCTCCTGGAGAGGTCATGTTGGGAGGTATGACATATGTATGAGCACTGGGTCAGTATTGGGGTACAGCACAGGTGATGGTAATCATACAGTAAGAGGGAAGAGCAGGAACAGAACATTGTGTCCTCCTGAAGAGTTCATGTTGGGAGGTATGACATAGGTATGAGCACTGGGCCAGTATTAGGGTACAGCACAGGTGATGGTAATCATACAGTAAGAGGAATGTGCAGGAGCAGAGCATTGTGTCCTCCTGGAGAGGGTCATGTTGGGAGGTATGACATAGGTATGAGCACTGGGTCAGTATTAGGGTACAGCACAGGTGATGGTAATCATACAGTAAGAGGGAAGAGCAGGAGCAGAGCATTGTGTCCTCCTGGAGAGGGTCATGTTGGGAGGTATGACATAGGTATGAGCACTAGGTCAGTATTAGGGAACAGCACAGGTGATGGTAATCATACAGTAAGAGGGAAGAGCAGGAGCAGAGCATTGTGTCCTCCTGGAGAGGTCATGTTGGGAGGTATGACATAGGTATGAGCACTGGGTCAGTATTAGGGTACAGCACAGGTGATGGTAATCATACAGTAAGAGGGCAGTGCAGGAGCAGAGCATTGTGTCCTCCTGGAGAGGTCATGTTGGGAGGTATGACATAGGTATGAGCACTAGGTCAGTATTAGTGTACAGCACAGGTGATGGTAATCATACAGTAAGAGGGAAGAGCAGGAGCAGAGCATTGTGTCCTCCTGGAGAGGTCATGTTGGGAGGTATGACATAGGTATGAGCACTGGGTCAGTATTGGAGTACAGCACAGGTGATGGTAATCATACAGTAAGAGGGAAGAGCAGGAGCAGAGCATTGTGTCCTCCTGGAGAGGGTCATGTTGGGAGGTATGACATAGGTATGAGCACTGGGTCAGTATTAGGGTACAGCACAGGTGATGGTAATCATACAGTAAGAGGGAAGAGCAGGAGCAGAGCATTGTGTCCTCCTGGAGAGGGTCATGTTGGGAGGTATGACATAGGTATGAGCACTGGGTCAGTATTAGGGTACAGCACAGGTGATGGTAATCATACAGTAAGAGGGAAGAGCAGGAAGGAGCAGAGCATTGTGTCCCTCCTGGAGAGGTCATGTTGGGAGGTATGACATAGGTATGAGCACTGGGTCAGTATTAGGGTACAGCACAGGTGATGGTAATCATACAGTAAGAGGGAAGTGCAGGAGCAGAGCATTGTGTCCTCCTGGAGAGGTCATGTTGGGAGGTATGACATATGTATGAGCACTGGGTCAGTATTGGGGTACAGCACAGGTGATGGTAATCATACAGTAAGAGGGAAGAGCAGGAACAGAACATTGTGTCCTCCTGAAGAGTTCATGTTGGGAGGTATGACATAGGTATGAGCACTGGGCAAGTATTAGGGTACAGCACAGGTGATGGTAATCATACAGTAAGAGGAATGTGCAGGAGCAGAGCATTGTGTCCTCCTGAAGAGGGTCATGTTGGGAGGTATGACATAGGTATGAGCACTGGGTCAGTATTAGGGTACAGCACAGGTGATGGTAATCATACAGTAAGAGGGAAGAGCAGGAACAGAGCATTGTGTCCTCCTGGACAGGTCATGTTGGGAGGTATGACATAGGTATGAGCACTAGGTCAGTATTAGGGAACAGCACAGGTGATGGTAATCATACAGTAAGAGGGCAGTGCAGGAGCAGAGCATTGTGTCCTCCTGGAGAGGTCATGTTGGGAGGTATGACATAGGTATGAGCACTAGGTCAGTTTTAGGGTACAGCACAGGTGATGGTAATAATACAGTAAGAGGGAAGAGCAGGAGCAGAGCATTGTGTCCTCCTGGAGAGGTCATGTTGGGAGGTATGACATAGGTATGAGCACTGGGTCAGTATTGGGGTACAGCACAGGTGATGGTAATCATACAGTAAGAGGGAAGAGCAGGAGCAGAGCATTGTGTCCTCCTGGAGAGGGTCATGTTGGGAGGTATGACATAGGTATGAGCACTGGGTAAGTATTAGGGTACAGCACAGGTGATGGTAATCATACAGTAAGAGGGAAGAGAAGGAGCAGAGCATTGTGTCCTCCTGGAGAGGTCATGTTGGGAGGTATGACATAGGTATGAGCACTGGGTCAGTATTAGGGTACAGCACAGGTGATGGTAATCATACAGTAAGAGGGAAGTGCAGGAGCAGAGCATTGTGTCCTCCTGGAGAGGTCATGTTGGGAGGTATGACAGGTATGAGCACTGGGTCAGTATTAGGGTACAGCACAGGTGATGGTAATCATACAGTAAGAGGGAAGAGAAGGAGCAGAGCATTGTGTCCTCCTGGAGAGATCATGTTGGGAGGTATGACATAGGTATGAGCACTGGGTCAGTATTAGGGTACAGCACAGGTGATGGCAATCATACAGTAAGAGGGAAGTGCAGGAGCAGAGCATTGTGTCCCTCCTTGAGAGGTCATGTTGGGAGGTATGACATAGGTATGAGCACTGGGTCAGTATTAGGGTACAGCACAGGTGATGGTAATCATACAGTAAGAGGGAAGAGCAGGAGCAGAGCATTGTGTCCTCCTGGAGAGGTCATGTTGGGAGGTATGACATAGGTATGAGCACTGGGTCAGTATTAGGGTACAGCACAGGTGATGGTAATCATACAGTAAGAGGGAAGTCCAGGAGCAGAGCATTCTGTCCCTCCTGGAGAGGGTCATGTTGGGAGGTATGACATAGGTATGAGCACTAGGTCAGTATTATGGTACAGCACAGGTGATGGTAATCATACAGTAAGAGGGAAGAGCAGGAGCAGAGCATTGTGTCCTCCTGGAGAGGTCATGTTGGGAGGTATGACATAGGTATGAGCACTGGGTCAGTATTGGGGTACAGCACAGGTGATGGTAATCATACAGTAAGAGGGAAGAGCAGGAGCAGAGCATTGTGTCCTCCTGGAGAGGGTCATGTTGGGAGGTATGACATAGGTATGAGCACTGGGTAAGTATTAGGGTACAGCACAGGTGATGGTAATCATACAGTAAGAAGGAAGAGCAGAAGCAGAGCATTGTGTCCTCCTGGAGAGGGTCATGTTGGGAGGTATGACATAGGTATGAGCACTGGGTCAGTATTAGGGTACAGCACAGGTGATGGTAATCATACAGTAAGAGGGAAGAGCAGGAGCAGAGCATTGTGTCCTCCTGGAGAGGGTCATGTTGGGAGGTATGACATAGGTATGAGCACTGGGTCAGTATTAGGGTACAGCACAGGTGATGGTAATCATACAGTAAGAGGGAAGAGCAGGAAGGAGCAGAGCATTGTGTCCCTCCTGGAGAGGTCATGTTGGGAGGTATGACATAGGTATGAGCACTGGGTCAGTATTAGGGTACAGCACAGGTGATGGTAATCATACAGTAAGAGGGAAGTGCAGGAGCAGAGCATTGTGTCCTCCTGGAGAGGTCATGTTGGGAGGTATGACATATGTATGAGCACTGGGTCAGTATTGGGGTACAGCACAGGTGATGGTAATCATACAGTAAGAGGGAAGAGCAGGAACAGAACATTGTGTCCTCCTGAAGAGTTCATGTTGGGAGGTATGACATAGGTATGAACACTGGGCCAGTATTAGGGTACAGCACAGGTGATGGTAATCATACAGTAAGAGGAATGTGCAGGAGCAGAGCATTGTGTCCTCCTGGAGAGGGTCATGTTGGGAGGTATGACATAGGTATGAGCACTGGGTCAGTATTAGGGGACAGCACAGGTGATGGTAATCATACAGTAAGAGGGAAGAGCAGGAACAGAGCATTGTGTCCTCCTGGAGAGGTCATGTTGGGAGGTATGACATAGGTATGAGCACTAGGTCAGTATTAGGGAACAGCACAGGTGATGGTAATCATACAGTAAGAGGGCAGTGCAGGAGCAGAGCATTGTGTCCTCCTGGAGAGGTCATGTTGGGAGGTATGACATAGGTATGAGCACTAGGTCAGTGTTAGGGTACAGCACAGGTGATGGTAATAATACAGTAAGAGGGAAGAGCAGGAGCAGAGCATTGTGTCCTCCTGGAGAGGTCATGTTGGGAGGTATGACATAGGTATGAGCACTGGGTCAGTATTGGGGTACAGCACAGGTGATGGTAATCATACAGTAAGAGGGAAGAGCAGGAGCAGAGCATTGTGTCCTCCTGGAGAGGGTCATGTTGGGAGGTATGACATAGGTATGAGCACTGGGTAAGTATTAGGGTACAGCACAGGTGATGGTAATCATACAGTAAGAGGGAAGAGAAGGAGCAGAGCATTGTGTCCTCCTGGAGAGGTCATGTTGGGAGGTATGACATAGGTATGAGCACTGGGTCAGTATTAGGGTACAGCACAGGTGATGGTAATCATACAGTAAGAGGGAAGTGCAGGAGCAGAGCATTGTGTCCTCCTGGAGAGGTCATGTTGGGGGGTATGACAGGTATGAGCACTGGGTCAGTATTAGGGTACAGCACAGGTGATGGTAATCATACAGTAAGAGGGAAGAGAAGGAGCAGAGCATTGTGTCCTCCTGGAGAGATCATGTTGGGAGGTATGACATAGGTATGAGCACTGGGTCAGTATTAGGGTACAGCACAGGTGATGGCAATCATACAGTAAGAGGGAAGTGCAGGAGCAGAGCATTGTGTCCCTCCTTGAGAGGTCATGTTGGGAGGTATGACATAGGTATGAGCACTGGGTCAGTATTAGGGTACAGCACAGGTGATGGTAATCATACAGTAAGAGGGAAGAGCAGGAGCAGAGCATTGTGTCCTCCTGGAGAGGTCATGTTGGGAGGTATGACATAGGTATGAGCACTGGGTCAGTATTAGGGTACAGCACAGGTGATGGTAATCATACAGTAAGAGGGAAGTCCAGGAGCAGAGCATTCTGTCCCTCCTGGAGAGGGTCATGTTGGGAGGTATGACATAGGTATGAGCACTAGGTCAGTATTATGGTACAGCACAGGTGATGGTAATCATACAGTAAGAGGGAAGAGCAGGAGCAGAGCATTGTGTCCTCCTGGAGAGGTCATGTTGGGAGGTATGACATAGGTATGAGCACTGGGTCAGTATTGGGGTACAGCACAGGTGATGGTAATCATACAGTAAGAGGGAAGAGCAGGAGCAGAGCATTGTGTCCTCCTGGAGAGGGTCATGTTGGGAGGTATGACATAGGTATGAGCACTGGGTAAGTATTAGGGTACAGCACAGGTGATGGTAATCATACAGTAAGAAGGAAGAGCAGAAGCAGAGCATTGTGTCCTCCTGGAGAGGGTCATGTTGGGAGGTATGACATAGGTATGAGCACTGGGTCAGTATTAGGGTACAGCACAGGTGATGGTAATCATACAGTAAGAGGGAAGAGCAGGAGCAGAGCATTGTGTCCTCCTGGAGAGGGTCATGTTGGGAGGTATGACATAGGTATGAGCACTGGGTCAGTATTAGGGTACAGCACAGGTGATGGTAATCATACAGTAAGAGGGAAGAGCAGGAAGGAGCAGAGCATTGTGTCCCTCCTGGAGAGGTCATGTTGGGAGGTATGACATAGGTATGAGCACTGGGTCAGTATTAGGGTACAGCACAGGTGATGGTAATCATACAGTAAGAGGGAAGTGCAGGAGCAGAGCATTGTGTCCTCCTGGAGAGGTCATGTTGGGAGGTATGACATATGTATGAGCACTGGGTCAGTATTGGGGTACAGCACAGGTGATGGTAATCATACAGTAAGAGGGAAGAGCAGGAACAGAACATTGTGTCCTCCTGAAGAGTTCATGTTGGGAGGTATGACATAGGTATGAACACTGGGCCAGTATTAGGGTACAGCACAGGTGATGGTAATCATACAGTAAGAGGAATGTGCAGGAGCAGAGCATTGTGTCCTCCTGGAGAGGGTCATGTTGGGAGGTATGACATAGGTATGAGCACTGGGTCAGTATTAGGGGACAGCACAGGTGATGGTAATCATACAGTAAGAGGGAAGAGCAGGAACAGAGCATTGTGTCCTCCTGGAGAGGTCATGTTGGGAGGTATGACATAGGTATGAGCACTAGGTCAGTATTAGGGAACAGCACAGGTGATGGTAATCATACAGTAAGAGGGAAGAGCAGGAGCAGAGCATTGTGTCCTCCTGGAGAGGTCATGTTGGGAGGTATGACATAGGTATGAGCACTGGGTCAGTATTAGGGTACAGCACAGGTGATGGTAATCATACAGTAAGAGGGCAGTGCAGGAGCAGAGCGTTGTGTCCTCCTGGAGAGGTCATGTTGGGAGGTATGACATAGGTATGAGCACTAGGTCAGTATTAGGGTACAGCACAGGTGATGGTAATCATACAGTAAGAGGGAAGAGCAGGAGCAGAGCATTGTGTCCTCCTGGAGAGGTCATGTTGGGAGGTATGACATAGGTATGAGCACTGGGTCAGTATTGGGGTACAGCACAGGTGATGGTAATCATACAGTAAGAGGGAAGAGCAGGAGCAGAGCATTGTGTCCTCCTGGAGAGGGTCATGTTGGGAGGTATGACATAGGTATGAGCACTGGGTAAGTATTAGGGTACAGCACAGGTGATGGTAATCATACAGTAAGAAGGAAGAGCAGGAGCAGAGCATTGTGTCCTCCTGGAGAGGGTCATGTTGGGAGGTATGACATAGGTATGAGCACTGGGTCAGTATTAGGGTACAGCACAGGTGATGGTAATCATACAGTAAGAGGGAAGAGCAGGAGCAGAGCATTGTGTCCTCCTGGATAGGGTCATGTTGGGAGGTATGACACAGGTATGAGCACTGGGTCAGTATTAGGGTACAGCACAGGTGATGGCAATCATACAGTAAGAGGGAAGTGCAGGAGCAGAGCATTGTGTCCCTCCTTGAGAGGTCATGTTGGGAGGTATGACATAGGTATGAGCACTGGGTCAGTATTAGGGTACAGCACAGGTGATGGTAATCATACAGTAAGAGGGAAGAGCAGGAGCAGAGCATTGTGTCCTCCTGGAGAGGTCATGTTGGGAGGTATGACATAGGTATGAGCACTGGGTCAGTATTAGGGTACAGCACAGGTGATGGTAATCATACAGTAAGAGGGAAGAGCAGGAGCAGAGCATTGTGTCCTCCTGGAGAGGTCATGTTGGGAGATATGACATAGGTATGAGCACTGGGTCAGTATTAGGGTGTCAAAGTCAGAAAAATGTCTCAATGCACGTTGCCATATTTGCACCGCACACTGGTCCGCGCTGCGCGTGCATGCGCTCTCCCGTGGATTCGCATACCCGCAATAACGTGCACTCGCAGGCGCGGTATGCGTATTTACGGTAGAGTTTATGTAGTCGTAGCGTGCGACTCATTCGTTACAAATGTTCACAATTAATGTAGTTTATAGATTATGGTCCCTTTGATAGATTCTGAAAGTTTGGTTAATATAGAATGTCCCTGAACGGAGGAATCCCTCTTTGTATTGTGCGAAGGGTCTAACAGGAGTCAGACAGTGGTGTTTGGTACCTATCGGAAGAGTATTTAAATAGCAATATTCCGGTGTTGGTTTGGAGCAGATTAATTGCTCGTGCGAATAGTTATGGACATAAGAAGTTATGTCCATTTATTTATTATTATTTGTCCTTACTTAGTCATGCATCTGAACAGTTGGAGACAGGCATCAGTAGGTCTCAAATGTCTCTTTGACCTCAGAGATCCCCCAAACAATAGTTTGCATGTTAAGAGGGCCTCATTTCTACACATGCATAAGGTAAACACAGGAATAGTAATTGAAGATCAATTGTACTCCAAATCAGTATCTTTCCCGCAGACGGAGTACAATAGTCTTTAATTACACTGAGCTTTTGAGACTCAATGAGGAGGGTCAACACCTGTGTTTACAAATGGGGCTGGATTTGTATACAGGAGAATGAGGGCTGAGATGTCATTGTCTCAACTGAAAGTGGACATCATGAATATAGAACAGAACCCAGACAGGATTCTGTTTTGTATTCGCCAAACAATACCCCCTCCAGAAGACAGGAATGTGTTAGTTATCACCCATTGTTTTGCATAACCAGGGCCACTGATATGAATCAACTTGTGACCTTTGTTATAATGCGAAGCCGAGTTCCTGCGTCCAATGGACAGTGAGACTGTAGGGACCAATAGATTGCATTGTGTGAGCAGCATAAATAGGCAGGCCGACCACATCCAGCTCTCACTCTCTCATCAACGGTTATCTGCTGATAGCCGGGAGCTGGATATCGAGGCGCAGGCGATCATACCCTTTGTGCGTAAGTTTCTCTCCGTAATCATTGTCTTTCTGTGAGCCAATTCCTCTCTCTCTCTCTCCATCTCTCTCTCTCTTCTTTACTCTTATATCTCTCATAGTATTATAGCATTGTATTGTATAGCATTCAGGTTAGTATAGTATTGTCTTTTTGTATTTATTGTTTAGATCTGTGGTTAGGAAGTCTCTGTTATATTGTAGTGTATCATTTGTACTGTTATCCCCTTTTACAAGTATATTAGACATATTACAGTTAATAGGCCTTGGAACCTAAATCAGCATCTGTGTATTTTCTATAGTGATAAGTGTTCACTTGAGCATCGGTGACGCTCAAGCAGCTTTGTAGTTAGTCAGGTTACACAAGGTTGCACTTACACCCTGTACTCACAGTAAGGTATTCAGTGTATTTCATTGGTATAAGGTTTTATCATAAAGGTATAGTGTTGTGAGCGTCTGCATCGCTGGTGACCTCCTCGTGGTCTCGAGCGTAAGCTACGCCATAGCGAATCATTACCCTAGACATAACCAATAACGTGTCCTGTGATCGCTGGGCCGTGAGCGAACGTGACGCTTGAGCGTCTCGCCTACGGCTGAGCGATCGTTACGCAACTAGCGTACCATTACGGTACTTCTTAAGTAAACAGCGTACAGTGTTCTTAGCTTCATAAAGGGTTGTTATAAGGCAAAGGAATTTAGCATTGTCAATTGCGGGCTCGTCCTATACTTCTCACATCTGCACTAGGTAGATCAGCAGACATTATCCCCCAGCAAAGGGTGGGAGATTGTCTCATAGTGCTGGCGGGATAAGCGTCTGCTTCGCTTAGATAAAGAGTGCTGAAGGAACCCGGTAACCGGAAGTAAGAACAAAACGCTTGTGTCTTTTTTAAAACTGTTTATTTTTCTTTTGTCTTGCGTACGCATACATACCTGCATTTCTTTTCACTTGTGTATTTCATTTTTCGTATATCACTATTCCTGTTTGCCAAATTTTATAGTTGATAGAAGAAAGTGCTAAAAAGAGATTTGCTGTTATTTCATAGTAGAGGTAATAGTTAAAGTATAGAACAACACACGGTTTGTCTGAGATACAAGGCAGTCAGTGTGGATTGCGGTAGATGATCAGGGATCATTTACATTGATAAATAAATATATTGTGTTACGGTGGATCCTTTGCATTGCGTACACGTGTCGCTAACAAAGACTAGCGTACGCAATCCAAAAGGCAGACGCACGCAGCGTTCATTACGCAACGTAGCGTCCGGTTACGCTCACGTAGCTCAAGTCACGAAAAAGTTGAATTAGCGCAAAGCGATAATTAGCGCAAGGCGATAATTAACGCACAGCGGTAGATAACGCGAAGCGGTAAATAACGCAAATCTATTTTTGGAAAATCGGAAATTTAGTTTAACAGATCCTGCTCCTAATTGGTAACACTGTTGGGCTAAAGACAAATTTCTGCGCAGAAATAGACATAGAAACAAAGTGTACATGTGTTGAGTGAGTGTGTTTTGTATACAAAAGTTTATATAACTTTAAGGTGGAACCAAAAGGAAAGCCGGGTACTCGTCAAGGGACATACGTGTAAGTGACATATACGGTGGCTAGGGAGGCATCTCTGGTTAAATAATATTTGAGCATTAGAGTATAGCGGACCATAAGGTAACAAGACCAGGAGGTCATAAGGTAACAAGACCAGGAGGTCATAAGGTAAAGGTAACAGACCAGGAGGTCATAAGGTAACAAAGAGGTCCGCTATAAAAGTCCAGTGGCACAACGCCTGGGGTGTTGGTGCAGAACCCATATAGGCCATACAAGCTCTGGCTGAAGGAATCGCAGCCGGAAACATAGATTCCATTGATCTTTCAGTACATGACAAGTAGTGCTCGTGTACTGAACGATTGGACCGCACGTTATTGTGTGCAGTAGTTAGTAATCTGACCTAATACCATTAGAGTAAAGTGGTCACAAACGCTATCTGTACATTCTGACGTGATTTGTGTAATTTTTTATTTTTTGGGAAGGGAAGTTCGCTGGTCACTCGGGAACTATCCAACAACCGATACTTACTGGGGACTGGTAGGTCCAGCACGCCCCAGTAAATAAAGGTTCACAGGGGCCCTAGGTTGGGTACTGCAGCTCTGGCTACAGTGATTGCAGCACAGGCCAACGTGGGCGAGAAGTAAGTGGGGTACTTGATAAACCACCACCGCCGGCCTGCCCAAGGACATCTTGGTTTGTTTGTAAGGGTTCGCTGAAAGCCTTGATATTCAAGGAGGAATAGGCAACGCCTGCAGATTATGGGGGCCATTTGTTCAGGTAGGGGGCGATCAACCTCGGTTCGGGTTGATTCAGAGAACCGATCCATCGGGTCGGCACGATATGTGAAGTTTTATGTGATGAATGGGAGAGAATGACTGTACAAGACAGGGACAAATTCCCAAGAATAGGTAGCTTCAGTCCAGACGTGTTACAAAATTTAAGGAGGAGGATAAGTCTCGTTGAACCAACGAAGAGACAAAATAAACATTATGAATATTTACAGTTATGGCAACAGGAAAGTGAATTACAAAAAGAGTCTATTGACTTTTCTGACTCTTATCTTGAGAGGAGAGATATGGCAGCAAGAGAGGAGTTGATTGCGGAGAGAAAAGCACAAAGGTGGAACAATAAAAACGCTCTTAGCAACTGTAATATAGATTATAAGGATAAGTGTAATAAATGTAACCATGATTATTGTAATACTGTTGAATGTACAACTATTAACCTGTGCAAGTCGCACCCCATGTTAAACTTTCCTCAGGGACACCAACAAGAAAGTGAGCCCAGAACGATGTCGGCACCTCTTCCAGAAGCCATCCTACAAGACATCCAGGTGGACGCGACCAAATTGGTAAAGGCAATAATCAAACCCCCTAACGGAGGGTCAGGTGAGGTCGTGTCCACAGGTACGTACAATGTTTTATATCACGCACAAACAAATGTACCCCATATTATAAGACCAAAACAAGATGATGTAACTGAGCTCGATCTGGCCAGGGTGATCACAGTCCCCAATGGGAAGACTGACGATCAGGGAACCATTCCCGTCAAGGACAGTGCAATGCGCCATCCCTGGTCCCGGACAGAATTGAGATCAATCATGTCTGATTACCCAGATCCTAGGAAAGATCTAACTGTATGATCAAAGATTCACAGAAGGTATATCAACTCCCTAGACAACGACATAATCATGGTATCCAAGGAATCAGGTAGGTACAGGGAAAGCGGTTGATGGTGATGAGCATCCAAGCGTTTGAGGAGGCATCAAATCAACCAAAACCCCAGGCCATTGGCACATGGAGGAACTTAAGGATTTGTGATCTGTGCAAAAGAGAAGGGCATTATGCTAGCAACTGTAACAGCCACATAAAGTTAGACCCCTAGACATGAAAATGAGCAAAAGTTATGACACACCAAATTATAAGCAGGGATCACATAGGAAGAATTTTGAGCCACACCCATGATAGGTAGTCAAGAAAGGTGATCATACGACTGATGGTAAGCCTGAGGTAATGGTTAGTAAATTGGGAGGTCATTCACTGAAGACACAGGAATGACCAGGTTAAACGTTGTAAATGTATTTGTGAAAAAATGTTTTTTCTCTCTCTCTCTATCCCCATCTCTGACGATTATTGGTAAGAATTCAAACATTGCATATTCGCTTGGTCCTTGCAGAAGTCTACCAAACCCCAGCATGACCTATCCACCACAATGTATTCTGGCCAGATACAGACAGTGGAAAAATGCAAGTGCTGGTGGGGAGGGACTGCTCAAGGAAACCATTAGACACGTAGATACGACAGCCAAATAGTCTGACAATGTTTTCTTAATGTTGACAATGTTTAAAAATGCTTTGTTTCTCTTCTCTTATTGATGGTTATTGTCGAGTTATGTAATGTATATATGCACATGAATTGTTCTCTATCTCTTTTGTTTTTTATTTTCTCTCTCTTCTCACTCATGTTTCCATGATTTAAAGATGGTATGTCACCCCTCAGTTGGACCAATGGTAATGCCAGATTTTTGCTCCTTACAGAAAGATCGTCGGTTAGGAAGGAATATTGCATCACCAGAATGATCGTTTTTGAAGACTGAGAGACAACACCTTTGAGAGGACAGCAGAACAAGAAGAACAACAAGACGAGAGAACTTATTATCGTAACGAGTTCTCTCCCCCTCAAACTGATTTTCTTATACCCCCATTACAAATTTCTTCTTTTCTCCTCCTGTAAGATGGACTTGCCCCAAGAGACTGTGATATGGATTTTCCCGTTAACCATGATGTTGACCAGAGCAGTCTGTTTCGGTGAGAGTACCAGTGAGGTCGAGAAAGGATCCAGAAAGGTCCTGATGACTGAGACGGAGGTGTAAATTTCCAATAGCAACCCAATCACCAAGCAAAGGCGAGTACCGGGCACGATCTAACAACCATGTTATTTGTAAACAACTGTGAAGGAATGTTAGTTCAAAAAGAAAGTTGTATCTGTAGGCTCTGTAACAAAGAAATGCCAATCCAGTTTTAATATCCATATGGACCGGCATCCATTGAGTGACTATCACTCCTTAGTGGGTAATGTGTTAAATAAGACCGATTGTTGGGTATGCTCTCAAGTACCTCAGGGACACAGCAAATCAGGGCTAGTACCATTTCCTTTAACGTTAGGGGAGGTACTTGAGCTAAGTGGTGGGAGACCGGTGGACCGGAGGTTTAATATCTCCAGCCCTCCTAGTTTGAAGCTCCACCAATACCATGTGGATAGGTCCCTCATATGTTTTAACATCTCCAATCCCAGAAAACCGGGAAATTGGGAAGTGTCATGGAGCAACCTTACCATGACCTTTTCACACAGAGCAGATAGAATGCCTACAGATACAGAGCTGGTACGCCACATAGCCAGTAGAGGAAAATCTTTCCGGTATCGATATACCTTAGGAAATAGGATTACTAGAGTTGGAGAGGTATCACCAGGATACTGTGCACATATCGTACAAACCGATACGTGCATTAAGCAGATGGAAGAATTAGGGTCAGGAGATTTCACCTGGAAGGTTTGTAACATGGTCATGTCCTTCTCCGTCCCTTATGTTCTCCCCGATGATGCATATTTCATATGCGGGAGAAAGGCGTACAAATGGCTTGCCCCAAACTCTGAAGGATTGTGTTATATTGGAAAAGTATTGCCTGAAGTGATGACTGTTACACATGACAAAATGAAGGACATACACCGTGGTGCCCAAGCTCCTTATACTCACACTCATTACGAGCACCGAGTTAAAAGACAACTGTCAGAAAGGTTAGAGCATCCGGCCTCTGATCTTATCCATGAATCCACCGGGATTCAGGTTCTGGTAGCGTTAGATTTCACTTGTACCGCTCGGGGAGTGATGAATTATAGATACATTTCCGCACTCGCCAATTTGTTAGATAATATCACTGAAATGTATGATGACACGTTTAGATACACTGGAGGAGAACTTCAAGCTTACAAAACAGAACTAGTTCAGCATAGGATGGTTCTTAATTACCTTACAGCAGTAACAGGCGGATAGTGTGTTACATTGGCAACACAGTACGGCATAAAGTGTTGCACGTATATCACAAATAGCACCGAGGATCCGGTAGAGGTCATAGACCAAAAGATGGATGATATTCTGCAATTAAAGTGGGAATTTCGTCGAAAACACAATCTCACCCTTGCTGCTGTAGGTAATGAGCTGACTGGTTGGGTGTCATGGTTGAACCCGCGAAATTGGTTCTCCGGTTTGGGAGACTGGGCTCAAGGAGTCATAATGGATGTTGGAAAGTTTCTACTATGTATCTTGGGTGTCATTATATCGATTGGATTGATATTTAGATGCGGGCAGGCTTTAATGAGGTGCAAACAAAGTACAAAAGTGATGAGCTTGAGGAGTGAGGAAACCGTAATTAACCTGGATTTGATTTATGACCCAATGATAGAAACCAGAATGTGATGAAAATGCGATTATACGGTCCGTTTCTTTCACCTGTTTTTCTGCTTTTCTCCAAGATACAAAGACCCCCTTGGACGAGGAAGTTGAGGAGACGCTATACAGACAACAGACAAGCACCAAAGAAGAAGATTTGACAACTTTAAATATGGACACTTGATGAACTTTGCCATGGATCCCCAGTTTCCCTAGTATTTTTAAACTCACGCTAGCCCAACATTTTTGTAAATCTGATGGCACTGACAAAGCTTGTTGCTCATGCCTAAGGAGCAAAACAGCGCAAAGAAGACGACTCTCAACAGATACCGAACACAACTTCAACAACAGATGTACATTTCCCTGACATAGAATATCATTGCATTTTTCGTAAGTGTTCTTTATCTTCATCTCTACAACCCCCAGGTAATGACACACATAGACGATAGGGAATACAGGCACAGATATCAGCAACCACATACCTCCCCCATTCATGTATCATCAACTAAAATGTGCTCCCCATTTTGTTCAAAATCCGAAAAGAGCTCGGTAAAGTTTGACAGCCCATCCACAGACCTGTACCACAGGATAAGAAGGAATTCAAATGTATACTTCGCAATACCTCGAAGCTTGATTTACAACACGTACGGCACGATGATACATGACCCCCCAAACATGGATTCATACACACATGCTTCTGCTATCTCACTAGGTCATACCCTCTTCACACCTTCTCCTCTCTCCTCCCCTACCCAACCATGGAAATCAATTAACCCCTGACTTACATTTTTCTCCTTAAATGTTTTATGGCAGTTATTATTGACTGCCAAAGGGTGGACTGTCAAAGTCAGAAAAATGTCTCAATGCACGTTGCCATATTTGCACCGCACACTGGTCCGCGCTGCGCGTGCATGCGCTCTCCCGTGGATTCGCATACCCGCAATAACGTGCACTCGCAGGCGCGGTATGCGTATTTACGGTAGAGTTTATGTAGTCGTAGCGTGCGACTCATTCGTTACAAATGTTCACAATTAATGTAGTTTATAGATTATGGTCCCTTTGATAGATTCTGAAAGTTTGGTTAATATAGAATGTCCCTGAACGGAGGAATCCCTCTTTGTATTGTGCGAAGGGTCTAACAGGAGTCAGACAGTGGTGTTTGGTACCTATCGGAAGAGTATTTAAATAGCAATATTCCGGTGTTGGTTTGGAGCAGATTAATTGCTCGTGCGAATAGTTATGGACATAAGAAGTTATGTCCATTTATTTATTATTATTTGTCCTTACTTAGTCATGCATCTGAACAGTTGGAGACAGGCATCAGTAGGTCTCAAATGTCTCTTTGACCTCAGAGATCCCCCAAACAATAGTTTGCATGTTAAGAGGGCCTCATTTCTACACATGCATAAGGTAAACACAGGAATAGTAATTGAAGATCAATTGTACTCCAAATCAGTATCTTTCCCGCAGACGGAG
The DNA here is from genome assembly GCF_028390025.1 of Pseudophryne corroboree. Taxonomy (NCBI): domain Eukaryota; kingdom Metazoa; phylum Chordata; class Amphibia; order Anura; family Myobatrachidae; genus Pseudophryne; species Pseudophryne corroboree. The sequence continues at coordinate 14,343,022 of NC_086451.1, forward strand.
TACAATAGTCTTTAATTACACTGAGCTTTTGAGACTCAATGAGGAGGGTCAACACCTGTGTTTACAAATGGGGCTGGATTTGTATACAGGAGAATGAGGGCTGAGATGTCATTGTCTCAACTGAAAGTGGACATCATGAATATAGAACAGAACCCAGACAGGATTCTGTTTTGTATTCGCCAAACAATACCCCCTCCAGAAGACAGGAATGTGTTAGTTATCACCCATTGTTTTGCATAACCAGGGCCACTGATATGAATCAACTTGTGACCTTTGTTATAATGCGAAGCCGAGTTCCTGCGTCCAATGGACAGTGAGACTGTAGGGACCAATAGATTGCATTGTGTGAGCAGCATAAATAGGCAGGCCGACCACATCCAGCTCTCACTCTCTCATCAACGGTTATCTGCTGATAGCCGGGAGCTGGATATCGAGGCGCAGGCGATCATACCCTTTGTGCGTAAGTTTCTCTCCGTAATCATTGTCTTTCTGTGAGCCAATTCCTCTCTCTCTCTCTCCATCTCTCTCTCTCTTCTTTACTCTTATATCTCTCATAGTATTATAGCATTGTATTGTATAGCATTCAGGTTAGTATAGTATTGTCTTTTTGTATTTATTGTTTAGATCTGTGGTTAGGAAGTCTCTGTTATATTGTAGTGTATCATTTGTACTGTTATCCCCTTTTACAAGTATATTAGACATATTACAGTTAATAGGCCTTGGAACCTAAATCAGCATCTGTGTATTTTCTATAGTGATAAGTGTTCACTTGAGCATCGGTGACGCTCAAGCAGCTTTGTAGTTAGTCAGGTTACACAAGGTTGCACTTACACCCTGTACTCACAGTAAGGTATTCAGTGTATTTCATTGGTATAAGGTTTTATCATAAAGGTATAGTGTTGTGAGCGTCTGCATCGCTGGTGACCTCCTCGTGGTCTCGAGCGTAAGCTACTCCATAGCGAATCATTACCCTAGACATAACCAATAACGTGTCCTGTGATCGCTGGGCCGTGAGCGAACGTGACGCTTGAGCGTCTCGCCTACGGCTGAGCGATCGTTACGCAACTAGCGTACCATTACGGTACTTCTTAAGTAAACAGCGTACAGTGTTCTTAGCTTCATAAAGGGTTGTTATAAGGCAAAGGAATTTAGCATTGTCAAGGGTACAGCACAGGTGATGGTAATCATACAGTAAGAGGGAAGAGCAGGAGCAGAGCAGAGCATTGTGTCCTCCTGGAGAGGTCATGTTGGGAGGTATGACATAGGTATGAGCACTGGGTCAGTATTAGGGTACAGCACAGGTGATGGTAATCATACAGTAAGAAGGAAGAGCAGGAGCAGAGCATTGTGTCCTCCTGGAGAGGTCATGTTGGGAGATATGACATAGGTATGAGCACTGGGTCAGTTTTAGGGTACAGCACAGGTGATGGTAATCATACAGTAAGAGGGAAGAGCAGGAGCAGAGCATTGTGTCCTCCTGGAGAGGGTCATGTTGGGAGGTATGACATAGGTATGAGCACTGGGTCAGTATTAGGTTACAGCACAGGTGATGGTAATCATACAGTAAGAGGGAAGAGAAGGAGCAGAGCATTGTGTCCTCCTGGAGAGGTCATGTTGGGAGGTATGACATAGGTATGAGCACTGGGTCAGTATTAGGGTACAGCACAGGTGATGGTAATCATACAGTAAGAGGGAAGTGCAGGAGCAGAGCATTGTGTCCTCCTGGAGAGGTCATGTTGGGAGGTATGACAGGTATGAGCACTGGGTCAGTATTAGGGTACAGCACAGGTGATGGTAATCATACAGTAAGAGGGAAGAGAAGGAGCAGAGCATTGTGTCCTCCTGGAGAGATCATGTTGGGAGGTATGACATAGGTATGAGCACTGGGTCAGTATTAGGGTACAGCACAGGTGATGGCAATCATACAGTAAGAGGGAAGTGCAGGAGCAGAGCATTGTGTCCCTCCTTGAGAGGTCATGTTGGGAGGTATGACATAGGTATGAGCACTGGGTCAGTATTAGGGTACAGCACAGGTGATGGTAATCATACAGTAAGAGGGAAGAGCAGGAGCAGAGCATTGTGTCCTCCTGGAGAGGTCATGTTGGGAGGTATGACATAGGTATGAGCACTGGGTCAGTATTAGGGTACAGCACAGGTGATGGTAATCATACAGTAAGAGGGAAGTCCAGGAGCAGAGCATTCTGTCCCTCCTGGAGAGGGTCATGTTGGGAGGTATGACATAGGTATGAGCACTGGGTCAGTATTAGGGTACAGCACAGGTGATGGTAATCATACAGTAAGAGGGAAGAGCAGGAGCAGAGCATTGTGTCCTCCTGGAGAGGGTCATGTTGGGAGGTATGACATAGGTATGAGCACTGGGTCAGTATTGGGGTACAGCACAGGTGATGGTAATCATACAGTAAGAGGGAAGAGCAGGAGCAGAGCATTGTTTCCTCCTGGAGAGGGCATGTTGGGAGGTATGACATAGGTATGAGCACTGGGTCAGTATTAGGGTACAGCACAGGTGATGGTAATCATACAGTAAGAGGGAAGAGCAGGAGCAGAGCATTGTGTCCTCCTGGAGAGGTCATGTTGGGAGGTATGACATAGGTATGAGCACTGGGTCAGTATTAGGGTACAGCACAGGTGATGGTAATCATACAGTAAGAGGGAAGAGCAGGAGCAGAGCATTGTGTCCTCCTGGAGAGGTCATGTTGGGAGGTATGGTCTATATTTCTATCATCACTGCCCCATACTCTCACCCATCTGTTCACTGTTCTTAGAAAGGGATCCAGTCATGTGACCAGCGCTCGGGATCCCGGCGGTAATTATTGCGACACCGGGATCCCGAGCGATCAACAGCCCTACAGTCGGCATGCCGACTAATAAGGACTATTCCCACTCGTGGGTGCAGACCGATCCCGCAAGGGGCTATGTTGCGCTCGCCACCCCCGCCGGTCGCCCAGCCCCAACCTCTTAAACACACAGGTGGGAAGTAGAAGTGGGTCTTGGGCCATATGATTCTAACACATCTATCCTTTATACCTGCAAAACATTACTATAAAGCAACATTACTATAAAGTACTACTTAAACCTATTTGGGATTATGATTAAAAAGTACCAGAATATTTGTGCAAATTGTGGATACTGCATTTCAATATAGGATTGATATTTACATGTGGAACTGAAAAATATACTTCAGTATCCCCGAATTTCTCTTATTTCACCAATTTCACCAATTTGTATTTGTATAATTAATATCTATTGTATTTCCCTCTTTATTTTCACTACACATGCTTTCCTGCAATCATTATACCCAGCCTTTATATCCTGTGAGTAACAGGGTAGCATCCTATCCAAATTGGAAATCACTCTACTCTAAACTGTGCAGCAATCATTTCATAACCCACTGTACTGTAGCGTGCCCTTTGAAATCTTTAACTTTACTGGAAAAAGACTCTTAAGTAGAGAAAGTAAATGTTCGTCCCTCTTTTTAATGCATATCAATAAAACATAAATGTTTTAATGAAACAATAACATTTCAATAAAAAGAGTGACCCAACAAACAGAGTCGTCTTCTTTGGTTTATACTTGATGACTCCACCAACCTCGTGACTTCTGCCATACTATGTGATACCCAATATGTTTTTGAATACTATACACAGGTCTATTTGATCCTAATTGGATCAGGTCAGTGAAATTCACACCTTCCCTTTTGTACCAGGAAGGACACCCTCGGGGGCCTGACACTGAGTCACAAGCTGTCAGTGTTATAGGTTGTTAATCTTTTTTTTTTTTTTACTACCCATGTACTTTAAGTCGCACAATGGCTGAGTCCCAATTGTGTTCATGCAGAGGGCCTGATTCAGATTGCTACACAAACCTGATGGTCTGCACACAACTCCAATGGTGGGTGGACTGCACACATGTGGAATGGGTCTCGCAATATAGCTCACAGTCCCCTGTTATCTGCAGCAAATGAGCATGATACCCCTGGCAACGAGCAGGAAACCCTTGGTAACAAGCGCAAGGCCACTGGCAATGAGCAGGAAACCCCTGGTAATGAGCAGGAAACGCTTTACAACGAGCATGAAATTCCTGGAAACGAGCATAAGACCCATGGCAACAAGCATGAAACCCCTGACAATGAACATGAAACCCCTGGCAACGAGCAAGTAGTTTAAAAGTAATTAGAAGCCTTATCGTGAGGCATAATTTGTAAGGGACATTATTGTGTGTGGAGCATAAAATGGTGTCAGGGGCATAACTGTATTTGGCATAATGTGTAATGGGCATTACAGTGTATGGCATAATGTATTGCATAATGTGTAATGAGTATTACGGTGTGCAGCATAATGTGTAATGGGCATTACGGAGTGTGGCATAATGTGTAATGGGCATTACGTGTGTGGAATAATGTGTAATGGGTATTACGGTGTGTGTCATAATGTGTAAGGGGCATTACTATAAGGAGGAAAGATGACAAATAATGTAAGGGGCATGAATCAGTTTTTTTCTCCTGTGTTTTTGTCTTTCCTGTATTGTACCAGGCTCTACCTGGTGTAATGTGTATAAAGGGTCCTACTGTGTGGTGTAATGTTACTGACGGACACTATTGTGCGATGTGATGTGAATTGGTACTATTCTGTGGCCACGCCCCTTACCCCATGAAGCAACGCTCATATATTTTTTGACTCTTACTATCCCTGTTTTGAATGGGGGGCGGGGGAGGCAAGGGAAACTGTTGCCCTGGGCACCACACATTCTAGAACCGGCCATGCCCCCATTATTCCACAGCTCCATTCCTAGTCCTTTCCGGTGTTTCAAGCCTAAAAGTGACATTACACTCTGCATGATATCACTAGTTTTGGAAGTGCTACTGCACAGACTCTATGTTGTTTCCTACCGGGAGGCTTCATTCCCTAACCAAGATGGGCGCTGAACCTAGTACTGCACATATGCGGCGCCATCTATCACTGTGGGGGTTATTCAGAGATGAACGCAGATCCTTGCATACGCAGGGATGTGGCCGCAATGTGTAAGGTTGCGCACAATGGCCAGTGCAAGTGCACAGACCGCCAGGATGCGGGCGCTGCGAGCGACTGAGCGATTGCCTCCAGGTCTGAATGAAGGCGCGTGTATGGCTGTGTACCACTCGGCTCCAGTGCAACCCGCAATATACTATACCTGCCCAAGAGCATTTCCAGAGTAATCCTGCACCGCTAATCGCATCATACATACACTCACTGGCTGGAGAGCTGTATAACACCCCGCTCCACTCAAGCTCCTCTCCATCCAACCAGTGTGTATAACAGTGAGTACAGCTGAATCCAGAATTACTGCAGTACACCACTCCACTGGTTAATCACCTGGGCTGTTCATAGTTGTAAGGAATCCGCTGGTGAGTGCGGTTACTCTGCTCCATCCTTAAGCCTGTACACATATACATTTCCAACAACGAGGAGACGGAGACCTCTCCCGCTCCGTTGCCCCACTCCTACCACTCACCGTCTCCCTTCATAAACCGTTCCACATAGTTCTCAAAAGACCCCGGCTCAGGGTGAAACTGTAGAATTTTGTCGAAGTGATAGAAGGAAGTCACAGTGTCTCGGGCGTTCCGGGCCACGTATATCACCTGGAGGGGACAACAATGCCGACACATTATCTCATCCATGACATTTCTGACCAAACATTAACCAAACCACCAAATAGCCCATACCTTGCAGTTGTGCTTCCAGAAAGACGGAGGGACCAGCTGGATGGGTAGGTGAGTCTTCAGCACCCGGGGTGAGGGCATCGCATTCACCTCTTCTACACCTGCAATGATCAGATCAGAGGGACAACATTATCCACCAGAACACTCACGAGGGAGACACTGCTGGCTCCGAGCCGACCTGGTACAGCCGACTGCACTATACACACACATTACTTCTGTAATCTGCAGCTCCTACATTCTACATACCATCTGTTGTCTCTACATCCTACATACCATCTGCAGCCTCTACATCCTACATACCATCTGCAGCCTCTACATCCTACATATCATCTGCAGCCTCTACATCCTATATACCATCTGCAGCCTACACATCCTACATACCAACTGCAGCCTCTACATCCTACATACCATCTGCAGCTCCTACTACATCCTATATACCATCTGCAGCCTCTACATCCTACATACCATCTGCAGCCTCTACATCCTACATACCATCTGCAGCCTTTACAGTCTACATACCATCTGCAGCCTCTACATCCTACATACCATCTGCAGCCTCTTCATCCTACATACCATCTGCAGCCTCTTCATCCTACATACCATCTGCAGCCTCTACAGTCTACATACCATCTGCAGCCGCTACATCCTATATACCATCTGCAGCCTCTACATTATACATATCATCTGCAGCTCCTACTACATCCTACATAACATCTGCAGCCTGAACATCCTACATACCATCTGCAGCCTCTACATCCTACATACCATCTGCAGCCTCTACATCCTACATTCCATCTGCAGCCTCTACCTCCTACATACCATCTGCAGCCTCTACATCTCACATAACAACTGCAGCCTGTACATCCTACATACCATCTGCAGCCTCTACATCAGTGATTTTCAACCTTTCTCGACTCGCGGCACGCCTAACAAGACTTCAAAATTCCCAAGGCACACTATCGGTTACCCACGGGGAAAAAAAACAAACATTGACCCCCACAGATATCAAATAAGCACATTGGTCCCCACAGTAATTAAACACATTGGCCCTAACAGTTATGAAGCACATTGGCCCCCACAGGTATAAATCAAACGCACTGGCCCCTACAGTAATTGCACACACACTGCCCCCCCCCTTGTAATGGCACTCACAGCCCCCACAGAAATGGCACACACTGCTAACCCCTGTAATAGTAATAACAGCTTCCACAGTAATGGTACACGCACACACTGCCCTCCCCCCATGTAATAGTACTCACAGCCCCCTCTGTAATGTCAGCCTGAAGTACTGCATTTCCGAGCTGGAGTAGTATGAGCAGTGCAGGGCAGTCCGTAGCACACATCAGCACCAAGCGCGGGCGGAAATGCGCACGTCACCATAGGTCACGGACCGGGCAGCAGGAGAGCTGACTGTGCTGCCGTGCATGACTGCTGGAGGACCCAGGTATCTCTGGTGTGCGGCGGAGGAGCACTGTCGGCGGGCGGCGGAGCACTGTGCAGGGCAATTCTGGTGGCCGGTGACCGGCAGGCTGCGGCACACCTGACAACTGCTGGCGGCACACTAGTGTGCCGCGGCACAGTGGTTGAAAAACGCTGCTCTACATCCTACATACCATCTGCAGTCTCTACATCCTAAATATCATCTGCAGCCTCTACATTCTACATACCATCTGCAGTCGCTACATCCTACATACCATCTGCAGCCTCTACATCCTATATACCATCTGCAGCCCCTACATTCTACATACCATCTGCAGCCTCTATATCCTACATACCATCTGCTACTTCTTTATCCTACATACCATCTGCAGCCTCTACATCCTACATAACATCTGCAGCCTCTACATCCTACATATAATCTGCAGCCTCTACATCCTACATACCATCTGCAGACTCTACATCCTACATACCACCTGCAGCCCCTACATTGTACATACCATCTGCAGCCTCTACATCCTACATACCATCTGCAGCCTCTACATCCTACATACCATCTGCAGCCTCTACATCCTACATGCCATCTGCAGCCTCTACATCTTACATACCATCTGCAGCCTCTACATCCTACATACCATCTGCAGCTCCTACTACATCCTATATATCATCTGCAGCCTCTACATCCTACATACCATCTGCAGCCTCTACATCTTACATACCATCTGCAGCCTCTACATCCTACATACCATCTGCAGCTCCTACTACATCCTATATATCATCTGCAGACTCTACATCCTACATACCATCTGCAGCCTCTACATTCTACATACAATCTGCAGCCTCTACATCCTACATACCATCTGCAGCCTCTACATCCTACATACCATCTGCAGTCTCTACATCCTAAATACCATCTGCAGCCTCTACATTCTACATACCATCTGCAGCCTCTACATTCTACATACAATCTGCAGTCGCTACATCCTACATACCATCTGCAGCCTCTACATCCTATATACCATCTGCAGCCCCTACATTCTACATACCATCTGTAGCCTCTACATCCTACATACCATCTGCAACTTCTTCATCCTACATACCATCTGCAGCCTCTACATCCTACATAACATCTGCAGCCTCTACATCCTACATATAATCTGCAGCCTCTACATCCTACATACCATCTGCAGACTCTACATCCTACATACCATCTGCAGCCTCTACATCCTACATACCATTTGCAGCCTCTACATCCTACATGCCATCTGCAGCCTCTACATCTTACATACCATCTGCAGCCTCTACATCCTACATACCATCTGCAGCTCCTACTACATCCTATATATCATCTGCAGCCTCTACATCTTACATACCATCTGCAGCCCCTACATCCTACATACCATCTGCAGCTCCTACTACATCCTATATATCATCTGCAGCCTCTACATCCTACATACCATCTGCAGCCTCTACATTCTACATACCATCTGCAGCCTCTACATCCTACATACCATCTGCAGCCTCTACATCCTACATACCATCTGCAGTCTCTACATCCTAAATACCATCTGCAGCCTCTACATTCTACATACCATCTGCAGCCTCTACATTCTACATACCATCTGCAGCCTCTACATTCTACATACAATCTGCAGTCGCTACATCCTACATACCATCTGCAGCCCCTACATTCTACATACCATCTGTAGCCTCTACATCCTACATACCATCTGCAACTTCTTCATCCTACATACCATCTGCAGCCTCTACATCCTACATAACATATGCAGCCTCTACATCCTACATATAATCTGCAGCCTCTACATCCTACATACCATCTGCAGCCTCTACATCCTACATACCACCTGCAGCCCCTACATTGTACATACCATCTGCAGCCTCTACATCCTACATACCATCTGCAGCATCTACATCCTACATGCCATCTGCAGCCTCTACATCTTACATACCATCTGCAGCCTCTACATCCTACATACCATCTGCAGCTCCTACTACATCCTATATATCATCTGCAGCCTCTACATCCTACATACCATCTGCAGCCTCTACATTCTACATACCATCTGCAGCCTCTACATCCTATATACCATCTGCAGCCTCTACATCCTACATTCAATCTGCAGTCTGTGCATCCTATATACCATCTGCAGCCTCTACATCCTACATACCATCTGCAGTCTCTACATCCTACATATCATATGCAGCCTCTACATCCTACATACCATCTGCAGTCTCTACATCCTACATACCATCTGCAGCCTCTATATCCTATAAACCATCTGCAGCCTCTACAGTCTACATACCATCTGCAGCCTCTACATCCTACATACCATCTGTAGCCTCTACATCCTACATACCATCTGCAGCCCCTACATTCTACATACCATCTGCAGCCTCTACATCCTACATACCATCTGCAACTTCTACATCCTACATACCATCTGCAGCCTCTACATCCTACATAACATCTGCAGCCTCTACATCCTACATACCATCTGCAGCTTCTACATTCTATATACCATCTGCAGCCTCTACATTCTACATACCATCTGCAACTTCTACATTCTACATACCATCTGCAGCCTCTACGTCCTACATAACATCTGCAGCCTCTACATCCTACATACCATCTGCAGCCTCTACATCCTACATACCATCTGCAGCCTCTACATCCTACACACCATCTGCAGCCTCTACATCCTACACACCATCTGCAGCCTCTTCATCCTACATTCCATCTGCAATCTGTACATCCTATATATTATCTGCAGCCTCTACATCCTACGTGCCATCTGCAGCCTCTACATCCTACATATCATCTGCAACTTCTACATCCTACATACCATCTGCAGTCTCTACATCCTACATAACATCTGCAGCCTCTACATCCTACATACCAACTGCAGTCTCTACATCCTACATTCCATCTGCAGTCTGTACATCCTATATAACATCTGCAGCCTCTACATCCTACATGTCATCTGCAGCCTCTACATCCTACATGTCATCAGCCTCTACATCCTACATAACATCTGCAGCCTCTACATACCATCTGCAGCCTCTACATACCATCTGCAGCCTCTATATCCTACATACCATCTGCATCCTCTACATCCTACATACCATCTGCAGCCTCTACATTCTACATACCATCTGCAGCATCTACGGCGCCCAGCAGTGCTCAGCGGAGCAGCGGACATCCGCTCCCTGGATAGGTGAGTATGATTTTTTTATTTATTTTATTTTTACACTCTGATCAGCTTGTGTCTCCATTGGATACACATAGCTGATCACTGGAAAACCAGCCCGGGAATATTATGGAAGCGGGGTCTATTGAGGAGGTAAAGTCTGTCAAGAGGGCAGGATCACTCCTCATAAGGCCCGATTCTGAGTTGGACGCAGTTGCGGCCTCTTTGCGTCTTTTGCTGCTGTTGCGTCTGCATGCTAATACCGCTACACAGCCCTCCCTGGTCTATATCCATGCATCTGACTGTGCAAGGACTGAGACGCCCCCTGTCAGTGTATACAGGCACTGCAATCATGCTTTGTGTGTCTTTAGATGCCACCATTAGTCCCACCCTCGAGATGCCAACCCCATGTACCTGAACAGCCATGTTTAACATGTCTAATACACTACTTGGTGTATGTGTCTGACTCTGTACAAACGCCACATGGGACACGTGTGCGGTGCAACTCAGATGCATGCGCAGCCTAAGCACATTGCACATGAAAAAAACCCATATTGGTCCCCACAGGAAAATACAACAAAAACACATTGGCCTCAATAAGTAGAAAATGATACACAATGGCCCCCACAGGAAAATACGCATACACATAGGGAGTAATTCAGAGTTGATCGCAGCAGCAAATTTGTTAGCAGTTGGGCAAAACCATGGGCCTAATTCAGACCTGATCGCACACTAGCAATTTTTTTGCAGCGCTGCGATCAGATAGTCACCGCCCATAGGGGAGTGTGTTTTAGCTGTGCAAGTGTGCGATCGCATGTGCAGCCGAGCGGTACAAAAAAGTTTTATGCAGTTTCTGAGTAGCCCAGAACTTACTCAGCCGCTGCAATCACTTCAGCCTGTCCGGGCCCGGAAATGACGTCAGACACCCGCACTGCAAACGCTTGGACACTCCTGCGTTTTTCCAACCACTCCCAGAAAACGGTCAGTTGCCACCCACAAACGCCTTCTTCCTGTCAATCTTCTTGTGATCCGCTGTGAGAATGGATTCTTCGGAAAACCCATCGCTCAATAACGATCCGCTTTGTACCCATGCGACACGCCTGTGCATTGCGTTGCATGCGTATGTGCATTTCTGACCTGATCGAAGCGCAGCGAAAAAACCTAGCATGCGATCAGGTACGAATGAGCCCAACGGTTTTGCCCAACTGCTAACAAATTTGCTGCTGCAATCAACTCTGAATTAGGCCCACAGAGAACATTGCAACACATGGCGGCAGCTATAGGTAGACAGCACACACATGGTGGCAGCAGGGGACACGCACTACATACAGCACACTACACACATGGCGGCCTCAGGGGGCACAAACTACATACAGCACACTACACACATGGCGGCCTCAGGGGGCACACACTACATACATGCGCAGCCTAAGCACATTGCACATGAAAAAAACCCATATTGGTCCCCACAGGAAAATACAACAAAAACACATTGGCCTCAATAAGTAGAAAATGATACACAATGGCCCCCACAGGAAAATACGCATACACATAGGGAGTAATTCACATGTAATAGGGAGTAATTCACACAGTAAATACACATGGCGGCAGCAGGGGGCACACACTACATACAGCACACTACACACATGGCGGCAGCAGGAGACACGCAGTACATACAGCACACTACACACATGGTGGCAGCAGGGGACACGCAGTACATACAGCACACTACACACATGGAGGCAGCAGGGGGCACACACCACATACAGCACACTACACACATGGCGGCAGCAGGGGGCACACACTACTTACAGCACACTACACACATGGCAGCAGCAGGGGACACACACGACAACAGAGCACACTACACACATGGCGGCAGCAGGAGAAACGCGCTACATACAGCACACTACACACATGGCGGCAGCAGGAGAAAAGCACTACATACAGAACACTACACACATGGCATCAGCAGGTGAGACACACTACATACAGCACACTACACACATGGCGGCAGCAGGTGACACGCACTACATACAGCACACTACACACATAGCGGCAGCAGGGGACACACAGTACATACAGAACACTACACACATGGCATCAGCAGGTGAGACACACTACATACAGCACACTACACACATGGCGGCAGCAGGTGACACGCACTACATACAGCACACTAAACACATGACAGCAGCAGGGGGCACACACTACATACAGCACACTACACACATGGCGGCAGCAGGGGACACACACTACATACAGCACACTACACACATGGCGGCAGCAGGGGACACACAGTACATACAGAACACTACACACATGGCATCAGCAGGTGAGACACACTACATACAGCACACTATACACATGGCGGCAGCAGGTGACACGCACTACATACAGCACACTACACACATGGCGGCAGCAGGGGGCACACACTACATAAAGCACACTACCACATGGTGGCAGCAGGGGGCACACACCACATACAGCACACTACACACATGGCGGCAGCAGGGGGCACACACTACATACAGCACACTACACACATGGTGGCAGCAGGAGAAATGCACTACATACAGCACACTACACACATGGCGGCAGCAGGGGGCACACACTACATACAGCACACTACACACATGGCGGCAGCAGGGGGCACACACCACATACAGCACACTACACACATGGTGGCAGCAGGGGGCACACACTACATACATCACACTACACACATGTTGGCAGCAGGAGAAATGCACTACATACAGCACACTACACACATGGCGGCAGCAGGGGGCACACACCACATACAGCACACTACACACATGGTGGCAGCAGGGGGCACACACTACATACATCACACTACACAGATGGCGGCAGCAGGGGACACACACTACACACAGCACACTCCACACATGTTGGCAGCAGGAGAAATGCACTACATACAGCACACTACACACATGGTGGCAGCAGGATAAATGCACTACATACAGCACACTACACACATGGTGGCAGCAGGATAAATGCACTACATACAGCACACTACACACATGGTGGCAGCAGGATAAATGCACTACATACAGCACACTACACACATGGCGGCAGCAGGGGACAGGCACTACATACAGCACACTACACACATGGCGGCAGCAGGGGGCACACACTACATACAGCACACTACACACATGTTGGCAGCAGGGGGGACACACTACATACAGCACACTACACACATGTTGGCAGCAGGAGAAATGCATTACATACAGCACACTACACACATGGCGGGAGCAGGAGAAATGCACTACATACAGCACACTACACACATGGCGGCAGCAGGGGACACACACTACATACAGCACACTACACACATGGCGGCAGCAGGGGACACACACTACATACAGCACACTACACACATGGCGGCAGCAGGGGGCACACACTACATACAGCACACTACACACATGGCGGCAGCAGGGGCACACACTACATACAGCACACTACACACATGGCGGCAGCAGGGGGCACACACTACATACAGCACACTCCACACATGTTGGCAGCAGGGGGCACACACTACATACAGCACACTACACACATGGCGGCAGCAGGATAAATATACTACATACAGCACACTACACACATGACGGCAGCAGGGGGCACACACTACATACAGCACACTACACACATGTTGGCAGCAGGGGGCACACACTACATACAGCACACTACACTCATGGCGGGAGCAGGATAAATATACTACATACAGCACACTACACACATGACGGCAGCAGGGGGCACACACTACATACAGCACACTACACACATGGCGGCAGCAGGGGACACACACTACATACAGCACACTCCACACATGTTGGCAGCAGGGGGCACACACTACATACAGCACACTACACACATGTTGGCAGCAGGAGAAATGCACTACATACAGCACACTACACACATGGCGGCAGCAGGGGGCACACACTACATACAGCACACTACACACATGGCGGCAGCAGGGACACACACTACATACAGCACACTACACACATGGCGGCAGCAGGGACACACACTACATACAGCACACTCCACACATGTTGGCAGCAGGGGGCACACACTACATACAGCACACTACACACATGGCGGCAGCAGGGGGCACACACTACATACAGCACACTACACACATGGCGGCAGCAGGGGCACACACTACATACAGCACACTACACACATGGCGGCAGCAGGGGCACACACAACATACAGCACACTACACACATGACAGCAGCAGGGGGTACACACTACATACAGCACACTACACACATGACAGCAGCAGGGGGTACACACTACATACAGCACACTACACACATGACAGCAGCAGGGGGTACACACTACATACAGCACACTACACACATGACAGCAGCAGGGGGTACACACTACATACAGCACACTACACACATGACAGCAGCAGTGGGTACACACTACATACAGCACACTACACACATGACAGCAGCAGGGGGTACACACTACATACAGCACACTACACATATAGCGGCAGGAAGCACATAATCACACACAAGGAGTGATACACACACACACAGGGAGGGAAGCAATATACACATATATATGTAAATTTACTTACTGGGGGGTCATTCCGAGTTGTTCGCTCGTTTTTTTTTTGTCGCAACGGAGCGATTAGTCGCTAATGCGCATGCGCAATGTCCGCAGTGCGACTGCGCCAAGTAAATTTGCTATGCAGTTAGGTATTTTACTCACGGCATTACGAGGTTTTTTCTAGAGATGAGCGGGTTCGGTTTCT
Source organism: Pseudophryne corroboree (assembly GCF_028390025.1). NCBI lineage: Eukaryota > Metazoa > Chordata > Amphibia > Anura > Myobatrachidae > Pseudophryne > Pseudophryne corroboree. The sequence continues at coordinate 14,358,176 of NC_086451.1, forward strand.
CTGAATCCGAACCCGCCCGAACTTCATGTTTTTTTTCACGGGTCCGAGCGACTCGGATCTTCCCGCCTTGCTCGGTTAACCCGAGCGCGCCCGAACGTCATCATGACGCTGTCGGATTCTCGCGAGGCTCGGATTCTATCGCGAGACTCGGATTCTATATAAGGAGCCGCGCGTCGCCGCCATTTTCACACGTGCATTGAGATTGATAGGGAGAGGACGTGGCTGGCGTCCTCTCCGTTTAGAATTAGAATAGATTAGAGAGACACTTGATTTACTAATTTTGGGGAGCATTAGGAGTACTCAGTAGTGTACAGTGCAGAGTTTTGCTGATAGTGACCAGTGACCACCACTTTTATTTATAATCCGTTCTCTGCCTGAAAAAAGCGATACACAGCACACAGTGACTCAGTCACATACCATATCTGTGTGCACTGCTCAGGCTCAGGCCAGTGTGCTGCATCATCTATTATCTATATATAATATTGTATATATCTGTCTGACTGCTCAGCTCACACAGCTTATAATTGTGGGGGAGACTGGGGAGCACTACTGCAGTGCCAGTTATAGGTTATAGCAGGAGCAAGGAGTACATAATATATTATATAGTGAGTGACCACCAGACACACAGTGCAGTTTATTTAATATATCCGTTCTCTGCCTGAAAAAAGCGATACACACAGTGACTCAGTCAGTCACATACCATATCTGTGTGCACTGCTCAGGCTCAGGCCAGTGTGCTGCATCATCTATATATATATTATATATCTGTCTGACTGCTCAGCTCACACAGCTTATAATTGTGGGGGAGACTGGGGAGCACTACTGCAGTGCCAGTTATAGGTTATAGCAGGAGCCAGGAGTACATAATATTATATTAAAATTAAACAGTGCACACTTTTGCTGCAGGAGTGCCACTGCCAGTGTGACTAGTGACCAGTGACCTGACCACCAGCATATAATATTAGTAGTATACTATCTCTTTATCAACCAGTCTATATTAGCAGCAGACACAGTACAGTGCGGTAGTTCACGGCTGTGGCTACCTCTGTGTCGGCACTCGGCAGCCCGTCCATAATTGTATATACCACCTAACCGTGGTTTTTTTTTCTTTCTTTATACATACATACTAGTTACGAGTATACTATCTCTTTATCAACCAGTCTATATATTAGCAGCAGACACAGTACAGTGCGGTAGTTCACGGCTGTGGCTACCTCTGTGTCGGCACTCGGCAGCCCGTCCATAATTGTATATACCACCTAACCGTGGTTTTTTTTTCTTTCTTTATACATACATACTAGTTACGAGTATACTATCTCTTTATCAACCAGTCTATATATTAGCAGCAGACACAGTACAGTGCGGTAGTTCACGGCTGTGGCTACCTCTGTGTCGGCACTCGGCAGCCCGTCCATAATTGTATATACCACCTAACCGTGGTTTTTTTTTCTTTCTTTATACATACATACTAGTTACGAGTATACTATCTCTTTATCAACCAGTCTATATATTAGCAGCAGACACAGTACAGTGCGGTAGTTCACGGCTGTGGCTACCTCTGTGTCGGCACTCGGCAGCCCGTCCATAATTGTATATACCACCTAACCGTGGTTTTTTTTTCTTTCTTTATACATACATACTAGTTACGAGTATACTATCTCTTTATCAACCAGTCTATATATTAGCAGCAGACACAGTACAGTGCGGTAGTTCACGGCTGTGGCTACCTCTGTGTCGGCACTCGGCAGCCCGTCCATAATTGTATATACCACCTAACCGTGGTTTTTTTTTCTTTCTTTATACATACATACTAGTTACGAGTATACTATCTCTTTATCAACCAGTCTATATATTAGCAGCAGACACAGTACAGTGCGGTAGTTCACGGCTGTGGCTACCTCTGTGTCGGCACTCGGCAGCCCGTCCATAATTGTATACTAGTATCCAATCCATCCATCTCCATTGTTTACCTGAGGTGCCTTTTAGTTGTGCCTATTAAAATATGGAGAACAAAAATGTTGAGGTTCCAAAATTAGGGAAAGATCAAGATCCACTTCCACCTCGTGCTGAAGCTGCTGCCACTAGTCATGGCCGAGACGATGAAATGCCAGCAACGTCGTCTGCCAAGGCCGATGCCCAATGTCATAGTACAGAGCATGTCAAATCCAAAACACCAAATATCAGTAAAAAGCCTCTTTTTTTCTTTGCGTCATGTGCTGTTTGGGGAGGGTTTTTTGGAAGGGACATCCTGCGTGACACTGCAGTGCCACTCCTAGATGGGCCCGGTGTTTGTGTCGGCCACTAGGGTCGCTAATCTTACTCACACAGCTACCTCATTGCGCCTCTTTTTTTCTTTGCGTCATGTGCTGATTGGGGAGGGTTTTTTGGAAGGGACATCCTGCGTGACACTGCAGTGCCACTCCTAGATGGGCCAGGTGTTTGTGTCGGCCACTAGTGTCGCTTAGCTTAGTCATCCAGCGACCTTGGTGCAAATTTTAGGACTAAAAATAATATTGTGAGGTGTGAGGTATTCAGAATAGACTGAAAATGAGTGGAAATTATGGTTTTTGAGGTTAATAATAATATGGGATCAAAATGACCCCCAAATTCTATGATTTAAGCTGTTTTTTAGTGTTTTTTTAAAAAAACACCCGAATCCAAAACACACCCGAATCCGACAAAAAAAATTCGGTGAGGTTTTGCCAAAACGCGGTCGAACCCAAAACACGGCCGCGGAACCGAACCCAAAACCAAAACACAAAACCCGAAAAATTTCAGGCGCTCATCTCTAGACTTTTTTCTTCGTTCTGGTGATCGTAATGTGATTGACAGGAAGTGGGTGTTTCTGGGCGGAAACTGGCCGTTTTATGGGAGTGTGTGAAAAAACGCTACCGTTTCTGGGAAAAACGCGGGAGTGGCTGGAGAAACGGAGGAGTGTCTGGGCGAACGCTGGGTGTGTTTGTGACGTCAAACCAGGAACGACAAGCACTGAACTGATCGCAGATGCCGAGTAAGTCTCAAGCTACTCAGAAACTGCTAAGAAGTGTCTATTCGCAATTCTGCTAATCTTTCGTTCGCAATTTTGATAAGCGAAGATTCACTCCCAGTAGGCGGCGGCTTAGCGTGTGCAATGCTGCTAAAAGCAGCTTGCGAGCGAACAACTCGGAATGACCCCCACTGACTGAGCACAGTCAGAATTGCTGGCTGCCAGCTCTCGTCTGCTGCGGCTGGTGCTGGAGAAGGACATGGGGCTGGAGGCGGACCTGGAGGTGGAGCCGTCAGTGGTGACTGACGGTCCGGTTTTGCTAGGCGACTGCTGCAGCTGCACATGCGCTGCAGCTCCGCTGGGAGCCATTAGTTAATGCTGCCATCGCTGCAGCCAGCTTGCATGAGGGGTGACGGGCAGCCACTGAGGGGACGTCCGGACCGGCCAAAAGGAATCTGGTCCGACGTCCCAGTGTGCCCCCGTATCTATCTATCTATCTATCTATCTATCTATCTATCTATCTATCTATCTATCTATCTATCTATCTATCTATCTATCTATCTATCTCACAGTGTATCTATCAACTATCAAATAAAGGGCTCCCCAAGGGTTTGGTCTGAATGTTTTCATTCTCAAAATGACAGAAAATCCTCTGAACACCGCATTGTGTCATTGCTTCCATCCTTACTGTATTTCATACTGTTCAATAAAAAGAGCTATATAAAATAAAATGGGATTCAGACTGTATAACGCTAAACTTCCTCTGCGCGAAGCCGTCTCAGGACCTGCCAGCCAGCGAGGGGTTAATGTTTCACAGCGATATAACTAGGAGAACATGTTTACTTATTCGCCTGTTGCCTCATATGACCCATTCTCAACATTTTTGCTGAAATCTTGGAGCCTTCCCAAGTCTGGTGCAGAGTAGCTGTAACTCCAAGCGCGCCTGAGAAAGGGACAGCGCTAAGGGTGACCCGAGACACGGGGGTGATGTTACCACGGGTGACGAGGAACCAGGACAGGTGACACTATTCACTAACATGTGCAATTATTGGGGAGTCTGTGGAAGCATGGAGATTATCTGAGGGGCACAGATCCATCACATCCGGTAATAAGAGACACGTCTGGTACACTGAGCGTTATCAAACATGTGTAGTAGTTATAGTATCATAGTGAGGATTTATTAACATCCTATAACATAGGCCCTTATCCAGGTCTGTTAGTAAACCAAAAAAGTTATCATATGGGCAAAACCATGCTGCACTGCAGGTGGGGCAGATGTAACATGTGCAGAGAGAGTTAAGGGCCCTACACATTGGTCGATACCAGTGAAAGATATGAACGATCTTGTTCATTAATGAACGAGATACCGTTCATATCTTTCAGTGTGGAGGCACCAGCGATGAACGATGCGCAGCCCCGCGCTCGTTCACCGTTGGTGCCCCGTCGCTTGTGCATGCAGGCCAATATGGACGATCTCATCCATATTTGCATGCACTGCTATGGAGCCGGGTGACGGGGGGAGTAAAGAAACTTCACTGCCCCCCTTCACCTCCCCCCCACCGCCGGGTTGCCCGTCTGCCGTATCGGAGGTCGGGCAGCTCGGCGGCAGGTCACCCAGTCTGTAGGGCCCTTTAGATTTGGGTGGGGTGTGTTCAAACTGAAATCTAAATTGCAGTGTAAAAATAAAGCAGCCAGTATTTACCCTGCACAGAAACAAAATAACGCACCCAAATCTAACGCTCTCTCCACGTTACATCTGCCCCACCTGCAGTGCACATGGTTTTGCCCAATTGCTTACTTTTTTGGACTGATAACAGACCTGAATAACCCACTTAATCTGTGTTACATACTGGAAAACTATACAAACACACACACACACACACACACACACACACACACACACACACACACACACACACACACACACACACACACGTGTTATAACAGTGCAATAAGGCTAAGTACTATACTATATAATAATAATTGGTGTAGAGTTATATAATTTGGCACTACAGTATCACAGTGACAGTTTTATTATATACAGGACAACTAATTGGTAATAAATATTGTATAATGGTGCTGACTACTGTACACTAGAACTAGATATAGATAGTTATAGAATCCAGGAGATATATTTTCACCATGTTTTATCCTATCCAGGACAAGTGATCTGTATGCAGGGTCAGATTAAGAATGGGGCGGATGAAGCTACAGATTGAGGCCTCCTCATAAAAATAAGCCCGTCGTCATGGCAGCATGATGATAACAAGCTGCCTAAGTGGCAACAGGATCGGCCTTAAATCATAATTAATAAAATTGTATTTCTAGTTTCCTCACAAAATTCTGCAATTTTTTTATTTTTATGTATTTTGTGAGACAGTGAGTCTGACCACACCCACACCTCACTGGCCACACCCACACAGTGCTGACCACGCCCACTCAACACTGATCACACCCACACAGCACTGACCACAGCTCCTCCCCTCCCCCATGTGGCCCTTCATCCGGCCCCGGCTTTATGACATACTGTACAGTGGTCCAGTATTATATGGAAAGCATAGGGGTAATTAACACTTTGGGGATGAATAATATCCTGCGCTATATGTATAATCCTATATGTACACTAGACGTTTCCTTCCATATGTCAGTATTAGAGGGGGATTCTTCAGTTACTACCCAGCGCGTTTCGCCCTTACCCGGTTTCATCAGGTGCATGAGCTCAATGAAGGGGATCCGCTCATAAATGGGGGCTCTGCTGCAGCTCTGCTCATCCGCGTCGTGCATGATCAGGTCAACGATCTCCTGCGTCCAGGTGGTTCCTGAAATCCAGATAAACCTTTAGTACTGAAATCCCTTCATTGCAAAATGCATTTCTGCTTCCAATAAACACATGGGACTGAAGCCAGAGTGCAGGGGAAGGGGGGGGGGGGGAGTAGATAGAGCGGAGACATCACGGGAAAATATATAAAGGATAAAGCTATGACAAAGCTTTAGCAGCCTGTCCCTCACCCGGGAACAGTACAGATGGGAGTCTTATAGCGTTGTATATTCTAGAGTGCACGGATGAGGTCTTGTAGCATTTCTACATCTGCCGCTTAAGTATAACTCATTGTTTATAATGTTTATTTAACTCGGATGTCGCCTTCCAACCACAACACTTATACATCAATATGTTATTCTGCACCAGAGCCTTAGCTAAGCAATATCCACAGGTGTTAGTTGATCCAGATTGTAAACGTCTATGGTTGGATCTAGAACATAAGCTTCCATTGCTCTCACAGCCATAGACTGTTGAATGTGAGAGTAAGCTCTTATGGTTCTCATATAACCATGGACAATTGATCTAGAGTGTAACCTTCTATGGTTCTTATATATAAATATGTTGTCCTGCAGACAGCCGTCACCCACCTGATTTGGGATAGGTGTCCAACAAAACATCTCCGTCTCTCGCCTGGAAGTTCCAGATTTCCTCCCAGTTGTCAGCAATGCATTCAGCTATGGCCATTCCCTGGACGTCAACTAGCTTCCTCTGAATCATGGCACCTGGGCAGCCGGTGTGTGAAGCTCAGTGATGACCGTCTCTGAATGTGCGTCCTGCTGCCAGCCGGGGAGAGCTTTTATCTGCTGGCATCATTCCCCAGGCACAGGGTGTGACCACATAGCCAATATCAAGCCAATAAATGGCTGAATGATAAAATCCAGTCAGCAGAAAAGACACAGAGCAAACACAGCTATGCACTAATGCCCAGATTTAAAGTACCAGCCAATCAGCTCCTAGCTGCCATGTCACAGGCTGGGTTTGAAAACGGACAGTTAGGAGCTGATTGGTTGGTTATTTTTTCACCGTGCAATTTATCACCCTCCAAGGCTTGATAAATATGGGCTGAAGGCTATAACTGTAACATACATGATATCCACATCACCAGCTCTGGAGGCATCTACAGAGGCTTGTAAAAGTATTTTAAACCCTCCCCCCATTACAAATGACACACAGGTTGTTCCTGGCAGAATCATTATTGTGCCCCAAATAGACTGTTAATATACATTTTCACTGTACTTTGGGGGTCATTCCGAGTTGATCGCTTGCTAGCAACTTTTTGCAGCCGTGCAAACGTATAGTCGCCGCCCACAGGGGAGTGTATGTTAGCTTTGCAAGTGTGCGATCGCATGTGCAGCCGAGCACTACAAAAACTGTTTGTGCAGTTTCTGAGTAGGTCTGAACTTACTCAGCCGTTGCGATCATTTCAGCCTGTCCGGTCCCGGAATTGACGTCAGACACCCATCCTGCAAACGCTTGGACATGCCTGCGTTTTTCCAAACACTCCCAGAAAACGGTCAGTTGACACCCATAGACGCCTTCTTCCTGTCAATCTTCTTGTGATCGGCTGTGCGATTGGATTCTTCGTTAAATCCATCGCCCAGCACCGATCCACTTTGTACCCGTATAACGCACCTGCGCAATGCGGTGCATATGCATGTGCAGTTTTGCAGAGTTTTGACCTGATCACAGCACTGCAAAAAGTTGCTAGCGAGCAATCCACTCGGAATGCCCGCCTTTAACAGCTGTCGGCCAGTTGGGGCAAGTTTGTACCAGGTCCGTACACTGTCTGGGAGTGATGGTTGCCCAGTCTTCCCTGCAGAATTGCTCCAGGTTGCTCAGGTTGGTTCATGACGCTTGTGGGCTGTTATTTTCCAGTAGTGTCACAGATTCTCTATTGGACTGAGATCTGGACTGTGCAGCCGTCGCTGCTTGGGACCATTGTCCTGGTGACAGGGGAACTTTCTTCCAAGCTATAGTTTCCTAGCAGCCTGACGCAAGGTGTCTTGCATTATCTTTTTGTGTTTTGGTACATCAATTTTAAGAAGATGCCCAGTACCCACTGAGGAAAAGCATCCCCACAACATGATGCTGCCACCCCCATACTTGGATGGTGTTTGCTAAGGAACGGTCAGGTCTCAGTGACTGAGCTCTATGGTAGTGGCCTCTCTATGACTCCCTCACAAGTCTCTCTTGCTCTTACTCTACGCTATGAGGGTTGACCTCCTCTAGGCAGTGCCCGGGGTGGGGTATAATGCAGCTTCCATTCCCTCACCATTGACCCATCAGTTCTCACTGGGATATCCCAGTACTTGGATATTATTTGGTAGACTCTTGCTACCTTGTGCAGGTCTTCCATTTTTTTTACAATGCTCCTTGAACTCCATTTTCACAGCTTTCCCTCAATTTCACCAATAGGACCAATGTTATTTAAATTAGGGTCTACTATCCATAAAAGCTGTCTATTTTTAAATGATTTACCGTTAGAGGCTAATTGAAAGTCAATTGATGGGACAATATCTTTCACCTGTACAAATTTGGCGCTTCCATAGCACAGGAGGCGGGATGAACCAAAAGCTAATTTTGCGTTCAAGTGATTTTTCAGAGGTTTGTCAGCCTCTCTCATATGCACCAAGCTCCGGAATGGGAAACACTTTGGAGCTTGGACCCAGTAGGTAGTGCCATCTGTAGATGGTGTTGCCTAATAAAAGCCTATGGGCTTCTTATCGCAATGTGCACTGAGAGGGATCCAATCGGATCTCTCCCAGTGTCCCCTGTGTTTCGTGCATCATCTGACGCATGCGTAGAAGGATTCCCGGGTCATAAACCAACAAGTCCTTGTATCGCAATGAGAAGGTCAGATTATTTCTAATAAATATTTAAAATGCCAGCGTTAATATATGTTGCGGACGCAAGGCGCATCTTATTACTCTATACGATAGAAGTGCGCTGTACGTTGCAAACACTACATCCCTTAAGAGAAAACAAGCACTCGCACACATTGTCTGAGTTCCAACGCTCAGTGATGTATATATTTGATATTAAAAAGATATGCATACAATATAACACAAGTACAGTATGTATATGGTTACAGATTTACAATTACACAGGAAGCAGTTGTTACAAAAGAATCCATACAGCCGCAGCCAGCATACATTACCATTTCCCTCAATGCACACTCCGCTCCATCTCAGTATACAACAGTAACAGAAAAAAAACAGCAAACAGAACTTCTTGGGTGAGTGGAAATGCCTATATCCTGTGTATTTTGGGGGATTACATGTCTGGGACTGAGTCTTCTGTTATTGGTCCAGGGGAGGGAACTTTCTCATTCATGATGTGTCATTGGTCAGTTCGTATGCAAGCAACGTTCAGCCTTGAAGAAGACATCATAGGGGTTGACCACTGGTTTCCTGCCCACATGCTTTCCTTTGTTCTCATTAGAATTGTGGCTTCATATTCCTACATTTAATTATAACTAATCGTTGCAATATGCTACAATCGAACCACAGCTATCAAACCAACACACTCATTCCCCTGATTATTTTGACACCATGCATGACATGTTTATCTTGTTCCATTCCATTAATACATATATATCTGGTTTTATACTCTATTATATAAATACCATATAATACAAGTCTGTTGCTGGACATGTTTTATCTATGTGTAATTTATGTGTTGTATGAAATATGTGTCTGTGTGCGTCTTTATGGCGTTTCTCAGTGATTGCACCTTTTCCTTACACTACTACAGAGAATCGCCAATCTGGGTGTAGTTTGTATTGTCTTCTTCTTCCGACTTCGACAGTAAAGTACAGGTCTTACCGGGAACTGTCAATTGCGATTTGTTTTTTTTCAAGCACACGGTCTTTGTGTAAGTGTCTTTTGTATCGTAGACAAATCTTGTTAACATTTTAGGATTGAGAACTTTTTTAAAATATTTTTATTATTGAAGCATCATATGCAATATAAGATGACATTACATTCAAAAAACAGGTATTACATGGAAGAGAATGTACAGTATGAAGAGACATTCATCGATGAGAATATACAACGTAACACATCTATCAACCAATACAGAGTAAGCTGGAAAGTATGACGTCCAGATCACTAGGTGATCGCGCGCTACCGGCCGCATGTGCGCAATGTAACAGGGGGTTTGTAAAACTATGGCCAATGGTTCAAACTGGAATCAGTATTACATAGCCGCTATATTAATGATGGCTGCAATTACTATAGATTACTATAGTCATTGTCAGTCAGGGGCGTAGCTAGAACTGTGTGGGCCCCATAGCAACAGTCTGAAGGGGCCTCTGTCCCAATGCTTCTAGAGAGACACCTCTCTGCAGCAGTTGTTAATTTTATGCCCTATAATAATTAGGGATGAGCGGGTTCGGTTCCTCGGAATCCGAACCCGCCCGAACTTCATGTTTTTTTACACGGGGCAGAGCGACTTGGATCTTCCCGCCTTGCTCGGTTAACCCGAGCGCGCCCGAACGTCATCATCCCGCTGTCGGATTCTCGCGAGGCTCGGATTCTATCGCGAGACTCGGATTCTATATAAGGAGCCGCGCGTCGCCGCCATTTTCACACGTGCATTGAGATTCATAGGGAGAGGACGTGGCTGGCGTCCTCTCCGTTTATAGAGAAGAGAGTGAGACAGTAGAGAGAGACACAGTAGTAATTTTGGGGAGCATTAGGAGGAGTACTAGTTACTTGCTGAAGTGATAGATAGTGTGACTGTATATTATCTGACTTGTGGGGGAGACACTGACAGTGGGGAGCAGTTAGAGTCTGAGAGCAGGACTCAGGAGTACATATAATGTACAGTGCACACTTTTGCTGCCAGAGTGCCACACTGCCCACCAGTATAATATATATTGTGATTGTCTGCTTAGGAGTACTACTTGCAAGTTGCTGATAGTGTGACCAGTGACCTGACCACCAGTCACCACCAGTTTAATATATATATATATATATATATATATATATATAATTGTATATAATATATATATAATATTGTATACCACCTACCCGTGGTTTTTTTTTTTTCTTTCTTCTTTATACATACTACTATAGTAGCTTACTGTAGCAGTCTGCGGTGCTGCTGAGCTGACTGTGTCCAGCAGGTCCGTCATCAGTCATTACATAATAAATATATATACCTGTCCGGCTGCAGTACTAGTGATATTATATATATATATATATATTGATTTCATCTCCTTATCATCCAGTCTATATTAGCAGCAGACACATTACGGTAGTCCACGGCTGTAGCTACCTCTGTGTCGGCAGTCGCTCGTCCATCCATAATTGTATACCACCTACCCGTGGTTTTTTTTTTTCTTCTTTATACATACTACTATAGTAGCTTACTGTAGCAGTCTGCGGTGCTGCTGAGCTGACAGTGTCCAGCAGGTCCGTCATCAGTCATTACATAATAAATATATATACCTGTCCGGCTGCAGTACTAGTGATATTATATATATATATATATATATATATATATATATTGATTTCATCTCCTTATCATCCAGTCTATATTAGCAGCAGACACAGTACGGTAGTCCACGGCTGTAGCTACCTCTGTGTCGGCAGTCGCTCATCCATCCATAATTGTATACCACCTACCCGTGGTTTTTTTTTTCTTTCTTCTTTATACATACTACTATAGTAGCTTACTGTAGCAGTCTGCGGTGCTGCTGAGCTGACAGTGTCCAGCAGGTCCGTCATCAGTCATTACATAATAAATATATATACCTGTCCGGCTGCAGTACTAGTGATATTATATATATATATATATATTGATTTCATCTCCTTATCATCCAGTCTATATTAGCAGCAGACACAGTACGGTAGTCCACGGCTGTAGCTACCTCTGTGTCGGCAGTCGCTCGTCCATCCATAATTGTATACCACCTACCCGTGGTTTTTTTTTTCTTTCTTCTTTATACATACTACTATAGTAGCTTACTGTAGCAGTCTGCGGTGCTGCTGAGCTGACAGTGTCCAGCAGGTCCGTCATCAGTCATTACATAATAAATATATATACCTGTCCGGCTGCAGTACTAGTGATATTATATATATATATATATTGATTTCATCTCATTATCATCCAGTCTATATTAGCAGCAGACACAGTACGGTAGTCCACGGCTGTAGCTACCTCTGTGTCGGCAGTCGCTCGTCCATCCATAAGTATACTAGTATCCATCCATCTACATTGTTTACCTGAGGTGCCTTTTAGTTGTGCCTATTAAAATATGGAGAACAAAAATGTTGAGGTTCCAAAATTAGGGAAAGATCAAGATCCACTTCCACCTCGTGCTGAAGCTGCTGCCACTAGTCATGGCCGAGACGATGAAATGCCCGCAACGTCGTCTGCCAAGGCCGATGCCCAATGTCATAGTACAGAGCATGTAAAATCCAAAACACCAAATATCAGTAAAAAAAGGACTCCAAAATCTAAAATAAAATTGTCGGAGGAGAAGCGTAAACTTGCCAATATGCCATTTACCACACGGAGTGGCAAGGAACGGCTGAGGCCCTGGCCTATGTTCATGGCTAGTGGTTCAGCTTCACATGAGGATGGAAGCACTCAGCCTCTCGCTAGAAAACTGAAAAGACTCAAGCTGGCAAAAGCACCGCAAAGAACTGTGCGTTCTTCGAAATCCCAAATCCATAAGGAGAGTCCAATTGTGTCGGTTGCGATGCCTGACCTTCCCAACACTGGACGTGAAGAGCATGCGCCTTCCACCATTTGCACGCCCCCTGCAAGTGCTGGAAGGAGCACCCGCAGTCGAGTTCCTGATAGTCAGATTGAAGATGTCAGTGTTGAAGTACACCAGGATGAGGAGGATATGGGTGTTGCTGGCGCTGGGGAGGAAATTGACAAGGAGGATTCTGATGGTGAAGTGGTTTGTTTAAGTCAGGCACCCGGGGAGACACCTGTTGTCCGTGGGAGGACAACATTGCGCCTCTTTTTTTCTTCTTTGCGTCATGTGCTGTTTGGGAAGTGTTTTTTGGAAGGGCCATCCTGCGTGACACTGCAGTGCCACTCCTAGATGGGCCAGGTGTTTGTGTCGGCCACTAGGGTCGCTTATCTTACTCACACAGCTACCTCATTGCGCCTCTTTTTTTCTTCTTTGCGTCATGTGCTGTTTGGGGAGTGTTTTTTGGAAGGGCCATCCTGCGTGACACTGCAGTGCCACTCCTAGATGGGCCAGGTGTTTGTGTCGGCCACTAGGGTCGCTTAGCTTACTCACACAGCTACCTCATTGCGCCTCTTTTTTTCTTCTTTGCGTCATGTGCTGTTTGGGGAGTGTTTTTTGGAAGGGCCATCCTGCGTGACACTGCAGTGCCACTCCTAGATGGGCCAGGTGTTTGTGTCGGCCACTAGGGTCGCTTAGCTTAGTCATCCAGCGACCTCGGTGCAAATTTTAGGACTAAAAATAATATTGTGAGGTGTGAGGTATTCAGAATAGACTGAAAATGAGTGGAAATTATGGTTTTTGAGGTTAATAATACTTTGGGATCAAAATGACCCCCAAATTCTATGATTTAAGCTGTTTTTTAGGGTTTTTTGAAAAAAACACCCGAATCCAAAACACACCCGAATCCGACAAAAAAAATTCGGTGAGGTTTTGCCAAAACGCAGTCGAACCCAAAACACGGCCGCGGAACCGAACCCAAAACCAAAACACAAAACCCGAAAAATTTCAAGTGCACATCCCTAATAATAATAGTGTCCTACGGTACTGTAGTTCATTTTCTGACCCATAGTAGAGCCTTATTTAATGTTATGCCCCATAGTAGTGCCCAAGTTTCTTTTATGAATCGTAGTGGTGATTAAGTTCCCCCTATGTCACATGTCAGAGCTGTCAGTACACATTATGCCGCACAGTACCCCCAATACACATTATGATATATAGTGCTCCCCGTTCATATTGTGCCTCATTACAGTGCCCCGGTTCATATTATACAACATTATAATGCCCTCCAGTTCATTTTATACCACACTACAATGAGCAGGTCCAGGGGCATACCTAGATATATTGCAGGCCCCCAGATAAAGTTTGAAAGGACACCTATGTACCACCCAATGGAGATAAATGTATATAACACATGTAACTGTGACAGGGAAGGTGGCCCCTCTCAGCTATGGGCCCCATAACAGCTGCACTCCCTGCACCTATGGTAGCTATACCCTGTATATAACACATGTAACTGTGACAGGGAAGGTGGCCCCTCTCAGCTCTGTGCCCATAGCAACTGCACTGCCTGCACCTATGGTAGCTACACCCTGTATATAACACATGTAACTGTGACAGGGAAGGTGGGCCCTCTCAGCTCTGGGCCCCATAGCAGCTGCACTGCCTGCACCTATGGTAGCTACACCCTGTATATAACACATGTAACTGTGACAGGGAAGGTGGGCCCTCTCAGCTCTGGGCCCCATAGCAGCTGAACTCCCTGCACCTATGGTAGCTACACCCTGTATATAACACATGTAACTGTGACAGGGAAGGTGGCCCTCTCAGCTCTGGGCCCCATAGCAGCTGCACTGCCTGCACCTATAAAAGCTACACCCTGTATATAACACATGTAACAGTGACAGGGAAGGTGGCCCCTCTCAGCTCTGGGCCCCATAGCAGCTGCACTCCCTGAATCTATGGTAGCTACACCCTGTATATAACACATGTAACTGTGACAGGGAAGGTGGCCCCTCCCAGCTCTGGGCCCCATAGCAGCTGCACTGCCTGCACCTATGGTAGCTACGCCCCTGTATATAACACATGTAACAGTGACAGGGAAGGTGGCCCCTCTCAGCTCTGGGCCCCATAGCAGCTGCACTCCCTGCACTTATGGTAGCTACGTCCCTGTATATAACACATGTAACTGTGACAGGGAAGGTAGTCTCTCTTAGCTCTGGGCCCCATAGCAGCTGCACTCCCTGCACCTATGGTAGCTACGCCCCTGTATATAACACATGTAACAGTGACAGGGAAGGTGGCCCCTCTCAGCTCTGGGCCCCATAGTAGCTGCACTCCCTGCACCTATGGTAGCTACGCCCCTATATATAACACATGTAACAGTGACAGGGAAGGTGGCCCCTCTCATTTCTGGGCCCCATAGCAGCTGTACTCCTGCACCTATGGTAGCTACGCCCCTGTATATAACACATGTAACAGTGACAGGGAAGGTGGACCCTCTCAGCTCTGGGCCCCATAGCAGCTGTACTTCCTGCACCTATGGTAGCTACACCCTGTATATAACACATGTAACAGTGACAGGGAAGTTGGCCCCTCTCAGCTCTGGGCCCCATAGCAGCTGCACTCCCTACACCTATGGTAGCTACACCCTGTATATAACACATGTAACTGTGACAGTGCAGTTGGCCCCTCTCAGCTCTGGGCCCCATAGCAGCTGCACTCCCTGCACCTATGGTAGCTACACCCTGTATATAACACATGTAACTGTGACGTTGGCCCCTCTCAGCTCTGGGCCCCATAGCAGCTGCACTGTCTGCACCTATGGTAGCTACACCCCTGTATATAACACATGTAACTGTGACACGGAAGGTGGCACTGCCTGCACCTATGGCCGTATAAGAGAAATTTAGGAAGTTAGGGACTGCTCTGAAGCAGGTGGCAACCACTGTGTCCTTTTCAGAAGTATTGCCAGTACACAGAGGGGAAGACAGAACTCATCGCATCAGAAACTTCAATGTTTGGATAAGGACATGGTGCAAGGAGGAGAGATTTGGATTTATAAGCCACAGTCACACCATCTGGCAAGATAGGAGCTTATACAAAAGTGACGGCCTGCACCCATCTTCAAGGGGAACGAGAATACTAACTGAACAGTTTGGATGCTTCATCAAGAACTATTTAAACTAACAGAGGGGGGCAGTGAACCAAACAAGAATAAAGAAATCTGCTCCCCCAACACAGAGGTATTGTTTCTGCAGGCAAAGGGAATAGGAAGCATATCCACAGCAACAGAAGATAATTCAGATCAAAACCAAATAAAAATAGGCAGAGAGAAGAACATAGCTAGGAACAGAGAAAGCACAAACAAAACTCTAAAAGCTATGTGTGGAAATGCTAGGAGTTTAGGAAATAAAATCCCAGAATGAATTGCAATAATGACAAGGAATAATCTAGACATTGTGGCAATTACAGAGTCATGGTACAATGAAAATCATGACTAGGACATAGCTATACCAGGATATACTTTATTTAGGAAGGACAGAATTGGAAAAATCGGAGGAGGGGTAGCAATGTATGTAAAAAAAGCATAAATACTACATTAATACAAAGTATTGTAGAAAATACTGACGCCCTTTGGGTGACCATAGAAACAGGGGAAAAGTTGATTATTCATATTGGTGTGATATACAGGCCACCAGGTCAGGAAGAGGAACTCGACAAGAACCTATTGCAGGACATAACTAAAATGGCATTAAAAGGAGAGGTAATAATCATGGGAGACTTTAATCTTCCTGATGTAAACTGGGAGGTGTCTGTTGCTAGTTCCACTAGAAGTAGGGACATTTTAAATTCCCTTCAGGGAGCATCCCTCGGAAAGACGCAATATTAGACTTAATACTTACAAATGGAGACAGAATATCGGACGTAAAAGTGGGTGAAAACCTGGGATCCAGTGATCATCAAGCTGTATGGTTCAGCATAAAGACAGAGACTGACTCATCCCATACAAAAACAAAGGTGTTGGATTTTAGAAAGGCTGATTTTGTAGGGATGGGAAAATGTGTAAGCGATTCTTTGGCAGAGTGGACGAACTTGGAAGCAGTGCAGGAGAGGTGGGAAACATTAAAATGTGCAATATTATAGGCAACAGACCTTTGTATCAAAAGTGTTAGGAAAAACACAAGGAAAAGGAAGCCAGTGTGGTTTGCAAAAGAAGTAGCAAATATTGTGAAAGCAAAAAAGATGGCCTTTAGGAAATATAAGCAGACACAAAATAATGAAGACAAAGAGTTATATCTCCTTATAGACAGAAGGAGACTAAGAAGGTAATCAGATGTGCAAGGGCACAAGCTGAGGAGAAAATGGCCCTGTCAGTGGGTAAAGGAGGCAAAACTTTTTTTAGGTATATAAGCGAAAGGAGAAAAGCAAAAGGCGGAATAATAAAACTAAAGACAGACACTGGGAGTCTTGTTGAGGGAGACAATTTAATAGCAGATCATCTTAATAATTATTTTTGCTCAGTATTTACTACTGAAAGAGAGGGGAAGGGACCACAGTTAAATTGCAGGGATATTCAGGAAAATGAAACAAGTACATTTACAGAGGAGAAGGTCCTACCAGAACTCTCAAAGCTGAAAGTGGACAAATTTATGGGGCCAGATGGGATACATCCAAGGATACTAAAAGAACTTAAAGAGGTGCTGGTAGCACTATTGACAGAATTATTCAACCAGTCATTAGCTACAGGAGTAATTCCAGAGGTCTGGAAAAGAGCAAACATAGTCCCACTGCACAAAAGTGGAAGCAAGGAAGAGGCAAACAACTACAGACCAGTGAGTCTTACATAAGTAGTAGGGAAATTGATGGAAACATTCTTAAAATGCTTAGAATGTAAGCTGTCAAGAGCAGGGCCCTCTTTCCTCATGTGCTTAAACTTTTCTTACTTTAATAATCCTCAACTGCCCAGATCCCGCAGTTTTTTTGCCACCTGGAACTTATCTCTATGTTGTTTACTGGTGTAGATATGCTTAGTTACCTTGTACTTGTCCTATATTGTCTTCAACTGTAAGTCACTGTTTTCCTGTTTTGATTATGTGCATATGTACTCTGTAATTGGGCGCTGCGGAACCCTTGTGGCGCCATATAAATAAAAGATAATAATAATAATAATAATAATAATAAAAAATAAAAGAAAGAGTTGTAGATTATCTCAAATCCGGGAATTTACAGGATCCCAAACAGCATGGATTCACTGGGGGGAGATCATGTCACACAAATCTTATTGACTTTTTTGACTGTGTGACTAAAGTGATGGATAAAGGTGGAGCCATGGATATAGCTTATCTAGACCTTAGTAAGGCTTTTGACACTGTTCCACATCGCAGACTGCTAAATAAACTTGAAAGTTTGGGATTGGATATTCGGATTATTGAATGGATAAGATCTTGGTTGAAGGATAGAAAACAGAGAGTTGTGGTAAATGGAGTGCATTCACAGGAATTAAATGTTACCAGTGGAGTACCCCAGGGATCTGTACTTGGACCAGTGCTTTTTAATATCTTTATTGGTGACATTGCAAATGCCATTAAAGGGAAAGTATGCCTTTTTGCAGATGACACAAAGGTATGCAACAGGGTAGACACACCAGGTGGGGTAAAACAAATGATTGAGGATCTAGGTAGATTAGCGGAATGGTCAAGAGTGTGGCAATTACAGTTTAATGCCAAAAAATGCAAAATCATGCACTTGGGTCTCAAAAATCCAAAGGCTAAACATAGTATTAATGGCACTATACTGGAAACTACTGAGGAGGAAAGGGATCTAGGAGTCACTATTTCAGGTGACATAAAGGATACATATAGTATTAATGGCACTATACTGGAAACTACTGAGGAGGAAAGGGATCTAGGAGTCACTATTTCAGGTGACATAAAGGATAAATATAGTATTAATGGCGCTACACTGGAAACTACTGAGGAGGAAAGGGATCTAGGAGTCACTATTTCAGGTGACATAAAGGATAAATATAGTATTGATGGCGCTATACTGGAAACTACTGAGGAGCAAAGGGATCTAGGAGTCACTATTTCAGGTGACATAAAGGATAAATATAGTATTAATGGCACTATACTGGAAACTACTGAGGAGGAAAGGGATCTAGGAGTCACTATTTCAGGTGACATAAAGGATAAATATAGTATTGATGGCGCTATACTGGAAACTACTGAGGAGGAAAGGGATCTAGGAGTCACTATTTCAGGTGACATAAAGGCAGGTAAGCAATGTAACACAGCAATGAGGAAGGCTAGTCAGATGCTTGGCTGCATTGGGAGAGGAATCAGCAGCAGAAAGAAAGAAGTAATAATGCCACTGTATAGGTCATTGGTGCGGCCTCATCTAGAATACTGTGTTCAATTCTGTAGGCCATATCTTCAAAAGGATATTAATATATTAGAAACTGTACAAAGAAGGGCAACTAAAATGGTGCATGGCCTACATCACAAAACATACCCAGATAGACTAAGAAATCTCAATATGTATAGTTTGGAGGAGAGAAGGGAAAGGGGGGACATGATAAAACTTTCAAATATATCTAGGGTTTTACGAAGGTCCAGGAGGGAAACATTCTCCAAATGTAGAGAAGTAATAGGACACGAGGACATGCACTGAGACTGGAGGGGGAGGGGAGGTTCAGGGGAAATTTGCGGAAAAATTACTTCACAGAAAGGGTAGTGGACAAGTGGAATAGCCTCCCATCAGAGGTGGTAGAGGCTAAGACAGTAGAGCACTTTAAACATGCATGGGATAACATAAGGATATCCTTACAAAGAAATAAGGATCAAATAAGGTTAGAGATAAAAATAATGTAAAAAAAAAAAAGGGGCAGACTAGGTGGGCCAAGCGTTTCTTATCTGACGACAAATTCTATGGTAGCTACACCTTGTATATAACACATTCAACTGTGACAGGAAAGGTGGCCCCTCTCAGCTCTGGGCATACTTACCTACATTGTATTTCTCCTCTCCGGGAGAAGCCTGGAGAGGAGACGCTGCAGGTGTCTTCGGGGGGCGGGGCCGGACTGTGACATCACTAAGCCCCGCATCGGGAAATGCCGCGATTCACGGGTCCGCGGGAAGGGGGCGGGGCTAAAATGACGCGATTTATGTCATTTTAACCCCTTCTATACCCGACGGGAGGTTATCTCTCCATCCTGCTCGCATCACTAGGGTGCGAGCAGGATGCAGGAGACCTGCCCACTCTTCCGGGGGTGCGGGGGGGCTACCCCAAAAAACGTGAGCCTCCCGCAACTTCCAGGAGAGTAGGTAAGTATGGCTCTGGGCCCCATAGCAGCGGCACTCCCTGCACCTATGGTAGCTACACCCTTGTATATAACACATATAACGGTGACAGGAAAGGTGGCCCCTCTCAGCTCTGGCCCCATAGCAGCTGCACTCCCTGCACCTATGGTAGCTACGCCCCTGTATATAACACATGTAACTGTGACAGGGAAGGTGGCCCCTCTCAGCTCTGGCCCCATAGCAGCTGCACTGCCTGCACCTATGGTAGCTACGCCCCTGTATATAACACATGTAACTGTGACAGGGAAGGTGGGCCCTCTCAGCTCTGGCCCCATAGCAGCTGCACTCCCTGCACCTATGGTAGCTACACCCTGTATAACTATATAACACATGTAACTGTGACAGGGAAGGTGGCCCTCTCAGCTCTGGCCCCATAGCAGCTGCACTCCCTGCACCTATGGTAGCTACACCCTGTATAACTATATAACACATGTAACTGTGACAGGGAAGGTGGGCCCCTCTCAGCTCTGGCCCCATAGCAGCTGCACCCCCTGCACCTATGGTAGCTACACCCTGTATATCAGTGACGTGCGGTGAGGTTACTGGTTGGGGAGGCACTGGCAGCTAACAAGCCCTCCAAACCCCCCCCCCCCCCCCCCCCGAAAAAAAAAAAAAAAAAGTGTGGTCCCCTGACTCATCAGTAAAACCAGCACTAGGCAGAACCAGCCAGGGGGAGTAATGCCATAGCAGGGGAGACACTCAGTGTGGGGTCCCCCTGCCATAACATTAATCTGCCCCCCCCAGCCAGTCAGCCCAGGGTTGGAATTCCTCGGAAAGTGGGAACCCCAAAATATAAAAATGGGGTCCCCCCTCCCGAGCAATAACCAGCACTGGGCTGATAGCCCAGTGCTATGCCCCGCACCCCGGGTGGCGGTGGGTGCGGAGTTCATTGTGTTAATATTGTTCTTTACAGGTGGCCCACAGGTCCCAGCAAGCCTGCCCCAGCATGCTGGCACTTGGAGAACCACAAGTGCCAGCATGCCCGGACATAAAGGGCCTGCTGGCACCTGTAGTCCACCTGCAAAGAATAGTAATATTGTTCTTTACAGGTAGCCTACAGGTCCCAGCAAGCCTGCCCCAGCATGCTGGCACTTGGAGAACCACAAGTGCCAGCATGCCCGGACATAAAGGGCCCGCTGGCACCTGTAGTCCACCTGTAAAGAAAATATTAAAATAAAAACACCACACGTCTTTAAAATAAGCTTTATTAAACCGGACCTTCACCTGGGGGCGGCGGCCTTTAAGCTCTTTTGCGTGGCCGCCGCCTTCCCAGGGCTTCCGGCGTCTTCACCTGGGGGGGGGCGCCACCTCCCCAGGGCTTCCAGCGTCTTCACCTGGTGGGCGGCGGCTGCTAAGCTCTTTTGCATAGCCACCGCCCAGCCAGGACTTGCGGCGTCTTCTTTCTTCAGGAGCTCTTCACAGCTCCTCCTTCGCCGTCGGACTGACCTCCTCCGCCTCGCGCTGACTTATATAAGTCAGCCGGAGGGGGCGGGGCGATGACGTGGCGAGCCGTGATTGGCTCGCGGCGGCCATCTTGAATTTTAAAAATGACGCTGAGGCGCCATTTTTGAAACTGGAACCGCTCCGCTGCCAAACTCTGCTGGATTAAGGTACATTTCCGCCACCGCACCGCCGCCGCAACCCGCACCGCCGCCGCCCGCACCACCGCCGCATCCCGCCGCCCGCACCATCACCGCATCCAGCCGCCCGCACCTCCTCCGCCAGCGTCGCCCACACAGTGATTGACAGCGGATCCAGTGACGGATCCGCTGGCCAATCACTGTGGCCTCACTGACAGGGACGTGCTTTCATAGGTTAAAAGCACGTCCCTGTATGAAAGCGGCACCACTAATGGTGCCGCTTTCCCATATATTTTCAATGGGCTTTTACAGCCCAAGGCTAGTCCCCGCCCGTGCCCGCCCCCCGCTCCCCATACTTTCCCCAGTGACAACGGGAGGCACCACGATCGGTGCCTCCCAAACACATACAGACTGGGGAGCAATGATCAGAAGAATATTAAGAAGATACATATGACACAGAATATGTGTCATATGCATCTTCTTTGTATTATCTTAATCATTATGACAGGGGAGGCACTGCCTCCCCTGCCTCCCCTGACTGCACGTCCCTGCTGTATATAACACATGTAACTGTGACAGGGAAGGTGGCCCTCTCAGCTCTGGCCCCATAGCAGCTGCACTTCCAGCACCTATGGTAGCTACACCCTGTATATAACACATGTAACTGTGACACGGAAGGTGGGCCCCTCTCAGCTCTGGGCCCCATAGCAGCTGCACTCCCTGCACCTATGGTAGCTACACCCTGTATATAACACATGTAACTGTGACACGGAAGGTGGGCCCCTCTCAGCTCTGGGCCCCATAGCAGCTGCACTCCCTGCACCTATGGTAGCTATGCCCTTGTTGTCAGTATAGTATATATGTTTTTAAAAATAATATCACCAATACACAATTCTTATTTTCATTTATTTTTGTGTGTGGGCGGAGCTATAGATCTCCATGGCGGGTCTTGTCACTGTATCTTTCCATCATGCTATTAATCTGGTTAGTGCACAGGCTGCGTGGTTTTAGGCATCCACTCTATAGGTCGACAGTAACTAGGTCTACAGTAACCAGGTCAACCACTATTGGTCGACAGTAACTAAGTCAACAGGGTCTCTAGGTCAAAAGTTCGACAATTAAAAAAAAACTTTTTCATACTTAACGATCCACGCGGACTACGATTGGGAATAGTAACCTTGCCCGAATTGGGGTTTCCGGTCACTGTACGGAGAAAACGACACAAAACCCCCATTAAAAAAACATAAAAAAACTCATGTCGACCTTTTGACTTGTCAACCTAGACCATGTCGACCTAGAGACCTTGTCGACCTAGTTACTGTCGACCAATAGTGGTCAACCTAGTTACTGTCGACCTTGCATACCACACCCGTGGTTTTATATGTTAATAATAAGAATTTACTTACCGATAATTCTATTTCTCGGAGTCCGTAGTGGATGCTGGGGTTCCTGAAAGGACCATGGGGAATAGCGGCTCCGCAGGAGACAGGGCACAAAAGTAAAGCTTTCCGATCAGGTGGTGTGCACTGGCTCCTCCCCCTATGACCCTCCTCCAAGCCAGTTAGGTACTGTGCCCGGACGAGCGTACACAATAAGGAAGGATTCATGAATCCCGGGTAAGACTCATACCAGCCACACCAATCACACCGTACAACTTGTGATCTAAACCCAGTTAACAGTATGATAACAGCGGAGCCTCTGAAAAGATGGCTCACAACAATAATAACCCGATTTTTGTAACTATGTACAAGTATTGCAGATAATCCGCACTTGGGATGGGCGCCCAGCATCCACTACGGACTCCGAGAAATAGAATTATCGGTAAGTAAATTCTTATTTTCTCTATCGTCCTAGTGGATGCTGGGGTTCCTGAAAGGACCATGGGGATTATACCAAAGCTCCCAAACGGGCGGGAGAGTGCGGATGACTCTGCAGCACCGAATGAGAGAACTCCAGGTCCTCCTTAGCCAGGGTATCAAATTTGTAGAATTTAGCAAACGTGTTTGCCCCTGACCAAGTAGCTGCTCGGCAAAGTGGTAAAGCCGAGACCCCTCGGGCAGCCGCCCAAGATGAGCCCACCTTCCTTGTGGAATGGGCATTTACATATTTTGGCTGTGGCAGGCCTGCCACAGAATGTGCAAGCTGAGTTGTATTACACATCCAACTAGCAATAGTCTGCTTAGAAGCAAGAGCACCCAGTTTGTTGGGTGCATACAGGATAACAGCAAGTCAGTTTTCCTGACTCCAGCCGTCCTGGAACATATTTTCAGGGCCCTGACAACATCTAGCAACTTGGAGTCCTCCAAGTCCCTAGTAGGTGCAAGGCACCACAATAAGCTGGTTCAGGTGAAACACTGACACCACCTTAGGGAGAGAACTGGGGACGAGTCCGCAGCTCTGCCCTGTCCGAATGGACAAACAGATATGGGCTTTTTTGAGAAAAAAACACCAATTTGACACTCGCCTGGTCCAGGCCAGGGCCAAGAGCATGGTCACTTTTCATGTGAGATGCTTCAAATCCACAGATTTGACTGGTTTTAAACCAATGTGATTTGAGGAATCCCAGAACTACGTTGAGATCCCACAGTGCCACTGGAGGCACAAAAGGGGGTTGTATATGCAATACTCCCTTGACAAACTTCTGGACTTCAGGAACTGAAGCCAATTCTTTCTGGAAGAAAATCGACAGGCCCGAAATTTGAACCTTAATGGACCCCAATTTGAGGCCCATAGACACTCCTGTTTGCAGGAAATGCAGGAAACGACCGAGTTGAAATTACTTTGTGGGGCCTTCCTGGCCTCACACCACGCAACATATTTTCGCCACATGTGGTGATAATGTTGTGCGGTCACCTCCTTTCTGGCTTTGACCAGGGTAGGAATGACCTCTTCCGGAATGCCTTTTCCCTTAGGATCCGGCTTTCCACCGCCATGCCGACAAACGCAGCTGCGGTAAGTCTTGGAACAGACCTGGTACTTGCTGAAGCAAGTCCCTTCTTAGCGGCAGAGGCCATAAGACCTCTGTAAGCATCTCTTGAAGTTCCGGGTATCAAGTCCTTCTTGGCCAATCCGGAGCCATGAGTATAGTTCTTACTCCTCTACGTCTTATAATTCTCAGCACCTTAGGTATGAGAAGCAGAGGAGGGAACACATACACCGACTGGTACACCCACGGTGTTACCAGAACGTCCACAGCTATTGCCTGAGGGTCTCTTGACCTGGCGCAATACCTGTCCCGTTTTTTGTTCAGACGGGACGCCATCATGTCCACCTTTGGTATTTCCCAACGGTTTACAATCATGTGGAAAAAACTTCCCGATGAAGTTTCCACTCTCCCGGGTGGAGGTCGTGCCTGCTGAGGAAGTCTGCTTCCCAGTTTCCATTCCCGGGATGAAACACTGCTGACAGTGCTATCACATGATTTTCCGCCCAGCGAAAAGTCCTTGCAGTTTTTGCCATTGCCCTCCTGCTTCTTGTGTCGCCCTGTCTGTTTACGTGGGCGACTGCCGTGATGTTTTTCCCACTGGATCAATACCGGCTGACCTTGAAGCAGAGGTCTTGCTAAGCTTAGAGCATTATAAATTTACTCTTAGCTCCAGTATATTTATGTGGAGAAAAGTCTCCAGACTTGATCACACTCCCTGGAAATTTTTTCCTTGTGTGACTGCTCCCCAGCCTCTCGGGCTGGGCTCCGTGGTCACCAGCATCCAATCCTGAATGCCGAATCTGCGGCCCTCTAGAAGATGAGCACTCTATAACCACCACAGGAGAGACACCCTTGTCCTTGGATATAGGGTTATCCGCTGATGCATCTGAAGATGCGATCCGGACCATTTGTCCAGCAGATCCCACTGAAAAGTTCTTGCGTGAAATCTGCCGAATGGAATTGCTTCGTAGGAAGCCACCATTTTTACCAGGACCCTTGTGCAATGATGCACTGTTTTTAGGAGGTTCCTGACTAGCTCGGATAACTCCCTGGCTTTCTCTTCCGGGAGAAACACCTTTTTCTGGACTGTGTCCAGAATCATCCCTAGGCACAGCAGACGTGTCGTCGGGATCAGCTGCGATTTTGGAATATTTAGAATCCACCCGTGCTGTTGTAGCAGTATCCGAGATAGTGCTACTCCGACCTCCAACTGTTCCCTGGACTATGCCCTTATCAGGAGATCGTCCAAGTAAGGGATAATTAAGACGCCTTTTCTTCGAAGAAGAATCATCATTTCGGCCATTACCTTGGTAAAGACCCGGGGTGCCGTGGACAATCCAAACGGCAGCGTCTGAAACTGATAGTGACAGTTCTGCCCCACGAACCTGAGGTACCCTTAGTGAGAAGGGCAAATTTGGGACATAGAAGGTAAGCATCCCTGATGTCCCGGGACACTATATAGTCCCCTTCTTCCTGGTTCGTTATCACTGCTCTGAGTGACTCCATCTTGATTTGAACCTTTGTAAGTGTTCAAAAAATTTTTTTAGAATAAGTCTCACCTAGCCTTCTGGCTTCAGTACCACAATATAGTGTGGAATAATACCCCTTTTCTTGTAGTAGGAGGGGTAATTTAATTATCACCTGCTGGGAATACAGCTTGTGAATTTTTTCCCATACTGCCTCCTTGTCGGAGGGAGACCTTGGTAAAGCAGACTTCAGGAGCCTGCGAAGGGGAAACGTCTCGACATTCCAATCTGTACCCCTGGGATACTACTTGTAGGATCCAGGGGTCCTGTACGGTCTCAGCGCCATGCTGAGAACTTGTCAGAAGCGGTGGAACGCTTCTGTTCCTGGGAATGGGCTGCCTGCTGCAGTCTTCTTCCCTTTCCTCTATCCCTGGGCAGATATGATCTTATAGGGACGAAAGGACTGAGGCTGAAAAGACGGTGTCTTTTTCTGCAGAGATGTGACTTAGGGTAAAAACGGCGGATTTTCCAGCAGTTGCCGTGGCCACCAGGTCCGATGGACCGACCCCAAATAACTCCTCTTCCTTTATACGGCAATACACCTTTGTGCCGTTTGGAATCTGCATCACCTGACCACTGTCGTGTCCATAACATCTTCTGGCAGATATGGACATCGCATTTACTCTTGATGCCAGAGTGCAAATATCCCTCTGTGCATCTCGCATATATAGAAATGCATCCTTTAAATGCTCTATAGTCAATAAAATACTGTCCCTGTCAAGGGTATCAATATTTTTAGTCAGGGAATCCGACCAAGCCACCCCAGCTCTGCACATCCAGGCTGAGGCGATCGCTGGTCGCAGTATAACACCAGTATGTGTGTATATACTTTTTATGATATTTTTCCAGCCTCCTGTCAGCTGGTCCTTGAGGACGGCCCTATCTATAGACGGTACCGCCACTTGTTTTGATAAGCGTGTGAGCGCCTTATCCACCCTAAGGGGTGTTTCCCAACGCGCCCTAACTTCTGGCGGGAAAGGGTATACCGCCCATAATTTTCTATCGGGGGGAACCCACGCATCATCACACACTTCATTTAATTTATCTGATTCAGGAAAAACTACGGTAGTTTTTTTCACATCCCACATAATACCCTCTTTTGTGGTACTTGTAGTATCAGAAATATGTAACACCTCCTTCATTGCCTTTAACGTGTGGCCCTAATAAGGAATACGTTTGTTTATTCACCGTCGACACTGGATTCAGTGTCCCTGTCTGTGTCTGTGTCGACCGACTAAAGTAAACGGGCGTTTTAAAACCCCTGACGGTGTTTTTGAGACGTCTGGACCGGTACTAATTGTTTGTCGGCCGTCTCATGTCGTCAACCGACCTTGCAGCGTGTTGACATTATCACGTAATTTCCTAAATAAGCCATCCATTCCGGTGTCGACTCCCTAGAGAGTGACATCACCATTACAGGCAATTGCTCCGCCTCCTCACCAACATCGTCCTCATACATGTCGACACACACGTACCGACACACAGCACACACACAGGGAATGCTCTGATAGAGGACAGGACCCACTAGCCCTTTGGAGAGACAGAGGGAGAGTTTACCAGCACACACCAAAAACGCTATAATTATATAGGGACAACCTTATATAAGTGTTTTCCCTTATAGCATCTTTTTTATATATTTCTAACGCCAATTTAGTGCCCCCCCTCTCTGTTTTAACCCTGTTTCTGTAGTGCAGTGCAGGGGAGAGCCTGGGAGCCTTCCCTCCAGCCTTTCTGTGAGGGAAAATGGCGCTGTGTGCTGAGGAGATAGGCCCCGCCCCTTTTTCGGCGGCCTCGTCTCCCGCTCTTAACGGATTCTGGCAGGGGTTAAATATCTCCATATAGCCTCCGGAGGCTATATGTGAGGTATTTTTTGCCAAAATAGGTATTCATTTGCCTCCCAGGGCGCCCCCCTCCCAGCGCCCTGCACCCTCAGTGACTGCCGTGTGAAGTGTGCTGAGAGGAAAATGGCGCACAGCTGCAGTGCTGTGCGCTACCTTTAGAAGACTGAGGAGTCTTCTGCCGCCGATTCTGGACCTCTTCTTACTTCAGCATCTGCAAGGGGGCCGGCGGCAAGGCTCCGGTGACCATCCAGGCTGTACCTGTGATCGTCCCTCTGGAGCTGATGTCCAGTAGCCAAGAAGCCAATCCATCCTGCACGCAGGTGAGTTCACTTCTTCTCCCCTAAGTCCCTCGTTGCAGTGATCCTGTTGCCAGCAGGACTCACTGTAAAATAAAAAACCTAAGCTAAACTTTTCTAAGCAGCTCTTTAGGAGAGCCACCTAGATTGCACCCTTCTCGGCCGGGCACAAAAATCTAACTGGCTTGGAGGAGGGTCATAGGGGGAGGAGCCAGTGCACACCACCTGATCGGAAAGCTTTACTTTTGTGCCCTGTCTCCTGCGGAGCCGCTATTCCCCATGGTCCTTTCAGGAACCCCAGCATCCACTAGGACGATAGAGAAATTAATATTTCCAAAACAGAATTAATTATATTTCCACCGCCTAATAGTAGTTACCAACCTGATATTTCTATCACTGTTGATAACTCGGCAATCATCCCTACCCCACAAGCTCGCTGCCTAGGTGTCATCCCTGACTCTGATCTGTCCTTTGTTCCCCACATTCAATCTGTCTCAAGATCATGTTACATACATCTAAGAAACATATCCAAAATACGACCATACCTTACACAAGACACTGCAAAAACTCTAATCCATGCTCTCATTATCTCCCGCATTGATTACTGTAATAGTCTCCTGACCGGTCTTCCCAAACATAGACTCTCACCTCTACAATCCATTCTGCAGCTGCGAGGCTAATCTTCCTTGCCAGACGTTCATCGTCTGCAGATCCGCTCTGTCAGTCCCTCCATTGGTTACCGGTATTCCACCGTATTAAATATAAAATACTTTTACTGACACACAAGGCCATTAACCAAACTGCACCATCATACATCTCTTCTCTATCTCATAATATCTCCCTACCCGACCTCTCCACTCTGCACAAGATCTGCGTCTCTCATCCACACTCATTACTTGTTCACACTCAAAATTA
Source organism: Pseudophryne corroboree (assembly GCF_028390025.1). Classification (NCBI taxonomy): domain Eukaryota; kingdom Metazoa; phylum Chordata; class Amphibia; order Anura; family Myobatrachidae; genus Pseudophryne; species Pseudophryne corroboree. The sequence continues at coordinate 14,387,137 of NC_086451.1, forward strand.
CAGGACTTTATCCGGGCTTCACCCACTCTGTGGAATGCCCTCCCACGCACAATAAGACTCGCCACTAGTCTCCAAACCTTTAAACGTTCCCTGAAAACTCACCTCTTCAGACAAGCCTACCAAATTCCAGACCCACCCACATAACCTTCAGTGCTTCCCTATCTAATTACATCCTCTCTGTACAGTATACATAACATCACATATCTTGTCTTTCTTTACTCTCACACCCTCCTGACACTTGGCCAACATTGCGGGGTATCATCATACAACCCATTAAGAACCTAGCAATCTGGTGGACGATTATGCAATAGGTAGCATCTATCCTTGTGTATCTATGCCTATTTCCCTATAGATTGTAAGCTTGCGAGCAGGGCCTTCCTACCTCTATGTCTGTCTGTTTTACCCAGTTTTGTTCTATTACTGTTGTTCTGATTGTAAAGTGCAACGGAATATGCTGCGCTATATAAGAAACTGTTAATAATAATAATAATAATAATAATAATAATAAGTGGTAGAAAGAGGTCTGAATACATCCAAGCAGCAACTAGTAATATTTCGGCTTTCATTAGTCTCACTTGTACACAGATGAGAGCTGATAGATGATTGGGCGCTGTGTGCTCTACATAAACAGGAGCGCTGCGCACATTTGCAGTTTGTAAATGACATTGTCATTCCCAAGGCATAAATTCTACTGATATTCCCACAACTGCTGAAGATTCTCCTTCAAGCCACAGGGGGGCAGTCATGCGTCACTTTGGGTCCTGAAATTTCAAAGTGCAGCCGCTCATCATTTTTTTGTAATGCTCTTCAAAGGCCTCGTTCTGCTGAGCCGTAAACAGGGTCTTCCAGTCACCCACTGTACCTGTCAGAGGGGGAAACAAAACGCATCCATCACCACATAAATGTAGCCTGTGCCAGATGACAGGGAATTACTCACCTGTAATACTGTAAGCAAGGCCGGTACTAGGATTTTTGTCACCCGGGCAAGGCAGCAATCCCCTCCCTTCTCCCCCTATTGAAATCCCCCCCAATTCAAGGTACGCCACACAGAAGTGCAACCTTATACACATTACACCGCACAGTAGTACCCCTTATACACGTTATGCCACACAGTAGTAGCGCCCTTTGTAGCACATTAAGCCACACAGTAGTGCCCCTTATACATGTTACACACCATAGTAATGCACCTTATACTCCTAACTGGTCTTCCCAAAACGAGACTCTCACCACTACAATCCATTCTGAATGCAGCTGCGAGGCTAATCTTCCTCGCTAGACGTTCATCGTCTGCAGATCCGCTCTGTCAGTCCCTCCATTGGTTACCGGTATTCTACCGTATTCAATATAAAATACTGTTACTTACACACAAGGCGATTAACCAAACTACACCAACGTACATCACTTCGCTTATTTCAAAATATCTCCCTACCCGATCTCTCCGCTCTTCACAAGATCTACGTCTCTCATCCACACTCGTTACTCGCTCCCACTCATGACTGCAGGACTTTTTTCGGGCTGCACCCACTCTGTGGAATGCCCTCCCATGCACAATAAGACTCGCCTCTAGTCTCCAAACCTTCAAGCGTTCCCTGAAAACTCACCTCTTCAGACAAGCCTATCAAATTCCAGAACCGCTCACATAACTTTCATAAACCTTCTTATCAAATTGCATCCACTCTGCACAGTCCACACATATCCTCATCATTGCTGTATGACCATATAATACAGCCCACCAAGAACCTTTGCAATCTCGTGGACAACTATGCAATAGATAGCACCTTTCCTTGTGTATCCATGTCTACTTCCCTATAGATTGTAAGCTTGCGAGCAGGGCCTTCCTACCTCTATGACTGTTTGTTATTACCCAGTTTTGTTATATCATTGTTATTTCCAATTGTAAAGCACAACGGTATTTGCTGCGCTATATAAGAAACTGTTAATAAATAAATAATGCGACACAGTAGTAATGTACCTTATACACATAATGCCACACAGTAGTAATGTACCTTATACACATTATGCCACACATTAGTAGTACCCTTAGACACATAATGCAACACAGTAGTAGTACCCTTATACAAATTATGCCACACATTAGTTGTGCCCTTATACACCGGTAACTAAGCCAGGATTAGTGGCCTGTTGACATGCTCCGCTTGGCCAACATGAAAAGAGACAGGATGTTCTGCAAGGCCAAGCCCCAGTGATTCACAGTACGCCGCCGTGAAGTTTGGTCATACCCCTTTTCTGTGCACGCAGAGAATTACAGCCCCAGTCCGTCCCTGCACATAGTACTAAAGATGATATGTCACGCAGTCTCTGCAAATTAAACAGGACGTGATCTAAGAACGTCTTTTGGCTCCTGGTACGCTGGCGCCAACACTACACATCTCACCTTTTCTCATGAACCCGCTCTGTGATTGGTCAATTATTTCTTTGGGGAATTCGGAGTAATTGGCCATCGGGTTGTTCCTCATGCACTCGAAAGTGGTGAGTTTTGCAATCTTGTTTATTACGTCATCCGAGAGATCTTTGCCCAAGAATTGCGCCACCCTCCGAATTTCTTGCAGCGGGGTCTGTGGGTTGCAGAGAATAGGAATAAAGCAGTATTAGGAAAAGATAATTTACAATGTAAAGATCAGTTTAATACTTTTCTGATGAAGGCAACAGCCGCTGTAATATACTCTGCACACTCTCTGATCTGGCGGGGAATTAGACTGACATAGGGAACATTACACACGAGAGTTCTTGTTACATTACTTACTGAAACACCCTCAGAAAACAAGAATGTCTTTCTCAGAGAGAGCCATAATTTTATGATAGGCAGACAGCGCTACAGGAATAGATCATACAAACTGGTATTATCATCGTATCGTTATTTTCTCACCTTTTTCATATCCTCAAAAAATACGTATAACATGTCGTGTTTGTCTTTCTCTTCCCAGAATCCCTTCACGTGCTCATACCAGGATCCCCAGCCCACTGCCAACAGAGGAACCGGTGGTTAGGGAGCAAATCAGAGGCACAGACTCAGCACTGATTGCTGTATACACATAAATATTGTGCTTGTGCGTATATATAATAAGAATTTACTTACCGATAATTCTATTTCTCATAGTCCGTAGTGGATGCTGGGACTCCGTCAGGACCATGGGGAATAGCGGGCTCCGCAGGAGACAGGGCACATCTAAATAAAGCTTTTAGGATCACATGGTGCGTACTGGCTCCTCCCCCTATGACCCTCCTCCAAGCCTCAGTTAGGATACTGTGCCCGGACGAGCGTACACAATAAGGAAGGATCTTGAATCCCGGGTAAGACTCATACCAGCCACACCAATCACACCGTACAACTTGTGATCTGAACCCAGTTAACAGTATGATAACAAAAAACGAAGTAGCCTCTGAAAAGATGGCTCACAACAATAGTAATAACCCGATCTTTGTAACAATAACTATGTACAAGTATTGCAGACAATCCGCACTTGGGATGGGCGCCCAGCATCCACTACGGACTATGAGAAATAGAATTATCGGTAAGTAAATTCTTATTTTCTCTAACGTCCTAGTGGATGCTGGGACTCCGTCAGGACCATGGGGATTATACCAAAGCTCCCAAACGGGCGGGAGAGTGCGGATGACTCTGCAGCACCGAATGAGAGAACTCCAGGTCCTCCTTAGCCAGAGTATCAAATTTGTAAAATTTTACAAACGTGTTCTCCCCTGACCACGTAGCTGCTCGGCAAAGTTGTAATGCCGAGACCCCTCGGGCAGCCGCCCAAGATGAGCCCACTTTCCTTGTGGAGTGGGCCTTTACAGATTTAGGCTGTGGCAGGCCTGCCACAGAATGTGCAAGTTGGATTGTGCTACAGATCCAACGTGCAATCGTCTGTTTAGACGCAGGAGCACCCATCTTGTTGGGTGCATACAATATAAACAACGAGTCAGATTTTCTGACTCCAGCTGTCCTTGAAATATATATTTTTAATGCTCTGACAACGTCCAGTAACTTGGAGTCCTCCAAGTCGCTAGTAGCCGCAGGCACCACAATAGGCTGGTTCAAGTGAAAAGCCGAAACCACCTTAGGGAGAAAATGAGGACGTGTCCGCAGTTCTGCCCTGTCCGAATGGAAAATCAGATATGGGCTTTTGTATGATAAAGCCGCCAACTCTGAAACTCTCCTGGCTGAAGCCAGGGCCAATAGCATGGTTACCTTCCATGTAAGGTATTTTAAATCTACCGATTTTAGAGGCTCAAACCAATGAGATTTGAGAAAATTCAAAACTACGTTCAAATCCCACGGTGCCACTGGAGGCACTATTGGGGGTTGTATATGTAGTACACCTTTGACAAAAGTTTGTACTTCAGGCACTGATGCCAATTCCTTCTGGAAGAAGATTGATAAGGCCGAAATTTGAACTTTAATGGACCCCAATTTTAGGCCCATAGACAATCCTGCTTGCAGGAAATGTAAGAATCAACCCAATTGAAATTCTTCCGTTGGAGCCTTCTTGGCCTCACACCACGCAACATATTTCCGCCAAATGCGGTGATAATGTTGTACAGTCACTTCCTTTCTAGCCTTAATCAAGGTAGGAATAACTTCCTCTGGAATGCCCTTTTCTTTTAGAATCCGGCGTTCAACCGCCATGCCGTCAAACGCAGACGCGGTAAGTCTTGGAACATACAAGGTCCCTGCTGAAGCAGATCCCTTCTTAGAGGTAGAGGCCACGGATCCTCCGTGAGCATCTCCTGAAGTTCCGGATACCAAGTTCTTCTTGGCCAGTCCGGAGCCACCAGTATTGTTCTTACTCCTCTTTTCCGTATAATTCTCAGTACCTTTGGTATGAGAGGCAGAGTAGGGAACACATACACTGACTGGTACACCCACGGTGTTACCAGAGCGTCCACAGCTATTGCCTGAGGGTCTCTTGACCTGGCGCAATATCTGTCCAATTTTTTGTTGAGGCGAGACGCCATCATGTCCACCTTTGGTTTTTCCCAACGGTTCACAATCATGTGGAAGACTTCTGGATGAAGTCCCCACTCTCCCGGGTGAAGGTCGTGTCTGCTGAGGAAGTCTGCTTCCCAGTTGTCCACTCCCGGGATGAACACTGCTGACAGTGCTATGACATGATTCTCCGCCCAGCGCAGAATCCTTGCAGCTTCTGTCATTGCTCTTCTGCTTCTCGTGCCGCCTTGTCGGTTTACGTGGGCGACTGCCGTGATGTTGTCCGACTGGATCAACACCGGCTGACCCTGAAGCAGCGATTTTGCCAGGCTTAGAGCATTGTAGATCGCTCTTAGCTCCAGTATATTTATGTGAAGGGACGTCTCCAGGTTTGACCACACGCCCTGGAAGTTTCTTCCCTGTGTGACTGCTCCCCAGCCTCGTAGGCTGGCATCCGTAGTCACCAGGACCCAGTCCTGTATGCCGAATCTGCGGCCCTCTAACAGATGGGCACTCTGCAACCACCACAGGAGAGACAACCTTGTTCTTGGTGACAGTGTTATCCGCTGATGCATGTGCAGATGCGATCCGGACCATTTGTCCAGCAGATCCCACTGAAATGTCCGTGCATGGAATCTGCCGAATGGAATCGCTTCGTAAGAAGCCACCATCTTTCCCAGGACTCTTGTGCATTGATGTACTGACACAGTTCCTGGTTTTAGGAGGTTCCTGACAAGTTCGGATAACTCCCTTGCTTTCTCCTCCGGGAGAAACACCTTTTTCTGAACCGTGTCCAGAATCATTCCCAGGAACAGCAGACGAGTTGTCGGGGTCAATTGAGATTTTGGAAGATTCAGAATCCACCCGTGTTGCTGAAGCACTACCTGGGTTAGTGCTACACCGACTTCCAGCTGTTCTCTGGACTTTGCCCTTATCAGGAGATCGTCCAAGTAAGGGATAATTAATACGCCTTTTCTTCGTAGAAGAACCATCATTTCGGTCATTACCTTGGTAAAGACCCGAGGGGCCGTGGACAAACCAAACGGCAGCGTTTGAAACTGATAATGACAGTCTTGTATCACGAACCTGAGATACCCTTGGTGTGAGGGGTAAATTGGGACATGCAGATAAGCATCTTTTATGTCCAGGGACACCATGAAGTCCCCTTCTTCCAGATTCGCTATCACTGCTCTGAGTGACTCCATCTTGAACTTGAATTTCTGTATGTACAGGTTCAAGGATTTCAGGTTTAGAATAGGTCTTACCGAACCGTCCGGCTTCGGTACCACAAATAGTGTGGAATAATACCCCTTTCCCTGTTGTAGGAGGGGTACCTTGACTATCACCTGCTGAGAATACAGCTTGTGAATGGCTTCCAAAACCGACGTCCTTTCTGAGAGAGACGTTGGTAAAGCAGACTTTAGGAACCGGCAAGGGGGAGACCTTTTGAACTCCAACATGTAACCCTGAGATATTATCTGCAGGATCCACGGGTCCACTTGTGAGCGAGCCCACTGATTGCTGAAAATCTTGAGTCGACCCCCCACCGCTCCTGAGTCCGCTTGTAAAGCCCCAGCGTCATGCTGATGGCTTTGTAGAACCCGGGGCGGGCTTCTGGTCCTGGGCAGGGGCTGCTTGCTGCCCTCTCTTACCCTTTCCTCTGCCTCGCGGCAGATAAGACTGTCCTTTTGGTCGCTTGTTTTTATAGGAGCGAAAGGACTGCGGCTGAAAAGACGGTGTCTTTTTCTGTTGGGAGGGGGTCTGAGGTAAAAAAGTGGATTTGCCGGCAGTTGCCGTGGCCACCAGGTCCGAAAGACCGACCCCAAATAATTCCTCTCCTTTATATGGCAATACTTCCATATGCCTTTTGGAATCCGCATCACCTGACCACTGTCGCGTCCATAAACTTCTTCTGGCAGATATGGACATCGCGCTTACTCTTGATGCTAGAGTACAAATATCCCTCTGAGCATCTCACATATAAAGAAAGGCATCCTTTAATTGCTCTAGAGCATAGGTTCTCAAACTCGGTCCTCAGGACCCCACACAGTGCATGTTTTGCAGGTCTCCTCACAGAATCACAAGTGAAATAATTAGCTCCACCTGTGGGCCTTTTAAAATGTGTCAGTGAGTAATTAATACACCTGTGCACCTGCTGGGTTACCTGCAAAACATGCACTGTGTGGGGTCCTGAGGACCGAGTTTGAGAACCTCTGCTCTAGAGTCAATAAAATACTGTCCCTATCCAGGGTATCAATATTTTCAGTCAGAGAATCCAACCACACTACCCCAGCACTGCACATCCAGGCTGAGGCTATTGCCGGTCGCAGTATAACACCAGTATGTGTGTATATACTCTTCAGTGTAGTTTCCAGCCTCCTATCTGCTGGATCCTTGAGGGCGGCCGTATCAGGAGACGGCAACGCCACTTGCTTTGATAAACGTGTGAGCGCCTTATCCACCCTAGGGGGTGTTTCCCAGCGCGCCCTAACCTCTGGTGGGAAAGGGTATAATGCCAATAACTTCTTGGAAATTAGCAGTTTTCTATCTGGGTTAACCCACGCTTCGTCACACACGTCATTCAATTCCTCTGATTCTGGAAAAGCTACAGGTAGTTTTTTCACCCCCCACATAATACCCCTTTTTGAGGTACCAGCAGTATCAGAGATCTGCAAAGCCTCCTTCATTGCCGTGATCATATAACGTGTGGCCCTATTGGAAAATACGTTTGTTTCTTCACCGTCGACACTAGATTCATCTGTGTCGGTACCCGTGTCGACTGACTGAGGTAAGGGACGTTTTACAGCCCCTGACGGTGTCTGAGACGCCTGAGCCGGTACTAACTGGTTTTCCGGCCGTCTCATTTCGTCAACTGACTTTTGTAATGTGCTAACATTATCACGTAATTCCATAACTAAAGCCATCCATTCCGGTGTCGACTCCCTAGGGGGTGACATCACCATTACCGGCAATTGCTCTGCCTCCACACCAACATCGTCCTCATACATGTCGACACACACGTACCGACACACAGCAGCCACACAGGGAATGCTCTAATCGAAGACAGGACCCTCTTAGCCCTTTGGGGAGACAGAGGGAGAGTTTGCCAGCACACACCAAAAACGCTATAAATGTATATAAACAACCCTAGAAGGTGTTGTTTTTGATATAAGCGCTTTTAATATATCAATATCGCCAAATTATGCCCCCCTTCTCTTTGTTACCCTGTTTCTGTATTGCAGTGCAGGGGAGAGTCCTGGGAGCCTTCCTCACCAGCGGAGCTGAGCAGGAAAATGGCGCTGAGTGCTGAGGAGAATAAGCTCCGCCCCTTTTCCGGCGGGCTTTTCTCCCGGGTTTTAAGAAAACTGGCCTGGGTTAAATACATACATATAGCCTTAATGGCTATATGTGATGTATTTATTTTGCCACTAAAGGTATTTAATATTGCTGCCCAGGGCGCCCCCAGCAGCGCCCTGCACCCTCCGTGACTGAATCAGTGAGACGTGTAGCAACAATGGCGCACAGCTGCAGTGCTGTGCGCTACCTTCATGAAGACTGAGGAGTCTTCTGCCGCCTGCTTTCCGGACCTCCGTCTTCAGCGTCTGTAAGGGGGATCGGCGGCGCGGCTCCGGGACGAACCCCAGGAGGACCTGTGTTCCGACTCCCTCTGGAGCTAAGTGTCCAGTAGCCTAAGACTCCAATCCATCCTGCACGCAGGTGAGTTGGAAATCTCTCCCCTAAGTCCCTCGATGCAGTGTTCCTGTTGCCAGCAGGATTCACTGAGATTTAAACCTAAAAAAACTTTTTCTAAGCAGCTCTTTAGGAGAGCCACCTAGATTGCACCCTTCTCGGACGGGCACAAAAACCTAACTGAGGCTTGGAGGAGGGTCATAGGGGGAGGAGCCAGTACGCACCATGTGATCCTAAAAGCTTTATTTAGATGTGCCCTGTCTCCTGCGGAGCCCGCTATTCCCCATGGTCCTGACGGAGTCCCAGCATCCACTAGGACGTTAGAGAAATATATATATATATATATACACACACTAGAGAGAGAGAGAGAGAGAGAGAGAGAGAGAGAGAGAGAGAGATCTCTAATGGACTAGCACTCCTCCAATAGTGGTCTCGTTGCTCCGGTGCCCCCTGAAGAAAAATAGCCACTCATCCAAAGAAAAGCTCAGTCCTTAAAATATGTATTATGAAACATAAATAGCACCAACCTGGTCAAAGGGGTGGTGTGGCCCCGAAACGTTGGTGCTATTTGTGATGTTTCATAATACATGTTTTAAGGACTCCGAGTGCTGCTGAGCTTTTCTTTGGATGAGTATATATATACTAGGTGCTTCATCGCGCCCTACTGGCGCTCTTCACACCGTCGGAAGGGGCTGCGCCCCTTTAACCCCTGCAGAGACGCGGGACGTCGGGGAGGGGACACAAAGACGCGGGGCGGCGGGGAGGGGACACAGAGATGCGGGGCGGGGACACAGATGCAGGGCGGGGACACACAGACGCAGGGTGGCAGGGAGGGGATACAGAGAGGCGGGGCGGCAGGGAGGGGAAGCAGAGAGGCGGGCGGCAGGGAGGGGAGGCAGATACGCAGGCGGCAGGGAGGGGACGCAGAGACACGGGGCGGCAGGGAGGGGACGCAGAGACGCGGGGAGGGAGGGGACGCAGGGTACCAGGGAGGAGACGCAGAGATGTGGGGAGGCAGGGAGGGGACGCAGAGAGGCGGCAGGGAGGGGACGCAGAGAGGCGGGCGGCGGGGAGGGGAGGCAGATACGCGGGGCGGCAGGGAAGGGACGCAGAGACACGGGGCGGCAGGGAGGGGACGCAGAGAGGCGGGGTGGCAGGGAGGGGACGCAGAGACGCAGGGAGGGGACACAGACGCGGGGCAGCAGGGAGGGGACGCAGAGATGCGGGCGGCAGGGAGGGGACGCAGAGACGCGGGCGGCAGGGAGGGGACGCAGAGACGCGGGCGGCAGTGAGGGGACGCAGAGACGCGGGCGGCAGGGAGGGGACGCAGAGACGCGGGGCGGCAGGGAGGGGACGCAGAGACGCGGACGGCAGGGAGGGGACGCAGAGACGCGGGCGGCAGGGAGGGGATAGAGAGACGTGGGGCGGCAGGGAGGGGATAGGGAGACGTGGGGCGGCAGGGAGGGGACGCAGAGGCGCGGGCGTTAGGGAGGGGACGTAGAGACGCGGGTGGCAGGGAGTGGACGCAGAGACGCGGGCGGCAGGGAGAGGACGCAGAGACGCGGGCGGCAGGGAGGGGACGCAGAGACGCGGGGCGGCAGGGAGGGGATAGAGAGACGTGGGGCGGCAGGGAGGGGATGCAGAGACGCGGGTGGCAGGGAGGGAATGCAGAGACGCGGGCGGCAGGGAGGGGACGCAGAGACGCGGGGTGGCAGGGAGGGGACACAGACGCGGGGTGGCAGGGAGCGGACACAGAGACGCGGGGCGGCAGGGAGGGGATGCGGGGCGGCAGGGAGGGAACGCAGAGACGCGGGGCGGCAGGGAGGGAACGCAGAGACGCGGGGCGGCAGGGAGGGAACGCAGAGACGCGGGGCGGCAGGGAGGGAACGCAGAGACGCGGGGCGGCAGGGAGGGAACGCAGAGACGCGGGGCGACAGGGAGGGAATGCAGAAAAGCGGGGTGGCAGGGAGAGGACGCAGAGACGCGGGGCGGCAGGGAGGGGACGCAGAGACGCGGGGCGGCAGGGAGGGAATGCAGAGAAGCGGGGCGGCAGGGAGGGGACGCAGAGACGCGGGCGGCAGTGAGGGGACGCAGAGACGCAGGGAGGGGATGCAGAGACGCGGGGGCGGCAGGGAGGGGACGCAGAGACGCGGGCGGCTGGGAGGGGACGCAGAGAGGCGGAGCTGCCTGTGCATTATCACCTGTGAAGTTGGTGTAGCTGCCACATTAGCAGGCGCGCTGTCCCCCGTCTCTGGCCTGTGGAGCCGGCAGCCCAGGCCCTGTGGTGTACAGTCCGGGAATCTGGGGATGGTGGGAGGCAGCGTTGTGTTCGTTGTGCGGAGGAGGCAGCGGGTGTCTGTACCGGCGCAGGGGGGGCTATGAAGCCTTCTCCTGCACCATCCGTCCCTCCTGATGTGTATGGCGGCGGCAGCAGTTACAGGCGCGGGTGATGCTGCGCCGTAACTGCAATCTCTTCGTCCGTTGTGCGGACGGCGTCTGGCGGGACAGTGGGTCCCAGGCGCTGCTGCAGTGCGGGAGCTGGCGTTGGGGGTATGTGGAGGGCGGGAAGGGTGGTGCGGGGTGCGGCTGTCTGGTCGGCCGTGGTGCGGGCGGCAGGGCCCGGCCACCGTGTCCATGGCGCGGATGGCTATGGGAGGTGCTGGCTTGTGCGGCGGGTGGGTTCGGAGCGGTGGGTTAGGCTGGGCAGTGTGTGCTGGTGAGTTATGCAGGCGTCGGGGGTGTCTGGGCTGTCAGTGGCTGCTGGAGGGGGGTTTGGGGTGTGTGGTGCGGGTGGCATTGGGGTGTAGGTGGCACGGGAGGGGTCTGTTGTTACCAGGCAGTGTGGGGTGTCCATGCCCCGGTGGCTTCTGGCTCAGTGGCAAACGCAGGATTTTCATGGGGGGGTTTCCGTGCACGCGCGTGTATGTGTGTGTGCTCGTAATTGAGTAGCCAGCACACTGCACAAGGTGTGTGTGTGTGTGTGTGTGTGTGTATATATATATACACATATACATACGTACGTACACACACACATATATACACACACACACAGAACATCTGTACATAGACATACACACATACTGTACACAGCATACATGTGTACACACAGTTTACATGCACACATAGTATACATGCACACAACACACACACAGTACACATGCATACAGCATATATACATACACACACTATATATGCACACAGCAAACATACATAGTTACACCATACTTGTCTACCTGCCCCTCTCCATGAGGGAGAAAATGCTCTGTTCCTGGACTTTCCTGGTAATGTATGATTGCCATCACCTGTGGTGAGCTAGCTAATTGATAAGAAAGATGTTTCACCACAGGTGATGGCAATCATACATTACCAGGAAAGTCCAGGAACAGAGCATTTTCTCCCTCATGGAGAGGGTCAGGTAGGCAAGTATGAGTTACACACACACACTATACATGTACTTAGCATACATACAGTAATACACACACACTGTACATTTTACATAGCAATACACACATTTATTAACATTGAACAGAACCCCCTCCTCACCTACACTACAGTGGGAGCCGAAGACATCAGCCACTGCCTCACGTAGCTCTGTCATGGCTCCTTGAACTGCCTGAGAGGAGCTGCGCGCTTCCGCTGCAGCTCCCCCTACAGGCAGCCACCAGCGGCAGCAGCCAGGTTCACACTGTCACTCGGACAGTGTAAAGAGGAGGGAGCTGCGGCGTAAGCTTCTCCTCATTAGGCTGGTGGGCGGATTATGTGTCTGCAGCTCCGTCCTGCTAGTGGTGTGCTGGGACAGGGGAGGAGCTGCTAACTCCGCCCACCACTGTGACTCCACCCAGCGTTAGAGGGCCAGGCACACACAGTCACAGAGCAAATATATAGGAGATATATATTTATATATATGTGTGTGTGTGTGTGTGTGTGTGTGTATATATATATTACGTAAATGATATTGCTATTTCTAATGATTATAAGGTAATTGATTAATAGGCCCCTAAGACAAATAGATAACTGCAGCACATTGGGGGTCATTCCGAGTTGTTCGCTTGTTGCCGATTTTCGCAACGGAGCGATTAAGGCAAAAATGCGCATGAGCATAATACGCAGTGCGCATGCGCTAAGTATTTTAGCACACAACTTAGTAGATTTACTCACGTCCAAACGAAGAATTTTCATCGTTGAAGTGATCGGAGTGTGATTGACAGGAAGTGGGTGTTTCTGGGCGGAAACTGACCGTTTTCTGGGAGTGTGCGGAAAAACGCAGGCGTGCCAGGATAAAACGTGGGAGTGGCTGGAGAAACGGGGGAGTGGCTGGCCGAACGCAGGGTGTGTTTGTGATGTCAAACCAGGAATGAAACGGGCTGAGCTGATCGCAGTGTAGTAGTAAGTCTCGAGCTACTCAGAAACTGCTAAGAATTATCTATTCGCAATTCTGCTAATCTAAGATTCACTCCCAGAGGGCGGCGGCCTAGCATGTACAATGCTGCTAAAATCTGCTAGCGAGCGAACAACTCAGAATGACCCCCATTGTTCCTATATACCAGACTTTCCCAAATTCTGACACTACAGGCCAGGATTTAAGGATAGCCATGCTTGAGTCTGCATGGTTAAATCAAATTGACTGAGGTACTAAGTCACCTGTGGTAAAGCATGGATATCCTTAAAACGTGGACTGTAATAACTCAGCTATATACTGTAGTACTGTAATGTTGGGTACACAACGGCAGATATATCGTGAGCCCGTCGATGGGTGTGTACCAGACATATGTCTGTGAACCATAGGCGTTTCTATAATGGGTGCAGTGTGTGCGGTGCACACGGGCCCCTGCGTGCAGGGGGGCCCATATCGCACACACTGCACCCATAGAATATACTTACCCCTCCGGAGTCCTGCCACGGAGGTCCTGCTGTGCGGACACAGATCGCTTGTAAAATGGCCGCCGCAGTAATTTCTGAGTGATTTGCGCACGCACACTGGAGGTGTCCCTGGGAACAAGGCGTGGGCGCCATGTTCCCGGAGACCTGCACATGCGCAGTAGACTCTGGCATTACGCCAGTGTCTACCGCTGCCAGAGAGGAGGGGGACCGCGACAGAGGCTGCATGCGGGTCCCCTCCTCTCTTAAAACGCCCCTGCTGAGAACGACGTTGTTCAAAGACATATCGCGTCGGCTGTGCAGCCAACTGGTGGTATATTTACAGATACATCATCCATCTGGCTGTGTGTACTTTGCTGATGGGGGCTGGCGTTACAGTTGGGGATCTTGACCGACATATGGAGCATCTGCTCATCAGTTCTGCCGACGCGTCGGTCAATTATGAACCCAGCCTTAGGATTCAGAATAGAGAATTACAACAAAATGTTAGTTTTTATCCCAGGTTATCTATAATATTCACTTCATTTGCTCTGGAGGAGGTTACGTTGATGATGTACCATGGCAATACTTGTCGTGTTATGACGCATCGCCGCATCCCGCTACTCATCACATGAAGATTTCCGCTCTCCCGATAACAGATGTCCATTTTGATGTGGGGTCTTCCGGGTTTAGGACCCATGAGTCCGTGTGTGCATGCGCCTTTATGACACGCACGCCCCGGTGGAAGCTGGGAGGGATCCAATTGGACACCTCTCAGACAGCAATGCGAATAAAAAGCCCATCATGTAAAGATGACGTGACCCATCGGGTTCAAGCTCTGTAATGTATCGCATTCCGGAATTGGTGCATACGCGGTAAGTGGCCAAACCACCGGAATTTTATTTCCGGAAGGTTTGACCATGAAATGCCATTTGGTGCATCCTATCCATTAGCAGAAGAAATCATTTAAAAATAAGATGATAGAAGACATCATCCTTCTTGTCACGGTAAGCGCTGCCACGATACACAGGCCCATTGTCTGTTTTAGCGCAATATTCTGGGGGCCCTACATTTACTGAGGCAGCAGGACTTAGCAAGGTGAGATCAGGGTAGATGCTAGAATCAAGTGGGCTAAAGGACCTCTGATGTCAGGGGGAGGAGCCACAACACGAGGGGGAGGAGCTAGGCCAGCGGGATAGTTCTTCTACCATCCACGTCACCAACTAATCCCTTTAGTAACCTGCTGGCGAGCGAAGCGGAGTGAGCCCGTGAGGGTACATTTCGGGTACCCTGTTCGACCATGGCTCCTTCCCCTGGTGATGTCAGAGGTCCATTCTCCAACTTGGTTTTGGTGCTGCAATATCGTGCACAGCCCCCTTAGCTGCAGCTTGCTTGGGTGGTGGCGACAGGGTCCGTCTTTACAAAACGGGATAAACTTTGGCTTACGCAGACTGCCAGAGGGCTGAAACCATCAATAGTTGCGTCCGATGGTCCCGATAGTCGCAGTGGTGATCCTCAGGCACAGCACTCAGATCTCGCAGATGAATGCAGTACGGTACTGCACGCCCGCTTTCCTGCGGCTGGACAACACCTTAGGCTGTGGCCACACCCAGCTGTACAGTGAATCCAGTTCAGCGGGACCCGCTTGGTAGGAAGGGCCGTTTTGGGGTCACACATATGCAGCATTTGCCGGATGCCGCAGAACAGGATCCGGTCTGTGCCACGACCGGATTTCAACTAGAACACAGTGCGGCACGGCCGTACTGTGTGATCACATACAATCAAATGTATGTGTTCTTGAAATCCGATCATCCCGTCATCTGGCTCATCCGCAACATGCTGCGGTTGAGTCCGGTGGATGTGGCACCGCCACATATGTGTGGGCGGCCGGATAGGAGCCCATGTGCAGACTCCTTCCTGCCGAGCGGGTCCTGCTAAAACGCAATGTGTGGCCCCAGTCTTACAAATCAGGATCAGGCCCCGAGTCGCAGCTGTCACGCATGCATAAGTGCATTGAAAATGAATTGTTCATTCCTGTGTGGTGACTGGAGGGAATGCAGAAGCAGGGATGGCCTGTCTCGTGGCCATATTATGGGAGTATTGCCGGCACACATTGGAGGCCAGACTCTGACAGAGAATCTGCACCTGACATAGGACTGGTGCAGTGTTGACACTACGACCAATGGCGGAGACTCTAAATACACCCCGAGCACAACTGCAGCGCCTGGAGATGCTGGAAGTGGGCGTGTCAGTCTTTGCACAGTCACACGCACAGATGCACACCGGGGAAGGGCTTGTAGTGGTACTAGCATAATGTCACACACGTGTGACCCGCAAATGACGCTCACGCGGACGCCCCTGTGTCTTACCCGGAATGAGGCCCCTCAGTGTTGTCCGTAGCAGAGCTTTTATGTACATGCGCAAACTTTAGCCACCGGCAGTACATGCACACTAGCAAACCATGGATGTACATGCGATGGCGGCAGGACATCCTCGGGCAAGCTGCAGTGATGGCAGTGCCGCCATTATTCCATAGCCCCATTCCTAGTTCTTTCCAGTGTTTCCAGCCTGACTAAAAGCAACATTACACTCTGCATGATGTCATTAGTGTTGGAAGTGGAGTGTGCTACTACACAGACTCCATGTTGTTTCCTACTGAACATGCACGGCACCATTTTGTCACTGTGTACGGCTGTGTACCACTCGGCTCCAGTGAGACCCGGAATATCTCTGCTCCAGAGCGATCCTGCACCGCTAACCGCATCCTGCATACACTCACCGGCTGGTGAGCTGTATAACACCCTGCTCCGCTCAAGCTCTGCTCCAACCAGTGTGTATAACAGTGAGTACAGCTGAACCTATTACTACTTCAGTACCCCACTCCACTGGTTAATCACGTGGGCTGTTCATAGTTGTAAGGCATCCGCTGGTGAGTGTGGTTACTCTGCTCCATTACTTAAGCCTGTACACACAAACATTTCCAACAACGAGGAGACGGAGCCCTCTCCCGCCCCGCTGCCCCAGTGCCGCCACTCACCGTCTCCCTTCATAAACCGCTCCATATAGTTCTCAAAAGACACCAGCTCAGGGTGGAACTGTAGAATTTTGTCGAAGTGATAGTAGGAAGTCATAGTGTCTCGGGCGTTCCGGGCCACGTATATCACCTGGAGGGGACAACAATGCCGACACATTATCTCATCCATCATATTTCTGACCAACCATTAACCAAACCACCAAAGAGCCCATACCTTGCAGTTGTGCTTCCAGAAAGACGGGGGAACCAGCTGGATGGGTAGGTGACTCTTCAGCACCCGGGGTGAGGGCATCGCATTCACCTCTTCAACACCTGCAATGATCAGATCAGAGGGACAACATTCATCCACCCGAACACTCATGGGGGAGACACCGCTGGCCCCAAGGCTAGAGAGTGGTTACACCTCTGCCGACCTGGTACAGCCGACTGCACTATACACACATTACATCTGCAGCCTCTGCATTCTACATACCATCTGCAGCCTCTACATCCTACATACCATCTGCAGCCTCTACATCCTACATACCATCTGCAGCCTCTACATCCTACATACCATCTGCAGCCTCTACATCCTACATACCATCTGCAGCCTCTATATCCTACATACCATCTGCAGCCTCTACATCCTACATACCGTCTGCAGCCTCTACATCCTACATACCATCTGCAGTCTGTACATCCTATATAACATCTGCAGCCTCTACATCCTACATACCATCTTCAGCCTCTACATCCTACATACCATCTGCAGTCTCTACATCCTATATATTATCTGCAGCCTCTACATCCTACATTCCATCTGCAGCCTCTACATTCTACATACCATCTGCAGCCTCTACATCCTACATACCATCTGCAGCCTCTACATCCTACATACCATCTGCAGCCTCTACATCCTACATACCATCTGCAGCCACTACATCCTACATACCATCTGCAGCCTCTACATCCTATATACCATCTGCAGCCTCTACATCCTACATACCATCTGCAGCCTCTACATCCTATATACCATCTGCAGCCTCTACATCCTACATACCATCTTCAGCCTCTACATCCTACATACCATCTGCAGCCTCTACATCCTACATAACATCTGCAGTCTCTACATCCTATATACCATCTGCAGCCTCTACATCCTACATACCATCTGCAGCTCCTACTACATCCTATTTATCATCTCTACATTCTTCATAGTATCCACAGCCTCTACATCCTAAATACCATCTGCAGCCTCTACATCCTACATACCATCTGTAGCCTCTACATCCTACATACCATCTGCAGCCTCTACATCGTACATACCATCTGCAGCCTCTACATCATACATACCATCTGCAGCCTCTACATCCTACATACCATCTGCAGCTCCTACTTCCTGTATACCATCTGCAGCCTCTACTTTCTACATAGTGTCTGCAGCCTCTACATCCTACATACCATCTGCAGCCCCTACATTCTACATACCATCTGTAGCCTCTACATCCTACATACCATCTGCAGCCTCTACATCCTACATACCATCTGCAGCCCCTACATTCTACATACCATCTGCAGCCCCTACATTCTACATAGTATCTGCAGCCTCTACATCATACATAACATCTGCAGCTCCTACTTCCTGTATACCATATGCAGCCTCTACTTTCTACATAGTATCTGCAGCCTCTACATCCTATATACCATCTGCAGCCTCTACATCCTATATACCATCTGCAGCCTCTACATCCTACATACCATCTGCAGCCTCTACATCCTATATATCATCTGCAGCCTCTACATCCTACATACCATCTGCAGCCTCTACATCCTACATACCCTCTGCAGCCCCTACATCCTATATACCATCTGCAGCCCCTACATCCTATATACCATCTGCAGCCTCTACAGTCTACATACCATCTGCAGTCTCCACATCCTATATACCATCTGCAGCCTCTACAGTCTACATACCATCTGCAGTCTCTACATCCTATATACCATCTGCAGCCTCTATATCAGTGATTTTCAACCTTTTTTAACTCGCGGCACACCGAACAATATTTTAAAATTGCCAAGGCGCACCATCAGTTCTCCATGGGGAAAAAAAAAACACACATATTGGCCCTCACAGTAAAAAAAAAAATCCACACATACATTGGCCTACACAGAAAAAAATATCACACTGCTCCCGATATAAATCCTATTAAATTATTCACTTTGTTCTCCCCATAAATCCTTTTGCTCCCCACATAAATCCTATTGCTCCACACAGGAGAAATAAGATAACTAATATTAGCCCCTATCTGTCAGCTGTTGTTGTCTTCCCTCTCCCTCAGTTGTTCGTAGTGGAGAGCAAATACTGAGCAGCGGGTGGTCGGGCAGGAGTGGATGTGGTGGGCAGGGAAAGTTTTGTATGCGGGTGGGAACTGGAAGATGTGTATGCAGGCGGGTGGGCTGGCTGGTGAGACGTGGTGGCTGTGACCTATGATGTCACACTGACGCGTCTTCAAGGCATAGGTCACGACCGGGGCACGATTAATCCTCTAAGTCAGTGATTTTCAACCTTTTTTAACTCGCGGCACACCAAACAATATTTTAAAATTGCCAAGGCGCACCATCAGTTCTCCATGGGGGAAAAAAAAACACACACATTGGCCCTCACAGTAAAAAAAAAATCCACACATACATTGGCCTACACAGAAAAAAATATCACACTGCTCCCCATATAAATCCTATTAAATTATTCACTTTGTTCTCCCCATAAATCCTTTTGTTCCCCACATAAATCCTATTGCTCCACACAGGAGAAATAAGATAACTAATATTAGCCCCTATCTGTCAGCTGTTGTCCTCCCTCTCCCTCAGTTGTTCGTAGTGGAGAGCAAATACTGAGCAGCGGGTGGTCGGGCAGGAGTGGATGTGGTGGGCAGGGAAAGTTTTGTATGCGGGTGGGAACTGGAAGATGTGTATGCAGGAGGGTGGGCTGGCTGGTGAGACGTGGTGGCTGTGACCTATGATGTCACACTGACGCGTCTTCAAGGCATAGGTCACGACCGGGGCACGATTAATCCTCTAAGTAGAGCCCGGGCCAACAGGTTGCTCTGAAGGTGCAGGAAGCGTCTCTGACTCCGCGGCACACCTTGCAACTGGTCGCGGCACACTAGTGTGCCACGGCACACTGGTTGAAAAAGCCTGCTCTAAGTAGAGCCCGGGCCAACAGGTTGCTCTGAAGGTGCAGGAAGCTTCTCTGACTCCGCGGCACACCTTGCAACTGGTCGCGGCACACTAGTGTGCCACGGCACACTGGTTGAAAAAGCCTGCTCTATATCCTACATACAATCTGCAGCCTCTACATTCTACATACCATCTGCAGCCTCTACATTCTACATACCATCTGCAGCCTCTACATCATACATAACATCTGCAGCTCCTACTTCCTGTATACCATATGCAGCCTCTACTTTCTACATAGTATCTGCAGCCTCTACATCCTATATACCATCTGCAGCCTCTACATCCTACATACCATCTGCAGCCTCTACATCCTATATACCATCTGCAGCCTCTACATCCTATATATCATCTGCAGCCTCTACATCCTAAATACCATCTGCAGCCTCTACATCCTACATACCATCTGCAGCCTCTACATCCTA
Organism: Pseudophryne corroboree; assembly: GCF_028390025.1. Classification (NCBI taxonomy): domain Eukaryota; kingdom Metazoa; phylum Chordata; class Amphibia; order Anura; family Myobatrachidae; genus Pseudophryne; species Pseudophryne corroboree. The sequence goes on from NC_086451.1 coordinate 14,407,304, forward strand.
TATACCATCTGCAGCCTCTACATCCTATATATCATCTGCAGCCTCTACATCCTAAATACCATCTGCAGCCTCTACATCCTACATACCATCTGCAGCCTCTACATCCTACATACCATCTGCAGTCTCTACATCCTATTTACCATCTGCAGCCTCTACATCCTACATACCATCTGCAGCCTCTACATCCTACATACCATCTGCAGTCTCTACATCCTATATACCATCTGCAGCCTCTACATCCTACATACCACCTGCAGCCTCTACATCCTACATACCATCTGCAGCCTCTACATCCTACATACCATCTGCAGCCTCTATATCCCACATACCATCTGCAGCCTATACATCCTACATACCATCTGCAGCCCCTACATCCTATATACCATCTGCAGCCTCTACAGTCTACATACCATCTGTAGTCTCTACATCCTATATACCATCTGCAGCCTCTACAGTCTACATACCATCTGCAGTCTCTACATCCTATATACCATCTGCAGCCTCTATATCCTACATACAATCTGCAGCCTCTACATTCTACATACCATCTGCAGCCTCTACATTCTACATATCATCTGCAGCCTCTACATTCTACATATCATCTGCAGCCTCTACATCCTACATACCATCTGCAGCCTCTACATCCTACATACCGTCTGCAGTCTCTACATCCTACATATATGCTACATTCATTTCCTAACTGATGAGCATTTTACATCCATTTATATTCTGTCTCCAGGACTCTCCGCACTGACCGGCCCCATAGCAATTACCAAAGTGTCCCCAGTACTCTGCTTAGTGCTTGGACATTTGGAGGGGATGCCTATTTAATCCTTATGTCTCAGAGCTCTATGATTGTAGTAAATATCCAGCCGGACAATGCATCTAGATGTGGTCACATTACATTTGTGTTTTGGGAATACGCTGGACACCATTGTCAAGGGCTACACAGCTCACCCGTCCTGAATCTCCTGCAGAACGTATGGGGACCTCGTCATTTCCCAACGCATACATAATATTTGGAATGTGATTGTGAGAACGGACACCATCTTCAGACGGCATCCGTTCCCAACGCCCTATGGGAAGAAGTCCTGTGTTGCTAAGAGGGATCTATTCGAATCCCTTCGCCTGACATTGGGCTCTTTGGGGGATATTCAATTGTTTGAAAAGTCAATTGGGTGACTGTTTTTTTCCTGTCTATTAGAGAGGAAAAAACAGACACCCAATTGGCTTTTCAAACAATTGAATACCCCCCATTGTGCGTATGCTGAGTCAGATACTGCAGCTATGCTTCACTGTTAAGGAAGTAGGTCTCCGTTCCGGTGGCCATGTTGAATTGCTCCGGTGTTTTAGTATCCACTGCTGCTGCTCGCTGCGATTTAGACATACCTGCCAACTTCTTATCTAAGCCAATTAACACCTGTTCGAGAAATATCACAATCATCTCCACGTGCATTTAATTCATTCAAAAGGACCCTGTTTGCACACTAATGCAGGAACCAGCACGGGAGCTTTAAATATAGTTTGTAACATTCTTCGTAAAGTGATATCTCTTTCTGAGACTGTGGAACTATTAATTACTACTGCGAGAATTTTTAATCCCAATTAATACACTGGGACGCCAGTGTCTGTGATTTTCGGATTTCTTATTATCACCAATTGAAAATGTTATTTTAACAAATTTATTGTATGCTGTATGTTTATATCTAGACAGTACATGTGAGTAAATTGTCAAAATTTTTTTTTTATTTTTATACATTTATCTCTACAAACTGCCACATTCTTTGTTTCAATAGACAATATATAAAGTTGCTTTTTATTATGTTCCAAGTGTACTGAGTCAATCTTCTGTGTCAGACTTCACATTTCTTTTAGATACATTGTTTCAAGCGCAGAGTTTATCTCTCCCTTTTTTACCAGCTCTTAATTGTTACAACTTGGCAAGTTGTTTATACTCAGCTGCAGAAACAATTATTGTATAAGTAACTGAATTAGTATAGCGCCGGGTCATCACAATCGTTTATCGATTTGTGATTTTTTTTCTGCTATGCTTCACTGTTAAGGAAGTAGGTCTCCGTTCCGGTGGCCATGTTGAATTGCTCCGGTGTTTTAGTATCCACTGCTGCTGCTCGCTGCGATTTAGACATACCTGCCAACTTCCTTGTAGACCTATCCAGGAGATGCCCGGAGGGGAAATGCTGCAGGGAACTTCGGGGTGCAGGGCCGGGCCATTACTTCATTATGTCCCGCCATCATAGCGTTAATCTGCGAGGAAGGGGTGGGGCTAAATGATGCAATTTTTTTGTCAAAATGCAGACTACACGCCCAGTGTTTTAGCCACATCCTGCCCGATTTATTAGGAAGCGGGCAGGATGCGGGCGAGAGTCGGCCACTCTTCTGGGGGTGCGGGGTACTACTCGATAAATCTTTAGTCTCCTGCAATTTCCAGCAGAGAAGGTATGTACTGGTACTTATCACTTATCAGGTACGTACGGGCGTTACTAACGCGGGTATGTACCTAGAAATGCGGTTAGTATTGCAAAGGACAGCTCTTCTGATAAGAAATATCCTTTGCGATCCCAGAACTTCTGGGTTTATGAGCCGGGATGCCTTCTGCACATGTGGGTGGGGGGGGGGGGGGAAGAGGGGGGAGAGATCCGATTGTATCTCTCTGAGAGGAAAATGCGATCATTTCTCATTTAGGGCGGTATGTATTAAGATACAATGCCGCCCCTCGCCGGTTACCGCAGCGATGTTGATCGCATATGTACTAACATATGCGATCAACATCGCGATGCGGTGACGGAGGCCCCCCGCGATACCTGTTAGGTGGTCTGCGGGGGGTCTCCGTCACCTCCCAGGGGTCCCCACAATGGCTAGACGCCGGGAAGCAGCAGCAGGCTGCCCCGGCGCCTACTCCTCCCCCCTGCAGCCTGAAGGACGTCCGGCTGCGTTGCTAGGGGGAGGAGGAGACTACCTTCCGGGTCCAGGGCAGCCTGGAGGAAGGTAAGCCGGGGGGGGGGGAGGTGTCTGCGGCGGTGTCGGCGGTGTTGGCGGGTTGCTGCGGTCGGCGATAAGAAGCCCATAGGCTTCTATAGGGTATCGCTAGCTCGAAAATGCGGCAGTAGTGTGTTAGTAAATATGAAAATGCAGTAAAACCCCCGTTTTCGGGGGTTTTACCGCATTTTTGCTTAAGTACATCCTGCCCTTAGCCTTTAATTTTAAAGATTATAACATGTGCCCTTTATTGTACAAATGGTTTATTCGTTAGATGGGCAGAGAGTAGGTGGATCATGGCTGGCATATAGCAAGTAAACACAAATAGTTTATTATTGTGCACACCATGCAGAACGTTTTCCCATCTAGACTTAGGGGGACATTTACTAAGCAGTGATAAGAGCGGAGAAGTTGCATCAACCAATCAGCAGCTCTGTATAATTTCTGGTATGCAAATTATAGATGTTACTTCAGTGCTGATTGGTTGCCATGGGCAACTTCTCCACTGGCTCACTTCTCCGCTCTTATCAGTGCTTAGTAAATGTCCCCCTTAGAAACAAAGCTCATTTCTTTGGCTAAATGGAAAAATGATGAGACGCAGAATTCCTGCACAGGAAAATCCCTTGAACCACAAAATGTGTTTTTTGTTTATTGTAAAACACGAACGCATGCTGCCATGACGATGGGACTATTTTATATGTGGGAGCCTGGGGGTGTAGCTGCATTTGCCCCATTGTGGTCCTGATATAATGTTCTTGGCTGAGCAGGGTGGTCCGCCGCGAGGAGAAGTCTGCTTGTAAATAATAAAAGTGGAAAATACTATTGAACTTGTTTCGCAATTGCCGTCCTGTATTCAACAAACTCCGAAAACCTTTTCATAGTTTGTTTGCAGGAACAGACATCATCTCCAGATGGCGTTAGCTCTATCAGCCCCGCTCCTGTGTATTAGTAAAAGCTTGTGGATCCCTCCGCCTTCAGCGACCCTTTCTGTGCGTGCGTGTGAACTCGCAGTGTAAATGTTCCTCTCTACATATTAGCGGCAAGAGTGTCAGTGTCAGGGGTCTCCGGACGGCTTCAGAGCGGCTGTCCCGCAAATGGAGCAGTACTGAAGTGTTCTGGTACTTTATAATCTGCCGCCATCACTTGCTACGAGTTGGATACTTAATTTTTTGGCGCCAATCAGGGCTGGATAATGAATAGACTTCGACAACCCCCATCCGCAGGGACATTTGTACCGCCATAAGAGAGGCCAAATCAGCTGCTTCTCACCTGAAACTCCAAATAATTTTTTAGACATTGTTGCTGGGAAGATAAGGGAACGGATAATGACATCAGGGCCGTGACTAAGAGTGTGCTCCCGTCACCGCCCCATAGCCCTTGCGTAATCATAAGTGACTCCATCTTTTTTGTATGGTCTTTTACATGTCTGTATGGCGGTATGTAACTATAGGGTTAATGATTTGTTTTCAACATAGCATATAAGTTGTGATACCTCTGTAAGGAACCGTGGATGGTTAAGTAGACCCACCATAAACACCTCGCTCCCGGCTAGCAGCAGCGTGCCTGGGTGACACTCCGCCTGCTGCAGCACGCTCCATCCAGATAGATACCAAACACCTGAAGTGTCCATTGGCGACTCCTATATCAGACACTGAGGGGCTCTGGGCATTACATCTGTGTATCCTGAGATATAGGGGCCTTGACGTTCCCCATTATGTAATGTCTACAGCAGGCATGTCCAAACTGTGGCCCTCCAGCTGTTGTGTAACTACATATCCCAGCATGCCCTGACACAGTTTTGCTGTCAGTGAATACTAAAGCTGTGTCAGGGCATGCTGGGATGTGTAGTTTCTCAACAGCTGGAGGGCCGCAGTCTGGACATGCCTGGTCTACAGCAAAGTACAAGACTAATACTTGATAATTGATATGCACTAGTATTATGGACCTGTCTTTCACTGGGTAGCTAGCTATGGTGCCTGGTGGTTTTTCTGTTCCTCTGCCTTTTGTACCCCCTATCCGTCTCTACCCCTATTCCCTGTCTGAGTACTGCGGAGCCTGGAGCACTACAACCCCCAGCATTGACTGCTGAGTATGCAGATGTTACGCTCTCTCTATATAAGGATACAGCCCAGGAAGTGAGTGGCCTGGCAAAGAAAACTATGCATCCTCCAGCTCCTGGGGAAACACAGGTCCCAGCAAGCCCTGTCAGGGTCACCCAGTACATAGCACAGATTACATTGCTGCTCAGTGGGTGGTACTGCTGGCTGGCAGCTCAGGGGTCCTCCTCTCCCCTAATGCCCAAATCTGGGAGAGACTAATGCCTTGGAGAGAGATAAAGTATACGGAGATAAAGTACTAGCCAACTAGCTCCTAACTGTCATTTTTCAACACACAGCCTGTAACATGACAGCTACGAGCTGATTGGCTGGTAGTTAATCTCCCTCCACTTTATCACTCCCCAAGACTTTTAGTGCCAGATGTACTAAGCCTTGAAAAATGATAAAGTGGAGAGAGATAAAGTACCAACCAATCAGCTCCTAACTGCCACGCTACCTGCCTGTGCACAAGGGTTTGGTCTGACTGTTTTTATTCTCAAAAAATGACAGAAAATCCCCTGAACACCACATTGTGTCATTGCTTCCATCCTTATTGTATTTATACTGTTCAATAAAATAAAATGGGATTCAGACTGTATAACGCTAAACTTCCTCTGTGCGAAGCCGTGTCAGGACCTGCCAGCCAGCGAGGGGTTAATGTTTCACAGCGATATAACTAGGAGAACATGTTTACTTATTCGCCTGTTGCCTCATATAACCCATTCTCAACATTTTTGCTGAAATCTTGGAGCCTTCCCAAGTCTGGTGCGGAGCAGCTGTAACTCCAAGCGCGCCTGAGAAAGGGACAGCGCTAAGGGTGACCCGAGACACGGGGGTGATGTTACCACGGGTGACGAGGAACCAGGACAGGTGACACTATTCACTAACATGTGAAATTATTGGGGAGTCTGTGGAAGCGTGGAGATTATCTCAGGGGCACAGATCCATCACATCCGGTAATAAGAGACACGTCTGGTACTCTGAGCGTTATCACACATGTGTAGTAGTTATAGTATCATAGTGAGGATTTATTAACATCCTATACACGTGATCTGTGTTATATACTGTAATAGTATACACACTCCCATCCATACATACATACATACATGCATACATACATACATACATACATATATACATTCATACAGTATATTATGGGGTGTATTATAACAGTGCGATAAGGCTAAATACTATACTATCTTAGGGTTGGAATTGGGTGACTGGCGGTCAGTATACAGACACCGGGATCCTGGCCGCTAGATTTGCGGCGGAGGGGGGTCAAGCGCAACGAAGCCTCTTGCAGGTGCTGTCCCCGCCACAGGTTGTATTCCCACTCTGTGGGTGTCGTGGCATGCCGACTGTCGGGATTGAAACCGGTCGGAATTCATGCGTCGGTATACTGACCGGCGGAATCCCAACCGCCGGTAACATGACTACATCCCCTATATTATAATAATTAGAATAATAATATGTGTAAAGTTATATCAATTGGAACTATAGTATAACAGTGAATATTTTACTGTATCCAGGACAAATAATTGGTGATAAATATTGTATACTGGTGCTGAATACTGTACACTAGAACTAGATATAGATCGTTATATAATTTAGGAGATATATTTTAACTAGTTATATAATTTAGGCAGGGCAACAGTATTTTAACATTGGGGCTGATGGAGCTTCAGCTCCAGGCCTGCACATAAAAATAGGCCCATCATCATTTGTTTCTCCACGCGTTTCGCCCTTACCCGGCTTCATCAGGTGCATGAGCTCAATGAAGGGGATCCTCTCATAAATGGGGGCTCTCCTGCAGATCTGCTCATCTGCGTCATGCATGATCAGGTCAATGACTTCCTGCATCCAGGTGGTTCCTGAAATCCAGACGGGACACAACATTCACAGAGGATTAATAAACCTTAAGTACTGAAATCCCTTCGTTGCAAAATACCATTCTGCTTCCAATAAACACATGGGGCTGATGCCAGAGAGCGGAGGGGAAAAAGAGAGAGAGAACGGAGACATCACGGGAAAATATATAAAGGACAAAGCTGTGACAAAGCTTTAGCAGCCTGTCCCTCACCCGGGAACAGCACAGATGGGAGTCTTATAGCGTTGTATATTCTAGAGTACACGGATGAGGTCTTGTAGTATTTCTACATCTACCGCTTAAGTATAACTCATTGTTTATAATGTTTATTTAACTCAGATTTCGCCTTCCAACCACAACACTTATACATCAATACAGTGGCGTAAGTTTTTCCCAGTTGCCCGGAGGCAAGAAAAATATTGGTGCCCCCTCCCCTATATATCATCCGTGAGCCAATTACATGCCGTTTTGAGATCCAAGTAACACAGAGTAAAACCGAACCCGCTCATCTCTAATTCTAACTATATGAAGCTACTACAAAACCATTGCAACTAGGCAGATCTATGTAGGGGTCCAGCCACACACTACATAGATCTGCTCAGTCACTCACAATGCTGATTATTTCTCTGACAATTGATTTGCAAGTGTCATATCCAGGATTAGAACCCACAACCTATTACACTGGAAGCATGCACTTTACTGATGGAGATATCTGCTCTTGCATAGGAAGTATGAGAATTCGAACTATATGAAGTTACGTGTAATTGTCAGAGAAATAGCTTCATAAAGTTAGAATTCTCATGTTTTCTTTATAGGAGCAAATAGCTTCATCAGTAAGGTGTCTGCTTCCAGTATATCTATAATAAAGAGGGTGTGATTTGTAAGGTGCAGTGACTAGTGGGGAAGTTGGCTACAGAAGAGATACCGGCTGCTGTCAATTAACTTAATTGATTAATGTCGCTGAACACACAGAACAGGAGGAGAGGTGCCCCCCTGCAAAGCAGGAGCCCGGCGGCAGCTGACTCCGTTGCCTCCCAGAGTTCTGCCTCTGTATCAATATGTTATTCTGCACCAGAGCCTTAGCTAAGCAATATCCACAGGTGTTAGTTGATCTAGACTGTAAGCTCCTATGGTTTGATCTAGAACATAAGCTTCTATTGTTCTCTTAGCCATAGACTTTTGAATGTGAGAGTAAGCTCTTATGGTTCTCATATCCATAGACTATTGATCTAGAGTGTAAGCTTCTAGGGTTGTCATACACAGGACTAGAGATGTGCACCGGACATTTTTCAGGTTTTGTGTTATGGTTTTGGATTCGGTTCCGCGGACGTGTTTTGGATACGGACGCGTTTTGGCAAAACCTCCCTGAAATTTTTTTTGTCGGATTCGGGTGTGTTTTGGAGTCGGGTGTTTTTTTTACAAAAACCCATCAAAAACAGCTTAAATCATAGAATTTGGGGGTCATTTTGATCCCATAGTATTATTAACCTCAATAACCATAATTTCCACTCATTTTCAGTCTATTCTGAACACCTCACACCTCACAATATTATTTTTAGTCCTAAAATTTGCACCAAGGTCGCTGGATGGCTAAGCTAAGCGACCCAAGTGGCCGACACAAACACCTGGCCCATCTAGGAGTGGCACTGCAGTGTCAGGCAGGATGGCAGATTTAAAAAATAGTCCCCAAACAGCACATGATGCAAAGAAAAAAAGAGGGGCACCAAGGTAGCTGTGTGACTAAGCTAAGCGACCCAAGTGGCCGACACAAACACCTAGCCCATCTAGGAGTGGCACTGCAGTGTCAGGCAGGATGGCAGATTTAAAAAATAGTCCCCAAACAGCACATGATGCAAAGAAAAAAAGAGGGGCACCGAGGTAGCTGTGTGACTAAGCTAAGCGACCCAAGTGGCCGACACAAACACCTGGCCCATCTAGGAGTGGCACTGCAGTTTTCTAGCGAGAGGATGAGTGCTTCCATCCTCATGTGAATCTGAACCACTAGCCATGAACATAGGCCAGGGTCTCAGCCGTTCCTTGCCACTCCGTGTCGTAAATGGCATATTGGCAAGTTTACGCTTCTCATCAGACGCTTTTAATTTTGATTTTTGGGTCATTTTACTGAACTTTTGTTTTTTGGATTTTACATGCTCTCTACTATGACATTGGGCATCGGCCTTAGCAGACGACGTTGATGGCATTTCATCGTCTCGGCCATGACTAGTGGCAGCAGCTTCAGCACGAGGTGGAAGTGGATCTTGATCTTTCCCTATTTTACCCTCCACATTTTTGTTCTCCATTTTTTAATGTGTGGAATTATATGCCAGTAATATATCAATAGCAATGGCCTACTGTACCGTACTGCTATATATTATATACTGGTGGTCAGCAAAATTATGCACTGTCCTCCTACTAGATATACTGCGCACAACTAAAATGCACCACAGGTATGGATGGATAGTATACTTGACGACACAGAGGTAGGTAGAGCAGTGGCCTACTGTACCGTACTGCTATATATTATATACTGGTGGTCAGCAAAATTATGCACTGTACTCCTACTATATATACTGCGCACAACTAAAATGCACCACAGGTATGGATGGATAGTATACTTAACGACACAGAGGTAGGTAGAGCAGTGGACTACTGTACCATACTGCTATATATTATATACTGGTGGTCAGCAAAATTCTGCACTGTCCTCCTACTATATATACTGCGCACAACTAAAATGCACCACAGGTATGGATGGATAGTATACTTGACGACACAGAGGTAGGTAGAGCAGTGGCCTACTGTACCGTACTGCTATATATTATATACTGGTGGTCAGCAAAATTATGCACTGTACTCCTACTATATATACTGCGCACAACTAAAATGCACCACAGGTATGGATGGATAGTATACTTGACGACACAGAGGTAGGTAGAGCAGTGGACTACTGTACCATACTGCTATATATTATATACTGGTGGTCAGCAAAATTCTGCACTGTCCTCCTACTATATATACTGCGCACAACAACTAAAATGCACCACAGGTATGGATGGATAGTATACTTGACGACACAGAGGTAGGTAGAGCAGTGGCCTACTGTACCGTACTGCTAAATATTATATACTGGTGGTCAGCAAAATTATGCACTGTCCTCCTACTGTATATACTGCGCACAACAACTAAAATGCACCACAGGTATGGATGGATAGTATACTTGACGACACAGAGGTAGGTAGAGCAGTGGCCTACTGTACCGTACTGCTATATATTATATACTGGTGGTCAGCAAAATTATGCACTGTCCTCCTACTATATATACTGCACACAACAACTAAAATGCACCACAGGTATGGATGGATAGTATACTTGACGACACAGAGGTAGGTAGAGCAGTGGACTACTGTACCGTACTGATATAATACTGGTGGTCACTGGTCAGCAAAATTCTGCACTGTCCTCCTACTATATACTACAATGCAGCACAGATATGGAGCGTTTTTCAGGCAGAGAACGTAGATATTTTCAGCACACTGAGCACAGATATTTGCAAGCACACTGAGCACAGATATTTGCAGCACACTGAACACAACTGACAGAACGCTGCACATCCTCTCCCTATCATCTCTAATGCACGAGTGAAAATGGCGGCGACGCGCGGCTCCTTATATAGAATACGAATCTCGCAAGAATACGAGAGCGGGATGATGACGTTCGGGCGCGCTCGGGTTAACCGAGCAAGGCGGGAGGATTCGAGTCTGCCTCGGAACCGTGTAAAATGGGTAAGTTCGGGGGGGTTCGGATCCCGAGGAACCGAACCCGCTCATCTCTACACAGGACCTGTAAATATGTTGTCCTGCAGATAGCAGTCACCCACCTGATTTGGGATAGGTGTCCAACAAAACATCTCCGTCTCTCGCCTGGAAGTTCCAGATTTCCTCCCAGTTCTCAGCAATACATTCAGCTACAGCCATTCCCTGGACGTCAGCTAGCTTCCTCTGAATCATGGCACCTGGGTAGGCGATGGGTGAAGCTCTGGGTGGGTGAGTGGTGACTGCCTCTGACTGTGTCTTACTGCAAGTACCAGCCAAGAAGAGAGAGCGTGTATCTGCCGGAGTCATGTCCCAGGCTCAGGGAGGGGCCACACAGCTAATACAGAGCCAATAAATGTCCGAATAAAATCCAGTCAGCAGAAAAGACACAGAGGCAACACAGCAATGCACTAATGCCCAGATTTATCAAGCCTTGGAGAGTGGTAAATAGCACGGTGATAAAGTACCAGACAATCAGCTCCTAACTGCCATGTTACAAGCTGGGTTTGAAAACTGACAGCTATGAGCTGATTGGCTGGCACTTTATCACCATGCTATTTATCATCACTCTCCAAGGCTTGATAAATCTGGGCCTAGGGCTGCAACTGTAACATACATGCATATCCACATCACCAGCTCTAGAGACATCTACAGATGCTTGCAAAATTATTCACCCCCCGCTCCCACTTCAAATGACACACAGATTGTTCCAGGCAGAATTATTATTGTGTCCCGATAGGCTGTTAAAGTACATTTTCACTCTCATAATTCATTATGTGTCTGTAGGTTTTTTTTTATTTTTATAAAACTTGAAAATTGCTGCTTGCATAAGTATTCAACCCCGTGCAGCCTGGTACTTGGGGGCCTATTTACTAAGCCTTGGATGGAGGTATGGTGAATGGAGATAAAGTACCAACCAACCAAACAGCTTCTAACTGTTATTTTTCAAACCCAGCCTGTGACATGACCATTAGCAACTGATTGGCTAGTACTACCAATTGGCTGGCATCTGCTAATTATCACATATGAATACCATGAATGCTTACCATACCTACAGGTATGACTAGTGGGACAACAATTACCAGCAAGCTGTATTGCATCTGCTAATTATCACATATGAATACCATGAATGCTTAGCTATAGGTATGGATAGTGTATTTATTATTTGAAAATTTAAGAAGGTTTTATTATAAGTTATTTTGGGGATGTGTGATGTTTTCATCCCCACACACTATTTGTTTGTGTAAGTTTTATTGCTTCAAATGGGTGATGGGCTAGGGGTGGGTCCAATCAATCAATGTGCTTATATACACATGCTTGTTGGTATTGATATTAGTGTGTAGTCTAGCTGAATCAGCTTAGCTGAATCAGTTTGGGATGAAAATTTCAAAGGATGAATGTTTCTAAGGATGTCGTCTGTGACCTATACTGGACTTAAACTGGACTTAAACTGGACTTAAACTTAAAGGAAATAACAAACAAATGCGGAAAAAAACCAACACAATCCAACAACACTTGGCTGGTATCTACAAATGTATATGTTCACTTCTAATATTCTCCAATCCTCACTTACTCAGGAACTATACATTCACTTTCTGCAAAAAACACCTGCAATGTAACTTTAACTCGGACCCTGAAAATACCTGGAACACAAATGCTTCACTAAGAAGCATAGTTAATGAAGTAACACTGACTTGCTGTTTGGTTACACTGTGTAATTTTACATCTAACATCAGCGAAAAATTTGACTTACTGTTAACCTGCAGACATTAACCTCATTTTAAATACTTGCAAATCATATTTATTTCTGCAATTTCACTGCTCTCTCATTCATCCACCACTCCTCCTATTCTCATTTTACTACCACTATTTACCCCATCCACACTATGGACAGGCTGGCAACATCCCCCATTAATCCTTGTCTTCCTAATCCCCTGGTACCACCTCTATCCTTCTCTCCCAGGGCGGGATGTACTAAAGAAAAAAGCGGTAAAACCCCCGTTTTCTGAGGTTTTACCGTATTTTCAAATGTACTATCACCCGACCGCTGCATTTTCGATGATGAGGGCATTGCCATCTCTGGATGGTGATACCCTATAGAATCCTATGGGCTTGTTTTCGCCGGCCGCCGCAACCTGCCGCAGACGCCAATCTCCCTTTCCCCTGGCATACCTTCCTCAAGGAAGCCTGGACCCGGAAGGTAAACTCCTCCTCCCCCCCCCAAGCAACGCAGCCGGAGGTCCTTCCGGCTGCAGGGGGAAGGAGGAGGCACCGGGGACAGCCTGCTGCCTACTTCCTGGCAGGGGAGCAGGTGAAGATCCCGGGGAGGTGACGGAGACCCCCCGCACACCACCTCACAGGTATTGCGGGGGGCCTCCGTCACCGCATTGCGCTATTGATCGCATATGTTAGTACATATGCAATCAACATCGCTGCAATGCACGGCGAGGGGCAGCAATGTATCTTAATACATCCCGCCCCCAGTCTCCTACATCTCATCCTTTCTCCTCTGTCAACCATCCTCCCCTCTGCCTCCCTTCCCCTCCTCTTCTGTTTCCCCATTGCAACTTACTTCTGCCCCTTCACAGGCTCTCTACCCCACCACTCAACCCTGCTCTCTCCCTCCTCTGCCTGTCACCTCTCCTCCACCACTATCATTCTGTACTCCCTCCCTGCCTCACTCCTGCAGTCACCTCACCTCTCCTCCACCAGTATCATACTGCACTCCCTCCCAGCCTCACTCCTGCAGTCACCTCACCTCTCCTCCACCAGTATCATACTGCACTTCCTCCCTGACTCACTCCTGCAGTCACCTCACCTCTCCTCCACCACTATCATTCTGCACTCCCTCCCTGCCTCACTCCTGCAGTCACCTCACCTCTCCTCCACCAGTATCATACTACACTCCCTCCCTGCCTCACTCCTGCAGTCTCCCTTCCTAGCCAAGGCCCCAACACCATCATTACACCCTCTTTATCCCTTCCTTCCACATTAATCTTACCTCAACGCTACAGCAATCCTGATAATCTCATTCACGTCTTTCCCACAAACTCCTACCCCCTATCCTGTGCACTCTGGAATGCCAGATCTGTTTGCAACAAACTGTCCCCAATCATGACCTTTTCATATCCAACTCCCTGCACCTCCTGGCCATTACAGAAACATGGATTACTCCCTATGACACCACTTCTCCTGCTTCTCTCTCTGCTGGGGGCCTCACATTCTCACTCCCCCCCACCCCCCGACCCGGGGGTCGCCATGGGGATAGTGTTGGGATCCTTTTACCCTCTACCTACACATACCAACTTATACCTCCAGAACCATCCCTTACATTCTCTACATTTGAGGTCCATGCGATACGCCTCTACCAACCTACTAATCTTTGAGTTGCTGTCATTTACCGTCCACCTGGCATTTCCTCCAAATTCCTCAACAACTTTGCTTCCTGGCTACCTCACTTCCTCTCTTCTGACATTCCCTCCATTATCCTAGGTGATTTCAACATCCCTATCGATAACCCCACACAATCCCCTGCCTCTAAACTCCTTAACCTTACCTCTTCACTTGGTCTCTCCCAGTGGACCACCTCACCCTCCCATGTGAACGGGAGCTCACTGGATCTGGTTTTCACTCACCGCTGTGATATTTCTGATTTCTCCAATTCCCTTTTTCCCCACTCTGACCACCACCTGCTCTCTTTCAACTTATCTATCTCTGCTCCCCCATCTCTCCCTCCTAAGACTACCATCACTAAGCGTAACATTGAGGCTATTGACACCTCATCCGTATCCTCCCTGTTTTACTCACTTCTCTCTCCTCTTCTCTCTCTCACATGCCCTGAACATAGGTGTGTGCAAGGGGGGTGCCTGGTGCGCACAGGCACCACCTAATGTCCCAATCACATACTCCTGCTACAGATTACGGTCCCTATCCCCATCTCAACCCCCCGCATGGCGAATGGTCAGAACTGCGGCACTACCCACCTGCAGCCACCTGCGTTAATCTCAGATATCGCGCCACTGCCCCGATGACGTCACAACGTGCGTACGTAGGGCTGAGCGCATTCTTCTCCTGCTCTACACCATCGCTACAGATGACTCTGAGGAGGAGGATCTGCTTGTTCCTTCCAGTTGTGAGTGTGTGAGTGAGCCATGCATAAACTGCTGCAGCCTGCAAGGGGGGAGGGGGCAGACTGGGGCAGTTTGAATAGCAAAGACCTATAATAAATTATTAATAATTCAGTTAAGGGATGCTAAAATACCCAGAGTGAATGAGGAGGATGAGGGGGGGGGGGGAAGGTCAGTCTGAGAGACAGTGATGGGTGGGAGGCTGAGAGACTGTAATGGGTGGTAGGCTGAAAGGCACAGAGTGAAGGGAGCGAAGCTGAGTGACAAAGTGAGGAGGATTGTGAGAGATGCAGGCAGTAGCGTGGCTGAGAGACGACGCAGGGAGGAGATGATGGCGTGGCTGAGAGACACACAGGGCCGACCCAACACATACGTGAGGTAAAAGGCTGCGTTGAGTGCTGGAGTGGATAGGGTGCTGCGTCCATGCTGCAGGAGTCGGTCTCGGAGCAGTCAGACAGAAAGCAACATACTCAGGGTGGACAGTACCGAGGGGGGCGGGGGGGGGGGGGGGGGAGGTTACACGGCCGGGAAGAATATGGAAGCTCCGCTGGGCGCTGTGATTCTGCTGTCCTGCTCCCGGTCTGAGGTGAGTGCCCTCATGTGTACTTTGCCAAGTGTGTATCTGCAGCTGCACTGACAAGCACAGACCATGGATACTGCACCTCACACAGATAGGGGAACAGGCCATAGCTAACTTCAACAAGGAACTGGTGTCCACTTTCAACCCTGCCTTAGTCACCCACTATCTCCCTGTCACCCCTGCCTCAGTCAACCACTATCTCCCTGTCACCCCTGCCTCAGTCAACCACTATCTCCCTGTCACCCCTGACTCATCAGTCCCCCACTATCTACCTATCACCCCTGCCATCCACTATCTACCTGTCACCCCTGCCTCATCAGTCCCCCACTATCTACCTGTCACCCCTGCCACCCTGTTACCCACTATCTGTCATCCCTGCCTCCCCAATTATATACTCTCCCTATACCACTGGGGGTATAATTGTGCGACCACACCCCTTTTGCGGTGCGCACATTCTGTGCACACTGTCCCTTTAAGAGGTTTATCCTATCAAGGGACTCAAAATTTTGATTCACTTACCCCCAAAACATAACACCCGACATGGCTGACAGACGATGAAGAGAGAATATGATGGTGTGGCTGAGAGACACAGGGAAGGGATGATGGTGTGGCTGAGAGAGCAGATGGAAGGAGGTGACACGAGTCTTGTTGAACCTTGGTTGTATGGTGATGACATTGGTTTTATTCCCACACAAACAGGCATCTTGCAGACCATGTGATATCCTACATGAATTGTGAATACTGACTGAAGACGCTGTCTGCCCAGGGAGGATACATTTCTTTTGAGGTTCCCTGTTGTGAGAAACCATCATATAGGTAAGGTGCATATGGAATAAAAAGGAATGCCAGTAGGCGGTGCTGGACACGCCTGATGGGCGGTACTACACACGCCCAATAGGTGATGCTGGACATACTGCTCCGACGGTGCACCCCCTAATAAAATGTGCTGCGCACACCTATAGCCCTGAACAAGGCATATCCCTATACAATGCATCTCTTACTTCTGCCCTTGACTCTGTTGCTCCGCCAACCACTATTCACCCTCGCAGATCAACACTTCAACTCTGGCACACCAAATGCACCAGATGTCTTCAAAAATGCTCACGTACTGCCAAGCGACAGTGGAGGAAATCACGCTCTAAGGCAGACTTCCTCCATTTCAAATTTATGCTCTCATCCTTCAGTGCTGCCCTTTCCCTCACTAAACAATCATACTTCAAAATTCTCATCTCTACCCAGTCTTCCAACCCCCGGCACCTCTTTGTCACTGCTCACTCCCTCCTCTGCCCACCACCACCTCCTCTCCCTTCCTCATTGTCTGCTCTTGACTTTGCCACTTATTTCACATCCAAGATTGACTCCATACGTCAGGATATCACATCCCACCAGACCAGCAACCAGCCACCACCCATCCCTTGCCACCCCTCCCCTTCCCTCTTACCAACTCTGACATCTTTCTCCCATGTATATGGTGAGGAAATCATGGCCCTCATTCATTCCTACTCCACCACAACCTCCCCACTTGACCCTATCCCTTCCCACCTCCTCCGCTCCCTCTCTCCTTCTGCCTGTTCCCATCTTACCCACCTTCTTAATCTCTCCCTCTCTTCAAGCACTGTCCCCTCTGCCTTCAAGCATGCTCTTGTCTCCCCTATTCTTAAAAAACCTACCCTTGATCCAAACACTCTCTCCAACTATCGACCCATCTCTCTCTTCCCTTTTGCCTCCAAACTTCTTAAGCGTATTGTCTATAATCACCTTATTTCCTTTCTTTCCTCTCACTCACTGCTTGACCCATTCCACTGAAAATGCCCTCACAAAAGTCTGCAATGACCTCCATGCAGCCAAATCTAAGGGCCACTACTCTCTGCTTATTCTTCTTGACCTCTCTGCTGCTTTTGACATTGTGGACCACCCTCTCCTTCTGCAAATCCTTCACTCTCTTGGTCTGCGTGATACTGCCCTCTCCTCGCTGTGCTCCAACCTCTCTGATTGTTCCTTCTCTGTCTCCTCTCATGACACTACCTCCCTCCCAGTTCCATTAACTGTTGGTGTCCCCCAAGGCTCTGTTCTTGGTCCTCTCCTTTTCTCTCTCTATACGTCCTCTTTAGGTGAACTCATTAGTTCTTTTAACTTCCAATATCACCTCTATGCTGATGACACTCAAATCTACCTTTCCTCCCCTGATCTCTCCATGGCTCTCCTCACTCGTACCTCCAACTCTCTTTCTGCTACCTCTTCCTGAATGTTCCAATGCTTTCTTAGACTCAACATGTCTAAGACTGAGCTGATCATCTTCCCACCCTCCCGCATAACCTCACCTGTCTTGGCGTAATCCTTGACTCATCCCTCTCCTTTAAAACACACATTTAGCACATCTTACAAACCTGCCATTTTCATCTCAAAAACATTTCCAGAATCAGACCTTTTCTCACCCAGGATGCCACTAAGATCATTATTCACTCACTGATTATTTCCAGACTAGATTACTGTAATCTCCTCCTGACTGGCATTCCTGACAAACACCTCTCTCCACTCCAATCTATCCTCAATGCTGCTGCCCGGCTCATCTTCCTCACCAAACCCACTACATCCACCTCCCCTCTCCTACAAGCCCTTCACTGGCTTCCCTTCCCTTTCAGAATCCAATTCAAACTTCTCACACTCACAAAGCCCTCACCCACTCCTCTCCCATCTACATCTCTGACCTTATCTCCCTTTAAACTTCCACCCGTCCTCTTCGCTCTGCTAATGCACACCGGCTCTCCTGTCTTCTGATTACTTCCTCCCACTCCTATCTCCAAGATTTTTCACGTGCTGCTCCCATTCTCTGGAATTCTTTACCTCTCCCCCTCAGATTCTATGGAACTTCAAATGGGCTCTTAAGACCCACTTCTTTACCAAACTCAGCCAAATATCATCCTAACCCTCTGTCCCATGCTCGGTCTACCCCATCTGTGTCACCCCTGTCTGTCTGCCCCTCCCCTTTAGAATGGAAGCTCTCATGAGAAGGGCCCTCTTCCCTCATGTGCTTATCCTTTTCTTACTTTAATAATCCTCAACTGCCCAAATCCTGCAGTTATTTGGCCACCTGGAACTTATCTCTATGTCGTTTACTGGTGTAGTCATGCTTAGTTACCCTGTACTTGTCCTATATTGTCTTCAACTGTAAGTCACTGTTTTTCTGTTTTGATTATGTACATATATACTCTGTAATGGGGCGCTGCGGAAGCCTTGTGGCACCATATAAATAAAGGATAATAATAATACAGCTAAAATCACAGAATTTGGAGGTAATTTTAAACCTACGGTATTTATAACCTCAATAGCATTCATTTCCACTCATTTCCAGTCTATTCTGAACACCTCACACCTCACAAGATTCTTTTTAGGCCAAAAGGTTGCACTGAGGTGGCTGTATGACTAAGCTAAGCGACACAAGTGTGCGTCACAAACACCTGGCCCATCTAGGAGTGGCACTGCAGTGTCAGACAGGATGGCACTTAAAAAATCGGCCCCAAACAGCACCTCATGTAAAGAAGTACAAGGGGTGCACTGAGGTAGATGGATAGCTAAACTAAGTGACACAAGTGTGTGGCACAAACACCTGGCCCATCTAGGAGTGGCACTGCAATGGCAGACAGGATGGCACTTAAATAAACTAGGCCCCAAACAGCACATCTTGCCAAGAAGTAGAAGAGGTGCAATGAGGTAGCTGTGTGACAAAGCAAAGCGACACTAGTGTGCGGCACAAACATCTGGCCCATCTAGAAGTGGCACTGCAATGGCAGACTGGCTCTTAAAAAAACTAGGCCCCAAACAGCACATCATGCAAAGAAGAAAAAGAGGTGCAATGAGGTAGCTGTATGACTAAGCTAAGCGATACAAGTGTGCGGCACAAACACCTGGCCCATCTAGGAGTGGAACTGCAACGCCAGACAGGATGGCACTTAAAAAAACTAGTCCCCAAACAGCACATCATGCAAAGAAGAAAAAGAGGTGCAATGATTTAGCTGGATGGCTAAGCTAAGAAACACAAGTGTGCAGTACAATCACCTGGCCCATCTAGGAGTGGAACTGCAATGGCAGACAGGATGGCACTTAAAAAAACTAGGGCCCAAACAGCACATCATGCAAAGAAGAAAAAGAGGTGCAATGAGGAGGCTGTATGACTAAGCTAAGTGACACAAGTGTGCGGCACAACACAACATAGGACGTGTTGGAATTTGCCCAGATGTAATATACGCACAATATTGGTGGCACAGGAGAGCGTACCCCTAAACCACACACACACACGGCAAAGCCTGTAAAATGAATTTGGATAATAACAACCCTTTTATTTTGAGCTATTATAATAATATGCAGCACAGGCGAGCGTACCCCTACACCACACAGGGCAAACCCTGTAAATTTGGATAATAATATAAGTAATGTATATAACCCTTTTATTTGGAGTAAATAATATACAGCACAGGACACCACTACTGGACTTATGGCAGCACAAGATACCACCACTGGACTGATGCAGCACAAGACAGCACCACTGGACTGGATTTATACGGCAGTACCCCTGGACTTATACGGCAGTATTCCTGGAATTGAACGGCAGCGTCAGACAGGATGGCACTTTAAAAAACTAGTCCCCAAGTAGCACATGATGCAAAGAAGAAATAGAGGTGCAAGATGGAATTGTCCTTGGGCCCTCCCACCCACCCTTATGTTGTATAAACAGGACATGCACACTTTAACAAACCCATAATTATTTCAGCCACAGGGTCTGCCACACGACTGTGGCTGAAATGACTGGTTTGTTTGGGCCCCACCAAAAAAGAAGCAATCAATCTCTCCTTGCACAATCTGGCTCTACAGAGGCAAGATGTTGACCTCATCCTCAACCACCGATTCCTCACCCCTTTCAGTGTGTGCCTTCTCCTCCTCACAGAGTATTAATTCGTCCCCACTGGAATCCACCATCACAGGTCCCTGTGTACTTTCTGGAGGCAATTGCTGGTAAAGGTCTTCCTGGAAGAATTTATAATTAATATTGATGAACATCATCTTCTCCACATTTTGTGGAAGTAACCTCCTACGCCGATTGCTGACAAGGTTACCGGCACTAAACACTCTTTCGAGTACACACTGCATGGGGGGCAACTTAGGTAAAATAAAGCCAGTTTGTGCAAGGGCCTCCAAATTGCCTCTTTTTCCTGCCAGTATGACATGCCTACTTGTATAATCCTCCACCATTCTTTCAATGGCGATAGAATCATATGCAGTGACAGTAGACGACATGTCAGTAATCGTTGGCAGGTCCTTTAGTCCGGACCAGATGTCAGCATACGTTCCTGACTGCCCTGCATCACCGCCAGTGGGTGGGCTAGGAAATGTTATCCTTTTCCTTGCAGCCCCAGTGGTTGGAGAAATTGAAGGAGGAGCTGTTGACGAGTCACATTCCGCTTGAGTTGACAAGTGTCTCACCAGCAGGTCTTTGAACCTCTGCAGACTTGTGTCTGCCGGAAAGAGAGATACAACGTAGGCTTTAAACCTAGGATCGAGCACGGTGGCCAAAATGTAGTGCTCTGATTTCAACAGATTGACCACCCGTGAATCCCGGCAAAGTGAATGAAGGGCTCCATCCACAAGTCCCACATACTTTTTTTAAATCAGGTATTTTTTATTGAAAGGTTTCACAAATTTCAATACAAAAAAACCCCGTCAACAACAATAACATAACATAAACAAAATAAAATAAAATGCCATCAATAAACATACACATTCAAAAGCGAATCTATATGTGTGCCTTATGTCAAACATTTTCGCCTTGTTGCTCATACATTGGGAGTAGACATTATCAAATGTGCTTGTCGACAATAATACAAGTAAACCAAAGAGATGTGCACCGGAAATTTTTCGGGTTTTGTGTTTTGGTTTTGGATTCGGTACAGTGGCCGTGTTTTGGATTCGGATGCATTTTGGCAAAACCTCCCTGAAATTTTTTTGTTGGATTCGGGTGTTTTTTTTTTTTCAAAAAACCCTCAAAAACAGCTTAAATCGTAGAATTTGGGGGTCATTTTGATCCTATAGTATTATTAACCTCAATAACCATAATTTCCACTCATTTCCAGTCTATTCTGAACACCTCACACCTCACAATATTATTTTTAGTCCTAAAATTTGAACCGAGGTCGCTGGATGACTAAGCTAAGCGACCCAAGTGGGCGGCACAAACACCTGGCCCATCTAAGAGTGGCACTGCAGTGTCAGACAGGATGGCACTTAAAAAAATTGTCTCCAAACATCACATGATGCAAAGATAAATAAAAAAAAAAGAGGCGCAAGATGGAATTGTCCTTGGGCCGTCCCACCCGGGCCGTCCCACCCACCCTTATGCAGTATAAACAGGACATGCACACTTTAATAAACCCATCATTTCAGCCACAGGGTCTGCCACACGATTGTGACTGAAATGACTGGTTGGTTTGGGCCCCCACCAAAAAAAGAAGCCATCAATCTCTCCTTGCTCAAACTGGCTCTATAGAGGCAAGATGTCCACCTCATCATCATCCTCCAATTCCTCACCCCTTTCACTGTGTACATCCCCCTCCTCACAGAGTATTAATTTGTCCCCACTGGAATCCACCATCTCAGGTCCCTGTGTACTTTCTGGAGGCAATTGATGGTGAATGTCTCCATGGAGGAATTGATTATAATTAATTTTGATGAACTTCATCTTCTCCACATTTTCTGGAAGAAACCCCGTACGCCGATCGCTGACAAGGTGACCGGCTGCACTAAACACTCTTTCGGAGTACACACTGGAGGGGGGGGCAACTTAGGTAAAATAAAGCCAGTTTGTGCAAGGGCCTCCAAATTGCCTTTTTCCTGCCAGTATAATTACGGGCTGTCTGACGTGGCTACTTGGATGCGGTCACTCATATAATCCTCCACCATTCTTTCAATGGTGACAGAATCATATGCAGTGACAGTAGATGACATGTCAGTAATCGTTGGCAGGTCCTTCAGTCTGGACCAGATGTCAGCACTCGCTCCAGACTGCCCTGCATCACCGCCAGCGGGTGGGCTCGGAATTATTAGCCTTTTCCTCGCAGCCCCAGTTGCGGGAGAATGTGAAGGAGGAGCTGTTGACGGGTCACGTTCCGCTTGAGTTGACAAGTGTCTCACCAGCAGGTCTTTGAACATGTGCAGACTTGTGTCTGCCGGAAAGAGAGATACAACATAGGCTTTAAACCTAGGATCGAGCACGGTGGCCAAAATGTAGTGCTCTGATTTCAACAGATTGACCACCCGTGAATCCTGGTTAAGCGAATTAAGGGCTCCATCCACAAGTCCCACATGCCTAGCGGAATCGCTCCGTTTTAGCTCCTCCTTCAATCTCTCCAGCTGCTTCTGCAAAAGCCTGATGAGGGGAATGACCTGACTCAGGCTGGCAGTGTCTGAACTGACTTCACGTGTGGCAAGTTCAAAGGGTTGCAGAACCTTGCACAACGTTGAAATCATTCTCCACTGCGCTTGAGTCAGGTGCATTCCCCCTCCTTTGCCTATATTGTAGGCAGATGCATAGGCTTGAATGGCTTTTCGCTGCTCCTCCATCCTCTGAAGCATATAGAGGGTTGAATTCCACCTCGTTACCACCACTTGCTTCAGATGATGGCAAGGCAGGTTCAGGAGTGTTTGCTGGTGCTCCAGTCTTCGGCACGCGGTGGCTGAATGACGAAAGTGGCCCGCAATTCTTCGGGACACCGACAGCATCTCTTGCACGCCCCTGTCGTTTTTTTTTTAAATTCGGCACCACCAAATTCAATGTATGTGCAAAACATGGGACGTGCTGGAATTTGCCCACAGATGCACGCACAATATTGGTGGCGTTGTCCGATGTCACAAATCCCCAGGAGAGTCCAATTGGGGTAAGCCATTCTGCGATGATGTTCCTCAGTTTCCGTAAGAGGTTGTCAGATGTGTGCCTCTTATGGAAAGCGGTGATACAAAGCGTAGCCTGCCTAGGAACGAGTTGGCGTTTGCGAGATGCTGCTACTGGTGCCGCCGCTGCTGTTATTGCTGCGGGAGGCAATACATCTACCCAGTGGGCTGTCACAGTCATATAGTCCTGAGTCTGCCCTGCTCCACTTGTCCACATGTTCGTGGTTAAGTGGACATTGGGTACAACTGCATTTTTTAGGACAGTGGTGACTCTTTTTCTTTTCTTTGTATAATGGTTTTTATTGGATTTTAAACAAACAGAAAACCAAAAGCGATAGTACACATTGCATAGGTATCCAAGAGGGGTGATAGAATTGAAAAAACCATCAAAAATCTACATAACACCATAACCGTACAACAGAATGTTCAGTTTGCTAATCGTGTATTACCAAATTTGTCAACAAACAAATAAAGAACAAAGAGGACAACAGATGCAATGACAAAAGAAAGACAAGGAGATAGACAATACAGTGGCACAAATAGGAAAACATAAAGACACGGGCCAGGTTCCACCATAGGAATATTCCTAAAACGGCATAATCAAACATTGATATGTAAAGGTGAGTGAGAAAGTCAATCATAGTCAGGTAGTGTCAGATTGCGGGGAAAGTAATTGTGACATATCTGCAGAGCCATTAATAACCATAGGAAGCCCTCGCCGCTCCCGGAATTCCTCCCATTTCGACCATCTCTCCGGCACCCGAGGAGGCGATATTGAATATACCCCCCCTGCTGTTTCAAATAAGAAATGTTTGTGAGTATTGTTAATAATAGATTGGATGGTGGGTATCGACTGTGATTTCCACAGCTGTACAATTGCAGCCTTGGTGCATATTAGGACATGTCCAGCCACATATCTGTCACGGGATCCGGTCTGAAGATCGACAGTATCTAGGTCGACAATGTTTAGGTCGACCACTATAGGTCGACAGTCACTAGGTCGACATGGATGGAAGGTCGACATGTGCTAGGTCGACATGTCTAAAGGTCGACATGAGTTTTTCAAAAAAAAAATTTTTCATACTTAACGATCCACGTGGACTACGATTGGAACGGTAATCTGTGCCGAGCGAAGCGGTAGCGGAGCGAAGGCACCATGCGAGGGGACGCGGTGCACTAATTTGGGATCCCGGTCACTCTACGAAGAAAACGACACAAAAAATATATCCTCATGTCGACCTTTAGACCTGTCGACCTAGCACATGTCGACCTAGAAACCCTGTCGACCTTCCATCCATGTCGACCTAGTGACTGTCGACCTATAGTGGTCGACCTAAACATTGTCGACCTAGATACTGTCGATTTGATGAACCACACCCATCTGTCACATAGCAGCAGGCTCGGACTGGCCCACAGGGGTACAGGGGAAACCACCGGAAGGCCCCTCTACCTGGGGGGCCCTCCTCCTCTAGGGATCAGGTTCTAGACTGTGCACTTGAGTTATATGTTATACATATGTTACCTTATACTGCACAGGATTATGATGTATTCTCTACAGTACATCGCTGTCATTAATCTGGCACTTTATCATTCATGTACTAGCATTAATTACTATAGAAATTATCAAGGAGTCCAGACCAGGTACTCTATAATAGTTAGCCAAACCTCTGTGGTGGCTGGCCACACCCCCTTTGGAGGATGGCCACACCTGTAATCATGGGCCCCTACCACTGCATACCCCCGGTGGGCCCTTCATGCTCCAGTCCGACACTGCATAGCAGTAAATCAAACGTTGAGTATTGAAATAAAGCAAACAAAGGATTCATTGGTACCTCCATTCCCAGCACCTCCCGCAGAAGGGAGAACACTTCAGTCCACAGCAGCTGCAGAGTCGGGCATTCCCAGAAGATATGCAAAATATTACCCACATGGCCGCAATTTCTCCAGCAAAGCCGGGAAACCGAGGGCCAGATGCTATGAAGCCGCTGCGGGGTAAAGTACGCTCTGTGGCATAATTTATAATACATTTCAGAATGTTGGAGGCATCTAGAAATCTTAAAGCACCTTGAGGAGATGGAGTCCCACTCTTCTTCTCGAAGAACAATAGATAGATCCCTTTCCCATTTCAGCTGCGAGGGACTCTTACCCTGTTTAGCCAGAAGCACAATATACTGATACCATTTGGAAATCCCACCTCCATGTGTAGGAGAAGACAGCCTAGAGTGTAAGGAAGCAGGGAGCGGAGCGGGCCTCACTAATCTACCAGAACAGGAATGGAGCCAGTGGCGTATTTGCAGGTATTTGAAGAAATCCTGTTTTGGTATACCTGAACGGGTTTGTAAGCTAGAGAAGGTCACTAAACCTCCTTCCGAACAGAGATTCCTTTAAATTGCACAATCCCAGCATCTATCCAAGCTAGAGATGAGCGGGTTCGGTTTCTTTGAATCCGAACCCGCAC
Organism: Pseudophryne corroboree; assembly: GCF_028390025.1. Lineage (NCBI taxonomy): Eukaryota > Metazoa > Chordata > Amphibia > Anura > Myobatrachidae > Pseudophryne > Pseudophryne corroboree. Next base: position 14,433,179 of record NC_086451.1, read on the forward strand.
GAACTTCACTTTTTTTTCCACGGGTCCGAGCGACTCGGATCTTCCCGCCTTGCTCGGTTAACCCGAGCGCGCCCGAACGTCATCATGACGCTGTCGGATTCTCGCGAGGCTCGGATTCTATCGCGAGACTCGGATTCTATATAAGGAGCCGCGCGTCGCCGCCATTTTCACTCGTGCATTGAGATTGATAGGGAGAGGACGTGTCTGGCGTCCTCTCCATTAGAATAGAGATAGATAGATTAGATAGAGAGAGATTGTGCAGAGTCGCAGACAGAGTTAGTTTACCACAGTCAGTGACCAGTGCAGTTGCTAGTTAACTTTTATTTAATATAATATATCCGTTCAGTTCTCTCTGCTATATCCGTTCTCTGCCTGAAAAAAAAAACGATACACAGCACAGTCAGTCACACAGTGTGACTCAGTCTGTGTGCACTCAGCTCAGCCCAGTGTGCTGCACAGTCATCAATGTATAAATTAAAAGCTTATAATTAATTGTGGGGGAAACTGGGGAGCACTGCAGGTTGTTAGCAGGAGCCAGGAGTACAATTATATTAATTAACAGTGCACACTTTTGCTGCAGGAGTGGTGACCAGTGCCTGACCACCAGTATAGTATTGTTGTATACTACTAATATCTCTTTAAATATCAACCAGTCTATATTAGCAGCAGACACAGTACAGTGCGGTAGTTCACGGCTGTGGCTACCTCTGTGTCGGCACACGGCAGGCAGTCCGTCCGACCAGAATTGTATTATTTATTATTATATACCTACCACCTAACCGTGGTTTTTTTTTCATTCTTTATACCGTCATAGTGTCATCCTAATTGTTACGAGTATACTACTATCTCTTTATCAACCAGTGTACAGTGCGGTAGTTCACGGCTGTGGCTACCTCTGTGTCGGCACACGGCAGGCAGTCCGTCCGACCAGAATTGTATTATTTATAATTATATACCTACCACCTAACCGTGGTTTTTTTTTCATTCTTTATACCGTCATAGTGTCATCCTAATTGTTACGAGTATACTACTATCTCTTTATCAACCAGTGTACAGTGCGGTAGTTCACGGCTGTGGCTACCTCTGTGTCGGCACACGGCAGGCAGTCCGTCCGACCAGAATTGTATTATTTATTATTATATACCTACCACCTAACCGTGGTTTTTTTTTCATTCTTTATACCGTCATAGTGTCATCCTAATTGTTACGAGTATACTACTATCTCTTTATCAACCAGTGTACAGTGCGGTAGTTCACGGCTGTGGCTACCTCTGTGTCGGCACACGGCAGGCAGTCCGTCCGACCAGAATTGTATTATTTATTATTATATACCTACCACCTAACCGTGGTTTTTTTTTCATTCTTTATACCGTCATAGTGTCATCCTAATTGTTACGAGTATACTACTATCTCTTTATCAACCAGTGTACAGTGCGGTAGTTCACGGCTGTGGCTACCTCTGTGTCGGCACACGGCAGGCAGTCCGTCCGACCAGAATTGTATTATTTATTATTATATACCTACCACCTAACCGTGGTTTTTTTTTCATTCTTTATACCGTCATAGTGTCATCCTAATTGTTACGAGTATACTACTATCTCTTTATCAACCAGTGTACAGTGCGGTAGTTCACGGCTGTGGCTACCTCTGTGTCGGCACACGGCAGGCAGTCCGTCCGACCAGAATTGTATTATTTATTATTATATACCTACCACCTAACCGTGGTTTTTTTTTCATTCTTTATACCGTCATAGTGTCATCCTAATTGTTACGAGTATACTACTATCTCTTTATCAACCAGTGTACAGTGCGGTAGTTCACGGCTGTGGCTACCTCTGTGTCGGCACACGGCAGGCAGTCCGTCCGACCAGAATTGTATTATTTATTATTATATACCTACCACCTAACCGTGGTTTTTTTTTCATTCTTTATACCGTCATAGTGTCATCCTAATTGTTACGAGTATACTACTATCTCTTTATCAACCAGTGTACAGTGCGGTAGTTCACGGCTGTGGCTACCTCTGTGTCGGCAGTCGGCAGGCAGTCCGTCCATCCATAATTGTATTATTATTATAATATATACCACCTAACCGTGGTTTTTTTTTCATTCTTTATACCGTCGTCATAGTGTCATACTAGTTGTTACGAGTATACTACTATCTCTTTATCAACCAGTGTACAGTGCGGTAGTTCACGGCTGTGGCTACCTCTGTGTCGGCAGTCGGCAGGCAGTCCGTCCATCCATAATTGTATTATTATTATAATATATACCACCTAACCGTGGTTTTTTTTGCATTCTTTATACCGTCGTCATAGTGTCATACTAGTTGTTACGAGTATACTACTATCTCTTTATCAACCAGTGTACAGTGCGGTAGTTCACGGCTGTGGCTACCTCTGTGTCGGCAGTCGGCAGGCAGTCCGTCCATCCATAATTGTATTATTATTATAATATATACCACCTAACCGTGGTTTTTTTTGCATTCTTTATACCGTCGTCATAGTGTCATACTAGTTGTTACGAGTATACTACTATCTCTTTATCAACCAGTGTACAGTGCGGTAGTTCACGGCTGTGGCTACCTCTGTGTCGGCCTAACCGTGGTTTTTTTATACCACCTAACCGTGGCAGTCCGTCCATAATTGTATACTAGTAAACTATCCAATCCATCCATCTCCATTGTTTACCTGAGGTGCCTTTTAGTTCTGCCTATAAAATATGGAGAACAAAAAAGTTGAGGTTCCAAAATTAGGGAAAGATCAAGATCCACTTCCACCTCGTGCTGAAGCTGCTGCCACTAGTCATGGCCGAGACGATGAAATGCCAGCAACGTCGTCTGCCAAGGCCGATGCCCAATGTCATAGTACAGAGCATGTCAAATCCAAAACACCAAATATCAGAAAAAAAAGGACTCCAAAACCTAAAATAAAATTGTCGGAGGAGAAGCGTAAACTTGCCAATATGCCATTTACCACACGGAGTGGCAAGGAACGGCTGAGGCCCTGGCCTATGTTCATGGCTAGTGGTTCAGCTTCACATGAGGATGGAAGCACTCAGCCTCTCGCTAGAAAACTGAAAAGACTCAAGCTGGCAAAAGCACCGCAAAGAACTGTGCGTTCTTTGAAATCCCAAATCCACAAGGAGAGTCCAATTGTGTCGTTTGCGATGCCTGACCTTCCCAACACTGGACGTGAAGAGCATGCGCCTTCCACTATTTGCATGCCCCCTGCAAGTGCTGGAAGGAGCACCCGCAGTCCAGTTCCTGATAGTCAGATTGAAGATGTCAGTGTTGAAGTACACCAGGATGAGGAGGATATGGGTGTTGCTGGCGCTGGGGAGGAAATTGACCAGGAGGATTCTGATGGTGAGGTGGTTTGTTTAAGTCAGGCACCCGGGGAGACACCTGTTGTCCGTGGGAGGAATATGGCCGTTGACATGCCAGGTGAAAATACCAAAAAAATCAGCTCTTCCGTGTGGAGGTATTTCACCAGAAATGCGGACAACAGGTGTCAAGCCGTGTGTTCCCTTTGTCAAGCTGTAATAAGTAGGGGTAAGGACGTTAACCACCTCGGAACATCCTCCCTTATACGTCACCTGCAGCGCATTCATAATAAGTCAGTGACAAATTCAAAAACTTTGGGTGACAGCGGAAGCAGTCCACTGACCAGTAAATCCCTTCCTCTTGTAACCAAGCTCACGCAAACCACCCCACCAACTCCCTCAGTGTCAATTTCCTCCTTCCCCAGGAATGCCAATAGTCCTGCAGGCCATGTCACTGGCAAGTCTGACGAGTCCTTTCCTGCCTGGGATTCCTCCGATGCATCCTTGCGTGTAACGCCTACTGCTGCTGGCGCTGCTGTTGTTGCCGCTGGGAGTCGATGGTCATCCCAGAGGGGAAGTCGTAAGCCCACTTGTACTACTTCCAGTAAGCAATTGACTGTTCAACAGTCCTTTGCGAGGAAGATGAAATATCACAGCAGTCATCCTACTGCAAAGCGGATAACTGAGTCCTTGACAACTATGTTGGTGTTAGACGTGCGTCCGGTATCCGCCGTTAGTTCACAGGGAACTAGACAATTTATTGAGGCAGTGTGCCCCCGTTACCAAATACCATCTAGGTTCCACTTCTCTAGGCAGGCGATACCGAGAATGTACACGGACGTCAGAAAAAGACTCACCAGTGTCCTAAAAAATGCAGTTGTACCCAATGTCCACTTAACCACGGACATGTGGACAAGTGGAGCAGGGCAGGGTCAGGACTATATGACTGTGACAGCCCACTGGGTAGATGTATGGACTCCCGCCGCAAGAACAGCAGCGGCGGCACCAGTAGCAGCATCTCGCAAACGCCAACTCTTTCCTAGGCAGGCTACGCTTTGTATCACCGCTTTCCAGAATACGCACACAGCTGAAAACCTCTTACGGCAACTGAGGAAGATCATCGCGGAATGGCTTACCCCAATTGGACTCTCCTGTGGATTTGTGGCATCGGACAACGCCAGCAATATTGTGTGTGCATTAAATATGGGCAAATTCCAGCACGTCCCATGTTTTGCACATACCTTGAATTTGGTGGTGCAGAATTTTTTAAAAAACGACAGGGGCGTGCAAGAGATGCTGTCGGTGGCCAGAAAAATTGCGGGACACTTTCGGCGTACAGGCACCACGTACAGAAGACTGGAGCACCACCAAAAACTACTGAACCTGCCCTGCCATCATCTGAAGCAAGAAGTGGTAACGAGGTGGAATTCAACCCTCTATATGCTTCAGAGGTTGGAGGAGCAGCAAAAGGCCATTCAAGCCTATACAATTGAGCACGATATAGGAGATGGAATGCACCTGTCTCAAGTGCAGTGGAGAATGATTTCAACGTTGTGCAAGGTTCTGATGCCCTTTGAACTTGCCACACGTGAAGTCAGTTCAGACACTGCCAGCCTGAGTCAGGTCATTCCCCTCATCAGGCTTTTGCAGAAGAAGCTGGAGGCATTGAAGAAGGAGCTAACACGGAGCGATTCCGCTAGGCATGTGGGACTTGTGGATGCAGCCCTTAATTCGCTTAACAAGGATTCACGGGTGGTCAATCTGTTGAAATCAGAGCACTACATTTTGGCCACCGTGCTCGATCCTAGATTTAAAGCCTACCTTGGATCTCTCTTTCCGGCAGACACAGGTCTGCTGGGGTTGAAAGACCTGCTGGTGACAAAATTGTCAAGTCAAGCGGAACGCGACCTGTCAACATCTCCTCCTTCACATTCTCCCGCAACTGGGGGTGCGAGGAAAAGGCTCAGAATTCCGAGCCCACCCGCTGGCGGTGATGCAGGGCAGTCTGGAGCGACTGCTGATGCTGACATCTGGTCCGGACTGAAGGACCTGACAACGATTACGGACATGTCGTCTACTGTCACTGCATATGATTCTCTCAACATTGATAGAATGGTGGAGGATTATATGAGTGACCGCATCCAAGTAGGCACGTCACACAGTCCGTACTTATACTGGCAGGAAAAAGAGGCAATTTGGAGGCCCTTGCACAAACTGGCTTTATTCTACCTAAGTTGCCCTCCCACAAGTGTGTACTCCGAAAGAGTGTTTAGTGCCGCCGCTCACCTTGTCAGCAATCGGCGTACGAGGTTACATCCAGAAAATGTGGAGAAGATGATGTTCATTAAAATGAATTATAATCAATTCCTCCGCGGAGACATTGACCAGCAGCAATTGCCTCCACAAAGTACACAGGGAGCTGAGATGGTGGATTCCAGTGGGGACGAATTGATAATCTGTGAGGAGGGGGATGTACACGGTGATATATCGGAGGGTGAAGATGAGGTGGACATCTTGCCTCTGTAGAGCCAGTTTGTGCAAGGAGAGATTAATTGCTTCTTTTTTTGGGGGGGTCCAAACCAACCCGTCATATCAGTCACAGTCGTGTGGCAGACCCTGTCACTGAAATGATGGGTTGGTTAAAGTGTGCATGTCCTGTTTTGTTTATACAACATAAGGGTGGGTGGGAGGGCCCAAGGATAATTCCATCTTGCACCTCTTTTTTCTTTTCTTTTTCTTTGCATCATGTGCTGATTGGGGAGGGTTTTTTGGAAGGGACATCCTGCGTGACACTGCAGTGCCACTCCTAGATGGGCCCGGTGTTTGTGTCGGCCACTAGGGTCGCTAATCTTACTCACACAGCTACCTCATTGCGCCTCTTTTTTTCTTTGCGTCATGTGCTGTTTGGGGAGGGTTTTTTGGAAGGGACATCCTGCGTGACACTGCAGTGCCACTCCTAGATGTGCCCGGTGTTTGTGTCGGCCACTAGGGTCGCTAATCTTACTCACACAGTCAGCTACCTCATTGCGCCTCTTTTTTTCTTTGCGTCATGTGCTGTTTGGGGAGGGTTTTTTGGAAGGGCCATCCTGCGTGACACTGCAGTGCCACTCCTAGATGGGCCCGGTGTTTGTGTCGGCCACTAGGGTCGCTAATCTTACTCACACAGCTACCTCATTGCGCCTCTTTTTTTCTTTGCGTCATGTGCTGTTTGGGGAGGGTTTTTTGGAAGGGACATCCTGCGTGACACTGCAGTGCCACTCCTAGATGGGCCCGGTGTTTGTGTCGGCCACTAGGGTCGCTTATCTTACTCACACAGCGACCTCGGTGCAAATTTTAGGACTAAAAATAATATTGTGAGGTGTGATGTGTTCAGAATAGGCTGAAAATGAGTGTAAATTATGTTTTTTGAGGTTAATAATACTTTGGGATCAAAATTACCCCCAAATTCTATGATTTAAGCTGTTTTTTAGGGTTTTTTGAAAAAAACACCCGAATCCAAAACACACCCGAATCCGACAAAAATAATTCGGTGAGGTTTTGCCAAAACGCGTTCGAACCCAAAACACGGCCGCGGAACCGAACCCAAAACCAAAACACAAAACCCGAAAAATTTCAGGCGCTCATCTCTAATCCAAGCGTCCAGTGCAGTGGCGGAACAAGCAAGCGGTGGGCCCAGGTGCGACAAAATGCTTTGGGCCCCCCCCCCCCATCCAAGCCCACCCCAGGGGCAGTGCGCGCCGTAGGCGCGCGCAAAAATACATAGTGGTGTGGCTTCGTGGGGAAGGGGTGTGGCCACAAAATAATACCAACACAGTAGTCTCCATTATTCAAATTACGCCGCACAGTAGCACCACTACACCAGGTAGAGACCCTTTTACACCTTACAGCGAACAGATTCCTCTTTTTACACATTACAGCAGACAGCGTGCCCTTTTTACACATAACGGCAGACCGCGTGCCCTTGTTACACATTACGGCAGACAGCGTGCCCTTTTTACACATTACAGCAGACAGCGTGCCCTTGTTACACATAGCGGCAGACAGCGTGCCCTTTTTACACATTACGGCAGACAGCGTGCCCTTGTTACACATTACGGCAGACCGCGTGCCCTTGTTACACATTACGGCAGACAGCGTGCCCTTGTTACACATTACGGCAGACAGCGTCCCCATTTTTACACATTACGGCAGACAGCGTGCCCTTGTTACACATTACGGCAGACAGCGTCCCCATTTTTACACATTACGGCAGGCAGATTCCCCATTTTTACACATAGCAGCAGGCAGATTCCCCATTTTTACACATAGCGTCAGGCAGTCCCCCTGTTTTACACATAGCGTCAGGCAGTCCCCCTTTTTTACACATTACGGCAGGCAGATTCCCCTTTTTACACATTGCGTCGGGCAGTCCCCCTGTTTTACACATAGCGTCAGGCAGTCCCCCTTTTTTACACATTACGGCAGGCAGATTACCCCTTTTTACACATAGCGGCAGGCAGTCCCCCATTTTTACACATTGCGGCAGGCTGATTCCCCCTTTTTACACATTGCGGCAGGCAGTCCCCCCTTTTTACACATTGCTGCAGGCAGTCCCCCCTTTTTACACATTGCGGCAGGTAGTCCCCCATTTTTACACAGTGCGGCAGGTAGTCCCCCATTTTTACCTAGTGCGGCAGGTAGTCCCCCATTTTTACACATTGCGGCAGGCAGGCACAAGAAAGAAGGAAAGAAGGAAAGAAAGAAGGAAAGAAGGAAAGAAGGAAAGAAAGAAAGAAAGAAAGAAAGAAAGAAAGAAAGAAAGAAAGAAAGAAAGAAAGAAAGAAAGAAAGAAAGAAAGAAAGAAAGAAAGAAAGAAGAATTATACTTACCCTCTCCGCTGGCTCAGGCTCCTCGGTGCAGCGTCAGAGACGATTCCCGGGCTGGAGAGAAGGAGGAGGAGGGAGGCTGAGAAGGGAGCCGCAGCAGCGCTGTGTTACTGGTGGAGGCGCTGCTGCTGCTGCCCCTCTGCTTCCCTATAGGCTGTTCTCGGAAGACAGCCTATAGGGAAGCAGAGGGGCAGCAGCAGCAGCGCCTCCACCAGTAACAAAGCGCTGCTGCGGCTCCCTTCTCAGCCTCCCTCCTCCTCCTTCCCCCGTCTGTAGTACCGCTGCTCCTCTCCTCTCCTCTCTTCGCCGGGCGGCTGTGCGCTGCGGGCAGCGGTTGCCCGCAGCGCACAGCGGCATGTAATGAGTCAGTTTGACTCATTACATGCTTGGGCCCCTGGACAGAGGCGGGCCCCAGTGCAGTGCACTGCCTGCACTGCCGGTAGTTCCGCCTCTGGTCCAGTGCAAGATTAGGTATGACACAAGCAATAGTTCTAAGCGATAAGTCGGCCGACGGCAGCGAAACAGTCGGGTCAGATGAAACAACAGAATACCAAAGTTTCAAGGTGTTACTAATCGCTTCCCCTGGGCCTTTCCATTTTGGGACACTATGGATGGGCAGCATAAAAAGATCTGTCTATTGGACCGAGGAAAGACCGTTCGATGAGGACCCACGGTTTGGGGTTGTGCATATTGAACCAATCCCGGGCCTGACTGAGAACACAGGCGGTGTGGTACACTTCTAAGTTAGGGTAAGCCACCCCTCCTACAGTCTTAGGTAACATCAATGGCTAGCAGTGCGAGGCCTAGACCCCTTCCAGATATAGTGAGAAATAATTTTGTTAGCCCTTATATTAAGAGGTTTGGGAAAACGGCGAGGAATAGCCAGAAACAGGTAGAGGAGTTAAGGAAGTAAGATCATCTTAGTTGCAGAGATACGTCCTAGCCAGGAAAGTTCATGGAGGGACCATTTTTTAATTAATTTTTCAAATGCGTTTAATAAGGGTGTGTAATTACAGTCGTATAAATCCCCATCTAAAGAGAGATGGATACCCAAATACTTGATAGATCTCCCTTGCCAAGCATAACGGTATCTGTCTTTGAGCAAAGCGACAGTGCGTGGTGGAGTGTGAAGCGGTAAGACTTCCGTTTTGGAAGTGTTTAACTTGTAATAGGAAATTCTGGAATAACGGTCCAGAATACTATGGAGGGCCGGGAGGGAGGTGCCAGGGTGGGTTAAACAAAGCAATATGTCGTCAGCAAATAAACTGATTTTGTGCGGCAGACCTCCTATTACTGGACCTGTAATCGTCAGTTCGGACCTAATAATTTCGGCTAGAGGCTCAATAGCTAAGGTGAGTATAAGGGGTGACAATGGACAACCCTGTCTAGTGCCATTCGAGATATCGAAACCTCCCGACAAACAACCATTGACAAACACCCTTGCAGAGAGAGCAGAGTACAGAGCGAATATAGAGTCCAAGAACCTCCCAACAAATCCAAATTTATCCAGAACTGCTCTCAGATATCCCAAGTGGAGTCTGTCAAATGCCTTTTCGGCGTCCAATGACAGAATGAGGAGGGGCGTCTTATGTGCATCGCAATATTCCATTATGTTGTACACTCGACGACTGTTGTCCGGGGCCTGCCTGCCTGGAACAAAGCCGACCTGGTCAGCAGCTATGAGAGATGGAAGCAGCGGGGAGAGGCGGTTGGCAATAAGCTCTGCAAAAAGCTTAACATCTGTATTTAACAGAGCTATGGGACGGTAATTTTGGACAGATGTAGGGGGCTTGCCAGGTTTAGGAATAGCAACTATTTGTGCCTCAAGCATTTCCCTCGGAAACCTCCCTACAGCTGATGCCTCATTAAAAACAGACAGCAGCACAGGGGCTAAGTCAGCTTTAAATGATTTGTAAAAATTAGAAGGAAAGCCATCAGGGCCCGGGGCTTTGTCTCTCGGGAGATCATCAATAGCTGCTTCCAGTTCTTTTATTGTTCAAGGGGAACTGAAGGACAGACAGGCCGCGGAGTCCAGCATCGGGAGGGAGATTCCCGTTAGGAAAGACTGGATATATCAGCTGCTCTGGGTTGGGGGGTAGTCAGGTCCGATCTTAAACCGTATAGTCGAGAATAATACTCTGCAAAAGTGTTTGCAATATCATAAGGGTCAGACACTCTAGATCCCGTGGAGGAGCAAACATAATGTATTCTAGCCCTAGCTCGTCTACCTCGTAGCTTCCGAGCCAAAAGGCGACCCGCCTTATTACCAAGTGTATAAAACCTCTGGTTTAGTCGTGCGATATTGCGTTGCACATCCCGAAGAGAGAAAATGTTAACCTGTTCCCTAGCAGCTAGTAATAGCTTGAAAACCGATCTATTTTGAGTGTCAGCTTTATACAGCAATTCAAGTCTGGCGACCTCTCTTTCAGCCACCAAGCGCTCATGTTGTTGAGAGCGTTTAAGCCTAGAAGCTGTGTGGATGGCAGATCCCCGATCTACCGCCTTAAAGGAGCACCAGTTATTAAAGATCGAGGTATTTTCAGGTTTATTAGTGTCTAGGAATAACTGTATAGAATGTTGTATGTCGAGAAAAGCTTCGGGGTGGTTAAGTAAGAAATTTCCCAGCCTCCAGGGCCCCGGAGAAACCTTACAGGCCTCTAGAACCCAGACTACCAATAATGGGGAGTGATCTGACCAAGTCATTGGCAATATAGTTATTTCCTGAATGGCTGTTAGGGTCTCTTTATTAGTCAAAACGAGGTCAATTCTAGAATACGAGGAGTGAACATGCGAGTAGAAAGAGTAGTCTCTCTCAGTGGGATGTTTGGTTCTCCATGCATCATACAGATCGTATTCACCTAGTAAGTGGCAAAGGCCAGCGTTCCCACCACGGGAGGTCAGATTCCCGGGAAGGGAGCCTCTAGTAGCCCGAGACCTATCCATAATGGGATCAACAACTAGATTGAAATCCCCCAGAATCAGAAGGGCCCCCTTAGTGTGCTTCTGTATTAAAGAACATATTTTCTTGCAGAACGCAAGCTGACCAGAGTTCGGTGCATAACAAGAAACTAAAGTGACCATAGCGTTTTCAAGTAATCCTATCAATATGAGATACCGACCTTCAGGGTCTACAATTTGAGATTCTAGGGTGAAAGAGCAGTTCAGGGAAAACATTATCGCCACACCAGCCTTTTTTTGTGGGACCATCAGCCATATAGCAGGTAGGGAAACGGCTATCCTGAAATCTAGGGGGGTCTAATTTCCTAAAATGAGTTTCTTGAATTGCAACCACATTCGCTTTCATTTTATAGAAAGAGGATAGAGCCAGTTTACGCTTCTGAGGGGAGTTCAATCCTTTAACGTTTAGTGAGATTATTTTGACCATAATTAATTAATCGGGAAGCGGAGTGACCGTTGGAACCAACAGATACAATCAGGGAGAATACCGTATCCTGAACTTTGTGACATAGAGGGAACAAAACCCTGGGGGAGACAAGACACACAAGGGGAACATACAGGGGAGGACAAGAGAAGAATAGAAAGAAAGTAAGGAAACAGACCCCGTAAAGATACAGAGCCATAGTAAGGCACCAAAACATCCAGCGCCTCACACAACTAGATAGAGAGGTTGGTGGCCAACCTCCCCGCAATCAAACAGCCGAGGGTTGTGAATCTCGGCATACAGAAAGAAGTCCACACGACATACAGAACATAGAAATGTAGAACTGCAGAAACAGGCTATCTTAAGATCACTTCGATCTAGAGTAAGCAGGTTAAGCTAAGGTCAACAGTAAAAACATCATAAGGAGGCAAAATACGTATCTTCAACCCCTAAAACAAAACTCCAAACTGCGCGTATTTGTCAGACCTGGAGAAAGAAAACTACAGAGCAAGCGCAAAATTAGTAGTCAACTTGTGTATGAACTATAGTAGTCTCTGCAGCAATACAGCTTGGAAAGGTAAACTCCGCCAACCGGAGGCCATTCTTGGCAAATAGGTGTAGCAGAATGGTGACTCTACTTCTCGACCGTCGACCAGTCCTGCTGGAGTCGGTGGTCAGGAGAGCCGGACCCGCGATCGCCCCCTAGATTCCATTTACGAAGAAGTCTCATACCATCCTCCACCGAAGAAATAGCAATAGTGGAACCGTCTCTAGAAATTAGCAGACACGTGGGGAAACCCCATCTATAAACAATGCAAGCCTTATGAAGAGCTATGGTAACAGGTTGGAAAGAGTGTCTTTTAATAAGGGTGTACTGCAACAAATCTCCAAAGAGTTGAAGCTGGCCTAAAGCCCCTGCTGAGTCAGAAGAAGGTCTAGCCGCTTTGAGCAGAGACTCTTTAATATGGTAGAAGTGAACCCTCATTAGAACATCTCTGGACGATCCTTCTGGAGCACTCCGGGACTTCGGAAGCCGATGTATGCGGTCTATAAGCAGATCCGAAGAAGTGGCAGAGGGCAGCAGTTTCTTGAAAATCTCTATAGTATAGTCATGAAGGCTGCTATTGGAGACTGATTCCGGAACCCCCCTGAGTTTAAGGTTGTTCCTGCGTGAACGATCTTCCAAATCCGCAACTTTATCCCGCAGGGCAGCCACTTCTCCCTCGAGGGTATCATGACAGTCAATAAGGGAATTATGTGAGCCCACCACCTCACCCATTTTTGTTTCCAGTTGACCGGTCCTCTCACCTAAATCTTCAATAGAGCTCTGGCAGGATTTCAACATGGTTCTAAACTCAGATGTCACTTCGTCTTTAAATTGATGTAACAGAAGTTTCATACTGCCTACTGTTAAGGCTTCACTATCCTCCAAATGCGGTGAAGAGGGGGCGTCGGTGGGAGGGGATGCAGACGCCAGAGGAGAAGACAGCATGTTTGAGGGTGTCGAGCCAGTCGCAGGAACTCCAGCCTCATGAGGCTTGTTGCGGTAGGGAGAAGGCTTAAAAAAGGCAACCTGAGAGACCGGTTTGGAGGCTTTATGCTTCTTTGGAGGCATGCCGTCACACTGTTCCAGAGAAATGTCGAGTACAGTAGAAAGGGAGCGACAGCGGGGTCTCAATCCAATAGAAGAATGACCATGTCGTGTGTAGAGATGTGTCGGCTAGAATGACTGCAGGGAGGCACTAGTAGGACATAATGCAAAGGAGGTCACATCTCAGCACAATGGTGGCAGCACAGATTCATGAGGGTGACCATCAATCCCCAGTCACCTCCTAGCAGAGGGGCTCCAGATTTAGGAAGCAGATAGCACTGGAAATATAGGCTCTCAGCTCCACAGCTAAAGGGGCTAACAAGTAAATGGACCAGGTAGGAGGTTGTAGGCAATGTAGGTATAACTAACATATAGGTGTGAAATATGTCAGAGAAGCACTTGGGATACACAGATCCAGACTGCTGTGTATAGCAAAGACTCCAGCAGCTCAGGCTATAAAGAGGAGGCAGCTGAACTACCCTCCACAAATGAATTCCCAGATAGAGGTACAAGGGGGCTTATGGGTGGGGTGTGCTCTATGTGCTTTACTATCCTGACCAGGAACAATGGCAACTCCTATCACCAGACCCAGTGCAGGGAGATGACTAATCACCAGCACAGAGAGAGCAGCCGGCCCCGCACGCACCACCCACGGAGCTGCCCACACCCGTGGACAGACTCCTGCAGACACCCAGATCTCCTGTGTGTGCACAAGAGCCCCGGTCACAATAAGGTAAGCAAGCGGGGAGGGGGGGAGGAGCTCACCGGCCGCTTAGGGCCGCCGCCGCCGTATCCCGGCAGGATAGACCGCAGCCGTGGTTCAGAAGGGGAGACGAAGGGAGACAGGCGCGGGTGCTCACTGCTCGCGAACCGGACCACTGCCGCCGGAGCCCAGGGGGATCGATCGCAGATAACACCTCCGCACTCCTCTTCAGGGCAGCCACTTCTTTCCACAAACTACTCCACCGAGCGGCCCACCCAGCCACACTTCATGTCGAGAGGAGAGCGCACTGTAGTCCCCGGCTTCAGGTGGAGGGGAGGGCCGTAACCCGAAGGAACCCTTAAAAGGGTCCCCCGATTGCGCAGCCCAGACCCTCCGATTCCAGATATGAGAGGCAGATAGTAGTAGAGGAAATGGGGGGTTAGGATCCCCTGAGGCACTATTTATTAGTATTAAGAAGGCAAAACTGGCAGGAGCTCTCCAGAGTCACCACCTCGCAGCTCACAGGCTAAGCCACGGCCCCCTCTGGTGAGTCTTTTTCTGACGTCTGTGTACATTCTCGGTATCGCCTGCCTAGAGAAGTGGAACCTAGATAGTATTTGGTACCGGGGACACAATACCTCAAGCAATTCTCTAAGTCCCTGTGAACTAACGGAGGATACCGGACACACGTTTAACACCAACACAGCTGCCAAGGCCTCAGTTATCCGCTTTGCAGCAGGATGACTGCTGTGATATTTCATCTTCCTCGCAAAGGACTGTTGGACAGTCAATTGCTTACTGGAAGTAGTACAAGTGGTCTTCCGACTTCCCGTCTGGGATGACGATCGACTCCCAGCAGCAACAACAGCAGCGCCAGCAGCAGTAGGCGTTACACTCAAGGATGCATCGGAGGAATCCCAGGCAGGAGAGGACTCATCAGACTTGCCAGTGACATGGCCTGCAGGACTATTGGCGTTCCTGTCTAAGGAGGAAATTGACACTGAGGGAGTTGGTGGTGTGGTTTGCAGGAGCTTGGGTACAAGAGGAAGGGATTTAGTTGTCAGTGGACTGCTTCTGCTGTCACCCAAAGTTTTTGAACTTGTCAATGACTTCTGATGAATGCGGTCCAGGTGACGTATAAGGGAGGATGTTCCTAGGTGGTTAACGTCGTTACCCCTACTTATTACAGCTTGACAAAGGCAACACACGGCTTGACACCTGTTGTCCGCATTTCTGTTAAAATAATTCCACACCGAAGAGGTGATTTTTTTTTTGTAATTTGACCATGCATGTCAATGGCCATATTCATCCCACGGACAACAGGTGTCTCCCCGGGTGCCGGACTTAAACAAACCACCTCACCATCAGATTCCTCCTTGTCAATTTCCTCCTCAGCACCAGCAACACCCATATCCTCATCCTGGTGTACTTCAACAGTGACATCTTCAATTTGACTATCAGGAACTGGACTGTGGGTGCTCCTTCCAGCACTTGCAGGGGGCGTGCAAATGGTGGAAGGCGCCACCTCTTCCCGTCCAGTGTTGGGAAGGTCAGGCATCGCAACCGACACAATTGGACTCTCCTTGGGGATTTGTAATTTAGAAGAACGCACAGTTCTTTGCTGTGCCTTTGCCAGCTTAAGTCTTTTCATTTTTCTAGCGGGAAGATGAGTGCTTCCATCCTCATGTGAATCTGAACCACTAGCCATGAACATATGCCAGGGCCTCAGCCGTTCCTTGCCACTCCGTGTCATAAATGGCATATTGGCAAGTTTACGCTTCTCCTCAGACGCTTTTAATTTTGATTTTTGGGTCATTTTACTGAACTTTAGTTTTTTGGATTTTACATGCTCTCTACTATGACATTGGGCATCGGCCTTGGCAGACGACGTTGATGGCATTTCATCGTCTCGGCCATGACTATTGGCAGCAGCTTCAGCACGAGGTGGAAGTGGATCTTGATCTTTCCCTATTTTACCCTCCACATTTTTGTTCTCCATTTTTTAATGTGTGGAATTATATGCCAGTAATATATCAATAGCAATGGCCTACTGTACTGTACTATATGTATACTGCTGGTCACCAAAATGCTGCACTCTCCTACTATATACTGCTCACAATAATGCAGCACAGATATGGATAGTATACTTGACACAGAGCTGCAAGATACAGCAATGGCCTACTGTACTGTACTATATGTATACTGCTGATCACCAAAATGCTGCACTGTCCTACTATATTCTGCTCACAATAATGCAGCACAGATATGGATAGTATACTTGACACAGAGCTGCAAGATACAGCAATGGCCTACTGTACTGTACTATATGTATACTGCTGGTCACCAAAAATGCTGCACTGTCCTACTATATACTGCTCACAATAATGCAGCACAGATATGGATAGTATATTTGACACAGAGCTGCAAGATACAGCAATGGCCTACTGTACTGTACTATATGTATACTGCAGGTCACCAAAATGCTGCACTGTCCTACTATTTACTGCTCACAATAATGCAGCACAGATATGGATAGTATACTTGACACAGAGCTGCAAGATACAGCAATGGCCTACTGTACTGTACTACTATAATTATTGTCAAAGTCAGAAAAATATCTCTATGCACACTACCATATTTGCACCTCACACAGGTCCGTGCTGCGCATGCGTACGCTCTCCCGTACGTGCGCATACTCACAGTCGCGGGCACCCGCAGGCGCACGGTATGCGTATTTACGGTAGAGTTTATGTGATCGTAGCGTGCGACTCAATCGTTACATATTTTCACTATATAATGTATTTTGTAGATCATGGTCCCTTTGATAGATTCTGAAAGTTTGGTTAATATAGAATGTTCATGAACAGAGAAATCCCTCTTTGTTTGATACGAAGGGTCAGACAGGAGTAATACAGTGGTGTTTAGTATCCATCGGAAGAATATTTAATTAGAAATACTCCGGTGTTGGTTTGAAGCAGATCAATCGCTCGTGCGAATAGTTATGGACATAAGAAGTTTATGAACATTTACTTTATTTGCACTTTATTACCCATGCGGCGGGAAACCCAGTTTCCCTCCCACCTGAGCTGTTGGAAATAGTCACAGCCCACCTGTATGAATCAACCTATGACCTTTTGTTATAATGCGAAGCCGAATTCCTGTGTCCAATGAACAATGAGATTGTAGGGACCATTGAATTGCATTGTGTGTGGGGCATAAATAGAAAGGCCGATCACATCCAGCTCTTACTCTTCAACGGTTATCATTGCTGAAAATCGGGAGCTGGATGTCCAGAGGCGCATGCGATCGTTTCCTTTGTGCGTAAGTTTTTCTCCGTAATCATACTGTTTCTCTCTTGTTATTATGGGCCATATCTTTCTCTCTCTTCTCTTTCTTTCATTTTTCTCTTAAACTTAATTGTATTGTATTTACTGTGTAGTTACCTGGTTAGTTAGTCTATGTTATATTGTAGTGTATGATTTGTATTTGTATTAATTCTTTTGCAAGTATATCATTCATAATATATATATATTAGGCGTTGGACCCTAAGCCCAGGTATCTGTGTATTTCTTATAGTGTCTAGTATTCTCAGAGCGTCGGTGACGCTCAAACAGCTTTTAAGTTAATCAGGTTACACAAGGTTGCATCTACACACTATCACTACACTAAGGTTTTACTGCATAATATACTGTTTATGGTTTAGATTTAAAGGTTTAACATTGTGAGCGTCAGCGCCGCTCGTGATCTCCTCGTGGTCTCGAGCGTCCGCTACGCTGATAGCGTAGCATTACGGGAGTCGCTCACCCATAAGTGTGTCCGATACCAACAGCGTATTCTCGTGAGCGTCTGTATCGCTCGAGCAGCCCGCTCCCGATACAGCGTCCGTTACGCTATAGTGAACCATTACGTTAGTCAGCAGCCAATAGCGTGCCTGCCTGTGATCTCTTGGCCGTGAGCGAACGTGACGCTTGAGCGTCTCGACCACGGCTAAGCGATTGTTACGCAACAAGCGTACCCTTACGGTACTTCATAAGTAAATAGCGTACAGTGTTCTTAGACCTCACAAAGGGTTTTATATAAGATAAATATTTAGCTTTATCAATTGGCGGCTCGCCCGTCCTTCACATATCTGCACTAGGTAGCTACAGCAGACATTATCCATCAGCAAAGGGCGGGAGGTTATATTCCTCGTAGTGCTGTCGGGATAAGCGTCTGCTTCTCTTAGTAAAGGGTGCTGAAGGAATCCGGGAACCGGAGGTAAGAACAAAACGATAGTGTCTTTTTAAAACTGTTTATTTCTGTCTTGCGTACACACGCACGCATATCTGCATTTCTTTTCATTCGTGTATTTTCGTATATCACTCTTCTGTTTGCCAGTTTTATAGTTGATAAACGTGCTTAGAGAGAGTTGTCACTATTTTATAGTTTAAGAGTAAAGGTAACATAGTTAAAGTATAGACAAACACACAGTTTTGCCTGGGAGATAAGGCGAAGTCAGTGTGGTGTGCGGTAGATGATAAAGGATCATCTACATTGATAAACGTATAAATTGTGTTACGGTGGATCTTTGCTTTGCGTACACGTGTCTCTAACAAAAGACTGAGACTTGCGTACGCAATCCAAGGGCCGACGCACGCAGCGTATATTACGCAACGGAGCGTACGGGTACGCCCACGTAACTCAAATCACAAGTTTTTTTCTCTCCTCTCAACGCGATAAGTAGCGCCACGCGGTAAATAACGCCAGGCGATAAATCGCACAAATTTATTTTTTTTTAAATTCGAAATTTAAATTAATAGATCCTTCTCCTAATTTGTAACACATCTGGTCTAAAGAGAAATTTCTGCGCAGAAATAGAAATAGAAACAAAAGTGTACATGTGGTGAGTGAGTGTGTTGTATACAATTTTACAGGTTGAACCACAAGAAAAGTCGAGTTCTCGTGAGGTACATGCGTGTAAGTGACGTACATGGTGGCTAGGGAGGCATCCCTGGTTAAAACATATAATTTGAGCATTAGAGTGTAGCAGACCAGGAGGTCATACTGTAACAGACCAGGAGGTCATAGCAGACCAGCAGGTTCAGGTACAGCAGACAAGGAAGTCCGCTATACAGTCCACAGGCACAACACCAAGAAAGGGTTGGTGCAACACCCATATAGGCCATACAAGCTCTTGCTGAAGGAATTCGCAGCCGCAATTTTCGATTCCACTGGTCGCTCCGTACATAAGATTAGTTGCTTATGTGCTGAACGACTGTACCGCACGTAATTGTGTACATTAGTAAACCTGACCGGTACTATTTGTGTACGAAGGTCATAAACGCTATTTGTACATTCTAACGTGATTTGTGTAATTTTTTTTTATTTTAAGGGAAGTTCTCTGCTCACTCTAAGGAACTATCCAGCAACCAATAGTTACTGGAAAGAGTAAGTGTTCTTCGGAGCACCCTCACAGGTTCCAGTAAATAGAGGTTCAGGTCGCAGGGGCCCTAGGTCGAGTACGCCAGCACCATATCGGTGTGATCAGGTCGTATTGGTCGGCGTGGGCGAGTGAGTGGGGTACTCGGTAAACCGCCACCGTCAGCCTATTTTGGACATTTGGTTTGCGTAAGGGTTGGTTGAATAAAGCAACACCTTCGAACTATGGGGGCCACTTGTTCAGGTAGGGGGCGATCAACCTCGGTTCGGGTTGATTCAGTGAACCGACCAATTGGGTCGGCAAGGTATGTAATGTGTGAGAAATACGGAAGTCACACAGAAGCTTTATGTGATGAATGGGAGAGAATGACAGTACATGACGGGGAGAAATTCCCAAGAGTAGGTAGCTTCAGCACAGAAGTGTTAACGAATTTAAGGAGAAGGATATGTCTCATTAAATCAGCAAAGAGACGAATCAAGCATTATGATTATTTGCAGTTGTGGCAACAGGAGGGTGACATACAGAGAGGATTGGCTCAGGCGGCGGGATCTGGCTCAATCAGAAAACTGATAGCCACGGCCCCACCGCCACCATACATATCAGGAGAGAAATTGGTTGCGGAGAATGACGCACTAAGGTGTAACACACAAACACTTAGCAACTGTGTAAATGTTAAAGATAATGTTAACCAATTAACCAATGCAAGTATTAACCCGTGCAAGTTGTACCCTGTTTTGAACTTTCCTCAGGAGTGTGATCAAGAAGACGAATCGGCAACAATTTCAGCGCTCTCTCTAGCAGCCACCATAGCAGAGACCACAGTAGGCACAGCTCCACCCACGAGATTAGTAACAAAAGCCCCTAGCGGAGGGATAGGTGAGGTCGTATCTACAGGTAAGTACGGCACCATACACTATGCTGAAGCCATTTCACCACAGGTTGTAGAACCCACACAGAGTGATGTTGTTAGAGTTACTCCTGTTAGGGTAATAGCTGTTCCAAATGGGAAAACTGACACATCAGGAGTCACCCCTGTGAGGAACATTGCCATGTATAGCCCATTTTCCAGAATGGAATTAAGGACCATAGTGTCTGAATTCCCTGACCCTAGAAAAGACTTAGTTGCCAGTCAAAAATACATCAGAGACTTAGGTAACACTGTAGAGCCCAACAATAAAGACTGGCAGATATTGCTGAGAGCATGTTTACCCTCCAATGTTGACGCAACTCAATTTTTAGCTGATTGCGGATTAGATCAGGATGTACCTCTTACAGATGTGTACAACAAAGACAATGTAAAAAGAATAAACTTACAGTTAAAAGAGTATTTCCCAGCGGTAGTCAGATGGAACAAGATATTCTCCATTAAACAGAAGGAGTCAGAGACAGCTGCAGAGTATTTTCACAGAGCATTATCAGAAATGGCAAAATACACAGGCATAGAGGACATTAAAACAAACATAAACCATCGAGAAGTAGCAGTATCGGTACTGATGGATGGTTTAAAAGAATCATTAAAAACTAGGGTACAGACCACACAACCATGTTGGCGAGGTCTGTCTGTGGCTACTTTGAGAGAGGCTGCTATTGATCACGATAGGAACATCACCAGACACAGGGAACAACAAAGTGATAAGTTAATGGCAGTAAGTATACAGGCCCTGACCACAAAACAGCCTGTGTTAACATCACCAAACCCTGTGGGTAAGTCAAATGTGGTAACATGTTATTTTTGTCACAGACAGGGACACTTTGCACGAGACTGTAGATCGAGAAATGTACAAAAATCTTATCAACCCCCTAGACAACGACACGACACACGACATTGGGAGCAAGGTCCGCAGAAACGGAGTTATGAGCCACATGCAGGGGAAACAAAAAGATACCCCCCAAACAGAGATTGGCAAACCTCTGGTAGTTCCCAGCTAACTCCCTCACAAGTAGTTGCTGCCAGCGGGATTCAGGGAGGTCACCATACCCAATAGGGGTGTGGCCATACCTGTAATCTGCAGCCAGTAAAATTGATTGCAAGTCTTGGAAGTGAACCAGAAATTGCAATCAATGTAGCTGGAAAATCATTAAACTTTCTTGTAGACACAGGGGCGGCCAAATCAGTGATAAATTCGACAGTGGGCATGAGGACCACTGGTAGGACAATTCCAGCCGTGGGAGTAACAGGAGTAGTCCAGCATTACCCTGTTAGCAAACCAGCAGAGATTACAATAGGGCCTTTACATACCAAGCATTCCTTTTTGCTGGCTGCATCGGCACCGACCAATCTCCTGGGAAGAGACTTACTGTGTAAAATGGGGTGCGTCATTTATTGTACTCCTGAAGGTGTATTCTTGGACATACCTGAGAATCACGCTCAGGAAGTGCGAGACATGTTAGACTCCCCGTCAAAATTAATGTCACATACCATTATGACAAATAGGACTCCCTCCCAAGTAGAAGAAATGACATCTCAGATACCAGAGTCACTTTGGACAAAAGATGGACAGGACACTGGATTAATGGCAAACGTAGCTCCGGTAGTTGTACAAGTAAAAGATGGTAGGATAGCTCCAAAAATCCCACAGTACCCTCTGAAGCCAGAGGTGGAGTTAGGAGTTTACCCAGTAATAGAGCGCTTGCTACAACAGGGCATTCTGGTAAGAACGTCCAGCACTGCTAATAGTCCCATCTTCCCTGTGAAAAAGAGTGGGGGGAGGGGTTACAGACTAGTGCAGGATCTAAGGGGGATTAACAAAATAGTTGAGAGCCAGTTCCCCGTAGTGCCAAATCCAGCTGTCATCCTAATGCAAATCCCTCCCACTGCGAAATTTTTCACTGTTATTGACCTCTGCTCCGCTTTCTTTTCGGTACCTCTGCACCCTGACAGTCAATATTTGTTTGCATTCACATACAGAGGAGTCCAATACACATGGACTCGATTACCACAAGGATTCATAGATAGCCCAAGTATATTTTCTCAGGCTTTGCATGATTGTTTACAGTCTTTCCAACCAGTGAGTGGATCAGTATTAATACAGTACGTGGATGATCTACTACTGTGTTCTGATTCATTGGAGGCATCCCTGAAGGATACGAAACAGCTCCTGTTTCATCTTTCAGACACAGGACACAAGGTTTCCAAAGACAAGTTGCAATTATGCCAAACTAAGGTAAAATATTTGGGACACTGTTTAACACAAGGACTGAGACACCTGACCGCTGATAGAATTCAAGCAATTAGAGACATGACTCTGCCACAAACCCAGCAACAGATCAGAACATTTTTAGGAATGTGTGGGTATTGCCGTAATTGGATCCCAGGGTTTTCCATTTTAGCATTACCTTTGCAGGAGATGGTCTCCTCAAACAAACCTGATCGGATTTCGCATACAGACGAGTCTGAGGCAGCATTTGAGAGACTTAAACAGTGCCTAATGCAGGCACCAGCATTAGGTATGCCGGACTATGGGAAACCCTTTGAACTATACGGAACAGAAAGTGCTGGTTGCGCGGCAGGCGTACTAACCCAAAAGCACGGTGATGCCAGCAGGCCAGTAGCATATTACAGCGCTCAGCTAGATACGGTAGCGCGATCCCTCCCCACATGCTTGCGAAGCGTTGCTGCGATAGCATTGCTAGTAACGAAAAGCGAAGACGTCGTGCTAGGTCACAACCTCACAATTCATACACCACATGCAGTGTCAGCCTTGTTAAATTCTGCCCAAACCAGGCACGTCTCATCAGCGCGGTTTACAAGATGGGAATTGGCACTAATGGCCCCCGTAAACATCACCATAAGGAGATGCAGTGCATTAAATCCTGCAATATATCTCCCAAGTGTGTCTGGACAGACCCAAAGGGTGGAGGATGAGAGTACTGGGGAAGGAGGATTTAATACAAAGGCAGACACTCATGATTGTATGGAATATTTGACCCAAAATTTTACCGCAAGGCCTGACATCAGTGACAACCCACTGGAAGATGCAAAACTTACGTTCTACACGGACGGTAGTTGTTATAGACAGTCAGACTCGGGAGACTTGTGTACTGGGTACGCAGTCGTAGATGACCAAGGCACCATAGAAGCGGAACCGCTAGGCCCACCTCACTCAGCCCAGGTTGCTGAACTGGTCGCTCTAACCAGAGCATGTGAATTGGCTAAGGGCAAATCAGCCAATATCTACACCGATTCTAGATACGCATTCGGGGTAGTCCATGATTTCGGAGCCCTATGGCGCCTCAGAAATTTCATGACGGCAGCTGGTACACCGGTAGCGCATGCAGCTCACATAAAAAGGCTTCTAACAGCGATACAGGAACCCGACAGAGTGGCTGTTATCAAATGTAAAGCACATACATATAGCCAAGACCCAGTATCGCTTGGTAACAGCCGAGCAGACGAAGCGGCTAAATTAGCAGCTGCTACCCCCAGACAGACAGACACCACACAACTGATGGTATTTAATACCATCAACACACAGAAGTTGTGTGAGATGCAAAATTTGTGTTCCACACAGGAAAAGGCAGTCTGGAAGGCAAAGGGATATGGCCAGGAGTCCTCAGGACTCTGGACGGATGGACATGGTAAACCAGTGGCCCCCAGAGCATATCTTCCATGTTTGGCTGAAGCAGCTCACGGGCTGACTCATCTGGGCAGGGAAGGGATGTGCAAGTTGGTAAGAGCATATTGGTGCGCCCCAGGATTCTCCTCTCATGCGAGTAAAAGAGCCATGTCATGCCTTACCTGTTTGAGAAAGAATATTGGAAAGGCAATACCTACAGAACCATCCCATATCCCACCTGCCGGCGGCCCTTTCCAGGTAATACAGATTGACTTCATTCAATTACCCCCTTGTCGAAATTTGAAATATGTACTTGTTTGTATAGATGTTTTTTCAAATTGGGTCGAAGCATTTCCGGCGGCCCAAATACCGCTATGTTTACAGCTAAGAAAATTGTGCAGGAATTTGTATGTAGATATGGTATCCCCAGAATTATCGAAAGTGATAGGGGTACCCATTTTACAGGTGATGTCTTTCAAGGAATGTGTAAATTGATGGGAATTGATAGCAAGCTGCACACTCCATACCGTCCACAGGCGAGTGCGAAAGTGGAAAGAGTGAACAGCACTATTAAAAATAAACTGAGTAAAGTGATGGCAGAGACAGGATTGACATGGCCAGAAGCTTTACCCATTGTACTGTACAGCATCAGAACCACTCCCAGGTCCCCTCTTAATCTGTCTCCCTTTGAAATCTTGTTTGGTCGACAACCGCATGTCATGATTAACCCTCAGGATGATTTGAAGTGTAACAATGAAGTGACTGTAAAATACTTGATTAACATGAGTAAACAGTTAAGGAATCAAAATGATAATCTGAAGTTAGTGATTCCTGATTTACCAGATAGTAATTGTCATGACATTGAACCTGGGGATTATTTAATGATACGGAATTTTCTACGCTCAGGTTGCCTTATTGACAGATGGGTAGGACCATACCAGGTCTTATTGACTAGCACTACAGCATTGAAGGTTGCTGAGAGAGAGACTTGGGTTCATTCGTCCCACTGTAAGAAGGTCGTTGATCCAGAGAAGTCCTGTGATAAGGAACAGACGGTAGAGGCTGTATCACTAGAGTGTCTGTTCCAGGAGGACTAAGGCGGCACCTGAGCATCGAGAACCACAAGATCAAAAGCAGTTGTCGATCCCCTGTTCCCTTTTATTGTTTTTCTCCACTTCCCATCCCCTCTTCCTCAAATTATTTTTTTCCCCCTTCTCATTCTTCTTCGTCTCCTCCTAAGATGGACTTGCCTCAAGAGACTGTGATCCGGATTTTCCTGTTGACCATGATGTTGACCAGAGCAGTCTGTTCCGGCGAGAGTACCATGGAGTTCGAGAGAGGTCCTGGAATGGGTTCTGATGACAGAAATGGAGGCGTAGTTTTCCGAGAACAACATAATCAACAAGTTAAGGCCAGTATCAGAAAACGATCCGATAACATTGACCATAGAAGGAATTGTGAAGGATTGTTAGCTGAAGAAAACTGTATCTGTCGGCTCTGTAACAATGTCATTGAGGATGGGTGCATAAAGAAATGCCAATCCAGTTTTAATATCCATATGGACCGGCATCCATTGAGTGACTATCACTCCTTAGTGGGTAGTGTGTTAAATAAAACAGATTGTTGGGTATGCTCTCAAGTACCTCAAGGTCATAGCAAATCAGGGCTAGTACCATTTCCTTTAACGATAGGGGAGGTACTTGAGTTAAGTGGTGGGAGACCGGTGGACAGAAGGTTTAATATCTCCAGTCCTCCTAGTTTGAAGCTCCACCAATACCATGTGGATAGGTCCCTATTATGTTTTAACATCTCCAATCCCCGAAAGCCGGGAAATTGGGAAGTGTCATGGAGTAATCAAACCATGACCTTTTCACATAGAGCAGATAGAATGCCTACAGATACAGAGCTTATACGCCACATAGCCAGTAGAGGAAAATCTTTCCGGTATAGGTATACCTTAGGAAATAGGATTACGAGAGTTGGAGAGGTATCACCAGGATACTGTGCACATATCGTACAACCCGATACGTGTACTAAGCAGATGGAAGAATTAGGGTTAGGAGATTTCACATGGAAGGTGTGTAATATGGTTATGTCCTACTCCGTCCCATATGTTCTCCCCGATGATGCATATTTCATATGCGGGAGAAAGGCGTATAAGTGGCTTGCCCCAAACTCTGAAGGATTGTGTTATATTGGAAAAGTACTGCCTGAAGTAATGACTGTATCACATGACAAAATGAAAGACATACACCGTGGTGCCCAAGCTCCTTATACTCACACCCATTACGAGCACGTTGTTAAAAGGCACCTGATAGAGAAGACAGAGCATCCGGCCTCTGATCTGATAAGTGAATCCACCGGGATTCAATTCTTAATCGCGTTAGATTTCACCCGCACCGCTAGAGGAGTGCTGAATTATAAATACATTTCTGCGCTCGCCAATTTGTTAGACAATATCACTGAAATGTATGATGACACATTTAGGTATACTGGAAGGGAACTTCAAGCTTACAAGACAGAACTGGTACAGCATAGAATGGTTCTCAATTACCTCACAGCAGTAACAGGCGGATATTGTGTCACACTGGCAACACAATACGGCGTGAAATGTTGCACATATATTACGAATAGCACCGAGGACCCGGTCGAGGTCATAGACCAAAAGATGGACGATATTCTCCAATTGAAGTGGGAATTTCGCAGGAGACACAATCTCACTCTTGCTGCTGTAGGTAATGAGCTGACTGGTTGGGTGTCATGGTTGAACCCGCGAAATTGGTTTTCTGGTTTAGGAGACTGGGCTCAAGGAGTCATAATGGATGTTGGGAAGTTTCTCCTATGTATCTTAGGTGTTATTATAACGATCGGTTTGATATTTAGATGCGGTCAGGCTTTAATGAGGTGCAATCGTCGTACTAAGGTAATGAGTTTAAGGAGCAAGGAAACTGTAATTCCAATGGACTTGATTTATGACCCAAATGTAGAAACAATGATGTGATGAAAAATGCGATTTCTACGGTCCGTTTCTTTCACCTGTTTTTCCGTTTTCTCCAAGGTAACAAGACCCACTTGGACGAGGAATTTGATGAGCCGATATACAGACAACAGAGGGATTAAAAGAAGAAGTTTTGACCACCTGATACACAGATTTTTGATGAACTATGCCATGGATCCCCAGTTTCCCTAGAAATTTTAAAATTACGCTAGCCCAACACTTTTGTAAATCTATGGACATTGACAGCTTTGCTCGCACCTTATGAGCAAAAGCACAAAGAAGACTGCATTCAACAGACACCAAACAAGACCTCAATCGACGAATGTACATTTACCTGACATAGAATACCACCGCATTTACCATAATTATGTCTTTTCTTCATTTCTACAACCCTCAGGTAATGACACACATAGTCGATAGGGAATACAGGCACAGATATCAGCAATCACATATCTCCCCCATTCATGTATCATCAACTAAAATGTGCTCCCCCATTTTGTTACAATCAAAGCCGAAAAAGAGCTCGGTAAAGTTTGACAGCCCATCCACAGACCCGTACCGCGGGATAAGAAGGAATTCAAATGTATACTTCGCAATACCTCGAAGCTTGATTTAAAACACGTACGGCACGATGATACATGACCCCCAAGCACGGATTCATACACACATGCTTCTGCTATCTCACTAGGTCATACCCTTTTCCTACCTTCTCCTCTCCTCCCCTACCCAACCATGTAAATGTATTAACCCCTGACATATATTTTTCTCTTTTGAAATGTTTTAGAAGGTGGCAGTTATTATTGACTGCCAAAGGGTGGACTGTCAAAGTCAGAAAAATATCTCTATGCACACTACCATATTTGCACCTCACACAGGTCCGTGCTGCGCATGCGTACGCTCTCCCGTACGTGCGCATACTCACAGTCGCGGGCACCCGCAGGCGCACGGTATGCGTATTTACGGTAGAGTTTATGTGATCGTAGCGTGCGACTCAATCGTTACATATTTTCACTATATAATGTATTTTGTAGATCATGGTCCCTTTGATAGATTCTGAAAGTTTGGTTAATATAGAATGTTCATGAACAGAGAAATCCCTCTTTGTTTGATACGAAGGGTCAGACAGGAGTAATACAGTGGTGTTTAGTATCCATCGGAAGAATATTTAATTAGAAATACTCCGGTGTTGGTTTGAAGCAGATCAATCGCTCGTGCGAATAGTTATGGACATAAGAAGTTTATGAACATTTACTTTATTTGCACTTTATTACCCATGCGGCGGGAAACCCAGTTTCCCTCCCACCTGAGCTGTTGGAAATAGTCACAGCCCACCTGTATGAATCAACCTATGACCTTTTGTTATAATGCGAAGCCGAATTCCTGTGTCCAATGAACAATGAGATTGTAGGGACCATTGAATTGCATTGTGTGTGGGGCATAAATAGAAAGGCCGATCACATCCAGCTCTTACTCTTCAACGGTTATCATTGCTGAAAATCGGGAGCTGGATGTCCAGAGGCGCATGCGATCGTTTCCTTTGTGCGTAAGTTTTTCTCCGTAATCATACTGTTTCTCTCTTGTTATTATGGGCCATATCTTTCTTTCTCTTCTCTTTCTTTCATTTTTCTCTTAAACTTAATTGTATTGTATTTACTGTGTAGTTACCTGGTTAGTTAGTCTATGTTATATTGTAGTGTATGATTTGTATTTGTATTAATTCTTTTGCAAGTATATCATTCATAATATATATATATTAGGCGTTGGACCCTAAGCCCAGGTATCTGTGTATTTCTTATAGTGTCTAGTATTCTCAGAGCGTCGGTGACGCTCAAACAGCTTTTAAGTTAATCAGGTTACACAAGGTTGCATCTACACACTATCACTACACTAAGGTTTTACTGCATAATATACTGTTTATGGTTTAGATTTAAAGGTTTAACATTGTGAGCGTCAGCGCCGCTCGTTAATCTCCTCGTGGTCTCGAGCGTCCGCTACGCTGATAGCGTAGCATTACGGGAGTCGCTCACCCATAAGTGTGTCCGATACCAACAGCGTATTCTCGTGAGCGTCTGTATCGCTCGAGCAGCCCGCTCCCGATACAGCGTCCGTTACGCTATAGTGAACCATTACGTTAGTCAGCAGCCAATAGCGTGCCTGCCTGTGATCTCTTGGCCGTGAGCGAACGTGACGCTTGAGCGTCTCGACCACGGCTAAGCGATTGTTACGCAACAAGCGTACCCTTACGGTACTTCATACGTAAATAGCGTACAGTGTTCTTAGACCTCACAAAGGGTTTTATATAAGATAAATATTTAGCTTTATCATTATATACTGGTGCTCCCCACAATGCAGCACACTGAGCACAGATATTTGCAGCACACTGAGCACAGATATGGAGCGTTTTCAGGCAGAGAACGTAGATATTTTCAGCACACTGAGCACAGATATTTGCAGCACACTGAGCACAGATATGGAGCTTTTCAGGGAGAGAACGCAGTCACGTCCTCTCCGTTCAATCTCCAATGCACGAGTGAAAATGGCGGCGATGCGCGCCTCTTTATATAGAATATGAATCTCGCGAGAATCCGACAGCGGGATGATGACTTTCTGGCGCATTCGGGTTAACCGAGCAAGGCGGGAAGATCCGAGGACGCCTCGGAACCGTGTAAAATAGGCTTTAAACTAGAGATGAGCGGGTTCGGTTCGTCGAGATCCAAACCCGCTCATCTCTGGTTTAAAGCCTACGTTGTCTCTCTCTTTACGGCAGACACAAGTCTGCAGAGGTTCAAAGACCTGCTGGTGAGAAATTTGTCAACTCAAGCGGAATGTGACTCGTCAACAGCTCCTCCTTCATTTTCTCCCGCAACTGGGGCTGCGAGGAAAAGGATAAGATTTCCTAGCCCACCCGCTGGCGGTGATGCAGGGCAGTCAGGAATGTGTGCTGACATCTGGTCCGGACTGAAGAACCTGCCAACGATTACTGACATGTCTACTGTCACTGCATATGATTCTATTTCCATTGAAAGAATGGTGGACGATTATAAGAGTGACAGCATCCAAGTAGGCATGTCAGACAGTCCGTATGTGTACTGGCAGGAAAAAGAGGCAATTTGAATGACCTTTCACAAACTGGCTTTATTTTACCTAAGTTGCCACCCCCCTCCCACCAGTGTGTACTAGAAAGAGTGTTTAGTGCAGCCGGTCACCTTGTCAGCGATCGGCGTACAAGGTTACTTCCACAAAATGTGGAGAAGATGATGTTCATCAATATTAATTATAAATTCTTCCGGGAAGACCTTTACCAGCAATTGCCTCCAGAAAGTACACAGGGACCTGTGATGGTGGATTCCAGTGGGGATGAATTAATACTCTTTGAGGAGGAGAAGGCACTCAGTGAAAGGGGTGAGGAATCGGAGGATGAGGATGAGGTCGACATCTTGCCTCTGTAGAGCCAGATTGTGCAAGGAGAGATTGATTGCTTCTTTTTTGGTAGGGGCCCAAACAAACCAGTCATTTCAGCCACAGTTGTGTGGCAGACCCTATCGTTGAAATGATTAGTTTGTTAAAGTGTGCATGTCCTGTTTATACAACATAAGGGTGGGTGGGGGAACCCAAGGACAATTCCATCTTGCACCTCTTTTTCTTCTTTGCATCATGTGCTGTTTGGGGACTAGTTTTTTAAAGTGCTATCCTGTCTGACACTGCCGTACAACTCCAGGAATACTGCTGTATAAGTCCAGGGGTACTGCCGTATAAATCCAGTCCAGTAGTGGTGTCTTGTGCTGCATCAGTCCAGTGGTGGTGTCTTGTGCTGCCATAAGTCCAGTAGTGGTGTCCTGTGCTGTATATTATTTACTCCAAATAAAAGGGTTATATACATTACTTATATTATTATCCAAATAAGTTTTTACAGGGTTTGCCCTGTGTGGTGTAGGGGAACGCTCGCCTGTGCTGCATATTATTATAATAGCTCAAAATAAAAGGGTTGTTATTCTCCAAATTTATTTTACAGGCTTTGCCGTGTGTGTGTGTGTGTGTGTGTGTGTGTGTGTGTGTGGTTTAGGGGTACGCTCTCCTGTGCCACCAATATTGTGCGTATATTACATCTGGGCAAATTCCAACACATCCCATGTTGTGCTGTGCCACATACTTGTGTCACTTAGCTTAGTCATACAGCCACCTCATTGCACCTCTTTTTCTTCTTTGCATGATGTGCTGTTTGGGCCCTAGTTTTTTTAAGTGCCATCCTGTCTGCCATTGCAGTTCCACTCCTAGATGGGCCAGGTGATTGTACTGCACACTTGTGTCGCTTAGCTTAGCCATCCAGCTACCTCATTGCACCTCTTTTTCTTCTTTGCATGATGTGCTGTTTGGGGGCTAGTTTTTTAAGTGCCATCCTGTCTGCCATTGCAGTTCCACTCCTAGATGGGCCAGGTGTTTGTGCCGCACACTTGTGTCGCTTAGCTTAGTCATACAGCTACCTCATTGCACCTCTTTTTCTTCTTTGCATGATGTGCTGTTTGGGGCCTAGTTTTTTTAAGCTCCAGTCTGCCATTGCAGTTCCACTCCTAGATGGAATAGGGATGTTTCTGCACACACACAATTGACTAGATAAGAATTTGGAGCAAAAGTTCCATGAAAGACCCCTGTAAATTATTGGTGATTACCATTTATTGTGGAGGTGCTACCAACTACAGCTAGAGTAAATGCCAGCAAGAGAATAAAAAAAGGGCTGTACTATCGGTGCACACAGATAGAGGTGGTCTGGTTATCACTTCTCCATAAAATGTAACTTTTATTATTATTCTCATAAAAATAGTATATAATGTCTTTATTTAGACTGCAAGTTGAGGCGAAACATAGAGGTTAAAATCATTGACATAGACAAAACATATAAAAGTGCAATGCAAGTTAATGAATGTGAATAAAGATTAAAAATGTGTGTCAGCGTGTTTCATTCTAATGTCCAAAAAATTTAATATTTGTCCTACATTAAGCCAGTAATCAATTATTCTTTAATTTGTCCACATTATGTCTATAAGTGTTGATCTCACTGTACAATAATGTATAATATTTTTATGGAAGCAATATTCCTATACATTCTGATAAGACATATTAGTGGGACATTAACATTCTATTAACATATAAAAATCTTAAATTTCTATAGTATAGGGGTATGTTGGAGAGTGCAGGTCCTATTAATATTACAATGATAGTTAAAAATTCTATACTAGGTTTTAGACCAAGGCAAATGGATCAATTATTGCTGCTTCTAATTTAAGTGCCAGACACCTTAGCCGTTATTATTTTATCCAGCAGGCAGTAATAACACTAATTGCACTGGTGGGATGTAGTTCTAATAAGTATAGTGAGCGTTATTTGTTATGTATTGTATATGGGCCCTAATTCCGAGTTGTTCGCTCGGTATTTTTCATCGCATCGCAGTGAAAATCCGCTTAGTACGCATGCGCAATGTTCGCACTGCGACTGCGCCAAGTAACTTAACTATGAAGAAAGTATTTTTACTCACGGCTTTTTCTTCGCTCCGGCGATCGTAATGTGATTGACAGGAAATGGGTGTTACTGGGCGGAAACACGGCGTTTCAGGGGCGTGTGGCTGAAAACGCTACCGTTTCCGGAAAAAACGCAGGAGTGGCCGGAGAAACGGTGGGAGTGCCTGGGCGAACGCTGGGTGTGTTTGTGACGTCAACCAGGAACGACAAGCACTGAAATGATCGCACAGGCAGAGTAAGTCTGGAGCTACTCTGAAACTGCTAAGTAGTTAGTAATCGCATTATTGCGAATACATCGGTCGCAATTTTAAGAAGCTAAGATTCACTCCCAGTAGGCGGCGGCTTAGCATGTGTAACTCTGCTAAATTCGCCTTGCGACCGATCAACTCGGAATGAGGGCCATAGTCTACTATGAATATAAAATACACTGTCCAAAGAATATATGTATATCTCCTCAGTAAAGGCGATGCACTAGGTCTAATTCCAATAGGTGATACACCTTAGAGGATATATACCTCCCTTAATATTGAGTATGAATATAAGTTAGATATGTGATAGTTATGATAAATCTGGTGTGCACACAATTATTGTCCTTAGAGGAAAAGCACCCTCATTATTTAGGACTAGTGGCACCTTCTCAACTAATCACATTCAAATCCGTACATATAAAGATGATAGATATATTTCAACTTATATATGGTAACTAGGTGCTTCATCGCGCCCTACGGGCGCTCTTCACACCGTCGGAAGGGGCTACGCCCCCTTAACCCCTGCACGCCTTTCTGGGGTTCAATATATGGAGTATTCCCTGCATTCCTAGTTTTGTTAGTGTTTGAATATTGCACAATGATAGGGCGTCCGATGGTGAAGGGGGCGTAGTCCCTTGCAACAGGAAGGGGTTTGGGGAGTGGGGACCGCGGATGGGGGAGGGGGTATGAAGGCGCTGTGGGTGGGGTAGGAGCAGGGGTGTCGCAGGTGGGGGATGGCAGCTGCAGGGCTGTTGCAGATGGAGGAGGGGTTCCGAAGGCGCTGCAGATGGGGAAGGGGTGGGTGCGGGTGTGCAGTGGATGGGGGAGGTGTCCAGGGGGCGCGGTGGATGCGGGGGTAACGTGGGTGGGGGAGTGGTGGGTGCGGTGCTGTTGCGAATGGTGTAGGCGATGCGGATTGGGAAGGACCTGCTGCGTGGGTGGGGTAGGGGATCCAAAGATGCAGCGGGCGGGGGAGAGCCAGATGCGGGGTGTGGCGGATGGGGGAGGGGCTGCTGTAGATGGGGGAGGGGTTTGGAAGACACTGCGGGTGGGGTAGGGGGTCCGAAGGCGCAGTGGGTGGGGGTGCCACGGGTGGTGGAGGGGCAGGTGCGGGGGTTTGCGGGGGATGGGGAGGGGTCCAGGGGCGCTGCAGGTGGTGGAGGGGCAGATATCAGTGCACATAGTCTCTGTGGTAGTTAGTGAGGGTTGGTGATGGTGTGAGAGGGGTGAAGGCCAGTACACAGACAGGCAGTTAGAGAGCAGGATGAGGGTGACAGGGCATAGTGACGGGGAGTACTTAGCAGATATAGGGGTGGGCTACAGGTGTGATGTCACAGTGTGTGTACCTTTGCTCTCATGTGTGAGGTATGTGAGGTATATGTGAGGTATATGTGAGGTATGTGTGAGGTATGTGTGAGGTAAGGATGTGCGGGTCGTGGTGGCCACTAAACTCCAGGCTGCTGCTGTGAGATGGTGACTGCAGAGGGAGGGAGCTCAGACCCAGCAGCAATGGGTCGTGGTCAGCATTCCTTCCTGGCCCCGTTCCGCCGCACACTGTCCGCCCCGTCTGACGGGCGTCATTCCTCCATCCTGCCTGGCAGCGTCAGCTGCTGTGATCGCGGAGCATAGGTAAGCGTCCGGAGCCCTGTGGGCGGGCAGGCATGGTGTTTCCCTGGAGAGGTGCGGCGCGCGTCCTTAGGCTGCAGACGGAGGGAGCTCCGGCCCAGCAGCAATGTTGATTAGTGCATGTCCCGTCCTGGCGCTGTCCCGCTGCACATGCTCCGCACCGTTTGCCGCTGAGCATGGCAGCCCTTGTCTGTATGCTGCAGATGCTGATCTAGCGGTGCCTGAGCTAGCGCCCTCTCCCTGGGGTGTGGGTGTCAGGCGGCAGGTATGGTGTGTAGGTGGGAGAGGAGCTGCGGGCGGCGACTCGCTGCCTGCAAGTACCCTCCATATCAGCGCTGTTCCCCTCCCTGCAGATAGTGTCAGTGGCCATGGTGTACTTTTGCTACTGGTGGCCAGGGCCGGTGCTAGGGTGTTCGGCGGCCCCCTGCAAACTATGAATTTTGCGCCCTCCCATATTCCTTTGTTGTGCATCGGGAAAAGTGGTGTGGTCTCACAACTAAGGGGCATGGCCACACAATAGTACCCCCATTTAAAATTACGCCACAATGTAGCACAATCTTATTCATCTTATACGTAATGCCCCACCCGTAGTAGTAGCGTCCTTATACGTAATGCCCCACCCGTAGTAGTAGCGTCCATATACGTAATGCCCCCCCAATAGTAGTAGTGTCCTTATACATATTGCCCCCCCAGTAGTAGTAGCAGTTATATGCAATGCTCCCCAACAGTAATAGTAGCGTCCTTATACATAATGCCCCCCCAGTAGTAGTAGAATCCTTATACATAATGCCCCCCCAGTAGTAGTAGCGTCCTAATACATATTGCCCCCCCAATAGTAGTAGTGTCCTTATACATAATGCCCCCCCAGTAGTAGTAGCAGTTATATGTAATGCCCCACAACAGTAATAGTAGCATCCTTATACGTAATGCCCCACCCGTAGTAGTAGCGTCCTTATACGTAATGCCCCCCAGTAGTAGTAGCAGTTATATGTAATGCCCCCCAACAGTAATAGTAGCGTCCTTATACGTAATGCCACCCCAGTAGTAGTACCGTCCTTATACATAATGCCCCCCCAGTAGTAGTAGCATCCTTACATGTAATGCCCTCCCAGTAGTAGTAGCACCGTCCTTATACATAATGCCCCCCAGAAGTAATAGAGTCCTTATACATAATGCCCCCCCAGTAGTAGCGACCTTATATGTAATGCCCCCCAGTATTAGTAGCCTCCTTATACGTAATGCCCCCCCTATAGTAGTAGCGTCCTTATACGTAATGTCCCACTATAGTAGTAGCGTCCTTATACGTAATGCCCCCCCATAGTAGTAGCGTCCTTATACGTAATGCCCCCCCATAGTAGTAGCGTCCTTATACGTAATGCCCCCCCTATAGTAGTAGCGTCCTTATACGTAATGCCCCCCTATAGTAGTAGCGTCCTTATACGTAATGCCCCCCCATAGTAGTAGCGTCCTTATACGTAATGCCCCCCCCTATAGTAGTAGCGTCCTTATACGTAATGCCCCCCCTATAGTAGTAGCGTCCTTATACGTAATGCCCCCCCTATATTAGTAGCGTCCTTATACGTAATCCCCCCCTATAGTAGTAGCGTCCTTATAAGTAATGCCCCCCCTATAGTAGTAGCGTCCTTATACGTAATGCCCCCCCCTATAGTAGTAGCGTCCTTATACGTAATGCCCCCCCCTATAGTAGTAGCGTCCTTATACGTAATGCCCCCCCTATATTAGTAGCGTCCTTGCATGTAATGGCCCCCCCAGCAGTGGCGTCCATAAAGTGCGCACACACAGACATACCTCACACACACACAATTCACACATATATACAAACACACACACCCCACCATATATACACACACACACACACACACACACACACACACACACACACACACACACTATATATACACACACACACACACACATTTCTCTCTCACCCTCCACTTACCAAGTCTGGCTGGCCGTCAATGCAATGCTGATTCCACCACTGTTCAGCTGTCTGGTCCCGTGTAGCTCCGCCCCTCTATTCCGTGTAGCTCCGCCCCCTCGTGACGCCGTAGCTCCGCCCCCTTTTCGGGTCCCGCTCTGCACAGCACACAGCCCGCTGTCACAGGTGATTGGGGGGGTGAGGACAGGCACAGCAGCCGGCAGCTAGTGGCCATCCTCACCTCCTATACTGTAAGGTAGGGTCTTCTTGCACCTGACTGCTGCTGGCGCTGGGTATGGGGTAGCTCTCTGCAGCAGATGCAGTTGACTCCGCCCAGCTCTGTGACTCCGTGTTATGCACACCAGTGCCTGCAGGAATGTACTGGTGTTTGAACTGTTATACACACCAGTGCCTGCAGGAATGTACTGGTGTCTGAACAGAGAGGGATGCAAAACAAATGAACTCACAGACAGACTGGGAAATATGACATAACGTACACAGAAGGTGATAGGGTAACAAAACCAACACAGAGTGAACAGAGAAGCCCAGAGGCTAAGAAACTGGGTGTCTCCCTAGTATTAGAAATGCTCAGATGGAAAAAGCAAGATGTTGTGTTTTAATACGTAGAGAACCCGAAATGCTGTTGCTAAGGGCAACAGCAAAACCCTAAAGGGTTACGGGTGTGGCAGTAAACTCCTTGGTCAGAGATGGAATAATAGACACAAGGAAAGTCTCCACAATCCTAATTCTCACTTGCAGGGCCCAGGTTCAGCTTACTGCCACTAAACTGACACATGGACGCCCTGCACAGTGAGAGAGGATTATGCAGGCAGGTCTGAAAGTACAGCCACAAACCTGCTGGGTTCACAGAATAGCAAAAGAACCTCAGCAGGCTAAACGACTGACTCCAGTCTTACTGCTAGGTCTGGATTGGCAGAGTGTAGTACCAAATGCCCAGGCCTATTTGCAGTAAGCAACAACAAAATACAAAGCTACACAGTACTGGCTAACTTTCAGGAACTGACTAACCAACAAAGATTCAGTAGCATCTGCTTAACCTGAGAAGAGGCCTTATAAAGCAGGTGCTGTCCACGCCCCCCTCAGACCTCACAGACTGTGAGCACAAAAACCAGCACCGGATCCCATGCCTGTAACCACTGCACAGCAAAAGACCCGAACCGGAGTATCAGCTGCGCTCAGGTTACTCCGCTAGCACTTGTCTCCCGGTTGCCATGACGACGTGGCAGCACAGGGCAGGAGACCCTAACAGTACCCCCCCTCTGACGAGGGGTCAAAGAACCCCTACCACCGGGTTTATCGGGGAACTGCGAGAAGAAAGAGCGTATCAGTCTGGGGGCATGAAGATCACAACTGCGCACCCACGACCGCTCCTCCGGGCCATACCCCTTCCAGTGCACCAAAAATGACAGCCGACCCCGAACCATCTTGGAGTCAAGAATCCTTTCAACAACAAACTCCCTCTGGCCACGTATCAGAAGAGGGGAAGGTCTTCCTCTGGAAGAAGGATTACTAATCGCCCGTTTTAAAAGGGAACAATGAAATGTTTTATTGATACCCAAAGAACGGGGCAGATCTAACTGAAATGCCACCGGATTGATAACCCTGGTGATCTTATAAGGGCCGATGAACCGGGGGCCTAACTTATGAGATGGCTGTTTCAACTTCAAATTCTTGGTAGACAACCAGACGAAGTCTCCTAATTTGAAGCTGCAGGGTCTTTTCCGCTTATCAAAAACCCTTTTGGTCACTAATGACACAGACACAAGGGCTTTCTTCACTTTCCTCCAAATACCTCTAAGGACCGAAACGACAGAGGAACCACCAGGTGTGGAGTCCAGGGGGTCAAAAGAATTGGCCTTAGGATGATGCCCATACACACAAAGGAAGGGAGAGATCCCTGTAGCAGAGTGAGTCGCGTTGTTATAGGCAAACTCCGCCATTGACAGATGAGCAACCCAGTCAGTCTGACACTTGGAGACATAACACCTGAGGAACTGCTCCAAGGTCTGGTTCACCCTTTCAGTCAGCCCATTAGACTGCGGATGGTAGCCTGACGACAAGCTGACAGAAATCTGGAGATCGGAACAAAATGCCCTCCAGAATTTGGCCACAAACTGGGATCCGCGGTCAGAGACCACATCAAGTGGCAACCCGTGGAGGCGCACAACATGCAGCATAAATAATTCAGACAGGCGTCTGGCCGATGGCAGCCCAACCAGTGGAACGAAGTGCGCCATCTTCGAAAACCTGTCAACGACAACCCAGATGGCTGTCATCCCAGAGGATTTGGGCAAGTCCACAACAAAATCCATTGAAATGTGGGTCCATGGCTTAGATGGAATAGAGAGTGGATGTAATGGGCCAACAGGAACCCCTCTAGGAGTCTTATTTCGGGCACAGATGTCACATGCCCGAACCCACTGATCCACATCCTTAGCCACCGAGGGCCACCACACCGCCCTAGATAGCAACTCCCGAGTTCTGGCAATACCCGGGTGACCTGCCGACTTCTTGGCATGGAATTCCAGGAACACTCGCTGTCTTAACCTAGGAGGCACAAACAAAAGACCTACCGGAAGGTCTGGAGGAGCCTGCTCCTGTGCTCTAAGGACTAATGACAAGAGGTCCTGGGTAATGCCCACTTTAATACATGATGGGGACACAATGGGCAACGGCTCCTCGGTGGTCTCCTGGATTGGAGCAAAACTCAGCGAGAGCGCATCAGCCTTGATGTTTTTTGACCCAGGGCGATATGTTATCAAAAAATTAAAGCGAGCAAAAAACAAAGCCCATCGTGCCTGCCTGGCATTGAGACGCTTCGCTGACTCTAAATATGCCAAATTCTTATGGTCGGTGAGAATTGAGACCACAAACTTAGCCCCCTCAAGCCAGTGTCTCCACTCCTCGAGTGCATCCTTAATAGCCAACAATTCCCGGTTACCCACGTCATAATTCATCTCGGCAGGCGAAAATTTACGGGAAAAGTAAGCACAGGGATGAAGGCGATTATCAGACACTCCCATCTGAGAGAGCACTGCCCCAATACCCATCTCAGAGGCATCCACCTCCACCACAAAAGGACGCTCTGGATCTGGGTGTCGCAGCACCTTGGCCGAAACAAATGCCCTTTTGAGACGGGCAAAAGCCGCTTTGGCCTCACGAGGCCAGTGAGCAACATCCGCCCCTTTCTTAGTGAGTGCCACCAAGGGCGCCACTATAGACGAAAATCCAGCGATAAATCGTCTATAAAAATTTGCAAAGCCCAGGAAACGCTGAAGCGCCTTCAAACTAGTGGGCTGCACCCAATCCAGGACTGCCTGTACCTTGGAACCCTCCATTTGGAAACCTTCTGGGGAGATAATATATCCTAGAAATGCGATTTGCTGAACTTCAAATTCGCACTTCTCCAGCTTCGCCCCAAGCCGGTGGTCTCTGAGTTTCTGGAGGACTAAGCGTACATGCTTCCGATGTTCCTCCAGGGAATGGGAGAAGATTAGGATGTCATCTAAGTATACAACTAAGAATCTATCCAAATATTCCCTGAGCACATCGTTCATGAAATCCTGGAAGACTGCCGGGGCATTACAGAGCCCAAAAGGCATCACCAAATATTCATAATGCCCTGAGTGGGTATTAAAGGCAGTCTTCCATTCATCCCCCTCTCTTATTCGGATTAGATTGTACGCACCGCGTAGGTCAATCTTAGAAAAAATGGTGGCAGTACGAAGCTGGTCAAACAAGACCGAAATGAGAGGCAGTGGGTATGAGTTTTTAATCGTGATACGGTTCAATTCCCTGAAGTCGATGCAGGGTCGCAATGAACCGTCCTTTTTACCCACGAAGAAGAACCCCGACCCAACTGGAGACTGTGAAGGTCTGATAAATCCTTTAGCCAAGTTCTCCTGAATGTACTCTGCCATAGCCTGAGTCTCAGGACGTGACAGGGAGTACAACCTGCTCTTGGGAAGCTTAGCATTCGGCAACAAATCAATGGCACAGTCATAGGGGCGATGGGGAGGTAATACCTCTGCAACTTTTTTGGAGAACACGTCTGCAAAATCTGCATAACACCCTGGCAATCCTGGCAAACTTAGCTGCGAGAGCCTGACTGGAAGGCTCAAGCAACTCCTGAAACAATCAGTACCCCAACTAAGAATCTCCCCAGAGACCGAGTCAAATTGAGGATTGTGGGCCCTTAACCAGGGTAACCCCAACACCAATGGGGCAAAAGTACAGACAGTCACATAAAAGGACAATTTTTCAGAGTGTGTGGCTCCAATAAACAAAGAAATCTGGCTAGTGCAAGAGGTAATTTTACCCTGGGATAATGGTTCCCCGTTTAACCCACAAATCTCAATTTCCGACGCCAAGGGTACTAAGGAAACAGAGTGTTTCAGGGCGAATTGGCGGTCCATAAAAACCCCGTCGGCCCCACTGACCACAAAGGCCTCAGTCTTGACAGTTTGACCGAGGATCTTCAAGGTCACCGGAATGATAAAAGTCTTCTTGGGAAATTCTGACTTCTGGCCTGACAGGATATTTCCCATCACCCTCAGGCCCTGAAGTTTTCCGGCTTTTCTGGGCATGATACTACCACATGACCCTTATTCCCACAGTACAAACACAACCCCTGCTGTCTCCTCCGCGTCTTCTCACGCGAGGAGAGGCGGGTAGCCCCAATCTGCATAGGCTCCTCGGAAAATTCCTCAGAGTCTGAGGTTCCCTTGGGAAAGAAGGAAACCTCGGTCTCCCTTTCAAGCCTACGCTCTCTCAGCCGTCTATCCACCCGGATGGATAACTGTATGAGCTGATCCAAGCTATCAGGCAAGGGATATTGTACCAGTTGGTCTTTTATCTGGTTAGAAAGACCTCTTCGGTACTGGTGTCTCAGGGCTGGGTCATTCCACTGGGTATCATGGGCCAACCTCCGAAACTCCGTACAGTAAACCTCAACTGGCCTTCGCCCTTGCTTAAGGATCGAAATCTGAGCCTCGGCTGAGGCCGTCTTGTCAGGGTCATCATACAACATGCCCAGTGCCGTAAAAAAAGCATCAACACTTTTAAGCGACGGACAGTCAGGCTGCAACCCATATGCCCAGACCTGTGGGTCTCCATGTAGCAAGGAAATCACTATGCCCACCCGCTGAATCTCTGACCCAGAAGACTGAGGCCTAAGCTGGAAATATAACTTGCAGCTCTCCTTGAAACAAAAGAACTGCGAGCGATCTCCAGAAAAACGATCCGGAAGATTTACTTTCGGCTCCTTAACCCCTGAAGGTGCTGCTGCTGCGGGAGCTCCGCCAGCGGCCTGGGAGGTGTGCATTTTAATGGACAAATCATTAAATTGACGAGTCAGGACCTGCACCTGATCGACCACCTGTTGCAACGTATTTTGAGGGGTATGCTCCATATTCCCACAAAATTTCAACAGGAGTATTGGGCTGCTGAATATGTTATGCACACCAGTGCCTGCAGGAATGTACTGGTGTTTGAACTGTTATACACACCAGTGCCTGCAGGAATGTACTGGTGTCTGAACAGAGAGGGATGCAAAACAAATGAACTCACAGACAGACTGGGAAATATGACATAACGTACACAGAAGGTGATAGGGTAACAAAACCAACACAGAGTGAACAGAGAAGCCCAGAGGCTAAGAAACTGGGTGTCTCCCTAGTATTAGAAATGCTCAGATGGAAAAAGCAAGATGTTGTGTTTTAATACGTAGAGAACCCGAAATGCTGTTGCTAAGGGCAACAGCAAAACCCTAAAGGGTTACCAACGGGTGTGGCAGTAAACTCCTTGGTCAGAGATGGAATAATAGACACAAGGAGAGTCTCCACAATCCTAATTCTCACTTGCAGGGCCCAGGTTCAGCTTACTGCCACTAAACTGACACATGGACGCCCTGCACAGTGAGAGAGGATTATGCAGGCAGGTCTGAAAGTACAGCCACAAACCTGCTGGGTTCACAGAATAGCAAAAGAACCTCAGCAGGCTAAACGACTGACTCCAGTCTTACTGCTAGGTCTGGATTGGCAGAGTGTAGTACCAAATGCCCAGGCCTATTTGCAGTAAGCAACAACAAAATACAAAGCTACACAGTACTGGCTAACTTTCAGGAACTGACTAACCAACAAAGATTCAGCAGCATCTGCTTACCCTGAGAAGAGGCCTTATAAAGCAGGTGCTGTCCACGCCCCCCTCAGACCTCACAGACTGTGAGCACAAAAACCAGCACCGGATCCCATGCCTGTAACCACTGCACAGCAAAAGACCCGAACCGGAGTATCAGCTGCGCTCAGGTTACTCCGCTAGCACTTGTCTCCCGGTTGCCATGACGACGTGGCAGCACAGGGCAGGACACCCTAACACTCCGCCCAGCGTTACGAGCACAGAGTCACAGGTTAAGGCAAATATATAGGAGATACCTCATTATGAGGTGTATCACTAGACCAATAAGTTATGCACACCCTTTAAATATCCAAAGTATATTATTACAGGAAGGATTTTATTTGTTCTATACATTCATAGGTAACATTAATTTAAATACTGGTTTTATTATAGCTCACTAATTGCACACCACAACTATGTGCTCATTGGGGGTCATTCCGAGTTGTTCGCTCGCAAGCTGCTTTTAGCAGCTTTGCACACGCTAAGCCGCCGCCTACTGGGAGTGTATCTTAGCTTATCAAAATTGCGAACGAAAGATTAGCAGAATTGCGAATAGACACCTCTTAGCAGTTTCTGAGTAGCTCCAGACTTACTCGGCATCTGCGATCAGTTCAGTGCTTGTCGTTCCTGGTTTGACGTCACAAACACACCCAGCGTTCGCCCAGACACTCCTCCGTTTCTCCAGCCACTCCCGCGTTTTTCCCAGAAACGGCAGCGTTTTTCCGCAGACACCCAAAAAAAGGCCAGTTTCCGCCCAGAAACACCCACTTCCTGTCAATCACATTACGATCACCAGAACGAAGAAAAAACCTCGTAATGCCGTGAGTAAAATACCTAACTGCATAGCAAATTTACTTGGCGCAGTCGCACTGCGGACATTGCGCATGCGCATTAGCGACTAATCGCTCCGTTGCGAGAAAAAAATAACGAACGAACAACTCGGAATGACCCCCATTGAGTAGTTATAAATGTTAGTATTAAGACATTTATTGTACTTGTCTGCTAAATTCCATCACAGACATCACACAGCCTGCATAAATTTCTCCTGTGTATATACAGTGTTTCGATATTAGGCTGACATTGTTGCCATCTGTTAGCAATTATGGTGTCTGTGCATTCATTTAGTTAGTACTGAAGATTG
Organism: Pseudophryne corroboree; assembly: GCF_028390025.1. Lineage (NCBI taxonomy): Eukaryota > Metazoa > Chordata > Amphibia > Anura > Myobatrachidae > Pseudophryne > Pseudophryne corroboree. The sequence goes on from NC_086451.1 coordinate 14,476,679, forward strand.
AAACATTTGTTGCACCCTTATAGATCAGTTGTACCACAGGTGTTTCACAATAATCACATGCTCATCACATTAGTATAGAATGCAGCTATGTAGGATTTTTTATTTTTGTTGCCATCTATTTATCACTTGTTATCAAAGCACTTGGCAACCCATGCGATACTAAATAATCCTCATATTGCTATGTTATTGTTTGTAAGGTGGAAGTATAAGTCATCATGTATTGATCTAATTCTCTGCCTGCACTCCGCAAAAATACCTAAGTTCAATTACATATACTAAAATATTAACTGGCTAATCATTAATTTAATGCTTAGACTTGGACATAGAGGCACGCTGAACACATGCTGCCCACACGCGTGTTCCGCCGTTACTCTGACAGCTTTGTCAGGTTTCAAGCTCCTAGATGGGCCAGGTGTTTGTGCCGCCCACTTGTGTCGCTTAGCTTAGTCATACAGCTACCTCATTGCACCTCTTTTACTTTTTGGCAAGCTGTGCTGTTTGGGGCCTAGTTTATTTAAGTGCCATCCTGTCTGCCATTGCAGTGCCACTCCTAGATGGGCCAGGTGTTTGTGCCACACACTTGTGTCACTTAGCTTAGCTATCCAACTACCTCATTGCACCCCTTTTACTTCTTTGCATGAGGTGCTGTTTGGGGTCGATTTTTTAAGTGCCATCCTGTCTGACACTGCAGTGCCAATCCTAGATGGGCCAGGTGTTTGTGTTGCCCACTTGTGTCACTAAGCTTAGTCATCCAGCCACCTCAGTGCAACCTTTTGGCCTAAAAACAATATTGTGAGGTGTGAGGTGTTCAGCATAGACTGGAAATTAGTGGAAATTAATGTTATTGAGGTTAATAATACAGTAGGATCAAAATTACCCCCAAATTCTGTGATTTTAGCTGTTTTTATGCTTTTTTCAAAAATCATCCAGATCCAAAACCAAAACCAAAAACACGAGCATGGAACCAGAACCAAAACACGAAAAGTGCCCGCCGCACAGTTTTATTTAACCAAGACACAAAAAGATAATGCAAGACAACTTGTGTCAGGCTGCTAGGAAACTAAGGGGGACATTTACTAAGCCTTTGCTGTAGATAAAGTATTATTATTATCCTTTATTTATATGGCGCCACAAGGCTTCAGCAGCGCCCCATTACAGAGTACATATGCACATAGGGGGTCATTCCGAGTTGTTAGCTCGTTATTTTTTTCTGCTACGGAGCGATTAGTCGCAAACTGCGCATGCGCAATGTACGCAGCGCGCCTGTGCCAAGTAAATTAGCACAAAAGTTTGGTATTTTACTCACGGCGTAACAAAGTTTTTTCATCGTTCTGCTGATGGGAGTGTGATTGACAGGAAGTGGGTGTTTCTGGGCGGAAACTGGCCGTTTTCTGAGAGTGTGCGGAAAAACGCAGGCGTTTCAGGGAAAAACGCGGGAGTGGCTGGAGAAATGGGGGGAGTGGCTGGGCGAACGCTGGGTGTGTTTGTGACGTCAAATCAGGAACGAAAAGGACTGAGCAGGTCGCAATGGGTTCGCCTAAAGAGGACGTATAGAGAGAGAAAAGGAGAAGATCAAGAACAGAGCCTTGGGGCACACCGACAGTTAGTGGAAGTGAGGGGGAGGTGGAGTCATGAGAGGAGACAGAGAAGGAACGATCAGAGAGGTAGGAGGACAGCCAGGAGAGGGCAGTATCACGCAGACGAAGAGAGTGAAGGATTTGCAGTAGGAGAGGGTGGTCCACAGTGTCAAAAGCAGCCGAGAGGTCAAGAAGAATAAGCAGAGAGTAGTGGCCCTTAGATTTGGCTGCATGGAGGTCATTGCAGACTTTTGTGAATGCATTTTCAGTGGAATGGGTCAAGCAGTGAGTGAGAGGAAAGAAAGGAAATAAGGTGATTATAGACAATACGCTTAAGAAGTTTGGAGGCAAAAGGGAAGAGAGAGATGGGTCGATAGTTGGAAAGAGTGTTTGGATCAAGGGTAGGTTTTTATGGAATAGGGGAGACAAGAGCATGCTTGAAGGCAGAGGGGACAGTGCCTGAAGAGAGGGAGAGATTAAGAAGGTGGGTAAGATGGGAACAGGCAGAAGGAGAGAGGTAGCGGAGGAGGTGGGAAGTGATAGGGTCAAGTGGGGAGGTTGTGGGGGAGGAGGAACGGATGAGGGACATGATTTCCTCACCAGATACATGGGAGAAAGATGTCAGAGTTGGTAAGAGGGAAGGGGAGGGGTGGCAAGGGATGGGTGGTGGCTGGTTGCTGGTCTGGTGGGATGTGATATCCTGACGTATGTAGTCAATCTTGGATGTGAAATAAGTGGCAAAGTCAAGAGCAGACAATGAGGAAGGGAGAGGAGGTGGTGGTGGGCAGAGGAGGGAGATAACAGTGGCAAAGAGGCACCGGGGGTTGGAAGACTGGGTAGAGATGAGAATTTTGAAGTATGATTGTTTAGTGAGGGAAAGAGCAGCACTGAAGGATGAGAGCATAAATTTGAAATGGAGGAAGTCTGCCTTAGAGCGTGATTTCCTCCACTGTCGCTCGGCAGTACGTGAGCATTTTTGAAGAAAATGGTGCATTTGGTGTGCCAGGGTTGAAGTGTTGATCTGCGAGGGTGAATAGTGGTTGGTGGAGCAACAGAGTCAAGGGCAGAAGTAAGAGATGCATTGTATAGGGATATGGCTTGTTCAGGGCATGTGAGAGAGAGAGAAGAGGAGAGAGAAGCGAATCAAACAGGGAGGAAAGGAATGTGGTGTCAATAGCCTCAATGTTACGCTTAGTGATGGTAGCCTTAGGAGGGAGAGATGGGGAAGCAGAGATAGATAAGTTGAAAGAGAGCAGGTGGTGGTCAGAGAGGGGAAAAAGGGAATTGGAGACATCAGAAATATCACAGCGGTGAGTGAAAATCAGATCCAGTGAGCTCCCGTTCACATGGGAGGGTGAGGAGGTCCACTGGGAGAGACCAAGTGAAGAGGTGAGGTTAAGGAGTTTAGAGGCAGGTGATTTTGTGGGGTTATCGATAGGGATGTTGAAATCACCTAGGATAATGGAGGGAATGTCAGAAGAGAGGAAGTGAGGTAGCCAGGAAGCAAAGTTGTCAAGGAATTTGGAGGAAATGCCAGGTGGACGGTAAATGACAGCAACTCAAAGATTAGTAGGTTGGTAGAGGCGTATTGCATGGACCTCAAATGTAGAGAATGTAAGGGACGGTCCTGGAGGTATAAGTTGGTATGTGTAGGTAGAGGGTAAAAGGATCCCAACACCACCCCCATGGCGACCCCCGGGTCGGGGGGGGGGGGGGGGTGAGAATATGAAGCCCCCAGAGCAGAGAGAGAAGCAGGAGAAGTGGTGTCATAGGGAGTAATCCATGTTTCTGTAATGGCCAGGAGGTGCAGGCAGTTGGAAATGAAAAGGTCATGAGTGGGGCCAATTTGTTTCAAACAGATCTGGCATTCCAGAGTGCACAGGATAGGGGGTAGGAGTTTGTGGGAAAGATGTGAATGAGATCATCAGGGTTGCTGTAGCGTTGAGGTAAAATTAATTTGGAAGGAAGGGATAAAGAGGGTGTAGTGATGGTGCTGGGGCCTTGTCTAGGAAGGGAGACTGTAGGGAGTGAGGCAGGGAGGAAGTGCAGTATGATAATGGTGGAGAAGAGGTGAGGTGACGGGCAGAGGAGGGAGAGAGCAGGGTTGAGTGGTGGGGTAGAGAGCCTGTGAAGGGGCAGAAGTAAGTTGCAATGGGAAAACAGAAGAGGAGGGGAAGGGAGGCAGAGGGGAGGATGGTAGACAGAGGAGAGGAGAGAGGATGAGATGTAGGAGACTGGGGGCGGGATGTATTAAGATACATTGCCGCCCCTCGCCGCGCATTGCGGTGATGTTGATCGCATATTTACTAACATATGCGATCAATATCGCAATGCGGTGACGGAGGCCCCCCCGCGATACCTGTGAGGTGGTGTGCGGGGGGTCTCAGTCACCTTCCTGGGATCTTCACCTGCTCCCCTGCTGGGAAGCAGGCAGCAGGCTGTCCCCGGTGCCTCCTCCTTCCCCCTGCAGCCGGAAGGACCTCCGACTGCGTTGCTAGTGGGAGGAGGAGTTTACCTTCCGGGACCAGGCTTACTGGAGGAAGATATGCCGGGGGTGAGGGGGGTTGGCATCTGCAGCAGGTTGCGGCAGCCGGCTAAAACAAGCCCATAGGATTCTGGATGGCGATACCCTCATCAGCGAAAACGCGGCAGTCGGGTGATGGTACATTTGAAAATGCTGTAAAACCCCCGAAAACGGGAGTTTTACCGCATTTTTTCTTTAGTACATCCCGCCCTGGGAGAGAAGGATAGAGGTGGTACCAGGGGATTAGGAAGACAAGGATTAATGGGGGATGTTGCCAGCCTGGCCATAGTGTGGATGGGGTAAATAGTGGTAGTAAATAGGAGGAGGAGTGGTGGCTGAATGAGAGAGTAGTGAAATAGCAGAAATAAATATGATTTGTAAGTATTTCAAATGTGGTTAATGTCTGCAGGTTAACAGTAAGTCAAATATTTTGCTGATGTTAGATGTAAAATTACACAGTGTAAGCAAACAGCAAGTCAGTGTTACTTCATTAACTATGCTTCTTAGGAAGCATTTGTTTTCCAGGTATTTGCAGGGTCCGAGTTAAAGTTGCATTGCAGGTGTTTTTTGCAGAAAGTGAATGTATAGTTCCTGAGTAAGTGAGGATTGGAGAATATTATTAGTGAACATAGATTTGTAGATGCCGGCCAAGTATTGTTGGATTGTGTTGTTTTTTTCCGCATTTGTTTGTTGTTTTCTTTCAGTTTCCGTCCAGTATAAGTCCAGTATAAGTAACAGACGACATCCTTAGAAACATTCATCCTTTCAAATTTTCATCCCAAACTGATTCAGCCAAGCTGATTCAGCTAGACTACACACTAATATCAATACCAACAAGCATGTGTATATAAGCACATTGATTGATTGGACCCACCCCTAGCCCATCACCCATTTAAAGCAATAAAACTTACACAAACAAATGGTGTGTGGGGATGAAACCATCACACATCCCCCAAATAACTTATAATAAAACCTGCTTAAATCTGCTTATAAAAAATTCCCTATTCATACCTATAGCTAAGTATTCATGGGGGTTTATTTACTAATATTCGTATTTGAGTCGGTTTGTGTAGTGTTTAAACTCCTTTTTTATCGGGTGCATTCTCATGCAACTTTTTGAAACTATGTACGCTAATTTACGAAGCTGGTTATTGGTATTTGTGTTTTCCGATGTTGATGGCAGTCATATTTTTTGGGCCATTTACGGCCGTCATTGACGTTTGCGTTCGTGTTTTTGTTATTTGTACATGTTTTTTTTCTATGTTAAACGCGGCTGGGTTATTTCCCAACCACGGCCGCATTTTAGCTTTTAGTTTCATTTTTCATCCCCGTTCGTGATTGTTTGTGTTTCAGATGGAGGAGTGTCTGTGCGCAACCATATAAATATGCCCCAAACTGTCTGCACCTCGTGGGTTTAGTTAGTGGTGAGGAGGGAGGTTGTGCTGTGGAGGTTGGTGAGTAGTTGGTTTGGTGAGGAGTTTTGTTTGCGATTTCTGATTGTACTATTGTGTTTGAAAGTAGTCTTGTCATTCTTGTAGTCTTGTTTTTTTTGGTTTTGTCTCATTTTTGGTCCAAGTTTTTTTTCTTTATAGTCCCTTGTCAGTGTTGTGTGTGTGTGTGTGTGTGTGTGTGTGTGTGTGTGTGTGTGTGTGTGTGTGTGTGTGGTTGTGTGTGAGTTGTGCAGTGGTAGTGGAGGAGTGTGTTGTTTGTCTTATTATTTTTCTGTGTTAATTGTTTATTCACACAATTATGTATGACTCAGAGGTGGGTGAGGTGGCTGAGGTGAGTGAGGTGGAGGGTGTGAGTGAGGGGGAGGAGGTTGGTCAGGTGGAGGAGGTGAGTGTGAGTGAGGTTAGTGAGGTGGAGGAGGTGGGTGAGGTTGCTGCAGCAGCCTCAAGTGACAGTGATAGTGTCAGTCAGGGTGCTCCGCAGCCATGCACCACTAAGACTGGGCGGAATGTAAAGTTTAGTTATGCTGAAAATGTGGCATTGGTGCGTGAGCTGATGAAGTATCAGCGGCAGCTATTTGGCCCTGAGTCCGCCAAGGTGCCAACACGGAAGAAGACGGTGTTGTGGGCGAAAGTTGTTGCTGCTGTAAATAGTGAGGGGGTGGTCACGCGGACGGAGGACACGTGCCGCAAACGGTACTATGCCATAAAGCGCCGTGTCAAGTCCAAAATGGCCAAGGAGGTGAAGTCGGCTCGCAAAACCGGTGGTGGACAGCCCTTTATTGCCAGATATCTGGACTATGAGGAGCCCATGCGGAGTTTAATACCTCCTGAAGTTGTCTCTGCAACCCATGTCCGGGATTCAGATAGGCCCAGGAAGGATGGTGAGCAGGTGTTTTTGTCTTTACATTCTATTACATTACTTCTGTCTTATGTTTTTTGTTAAATGTGTGTCATGTGACGTTGCATATTACTCCCATCTTCAAGTGTGCGTCAGCAAAGACATTGTTTTGGGTAATGTTTTCAACAAAAGCCAATGTAACATAGGGGGTCATTCCGAGTTGTTCGCTCGGTAAATTTTTTCGCATCGCAGCGATTTTCCGCTTAGTGCGCATGCGCAATGTCCGCAGTGCGACTGCGCAAAGTAAATTTGCTATGCAGTTAGGTTTTTTACTCACAGTTTTTTCTTCGTTCTGGTGATCGTAATGTGATTGACAGGAAGTGGGTGTTTCTGGGCGGAAACTGGCCGTTTTATGGGTGTGTGCGAAAAAACGCTACCGTTTCTGGGAAAAACGCGGAAGTGGCTGGAGAAACGGAGGAGTGTCTGGGCGAACGCTGGGTGTGTTTATGACGTCAAACCAGGAACGACAAGCACTGAACTGATCGCAGATGCCGAGTAAGTCTCGAGCTACTCAGAAACTGCACAGAGATGTCTTTTCGCTATATTGCGAATCTTTCGTTCGCAATTTTAAGAAGCTAAGATTCACTCCCAGTAGGCGGCGGCTTAGCGTGTGTAAAGCTGCTAAAAGCAGCTTGCGAGCGAACAACTCGGAATGAGGGCCATAGTACTTTATTGTATGTCATGTGGTTTTTTAACAGTACATTTTCCATATGTAGTTTGGACTTGGTGTGTCATTGAATTGTCCAGCAATAATGTTTTCCTTTAGCACATTTGACAGTTTGAAAGTTGGACTATGTTTTTTATTTCAGTTATCCATGTGCAATGTTTCTAAAACAGTGGTTGATATGTTAGAGGCTGGAGTAGTGCAAAGTGGCGTTGAAGGCAGTTACATGTGTCATTTCATTAGTACTGAATGTAATCTTGTTTAAGCCAAACCCACTATTTGTTGGTTCAGTTTGCGGCTGTATTTGTACCCTGACACAACACTGCAGACTTAGTTACCTTTATGATGCTTTTGTTTGTTTTTTTTGTTTTTTTGTTTTTAAATTTTTGCTCATATTAATGGTCATTCCGAGTTGTTCGCTCGTTATTTTTTTGTCGCAACGGAGCGATTAGTCGCTAATGCGCATGCGCAATGTCCGCAGTGCGACTGCGCCAAGTAAATTTACTATGCAGTTAGGTATTTTACTCACGGCATTACAAGGTTTTTTCTTCGTTCTGGAGATCGTAATGTGATTACAACATATGAAACATAAAAACAGCGCTAATAAAGAATCTAAAAATCAGGTGTTTCCTTAAAATAAATCACATACGTTTTATTATTATTCAACAAATATATATAAAACTTTCATAATTGTGAGCCATGAAAAATAGAGCCTCTATAGCCAGTCTCTGACCACCGACAGTAAATGTGCACACCACTTAAGATCAGTAATGTCCCTGTGACCGGTCACAATATCAACAGGATCCTTAGTTTTAAATATTAAATATGCAGATCAGTCCAATCTTGTGGTATAATTACCAGTATTACAGTGGATTTGCCGGGTATCCCACCTAGCGAAGGTCCAGAGGCTGTCTCCGATCCTACGCAGATGTTTGGTGGTTTTCCCTCTGTTACTTTTCCACGTCCATAGATTGAAGAATATCTAAGATGGTGATAACTGCAATGGTATCCTGAAGGTGGCTTTAGGGTGTCTGGGTCAGGGCTGGTTCCCTTACGCGTTTCGCTGGCGTCTGGCAGCTTTATCAAAGGTGCTCTTACTAGGCTCATATGGCTCTTATATAGGAATAACAATTAACAACCTGGAAACACCTGTTCCTATTGTATTAGGTTTATATACACAAAATCATCTTATCTAACGGAGGAGTGTCTGGCCAAACGCTGGGTGTGTTTGTGACGTCAAACCAGGAACGAAACTGACTGAACTGATCGCAGTTGCCGAGTAAGTGTGGAGCTACTCAGAAACTGCAAAGAAGTGTCTATTCGCAATTTTGATAATCTTTCGTTCGCAATTTTGATAAGCTAAGATTCACTCCCAGTAGGCGGCGGCTTAGCGTGTGCAAAGCTGCTAAAAGCAGCTTGCGAGCGAACAACTCGGAATGAGGGCCAATGTGTGTTTGGCGTGCCAAATCACAGAGCATTTTCTATATTGCATCTTTCATTAATTACATTACATTAGAAAGTGAAGATGTGTGTGTTTTGGCTTGTTAGTGTATGTATTTGTAATTGTGTCCTATGTCTGTGTCCTGTACATTATTTCCTGTGTTGTACTTTCCATAGTGCATATGCCTACTGGCCAATGTGTGTGTTTTTAATTTAAGTTGTTTTTTTTGTAGGTCCAAAAATTTTCCCCAATAAATAAACATCCATTTTTGTAAGATGTAATGTTTATAAACATAATGGGTGGATGTATCAACAACAGTGCCTTTTCTAGCGGCGGGCAAGCCGTGCAACCGCACGGGGCGCCCGCCGTGGCATTTTGTGTGTCCGTATCTCGTCTCCTCCCTCTCCCCGAGCGCTCCTGCTCGGGGGGCGGAGTTTCGCGGAATGACGCGTTTGCGTTGTGACGTCACGACGCAAACGCGTCATTCCGCGAAGCCCCACCCCCCGAGCAGGAGCGCTCGGGGAGAGGGAGGAGAGGAGATTAGCCTGGAAGGAGGAGGCGGCCGGCGCGAGGGACGTGAGGCGTCGGGACCCGAAGAGCGGGAAGATGTAAGTATTATCTCTATCTTTCTCTCTCATCCCCTTCCTTCCCCCCCACTTGACACCTGCCTGCCGCACTGTGTAAAATGGGGATACCTGCCTGCCGCACTGTGTAAAATGGGGATACCTGCCTGCCGCACTGTGTAAAATGGGGATACCTGCCTGCCGCACTGTGTAAAATCGGGACACCTGCCTGCCGCACTGTGTAAAATGGGGGCACCTGCCTGCGTACTGTGTAAAATGGGGATATCTGCCTGCCGCACTGTGTAAAATGGGGTCACCTGTCTGCGTACTGTGTAAAATGGGGATATCTGCCTGCCGTACTGTGTAAAATGGTGATACCTGCCTGCCGCACTGTGTAAAATGGAGATATCTGCCTGCCGCACTGTGTAAAATGGGGACACCTGCCTGCCGTACTGTGTAAAATGGGGGCACGTGCCTGCCACGCTGTGTGAAATGGGGATACCTGCCTGCCGTACTGTGTAAAATGGGGATACCTGCCTGCCACACTTTGTAAAATGGGGACACCTGCCTGCCGCGCTGTGTAAAATGGGGACACTTGCCTGCTGTAATGTGTAAAATGGGGACTTTTTTATTTTTTATTTTTTTCCCTGTGGTGGGCGTGATGATATCAGACGAGGCCACGCCCACTTTAATGAGACCACACCCATTTTAATCAGGCCACACACCCTTGTCGGGAGCGCGCGCGCCTTTGGCGCACGCATGCTTTTTCTTTTTAAAGCTATATGGGGGGCACGCAATTTTTTTTATAGCATTGGGGGGGGGCGCATTTTGAAATCTCGTACTGGGAGCCAAATTGTCTAGAAACGGCCCTGATCAACAATAGCATGAATAAATGATTTCTTTTATTTGTTTCATGATTTGCAGTGTTTACAAAAAGCAGTACTGGTCGTCCTACAGTCACTCCCATGACATCTGATGATGATGACGCTGCGGAAGCAGGTAAAGTGTCCATTGTAGTATAGGTTATGTTTGAAAAGGAATGGCTTTAAAAAAATTACACTTTAAATACTAGGTCCATCAAAAGAAGTCTTGAGCAGCAGAAGGCAGACTCCTGTACCTCACCAAAAAATAATACATGTGGCAACAAAGAAAGCAAGGTCTGATGTCCAGTCCCAACCACAGCAGTCTACCCCGCCACGAAGATTATCTACAGTTTCTTCGGTCCCACCACTGCAAATTTTAGACACACCTCCAAGACGCCAACCACACTCCCCTCATCTTGATTGTGAGTAAGAAACTGTAAAAAAATATTAAAATAGTCATCTTGTAATAATCCATTTAATTAGACTAATTAACTCAAAAAACAACAGAATCTGCTATACTTACCAAAGTCACTAAAACATCAAATGGAATCCGAGCAAAATGGCCTTGTCCACATCCAGTAAAGATATGTATGTCCACTTCAGTAAGAGAGTAGCAGATTGTGTGGAAGATGCTGCAACATAAACACATGTGTAAGCTTGGAAAATAGTAAGGTTGTTTTCTTCATTTTCACATGTGTGTTTGAACTAACATTGCCAACTACATGCAAAAACATTACTATGTTTTGTTTTGAGACACTATAAGGCAACACATTATGGTTTAAAATGTGTTATTATGGTGGAGTATGTCTGATCTACCATACAACTCATGTGTTTGCTTTCATAATGAAGTAACCACACACATTTGCCACAAATAGGCATATGTCTTTATTAAAGTTATGAGTGATGATGTTGCTATGCAGGATATCTGAAAGCACCATTCAAATACATGTTTTTTGCTTTGTATTATTTTCTCAAACATATGGATAACTAACGTCAAAATTATTTTAATTGCAGATTCTAGTACTGGTACCAGCATCCCTATGCAACACCAGCAACACAGTGACATGGATGAGCCAATCATTTTACAAATGCAGCCAGTAATCGAAGGAATCAGCCACCCAGCACCTGTGAGTACACCACCACAGCAAAACACACCACCACCACCACAACACAGCCCAACAACACCAGTAACACAAGGCCCTGATCAAGTGTTTTGGGACACTTGGGCTACACAGCAGGCCACTAATCAAGATTGCCTGCGTAGGCAGACCCAAATTTTTTCAAGCCTACCATCTCACCTCAGAAGAATCAGCAGAAATATCAGTTGACAAAATGAATCAACCACGAGAATTGCCAATACCATGGAAATCATGCGTGCAGACATTACACATGTCATGGGCAACTTACAACGCATAATGGAAGAACAGCACAGATAACAGCAAAGCTATATCAACATTTTAGAAAACAATCAAATGATCAATGAATATATCACCAGAATTTTAGAAAATCAGAATGCTGCAACACGTGAACTCAATGCCACCCTCACTAACCTCAATGAAACACTCAGATCCCAGCACCAATAGCAACCAAGCAGCAGTTCTGGTATGACTACTCCAATTATATCGCCAGTGTCCTCACCACCAAGGCGCTCCACCATAGCACGCCAACACGACAGTGGTAAAGGCAAAGGCCAGTACAAGCAGCCACCCAAAAAAAATAAAACAAAAATTAAAGCTATTTCTGTAAAGAGAAGAAAATAAACAAGGTTAGTAAGTGTATGATTGTCAGAATATATATAACACTTAGCACCTTGTCAATTTTTACAACATCATTAATTATAACTGTTACAAACTACAAAAGGATTTTTAGCATCACATTTATTCTTTAACATCGTTTAATTTTTTGGGAGGAGGAAACTGTTCTTTGAGCTAAGCATTGATCTTAGCATGCAGAAACCAGACCACTTGATTTGATTAACTAATTACTATTTCTTGATTCCAATCACTCTCATATCCTGCAGACAGACTAATTGGCAGCCATGCAGAATGTCTTTAGCATGCAGAAACCAGACCACTTGATTTGATTAACTAATTAATATCTCTTGATTCCAATCATTCTCATATCCTGCAGACAGACTAATTGGCAGCCATGCAGAATGTCTTTAGCATGCAGAAAGCAGACCACTTGATTTGATTAACTAATTACTATTTCTAGATTCCAATCACTCTCATATCCTGCAGACAGACTAATTGGCAGCCATGCAGAATGTCTTTAGCATGCAGAAAGCAGACCACTTGATTTGATTAACTAATTACTATTTCTTGATTCCAATCACTCTCATATCCTGCAGACAGACTAATTGGCAGCCATGCAGAATGTCTTTAGCATGCAGAAAGCAGACCACTTGATTTGATTAACTAATTACTATTTCTAGATTCCAATCACTCTCATACCCTGCAGACAGACTAATTGGCAGCCATGCAGAATGTCTTTAGCATGCAGAAACCAGACCACTTGATTTGATTAACTAGTTACTATTTCTAGATTCCAATCACTCTCATACCCTGCAGACAGACTAATTGGCAGCCATGCATATTCATCCATGACCAATACAACCTACAATGTGAATTTTAACTTTTACATTTCTTCTCTAGACGACATTACAAGAATAACACAATTGAGTTTGCAAAGAGTGTCCTAATATGTTGTCAAAAACTTTAGATAATTCAGTCCCAAAATGATTGAGATTATTGTTGTGCCATGTTTGTGTGTGGTAAAAATGAATAATCAGATTCTAAAACATGATGCAGAAACAAAGAAATTGGAAATATTTGAATTTAAAAAAAATGTGTGTAATAATGGATATATGTTGAAAACTGTGTATTGACTTACAAATCTGCAAGTCTACTCCAGCAAACATAACAAAATAATTTTTTTTGGATGAGACTAAGTTTGTGTCCCTTAAATACGATGGAGCATCACACATAGGGACACATGTATTCCTCAAGGCTAACATATTATATGTGGAGAAGTGTTACATCATAAAGTAAAAAAACATACTCAATTACTATGTGGATTATGTGTGTTTTAAAGAAATTATCAGTAAAAGTTTATTAACACTTATCCAGACTTCATGCATGTCACTCATAATCTGTTGTTTAGAAAATTTAAATAAACACAATACACATGCTGCATTTGTTTTGCATAAAGCGAGGGTATACAGCTGGGAGTGTGCTCTGCGCTCCTTTGTATAATCCTAATCTTTTGAACAGAACACCACGAGGATCGGGGTTACAGGCGCCTGTAACACATTGCAGCTCCGAGGAAGAAACAACAACAGCTCACTAGATGCAAAAGAAACAGACTCCCCAGCCCCGTACGGGGTGAAGACACGTAAGCGCTCTTTCACTTAAGCTTAACCCAATGCTGCAGCACCCAAAATAAGCGCTCTGCATCTTTAGAACAAGCCCCTGAACTAGAAAGCCCCACAAAGCAGGGAGCATTGAAAACTGACTTTTTGCAAACACTTTGCAGGACTTCCATCTTTAGCACAAATCTGCTGAACGATTCATTATACATGCATAATTGAAGACCATTCTTCCTTATGCATTAAACATATGGTATTAACTGCATTATCTATATTGAATGTTGCTAACTAGTTATTGAGAGCGCGCTCATTTACTAAGGTATATTTAAACACTGTATTGTAATATATTTTAACACAATAACAATTAGCCTAATAAACATCTTTTATCCTATTTTTATCTTTATTCATTATACCCATTTATCTGCATAATTATTTATATATGGTTTATTTTTAATATATAATTGACATATCTATGAATGTATAACAGGTCAATTTTTTGCACAGAAAGATAAACTTTAGTTTATTATTATTATTAATTTTAAGAACACTATCCAGTAGCACCAGAGGTTTGTCCTTCTTTCCCAGATAAAGCAAGGGTATGTTTGTATGTCTGAAGGAGACAGACACATTCTGAGTAATGGTTTTTAAACGAAAAATGGCCAACATATATTTAGGCTTACACAACAAATGAAAGAAGCAAAGAATACTTACCTTAAAAATAACTATTTGAGGTCTTGCCTAACCTGCCTCCCTACATCTGTACTCCAAGTGTCACCAGATGTCTCTAATTCCTCTGCTTGCTGGCTGCTTTCTTCATCCTCCTCGTCATCTTCAACATGTGGCAGATGTTGTTGCAAACACATGTTATGAAGAAAGCAGCAGCAGAACACAATTTGAGTCACCTTCAAGGGACTATACAACAAAAGGCCACCAGACTTATCCAGACACCGAAACTTAGATTTCAGCACACCAAAACATATTTCTATCACATTCCACGTGGACTTATGTGCATTATTGTAATTGTGTTCAGCAGGGGTTACAGGTCGGGACAATGGAGTTAGAAGCCAAGAGAAACAGCCATATCCTCCATCACCTGAAAGACAGATATAGTAACGTGATTCATGTTAAGATACAGCAACACATAAGTAACACACTGTATTTGGCGAAAGTATACACAGTCCTACACATATCAAATTACATAGCCAGCAGCCATCCATCTGGCATTTGTCTGTCCTCAAACTTATCAAAGAGGGATGACTGACTGAGGATGAAGGAGTCATGGCAGCCCCCAGGGTAACCAGCAACAACACTCATTATTTTGAGTTTTGCATCACAAACCACCTGCACTTTTGTGGAGTGGTCTAGATGACGATTAGTATAGATGTGCTGCCTGCCCCTAGGTGGTCTCAGCTGAATGTGTGTGCAATCTATGGCTCCCAGCACATTGGGCATGCCAGCAAGCTCATAGAAATCTACCCTGACGGCATGCCACTGAGACTCCTGGGTAGGGAAGCAGATTGAGGCATCGATGTGGGGCTGCAAAACAGCCAACACCTGTGTGTATATTTGATAGAAAATAAAACATGAGATATTAGGACAGAACATCATCACTGGCCACTGAGAGTAATTAAAACCAACCCAAAACAGAGGAGGTAGTTAGGTATACCTCACCTGTGTTAGTATTCTTGAAAAATGTGGGCTGTGAGATTCCTATGACATCCCCAGACACAGCCTGAAAGCTCCCAGTAGCCATAAAGTGCAACACAGCCAGGAGTTTGTGCAGGCCTGAGACAGGGCGAGAGCGTGCTGTCTCAGGGTCTAGGCCCAGTTTGACAAGGTCATACAGACGGAAAATGTTGTTACAATTTAGACGGAACATCTGTATGACCCTGTCATCGGACAATGCGTTCAAGTTTAAACGCCCCCTAAAAAACGGGGCCTGCGCAGCCTTCGCGGAACCTGTACAACCTGCTGACCATGTTCAGTTTCTTGGCCCTGGTTACTTACAGGCTGATGTCTGAGTCTGAGGAATCCCACAGCACACAAAAGATCACTGGTCCACAGTCCTGCAGCCATTTCTGAGTGTAGGTTGTTTGAAATGGGCCCAAGATCCTTTTATAGGCATCCTAATTCAGGTGTGAATGATTTGTAAGTGGCAACACATGTAAACACGCCTGAAAAAAGCAGGTCTATTTTTTTGCTGCTTTTTTTTAATGAATCGCAAAAAAATACGACCGCAGTTGAGCACTCAGAGACTAACACCCGAATGAATAGTGAATACCCGTGTTGTATGAAATAATAGCCGCGTTTGACCGATGGTCTATTCATTCGTATTTCTGAACTTTGCCGTTAAAACCATTACGAATAGCCCAAACACTGCCGAGATTTGTGCTTAGTAAATTCCCGGATTGGGACTTAGAAAGAAAAACACAATTCGGACAAACTCGGATTATTAGTAAATAAACCCCATGGTATTCATATGTGATAATTAGCAGATGCAATACAGCTTGCTGGTAATTGTTGTCCCACTAGTCATACCTGTAGGTATGGTCAGCATTCATGGTATTCATATGTGATAATTAGCAGATGCCAGCCAATTGGTACCAGCCAATCAGTTGCTAATGGTCATGTCACAGGCTGGGTTTGAAAAATAACAGTTAGAAGCTGGTTGTTTGGTTGGTACTTTATCTCCATTCACCATACCTCCATCCAAGGCTTAGTAAATAGACCCCCAAGTACCAGGCTGCACGGGGTTGAATACTTATGCAAGCAGCAATTTTCAAGTTTTATAAAAATAACAAAAAACCTACAGACAAATAATGAATTATGAGAGTGAAAATGTACTTTAACAGCCTATCGGGGCACAATAATAATTCTGCCTAGAACAATCTGTGTGTCATTTGTAGTGGGAGCGGGGGTGTGAATAATTTTGCAAGCCTCTGTAGATGCCTCTAGAGCTGGTGACGTGGATATGCATGTATGTTACAGTTGCAGCCCTAGGCCCAGATTTATCAAGCCTTCGAGAGTGATAAAGTGTCAGCCAATCAGCTCCTAACTGTCAGTTTTAAAACCCAGCTTGTAACATGCAGTTAGGAGCTGATTGTCTGGTACTTTATCACCGTGCTATTTCTCACTCTCCAAGGCTTGATAAATCTGGGCATTAGTGCATTGCTGTGTTGCCCTGGGTCTTTTCTGCTGACTGGATTTTATTCGGACATTTATTGGCTCTGTATTAGCTGTGTGGCCCCTCCCTGTGCCTGGGACATGACTCTGGCAGATACACGCTCTCTCTCCTTGGCTGGTACTTGCAGTAAGACACGCAGTCAGAGGCAGTTACCACTCACCCACCCAGAGCTTCACCCATCGGCTGCCCAGGTGCCATGATTCAGAGGAAGCTAGCTGACGTCCAGGGAATGGCTGTAGCTGAATGTATTGCTGAGAACTGGGAGGAAATCTGGAACTTCCAGGCAAGAGCCGGAGATATTTTGTTGGACACCTATCCCAAATCAGGTGGGTGACTGTTGTCTGCAGGACAACATATTTACAGGTCCTGTGTATGACAACCCTAGAAGCTTACACTCCAGATCAACAATCTATGGATATGAGAACCATAAGAGCTTACTCTCACATTCAACAGTCTATGGCTATGAGAACAATAGAAGCTAATGTTCTAGATCAAACCAAAGGAGCTTACAGTCTAGATCAACTAACACCTGTGGATATTGCTTAGCTAAGGCTCTGGTGCAGAATAACATATGGATGTATAAGTGTCGTGGTTGGAAGGCGACATCTGAGTTAAATAAACATTATAAACAATGAGTTATACTTAAGCGGTAGATGTAGAAATGCTACAAGACCTCATCCGTGTACTCTAGAATATACAACGCTATAAGACTCCCATCTGTACTGTTCCCGGGTGAGGGACAGGCTGCTAAAGCTTTGTCACAGCTTTGTCCTTTATATATTTTTCCGTGATGTCTCCATTCTATCTCCCTCTTTCCCTTCCATACTCTGGCATCAGCCCCATGTGTTTATTGGAAGCAGAACGGCATTTTGCAATGAAGGGATTTCAGTACTAAGGTTTATTAATCCTCTGTGAATGTTGTGTCCGGTCTGGATTTCAGGAACCACCTGGATGCAGGAGGTCATTGACCTGATCATGCACGACGCGGATGAGCAGATCTGCAGGAGAGCCCCCATTTATGAGCGGATCCCCTTCATTGAGCTCATGCACCTGATGAAGCCGGGTAAGGGCGAAACGCGTGGAGAAACAAATGATGATGGGCCTATTTTTATGTGCAGGCCTGGAGCTGAAGCTCCATCAGCCCCAATGTTAAAATACTGTTGCCCTGCCTAAATTATATAACTAGTTAAAATATATCTCCTAAATTATATAACGATCTATATCTAGTTCTAGTGTACAGTATTCAGCACCAGTATACAATATTTATCACCAATTATTTGTCCTGGATACAGTAAAATATTCACTGCTATACTATAGTTCCAATTGATATAACTTTACACATATTATTATTATAATTATTATAATATAGGGGATGTAGTCATGTTACCGGCGGTTGGGATTCCGCCGGTCAGTATACCGACGCATGAATTCCGACCGGTTTCAATCCCGACAGTCGGCATGCCACGACACCCACAGAGTGGGAATACAACCTGTGGCGGGGACAGCACCTGCAAGAGGCTTCGTTGCGCTTGACCCCCCTCCGCCGCAAATCTAGCGGCCAGGATCCCGGTGTCTGTATACTGACCGCCAGTCACCCAATTCCAACCCTAAGATAGTATAGTATTTAGCCTTATCGCACTGTTATAATACACCCCATAATATACTGTATATATGTATGTGTGTATGTATGTATGTATGTATGTATGGGTGTGTGTATACTATTACAGTATATAACACATATCACGTGTATAGGATGTTAATAAATCCTCACTATGATACTATAACTACTACCTATGTTTGATAACGCTCAGTGTACCAGACGTGTCTCTTATTACCGGCTGTGATGGATCTGTGCCCCTGAGATAATCTCCACGCTTCCACAAACGCCCCAATAATTTCACGTTAGTGAATAGTGTCACCTGTCCTGGTTCCTCGTCACCCGTGGTAACATCACCCCCGTGTCTCGGGTCACCCTTAGCGCTGTCCCTTTCTCAGGCGCGCTTGGAGTTACAGCTACTCTGCACCAGACTTGGGAAGGCTCCAAGATTTCAGCAAAAATGTTGAGAATGGGTCATATGAGGCAACAGGCGAATAAGTAAACATGTTCTCCTAGTTATATCGCTGTGAAACATTAACCCCTCGCTGACTGGCAGGTCCTGACACGGCTTCGCACAGAGGAAGTTTAGCGTTATACAGTCTGAATCCCATTTTATTTTATTGAACAGTATTAATACAATAAGGATGGAAGCAATAACACAATGTGGTGTTCAGGGGATTTTCTGTCATTTTTTGAGAATAAAAACAGTCAGACCAAACCCTTGTGCACAGGCAGGTAGCGTGGCAGTTAGGAGCTGATTGGTTGGTACTTTATCTCTCTCCACTTTATCACTTTTCAAGGCTTAGTACATCTGGCCCTAAAAGTCTTGGGGAGTGATAAAGTGGAGGGAGATTAACTACCAGCCAATCAGCTCGTAGCTGTCATGTTACAGGCTGTGTGTTGAAAAATGACAGTTAGGAGCTAGTTGGCTAGTACTTTATCTCCGTATACTTTATCTCTCTCCAAGGCATTAGTCTCCCCCAGATTCGGGCATTAAGGGAGAGGAGGACCCCTGAGCTGCCAGCCAGCAGTACCACCCACTGAGCAGCAATGTAATCTATGCTATGTACTGGGTGACCCTGACAGGGCTTGCTGGGACCTGTGTTTCCCCAGGAGCTGGAGGATGCATAGTTTTCTTTGCCAGGCCACTCACTTCCTGGGCTGTATCCTTATATAGAGAGAGAGTAACATCTGTATACTCAGTAGTCAATGCTGGGGGTTGTAGTGCTCCAGGCTCCGCAGTACTCAGACGGGGAATAGGGGTAGAGACGGATAGGGGGTACAAAAGGCAGAGGAACAGAAAAACCACCAGGCACTATAGCTAGCTACCCAGTGAATGACAGGTCCATAATACTAGTGCATATCAAGTATTAGTCTTGTACTTTGCTGTAGACCAGGCATGTCCAAACTGCGGCCCTCCAGCTGTTGAGAAACTACACATCCCAGCATGCCCTGACACAGCTTTAGTATTCTCTGACAGCAAAACTGTTTCAGGGCATGCTGGGATATGTAGTTACACAACAGCTGGAGGGCCACAGTTTGGACATGCCTGCTGTAGACATTACATAATGGGGAACGTCAAGGCCCCTATATCTCAGGATACACAGATGTAATGCCCAGAGCCCCTCAGTGTCTGATATAGGAGTCGCCAATGGACACTTCAGGTGTTTGGTATCTATCTGGATGGAGCGTGCTGCAGCAGGCGGAGTGTCACCCAGGCACGCTGCTGCTAGCCGGGAGCGAGGTGTTTATGGTGGGTCTACTTAACCATCCACGGTTCCTTACAGCGGTATCACAACTTATATGCTATGTTGAAAACAAATCGTTAACCCTATAGTTACATACCACCATCTAAATACAGACATGTAAAAGACCATACACAAAAGAAGGAGGGCGGGATGTACTAAAGGAAAAATGCGGTAAAACCCCCGAAAATGGGGGTTTTATCGCATTTTCAATTGTACTAAGACCCTACTGACGGATTTTTGCAGTCCAGGGTATCGCCATCTCTGGATGGCGATACCCTATAGAAGCCTATGGGCTTCTTATCGCCATCCGCCGCAACCCGCCGCCCCCGCCCCTTACCCCCCGGCATACCTTCCTCCAGGCAGCCCTGGACCCGGAAGGTAATCTCCTCCTCCCCCTAGCAACGCAGCCGGAGGTCCTTCCGGCTGCAGGCGGAAGGAGGAGGCGCCGGGGGCAGCGTGCTGCTGCTTCCCAGTGTTGGAGGAGTCTGGATAGCTGAGGAAGATGATGGAGAACCCCCACAGACAACCTCACAGGTATCGTGGGGGCCTTCCGTCACTGCATTGCGATATTGACCGCATTTGTTAGTACATATGCGATCAACATCGCTGCGATAAGCGGCGAGGGGCGGCGATGTATCTTAATACATCCCACCCGGAGTCACTTATGATTATGCAAGGGCCATGGGGCGGTGACGGGAGCACACTCCTAGTCACGGCCCTAATGTCATTATCCGTTCCCTTATCTTCCCAGTAACAATGTCTAAAAAATTATTTGGAGTATCAGGTGAGATGCAGCTGATTTGACCTCTCTTATGGCGGTACAAATGTCCCTGCGGATGGGGGTTATCGAAGTCTATTCATTATCCAGTCCTGATTGGAGCCAAAAAATTAAGTATCCAACTTGTAGCAAGTGATGGCGGCAGATTATAAAGTACCGGAACACTTCAGTACTGCTCCAGTTTTGGGACAGCCGCTCTGAAGCCGTCCGGTGACCCCCGACACTGACACTCTTTCCGCTAATATGTAGAGAGGAACATTTACACTGCGAGTTCGCACACAGAAAGGGACGCTGAAGGCGGAGGGATCCACAATCCGGAACTTTTTTCCAATACACAGGAGCGGGGCTGATAGAGCTAACGTCATCTGGAGATGATGTCTGTTCCTGTAAACAAACTACGAAAAGGTTTTCAGAGTTTGTTGAATACAGGACGGCAATTGCGAAACAAGTTCAATAGTATTTTCCACTTTTAGTATTTACAAGCATACTTCTCCTCGCCGCGGACCACCCTGCTCAGCCAAGAACATTATATCAGGACCAGGTTAACAATGGGGCAGATGGAGCTACACCCCCAGGCTCCCACATATAAAATAGTCCCATCGTCATGGCAGCATGCGTTCGTGTTTTACAATGAACAAAAAACACATTTTCTGGTTCAAGGGATTTTCCTGTGCTGGAATTCTGTGTCTCATTATTTTTCCATTTAGCCAAAGAAATGAGCTTTGTTTCTAAGGGGAACATTTACTAAGCAGTGATAAAAGCGGAGAAGTGAGACAGTGGAGAAGTTGCCCATGGCAACCAATCAGCAATTTGCATACTAGAAATTATACAGAGCTGCTGATTGGTTGATGCAACTTCTCCGCTCTTATCACTGCTTAGTAAATGTCCCCCTAAGTCTAGATGGGAAAACGTTCTGCATGGTGTGCACAATAATAAACTATTTGTGTTTACTTGCTATATGCCAGCCATGATCCACCTACTCTCTGCCCATCTAACGAATAAACCATTTGTACAATAAAAGGCACATGTTATAATCTGTAAAAATTAAAGGCTAAATGAGAAATGATCGCATTTTCCTCTCAGAGAGATCCAATTGGATCTCTCCCCCCTCTCCCCCCCCCCCCTCACACACACACATATGCAGAAGGCATCCCGGCTCATAAACCCAGAAGTTCTGCGATCGCAAAGGATATTTCTTATCAGAAGAGCTGTCCTTTGCAATACTAACCGCATTTCTAGGTACATACCGGCGTTAGTAACACCAGTACGTACCTGATAAGTGGCGGGATGTGTCGTACCATGGATGCGTTGTGTAGTACATCCCGTCCTATAAACAGCTATATAGCTGTAATTCACACTATGGGGTCAACTCAATTCATTAAGTACCGCTAATTTAGTATTCAGAACCCTACTTCACTTCTCTGCTGGAAATTGCAGGAGACTAAAGATTTATCGAGTAGTACCCCGCACCCCCAGAAGAGTGGCCGACTCTCGCCCGCATCCTGCCCGCTTCCTAATAAAGCGGGCAGGATGTGGCTAAAACACTGGGCGTCTAGTCTGCATTTTGACAAAAAAATGGCATCATTTAGCCCCACCCCTTCCTCGCAGATTCACTGCATTTTAACGCTATGATGGCGGGACATAATGAAGTAATGGCCCGGCCCTGCACCCCGAAGTTCCCTGCAGCATTTCCCCTCCGGGCATTTCCTGGATAGGGCTACAAGGAAGTTGGCAGGTATGTCTAAATCGCAGCGAGCAGCAGCGGTGGATACTGGAAACACCGGAGCAATTCAAAATGGCCACCGGAACGGAGACCTACTTCCTTAACAGTGAAGCATAGCTGCGGAATCTGACTCAGCATACGCACAAAGGGGGATATTCAATTGTTTGAAAAGCCAATTGGGTGTCTGTTTTTTCCTATCTAATAGACAGGAAAAAACAGACACCCAACCGACTTTTCAAACAATTGAATATCCCCCAAAGAGCCCAATGTCAGGCGAAGGGATCCGAAAAGATCCCTCTTAGCAACACGGGACTTCTTCCCATAGGAAGGAATAGGGCGTTGGGAATGGATGCCGTCTGAAGATGGTGTCCGTTCTCACAATCACATTCCAAATATTATGTATGAATTGAGGTCCCCATACGTTCTGCAGGAGATTCAGGACGGGTGAGCTGTGTAGCCCTTGACAATGGTGTCCAGCGTATTTCCAAAACACAAATGTAATGTGACCACATCTAGATGCATTGTCCGGCTGGATATTTACTACAATCATAGAGCTCTGAGACATAAGGATTAAATAGGCATCCCCTCCAAATGTCCAAGTACTGAGCAGAGTACTGGGGACACTTTGGTAACTGCTATGGGGCCGGTCAGTGCGGAGAGTCCTGGAGACAGAATATAAATGGATGTAAATGCTCATCAGTTAGGAAATGAATGTAGCATACATGTAGGATGTAGAGACTGCAGATGGTATGTAGGATGTAGAGGCTGCAGATGGTATGTAGGATGTGGAGGCTGCAGATGGTATATAGGATGTAGAGGCTGCAGATGGTATGTAGGATGTAGAGGCTGCAGATGGTATGTAGAATGTAGAGGTTGCAGATGGTATGTAGGATGTAGAGGCTGCAGATGGTATGTAGGATGTAGGGTCTGCAGATGGTATGTAGGATGTAGAGGCTGCAGATGGTATGTAGGACGTAGAGGTTGCAGATGGTATGTAGGATGTAGAGGCTGCAGATGGTATGTAGGATGTAGGGGCTGCAGATGGTATGTAGGATGTAGAGGCTGCAGATGGTATGTAGGATGTAGAGGCTGCAGATGGTATGTAGGATGTAGAGGTTGCAGATGGTATGTAGGATGTAGAGGCTGCAGATGGTGTGTAGGATGCAGAGGCTGCAGATGGTGTGTAGGATGTAGAGGCTGCAGATGGTATGTGGGATATAGAAGCTGCAGATGGTATGTAGGATGTATAGGCTGCAGATGGTATGTAGGATGTAGAGGCTGCAGATGGTATGTAGGATGTAGAGGCTGCAGATGGTATGTAGGATGTAGAGGCTGCAGATGGTATGTAGGATGTAGAGGCTGCAGATGGTATGTAGGATGTAGAGGCTGCAGATGGTATGCAGGATGTAGAGGCTGCAGATGGTTTGTAGGATGTAGAGGCTGCAGATGGTATGTAGGATGTAGAGGCTGCAGATGGTATATAGGATGTAGAGGCTGCAGATGGTATGTAGGATGTAGAGGTTGCAGATGGTATGTAGGATGTAGAGGCTGCAGATGGAATGTAGGATGTAGACGCTGCAGATGGTATGTAGGATGTAGAGGTTGCAGATGGTATGTAGGATGTGGAGGCTGCAGATGGTATGTAGGATGTAGGGGCTGCAGATGGTATGTAGGATGTAGAGGCTGCAGATGGTATGTAGGATGTAGAGGCTGCAGATGGTATGTAGGATGTAGAGGCTGCAGATGGTATGTGGCATATAGAGGCTGCAGATGGTATGTAGGATGTAGAGGCTGCAGATGGTATGTTGGATGTAGAGGCTGCAGATGGTATGTTGGATGTAGAGGCTGCAGATGGTATATGGGATGTAGGGGCTGCAGATGGTATGTGGGATATAGAGGCTGCAGATGGTATGTAGGATGTAGAGGCTGAAGATGGTATGTAGAATGTAGAGGCTGCAGATGGTATGTAAAATGTAGAGGCTGCAGATGATATGTAGAATGTAGAGGCTGCAGATGGTATGTAAAATGTAGAGGCTGCAGATGGTATACACTTCACACGTCAGATGCATTCGCACGCCACTCAAGCACACTTATCTTAGTAAAGAAAGACACAACAACCGTAATTGGCGTGAAAGGGGTCAGCTTTTTATTTTGACTGAGAGGAAGGCCTATTAATACTAAAACTAAAAATGCAGACTTCCCTCTCTAACTAAGGTGGCGGGGAGAAGAACGGTTAAGCATGATAAACAACTTAATAAGGGTGATCCAAAATTATATGACAAAATAGACCAATAAACATATGTGTGTGAGGGGGCCTTCTGCCCCAGATGTTCCGGGATCGGCCTCCTGCCTCCATCCCGAGCAATAAAAACATATGTGTGAGGGGGCCTTCTGCCCCAGATGTTCCGGGATCGGCCTCTTGCCTCCATCCCAGACATCGGAAATCCAAAATCCAAGGCCAGGGGTCGACCTTCTGCCACTACCCCTGCCCACCAACAGTTGTAGGGACGGAGGTACGCTCCGCCCCTATGGGGTAAAAAATTGGGCCTCCGGCCCCGATATCCACACATGTTTATGGTCTATCATATGGGCCCCACCAGGTACGGTGGTGCCCATCAATTAATACTAAGACTATAAAATACCTTAAAGTTCACCCGAACTTACTAACAATAAACTCCTTAAGTCACACTAAAATAACCGTTCAGAAACCGGCCAACTGCCAGGTTACCAACCTGCCACCGCCACCTGAACCGAGAAGACTAAACTAAACTCAAACTAAAGAAAAACAGAACACGAAGCTAAAAAGACCTCAAGACCCGGCGTACCAGATCATTGCCACCCACGGTCGACAAGCCATATAAAGCGCGGATCTAGCCGCCTTCCTGCAAAAGAAGGGTGTGACTGAGGTTAATAAACGAAACATAGTATGGAGAAAATGGGTAACCTAACCTGCGTCCCTAACAGGGGGGGAGAAGGGGGGGGGGGGTCGCCCAATTTGACTTGAGGCAAAAACGCAAAACTTCGTTGGCCGGCAAAAGCCGCAATTAAAACCAACGATAAAACAAAAATTCCTCAAGGCCCCCGCAGTCGCAAAGTGCAACTGCGATGAGCAGCTAATCCTCAAATGGGCGCACTGGGAGGACAATGCCTGATATAGCGCCTGACTGCACCAGACCTCCACCTACCCAGTGCCCGGACTTCGACTTCGGACCCACCCGCCGCAGCAGCAGCTGAAGCAGCGCCGATGCAGAAAGAGTGAGTCCCATAGTCGGCCGGAGATAGACCCAGGTATAAAATACAACGTCCCAAAACTGACCGACATTGATATGCGGTCAACGGGGAACCGTCAATATGGACGAGCCACCCGGAAGGCGTTGGAGGCCGTACGGACGAATAAGACTGGGCTGCGATAACTGGACAAATGCCCCGCACACGAGCCCGACCCATTCGAACCCACTGCCCCCCGCCAACTACGTCAGTCTTGGAGCGCTGAATCCTACACAACAAACCGTCGGGGCGTATGACGACGCGGGCCGCCAGCATGGGCGAGGGAGAAGTCCAAGAAACGGACACCAGCTCATCCACCCTGAACGCACCGTGAAAGGCCACCGGAAAGGCAGTCATGAAGAGGCGAACCTCGTACCCCCAAAGATCAAAGACTCCGTAGGGATTCCAAAATTCGCCTCAGCAAAGACCCAGTGAGCGGTCGGCGAGTGACCGGCCGGGGCGGGATCGCCCGAGCCCATCCCCACAACACCCTCTGAAGGAAAAAGGACTTAGTAAAGTCCTCCTCCCCCCCCCGAAGCTGCAGAAAGGAAGATATGCTCGCAAGAACCCTACCAACATACCCGTGCGAAATCCCGTCGGTGTACAAAAACCCAGATGTGAGCTGAAAGGAAGTCGTGAGCGGTCGTACCACAAATGGCCTCTCTCCAGAAGGTAGCGACTCGACCACTCCCAGGCGGCCAGATAAGCCGCAAAGGTTGCAGGGGCCAACAACCTGTGGGCTAAATCCTCCAATCCGGGCGGATAACCTGCCACACATAAGCAAGACATGAGTCCCCATGGATTAGAGCTGCAGGAGCCAAGCGCCTAAAATGCTGCCAGTCGCCACGAGAAAGGGCATCCGCAATTTCGTTACGCACTCCCGGGACATGCTCGCAACATAATGTTGGTCACCAAGCACAGCAAGACTATCTGTGCAAGGACCCGCAGGACAGGCAAGGACGTGGACTTCTGCCGGGTTATGGCAAAAACCACGCCCAAGCTGTCGCACCACAAGATAACCTGTTAGTTACGCAGGGCATGCAACCAGAATGGGAAAAAATACCAGCAACAGCATGTTTGTCGTGAGGTGCTCGCTAAACCAGGAACGCGGCCAAGGAGACGCGCACCAGCGGCCAGCAAAATAAACTCCGAAACCAAAGGCACCAGAGACGTCCGTGAAAAGCTTCCAGGGACGTGCTGGACACGACTGCCTCTTGGCAAAAACAGACGCCATTGAAATGAACTAGAAATTCGTCCCAAATACGTAAATCCCTGCAGATGTCGAGTGATAATTTAAGAAAATTATGCGGGCGTCTAATCCCAACCGTCACCTGTCCCAATTGTCTACAGAAAAACATAATCATGAGGATAACCTTGCAAGCAAAATTAAACAGGCCCAATAAGGATGGAGCCTGGGTCAGAGTAAGCTTGCCCGCAGAGGGATAATAGAAGGATACCATCGGGAAGACGCAACACCTTGTTCACAGGGAGGCTACAGAGACCACCGACCGTATCAATCTGAATCCCGAGGTAAACCAAGGAGGCGGAAGGATTCTCTGCCGACTCTGGAGCAACCGTAACCCCGAAGTGTGCGAAAAGGGGAGCCAATGCCGACGCAGCAATCGGAGTCCGGTGGGCCGATCAAAAGAAAATCGTTCCAGTAGTGCGAAATTCCCCGCTCGCCCCGTCGCCTGTTCCAGACACCAGTGGAGGAAAGAACTGAATCTTTGGAAGTCTGCGCAAGAAAGAGAACAACCCATAGGGAGGCCTCGAGCGATGTAGCAGCCATCGTCCAGTTCAAAACCCATACATCGAAAGGTGAAAGGGTGCAGTGGGAGGAGACGAAACGCTGACTTGATGTCCAATTGACACATCACTGCCTCCGAACCAAACGACCGAATGGTGTCTATGGCCGAATAAAAAGATAGGTAAACGACCCTACACTGATCACAAGGGATAGCATCATTAATCGATGACCCGAGAGGACAGGAAAGATGTTGGATGAGCCGAAATTTGGCTGCGGTCTACTTGGGCAAAATGCCTACGGGGGACAAGACCAAATCTGGTAAGGGGGAGGTTCCCGGAAAGGGCCTATCATCCTGCCCAACGTCACTTCAGCCTCAACCTTCTGCCGGAGCACGTCCGGAAACTCCCGAGCCGAACGCAGGTACGTACCAGCCCCGGGACCCACCAGTCCATGTATCGGCAAGGGGAAGCCAGATGCGAAACCCGAATGTAAGAATCGGGCGTCCACCGGCCGCGGGTACCGTCGCAGCCAGGGTATGAGCGCCCGAAGTCTAAGTGGGGTGGGGGCCGTGGCCAGCGCCTGGGGCCAGGTCTGCGGGCCGGAATTACCCCCGTGCCCAGTACTGGGGCAGTCCTTGATCCCGTGGCCTCCGCCACAGCTGATGCAGGAGTGACGAAAACGACAAACGAAAAAAACACATTGAGGCAGACGCACACATACACTCACAATGACACTCATACTGAGGCAAAGGCACACACACACACACACACACACACACACACTCATACTGAGGCAAAGGCACACACACACACTCATACTGAGGCAGAGGCACACACTCATACTGAGGCACACACACATACTGAAGCAGAGGCACACACACACACTCATACTGAGGCAGAGGCACACACTCATACTGAGGCAGAGCCACACATACTGAGGCAGAGGCGCAC
Source organism: Pseudophryne corroboree (assembly GCF_028390025.1). Classification (NCBI taxonomy): domain Eukaryota; kingdom Metazoa; phylum Chordata; class Amphibia; order Anura; family Myobatrachidae; genus Pseudophryne; species Pseudophryne corroboree. Next base: position 14,505,021 of record NC_086451.1, read on the forward strand.
ACACACTCATACTGAGACACACACACTGACACTCATACTGAGGCAGATGCACACACACACACACACACACACACACACACACACACACACACACACACTCTGAGGCAGACACACACACACTGACACAAATATTGAGGCAGACACACACACTCATACTGAGACACACACACACTGATACTGAGACACACAAACACTGACACGCATACTGAGACAGAGGCACACACACTGATACTGAGACACACACACTGACACTCATACTGAGACAGAGGCACACACACACTAATACTGAGACGCACACTCACACTCATACTGAGAAACACACACTGACACTCATACTGAGGCAGAGGCACACACACACTAATACTGAGACACACTTTGACACTCATACTGAGATACACACAAACACACACACTGACACTCATACTGAGACACACACACTGACACTTATACTGAGGCAGAGGCACAATCACAAATACATACACTGACACTCATACTGAGACACACAAACACACACACTGACACTTATACTGAGACACACAAACACACACACTGACACTCATACTGAGGCAGAGGCACACACACCCATACTGAAACACACACACTGATACGGAGACACACACACACTCACTCATACTGAGGCAGAGGCACACACACACTGATACTGAGACACACAGAGCCGGTCTTAGGCATAGGCAAACTAGGCAATTGCCTAGGGCATCTGGTATGCCTAGGGGCACAAGCAGCTTCTGCTGATTAAAATGATATGCGGCATGCCTATATACTGTGTGAGACTGTGGCTGTATCTGCATAAGAAATGCTACACACAGTATATAGGCATGCTGCATATCATTTTAATCAGCAGAAGCTGCTTGTGCACCCTAGCCACATAGTAATGAAAATAAGATGCATTTTCATAAAAAATAGGCACCCGACGTTAGCAGAGCTGCTAGATGACTCACGCCAGGAACTATATGTGTCATTATGTGTATAAGGGCATTAATAATGTGTAACATGTGTAAGGGGCACTATGTGTGTCATTATGTGTATAAGGGCACCAATAATGTGCGGCATGTGTGTAAGTGACATTATGTGTGTCATTATGTGTAAGGGGCATTATTGTGTGGTATTATATGTATAAATGCATTACCAATGTGTGGCATTATGTGTATAAGGTGCTCTACTGTGTGGCGTAACGTATAGAAAGGGCACTACTGTGTGGTCTAATGTGAATAAAGAGCAATATGGTGTGGTGTAATGTGAATAAGGAGCAATATGGTGTGGTGTAATGTGAATAAGGAGCAATATGGTGTGGTGTAATGAGAATAAAGAGCAATATGGTGTGGTGTAATGCGAATAAGGAACAATTCAGTATGATGTTATGTGAATGAGGGGCTCTACTGTGAGAATTAACGTACATAAGGTAAATTGGTACTACTGTGTGATGTAATGTGAATAAGGGACACTATCATATGATAAATTGTGAATAAAGTTGCACTACTGTGAGGCATATTTTGAATTGGGGGTACTATTGTGTGGCCATGCCCCTTGCCACAAAACACATACCTTTTTGGTCTGTGCGCCGAATGTGCACACTGTTCTTATTTAAATTACAGGGAGTAGGAAAACAAAAAATGGGCTGCTATGGGTGGGGGTGATGGTGCTGGGAAAGAGGTGCAAGGTCAGAGGCGGAACTAGCGGTGGTGCTAGGGGGCACCAGCCAAAATCTTGCCTAGGGCATCATATTGGCTAGGGCCGGCTCTGGAGACACACACACGGATACTGAGACACACACGTACTGAGACACACACAAACACACACTGACACTCATACTGAGAAACACACTGATACTGAGACACACACACACACACACATACACACACACACACACACACACACACTTATACTGAGCCACACACACTGACACTCATACTGAGAAACACACTGATACTGAGACACACAAACAGACACACACACAGTCACACACTCATACTGAGACACACACTGACACTCTGGGACACACTCATATTGGAGGCACATACCCACTACCACAGTAGTTACCTCCAGCTCTGATCACAGGAGCCAGTCTCCCAAAGAGCAGGCAGGCCAGGCAGAACCACAGACAGACCGCGGGGAGAACTGGCAAAGTCGGGGGGCGTGGCCTAATCACGGATATGTGGCCACGCCCCTTTTTTTAAAAAACCCCACAGCACAAAGCAGCAGTCTATGGAGGCGGCTCCGGCCGGCAGAAAAGGGACACGGTGACGGGACCGGCCGAGGGGGAAACCACCTCTCTGCTCCCACTGCATAGCTTCTGCAGAGAGGTGGCAACTTAAAGAAAATCAGTGGTGGATCCCGGGACACTGGGTAGGGTATAGTGGCCTGGTATGGCCAAAAAGCATCAGCTGCCTGTCACTCGATTTAGCAGCGTTGCAGGACTATCCGCAGCGCTGCTACTAGTAGTGTGTCCATGCCGCCGGGTGTCCTGCTGCTGTATTGCATGGGGGCTACAGGGAGGGGGGCTAACCACCAAAATGACAAGGGCTCCTGGCAGCCTCAGCGTGCCGCCCCCTGAGTTCCCTGCGCTCATAGGCAGCTGCCTAAAGCTGCCTAGTGGAAGCGCCGGCCCTGCCGCCACCCCAAGTCGCATTGGGCAGTATGGAAAGCGAAGCATATTCCATGCCCCGCGCGCAATGAACCCCCTCGAAAGCCGGGAGAACGAGAGGCAGGTCGTTGAGGCCATCGTCTCGCTATACCGCCTACCTCAGCGCCGGCTGAACCATGCGTCAGCTCCGAGCATAATTCCACATCCTTCATCGAAGTTATAGATCCGCCGCCCATGCTGTTTGCGCTGGAAGTCCTCATCGGAATGTTGCCAAGCCGACCCTGTGTACTGATGGTACAGCACGTGTATAAGGAACTGCTAGCGCACGAAGGTATGTGTTCGTCCGGGCGCATCTCTAAGTAACACGCTGCGACGATCAACATGCATATAACCCAATTCGGGTAGGAGCGCAAAGCGTCCTCGCTACCCTGGCCCTTTTTCGTAGCTGAAAGCAAGGCTTTACGAGCATCGCTAGTAAGAGCAAAAATATTGACGTATTGGGCCTTACGGATCCGGTCCCGGATCCGGGGCCTGAGCCCACGTTGCACTGCCGTGTTGGCGCAGTGAAAGGTGTCCGACTCCACCTTGCGAGGCTGAAGAGGTTGAACACCGGCGCTCGCGCCGTTTGCGATGCTTGACCGTGCAAAACCGCCGTCGTCGGAGGACACGCCCACCGAGGACGTGGAGGCAAGGAAGGAGTCCGTGCCCCGATGCTTGCGCCTGTGTCTAATGTGCATGCTGGAAAACCTACGCGCACCGTTACCCTCGCTAGAGGAGCGGGACCGAGTACTTGATCCCAAGCCGCCACGGGGGTAACCGCGCTCCCCTCAGACCCAGGGTCCGATGAAGACTCACCTGCACGAGAGGGAACTCCATCCGTCCCAGCAGCCTCCGGACGACTTGTAGATGCACCGACCGACGCCATTCCTGATCCGACGTCGACGGCTGGAGAGACAAAAGAGACATTGAGCCCCTGCTCCCCCACTGTTCCCGCAGCCGCCGGGAGCGGTGCTGGCGGGGCGACCGTCGCACCAGAGGACAGGAGCGGGGTAAGAGTTCGCGCAATGCTATCCGCCAAAGAAGCAGTGGGCCGCCCCAGTCCCCCGGGTATGGGGGATAACAATGGAGCCACTGCCGACACGACAGCAGCACAAATGGCAGATAAGACGGTGGCATCCACCAAGGGTGCGGCCGCCGCTGCAGGCACTCTAAGAAAAGACCCGACACGCGAGTAGTGCGCCCCACGAGAGGTTCGCAAACCTCCCGTCGGGAGCAAGGACCCGTATGAGCCCTCACTGTCGGGTATCACGGCACATCCGTCCTGCTGCGATAAAACCCCGGCCGAACCGCCTGCGCCGAGACCTCCTCCTATCCCGAGCAGTGGCCTCAGGATGGAAAACCGGAGAGTCGTCACTGCTAGAGAGAGGAAGCGGAATGTCGGACTGAGGGCTATCCGCTGCAGCGTCGGAAGGAGATGTCTGGACGCAGGGAGGGCCAGATCGCTCACAACCCGCCTGCGCCACGCAGGCGAGTGACCGGCAGCTGAGACCCCAGCCTGAGACTGGCAGGAGCCGCGCAGCCAACGGCTGGCGGCAATACTAAGCGGCACGCGAGCCAAAGTGGAAAGGGGGTGGTGCCACGGGTCCCAAACTACGGCAGGAGAGGCCAGGTGGCCCGTCCCACCGCGGGCGGATGCGGCACGCCCCCGCCCGAAGGGCCCTGCAATGTTGACCGTCGGCAACAGCCCATCCGCAGAGTGGGCTTGTCTCCTCGTCCTGTCGCGGGAGGGCGCTGCCCGGGCAGGGAACGTAGTTAGCAGCACCAGAGGGAGTAGGCCTCATATGGACCCACCTGGTGATTGCATGAGTGCCTGCACGCGCGGGCCGCCCAGACCCCTAACGTTCGGCGGCCGCGCGACCCCCCGCTCGCCCGCTGGAGAGTGCGTGACAAGGCCCCCTTTTAAATTTAGACAGTGCAAAGATTAGCCTGTTATATTTCCGCAGTGCATGGTACAACTAAGCCACAAGGGCTATATGAAGAAATGGGGGCTGCCCCCCCTGGCGGGAGGGAGCCGCCGAGCCGCAGGGAGGGAGCACTGTCCCGTCCCCCAGCGACTCGTGCGGCGGGTTCAGGGACGGGATAACACCGTCCATGTTGGGCCGCCTCAGATGCCACCGGACCACCGCCGCTCCGTCCACCGCCGCGGCCAGCGGCGGGAACGGAGACAGAGAGCGCAGATGCAGGGGAACACAGGCGGGCGGCCGAGCCCGGCCGCGTGCGCCCTGAGTCCCCCCTACGGTAGCTGCAGCGGGTCTACAACGGGCCTCGTGGACCACAGCAGAGTCCATGAGCCGGGTGGGGAAGGCCGTGCTGTGCAAAGGTCCGGTGCAAAAAGGAGAGTGGGGAGGGGGCACAATAAAGGAAAGGTAGAAGGTATAGAAGACAGCAGGGAGTGGATAGAAGGAAGAATAGGGTAAGAACCAGAGAGAGATAGTTTGGAAATAAAAGAATTAGTAAAATTAATTAAGTAATAATAATGCAGTAGCACTTATCAGTCTCACGGAAAACCAGGAAAGAGGTAGGATGTCCTAGGTCTGAAGACTATATGTATGTCAGACCAGCCCCTATACAGAATCCAGCCAATCACAATTCAGGCAGTTTTCCCTAAGTTCCTCCCACAAAAACTGTAACCCCTTACGTGCCAGAGTGATGCATTAAGAGGCGTGCCGCAAGCCCAGCTGGTGAGTTTATGCTGTTTCAGCCACATTCATGACCTACGCAGTCTTGTAGGATGTAGAGGCTGCAAATACTATGTAGAAAGTATGTAGGATGTAAAGGCTGCAGATGGTATGTAGGATGGAATGTAGGATGTAGAGGCTGCAGATGGTATGTAGGATGTACAGGCTGCAGATGGAATGTAGGATGTACAGGCTGCAGAAGGAATGTAGGATGTAGAGGCTGCAGATGGTATGTAGGATGTAGAGGCTGCAGATGGTATGTAGGATGTAGAGGCTGCAGATGGAATGTAGGATGTAGAGGCTGCAGATGGTATGTAGGATGTAGAGGCTGCAGATGGTATGTAGGATGTAGAGGCTGCAGATGGTATGTAGAATTTAGGGGCTGCAGATGGTATGTAGGATGTAGAGGCTGCAGATGGTATGTAGGATGTAGAGGCTACAGATGGTATGTAGGATGTAGAGGCTGCAGATGGTATGTAGGATGTAGAGACTGCAGATGGTATGTAGGATGTAGAGGCTGCAGATGGTATGTAGGATGTAGAGGCTACAGATGGTATACAGGATGTAGAGGCTGAAGATGGTATATAGGATGTAGTAGGAGCTGCAGATGGCATGTAGGATGTAGAGTCTGCAGATGGTATATAGGATGTAGAGGCTGGAGATGGAATGTAGGATGTAGAGGCTGCAGATGGTATGTAGAATGTAGAGGCTGCAGGTGGTATGTAGGATGTAGAGGCTGCAGATGGTATGTAGGATGTAGAGGCTGCAGACGGTATGTAGGATGTAGAGTATAGTTGCCTACCCTCCCTCATTCTACAGGAGACTCCCTGAAATAGAAGCAATCTCCCTGACTCCCTGAATATACTAGCAATCTCCCTCATTGTACCTTATCCCCATTATGTAGCTGTTACATTCTTGGGGGGGGACAATAAATCAGAGATATATCCATTCAAATGTCATCATCAGTACCATTTCCCTGTATTGGTTATAAGGCACAATGATCCCTATGGCTACAAGCATTTTAAATAAGGTTTTTCATGGCCACTTGCAGTATATGTGTATACAGGGGTGGTATTCATGTGACCGCCGGTCAGCTGACCGACAGTCACATGACCTCCTCCACCATTCCGACGGTCAGCGGTACTACACCCGTATACAGTATACTAACTTTGGGGCTCATTTATGTTTGGATGTAAGCAATTTTCATGACACATCTCTCAGATGTAGCTGTACACGTCTGCGCTGATAGGTGTTACTTTCACAATCTCCTTGTGAAATATTTTTTCAAAAGTAGGCAAGTATGATGTAGAGGCTGCAGATGGTATGTAGAATGTAGAGGCTGCAGATGGTATGTAGAATGTAGAGGCTGCAGATGGCATGTAGAATGTAGAGGCTGCAGATGGCATGTAGAATGTAGAGGCTGCAGATGGTATGTAGAATGTAGAGGCTGCAGATGGTATGTAGGATGTAGAGGCTGCAGATGGTATATAGGATGTAGAGGCTGCAGATGGTATGTAGGATGTAGAGGCTGCAGATGGTATGTAGGATGTAGAGGCTGCAGATGGTATATAGGATGTAGGGGCTGCAGATGGTATGTAGATTGTAGAGGCTGCAGATGATATGTAGGATGTAGAGGCTGCAGATATTATGTAGAAAGTAGAGGCTGCAGATGGTATATAGGATGTAGAGGCTGCAGATGGTATGTAGGATTTAGAGGCTCCAGATACTATGTAGAATGTAGGAGCTGCAGATGGTATGTAGAATGTAGAGGCTGCAGATAGTATGTAGAATGTAGAGGCTGGAGATGGTAAGTAGAATGTAGAGGCTGCAGATGGTATGTAGAATGTAGAGGCTGCAGATACTATGTAGAATGTAGGAGCTGCAGATGGTATGTAGGATGTAGAGGCTGCAGATGGTATATAGGATGTAGAGGCTGCAGATGGTATATAGGATGTAGAGGCTGCAGATGGTATGTAGAATGTAGAGGCTGCAGATACTATGTAGAAAGTAGAGACTGCAGATGGTATATAGGATGTAGGAGCTTCAGATGGTATGTAGAATGTAGGAGCTGCAGATAGTATGTAGGATGTAGAGGCTGCAGATGGTATGTAGAATGTAGAGGCTGCAGGTGGTATGCAGAATGTAGGGGCTGCAGATGGTATGTAGGATGTAGAGGCTGCAAATACTATGTAGAAAGTTGAGGCTGCAGATGGTATACAGTATGTAGGGGCTGCAGATGGTAAGTAGGATGTAGAGGCTGCAGATGGCATGTAGAATGTAGAATGTAGAGGCTGCAGATGGTATGTAGGATGTAGAGGCTGCAGATGGTATATAGGATGTAGAGGCTGCAGATGGTATGTAGGATGTAGAGGCTGCAGGTGGTATGTAGGATGTAGAGGCTGCAGATGGTATGTAGATGTAGAGGCTGCAGATGGTATGTAGTATTTAGAGGCTGCAGATACTATGTAGACTGTAGGAGCTGCAGATAGTATGTAGAATGTAGAGGCTGCAGATGGTATGTAGAATGTAGAGGCTGCAGATGGCATGTAGAATGTAGAGGCTGCAGATGGCATGTAGAATGTAGAGGCTGCAGATGGTATGTAGGATGTAGAGGCTGCAGATACTATGTAGAAAGTAGAGGCTGCAGATGGTATGTAGGATGTAGGGGCTGCAGATGGTATGTAGGATGTAGAGGCTGCAGATACTATGTAGAAAGTAGAGGCTGCAGATGGTATATAGGATGTAGGGGCTGCAGATGGTATATAGGATGTAGAGGCTGCAGATACTATGTAGAAAGTAGAGGCTGCAGATGGTATATAGGATGTAGGGGCTGTAGATGGTATATAGGATGTAGAGGCTGCAGATGGTATGTAGAATGTAGATGCTGCAGATGGTATGTAGGATGTAGAGGCTGCAGATGGTATGTAGAATGTAGAGGCTGCAGATGGTATGTAGGATGTAGAGGCTGCAGATACTATGTAGAAAGTAGAGGCTGCAGATGGTATATAGGATGTAGGGGCTGCAGATGGTATATAGGATGTAGAGGCTGCAGATGGTATGTAGAATGTAGAGGCTGCAGATGGTATGTAGGATGTAGAGGCTGCAGATGGTATATAGGATGTAGAGGCTGCAGATGATATGTAGGATGTAGAAGCTGCAGACGGTATGTAGGATGTAGAGGCTGCAGATGGTATGTAGGATGTAGAGGCTGCGGATACTATGTAGAATGTAGAGGCTGCAAATTATATATAGGATGTAGAGGCTGCAGATGGTATGTAGGATGTAGAGGCTGCAGATGGTATGTAGGATGTAGAGGCTGCAGATGGTATGTAGTATTTAGAGGCTGCAGATAGTATGTAGAATGTAGAGGCTGCAGATGGTGTGTAGAATGTAGAGGCTGCAGATGGTATGTAGAATGTAGAGGCTGCAGATACTATGCAGAAAGTAGAGGCTGCAGAGGGTGTATAGGATGTAGAGGCTGCAGATGGTATGTAGAATGTAGAGGCTGCAGATGGTATGTAGGATGTAGAGGCTGCAGATGGTATATAGGATGTAGAGGCTGCAGATGATATGTAGGATGTAGAAGCTGCAGATGGTATGTAGATGTAGAGCCTGCAGATAGTTTGTAGTATTTAGAGGCTGCAGATACTATGTAGAATGTAGGAGCTGCAGATAGTATGTAGAATGTAGAGGCTGCACATGGTATGTAGAATGTAGAGGCTGCAGATGGTATGTAGGATGTAGAGGCTGCAGATACTATGTAGAAAGTAGAGGCTGCAGATGGTGTATAGGATGTAGAGGCTGCAGATGGTATGTAGAATGTAGAGGCTGCAGATGGTATGTAGGATGTAGAGGCTGCAGATGGTATGTAGAATGTAGAGGCTGCAGATGGTATGTAGGATGTAGAAGCTGCAGATGGTATGTAGGACGTAGAGGCTGCGGATACTATGTAGAATGTAGAGGCTGCAGATGACATGTAGGATGTAGTAGGAGCTGCAGATGGTATGTAGGATGTAGCAGTAGCTGCAGATGATATGTAGGATGTAGAGGCTGCAGATGGTATGTAGGATGTAGAGGCTGCAGATGGTATGTAGAATGTAGAGGCTGCAGATGGTATGTAGGCTATAGAGGCTGCAGATGATATGTAGGATGTAGAGGCTGCAGATGGTATGTAGGATGTAGTAGGAGCTGCAGATGATATGTAGGATGTAGAGGCTGCAGATGGGTATGTAGGATGTAGAGGCTGCGGATACTATGAAGAATGTAGAAGCTGCAGATGATATATAGGATGTAGAGATGTGCACGGGACATTTTTCGGTTTTGTGTTTTGGTTTTGGATTCGGTTACGCGGCCGTGTTTTGGATTCGGACGCTTTTTGGCAAAACCTCCCTGAAATTTTTTGGTCGGATTCGGGTGTGTTTTGGATTCGGGTGTTTTTTTTCCAAAACAACCTCAAAAACAGCTTAAATCATAGAATTTGGGTGTCATTTTGATCCCATAGTATTATTAACCTCAATTACCATAATTTCCTCTCATTTCCAGTCTATTCTGAACACCTCACACCTCACAATATTATTTTTAGTCCTAAGATTTGCACCGAGGTCGCTGGATGACTAAGCTAAGCGACCCAAGTGGCCGACACAAACACCTGGCCCATCTAGGAGTGGCACTGCAGTGTCAGACAGGATGGCACTTAAAAAAATTAGCCCCAAACATCACATGATGCAGAGAAAAATAAAAAATAAGAGGTGCAAGATGGAATTGTCCTTGTACCCTCCCACCCACCCTTATGTTGTATAAACAGGACATGCACACTTTAACAAACCCATCATTTCAGTGACAGGGTCTGCCACACGACTGTGGCTGAAATGACTGGTTAGTTTGGGCCCCACCAAAAAAGAAGCAATCAATCTCTCCTTGCACAATCTGGCTCTACAGAGGCAAGATGTCGACCTCATCCTCAACCACCGATTACTCACCCCTTTCACTGTGTACACCCCCTTCCTCACAGATTATTAATTCGTCCCCACTGGAATCCACCATCTCAGGTCCCTGTGTACTTTCTGGAGGCAATTGCTGGTGAATGTCTCCACGGAGGATACACACTAGAGGAGGGGGGGGGGGGGGGGGGGGGGCAGCTTAGGTAAAACAAAGCCAGTTTGCGCAAGGGCCTCCAAATTGCCTCTGTTTCCTGCCAGTATACATACGGACTGTCTGACGTGCCTACTTGGATGCGGTCACTCATGTAATCCTCCACCATTCTTTCAATGGTGACAGAATCATATGCAGTGACAGTAGATAACATGTCAGTAATCGTTGGCAGGTCCTTCAGTCCGGACCAGATGTCAGCACTCGCTCCAGGCTGCCCTGCATCACCGCCAGCTCGGAATTCTTAGCCTTTTCCTCGCACCCCCAGTTGCGGGAGAATGTGAAGGAGGAGCTGTTGACGGGTTATGTTCCGCTTGACTTGACAAGTGTCTCACCAGCAGGTCTTTGCACCTCTGCACACTTGTGTCTGCCGGAAAGAGAGATACAATGTAGGCTTTAAACCTAGGATCGAGCACGGTGGCCAAAATGTAGTGCTCTGATTTCAACAGATTGACCACCTGTGAATCCTGGTTAAGCAAATTAAGGGCTCCATCCACAAGTCCCACATGCCTAGCGGAATCGCTCCGTTTTAGCTCCTCCTTCAATCTCTCCAGCTTCTTCTGCAAAAGCCTGATGAGGGGAATGACCTGACTCAGGCTGGCAGTGTCTGAACTGACTTCACGTGTGGCAAGTTCAAAGGGTTGCAGAACCTTGCACAACGTTGAAATCATTCTCCACTGCACTTGAGTCAGGTGCATTCCCCCTCCTTTGCCTATATCGTAGGCAGATGTATAGGCTTGAATGGCCTTTTGCTGCTCCTCCATCCCCTGAAGCATATAGAGGGTTGAATTCCACCTCGTTACCACCTCTTGCTTCAGATGATGGTGGGGCAGGTTCAGGAGTGTTTGCTGGTGCTCCAGTCTTCGGCACTCGGTGGCTGAATGCCGAAAGTGGCCCGCAATTCTTTGGGCCACCGACAGCATCTCTTGCACGCCCCTGTCATTTTTTTAAAAATTCTGCACCACCAAATTCAATGTATGTGCAAAACATGGGACGTGCTGGAATTTGTCCACATGTAATGCACGCACTATATTGGTGGCGTTGTCCGATGTCACAAATCCCCAGGAGAGTCCAATTGGGGTAAGCCATTCTGCAATGATGTTCCTCAGTTTCCGTAAGAGGTTGTCAGCTGTGTGCCTCTTATGTGTCAAAGTCGAAAAATATTGCAGTACATACATTACGTACAAACTACACACAGATGGCCTCCGTGCGCATACTTGCTCTGCCGTGCGTGCGCATATTCGCAATTTGCGTATGGTCGCTCCTGCGGATCTGCGTATTAGCGCGTGGTTTGAGTATTTACGGTAGAGTTTGTGAACGAATAGAAAAGCCATCAAAACACATTACATATTTAATCCAAACAGTGCACATTTTACACATAGCCTCCCTGCACTACAGCAGCAAGTTACAGCAGTTTAAATGGTTTCGGAACAAAGGGATTCACCTTTACAGGATAGGAGGAGACAGAACAAGGTTATAAGGTGGTGTTTGGTATCCAGCTGTAGGGTATTTTAAGGGTAATATTCCGGTGTTGGTTTGAGGAAGATCGCATGTTCCTGCAGATAGTTATGTGCAAGAGCAGAATATAGATATAAACTGTATTTACTGTACATTATGTATGCGGCGGGAATCCAGAGGAGACCACCCACAAGAGCAGTTGGAACAGACATCGCCCACCTATTCAAACCGACCTATGACCTCTCCTGTACTGTAAATGACCATCCCTGTGTCCAATGGACAAAGAGATTACAGTATCCATTGTGTTAAGTTTTGGAAGAATTGTATAAAGAGAGCTGCTGCAGGCCTGGTCTGACACAAGACTCACAAAGTTATCTATCAGATGACCGAGGACCAGATCTGGGTAGCGCGGCGAATCCACTCACGTATGTACCATTGATTGTAGCCATTATTCTGTTGTATTATATTGTTTGTATTGTAACCCCCTTTCAGCAATAATACGCTGTGGTGTCGGAACCCAGTGGTTTAACTACAGACTGGTGTCGTGTCTTCCTTTCCCTGCTAAGGTTTAAAGTGTATTAGTATCGCATTGCATTGCTGTATAAGGTTTAAAGTGTATTCATTGGGTGTGTACGCGCTGTATGTACTTTGTACCGTCAGTGCGGCGTTTGTACGCAAAGTCCATACACGGTACGGGACTCTGTACGCTAACAGCGTGAAAGGTGCGTAGAGTGTGTATTAAGTTTAGCGGCCGCAGCGGCTCCATGGTAAAGTGTATTTAAAGTGTGTATAAGGTATAGCTTTTCATTCCTGTTGATAAATCAGCATTATCATATGGAAAGCGGTGATACAAAGCGTAGCCTGCCTAGGAACGAGTTGGCGTTTGCGAGATGCTGCTACTGGTGCCGTCTCTGCTGTTCTTGCTGCGGGAGGCAATACATCTACCCAGTGGGCTGTCACAGTCATATAGTCCTGAGTCTGCCTTGCTCCACTTGTCCACATGTCCGTGGTTAAGTGGACATTGGGTACAACTGCATTTTTTAGGACACTGGTGACTCTTTTTCTGACGTCTGTGTACATTCTCGGTGTCGCCTGCCTAGAGAAATGGAACCTAGATGGTATTTGGTACCGGGGACACAGTACCTCAATCAATTCTCTAATTCCCTGTGAATTAACAGTGGATACCGGACACACTGAAAAGAATATACCTGATGGCGCAATCAATATAAATGATTAATATTATACCGGATACCGGACACACGTTTAACACCACAGCAGCTTCCAAGGCCTGAGTTATCTGCTTTGCAGCAGGATGACGGCTGTGATATTTCATCTTCCTCGCAAAGGACTGTTGGACAGTCAATTACTTACTGGAAGTAGTACAAGTGGTCTTCCGACTTCCCCTCTGGGATGACGATCGACTCCCAGCAGCAACAACAGCAGCGCCAGCAGCAGTAGGCGTTACACTCAAGGATCCATCAGAGGAATCCCAGTTAGGAGAGGACTCGTCAGACTTGCCAGTGACATGGCCTGCAGGACTATTGGCGCTCCTTTCTAAGGAGGAAATTGACACTGAGGGAGTTGGTGATGTGGTTTGCAGGAGCTTGGGTACAAGAGGAAGGGATTTAGTTGTCAGTGGACTGCTTCCTCTGTCACCCAAAGTTTTGAACTTGTCAATGACTTCTGATGAATGCGCTCCAGGTGACGTATAAGGGAGGATGTTCCTAGGTGGTTAACGTCTTTACCCCTACTTATTACAGCTTGACAAAGGCAACACATGGCTTGACACCTGTTGTCCGCATTTCTGTTAAAATAAGTCCACACCGAAGAGGTGATTTTTTTTTGTAATTTGACCAGGCATGTCAATGGCCATATTCCTCCCACGGACAACAGGTGTCTCCCCGGGTGCCTGACTTAAACAAACCACCTCACCATCAGAATCCTCCTTGTCAATTTCCTCCTCAGCGCCAGCAACACCCATATCCTCATCCTGGTGTACTTCAACACTGACATCTTCAATTTGACTATCAGGAACTGGACTGTGGGTGCTCCTTCCAGCACTTGCAGGGGGCGTGCAAATGGTGGAAGGCGCCACCTCTTCCCGTCCAGTGTTGGGAAGGTCAGGCATCTCAGCCGACACAATTGGACTCTCCTTGGGGATTTGTGATTTAGAAGAACGCACAGTTCTTTGCTGTGCTTTTGCCAGCTTAAGTCTTTTCATTTTTCTAGCGGGAGGATGAGTGCTTCCATCCTCATGTGAAGCTGAACCACTAGCCATGAATATAGGCCAGGGCCTCAGCCGTTCCTTGCCACTTTGTGTCGTAATTGGCATATTGGCAAGTTTACGCTTCTCCTCAGACGCTTTTCATTTTGATTTTTGGGTCATTTTACTGAACTTTTGTTTTTAAATTTTACATGCTCTCTACTATGACATTGGGCATCGGCCTTGGCAGACGACGTTGATGGCATTTCATCGTCTCGGCCATGACTAGTGGCAGCAGCTTCAGCATGAGGTGGAAGTGGATCTTGATCTTTCCCTATTTTAACCTCCACATTTTTGTTCTCCATTTTTTAATGTGTGGAATTATATGCCAGTAATATAGCAATGGCCTACTGTACTGTACTATATATGTATACTGTTGGTCACCAAAATGCTGCACTGTAATACTAGAAGCTATAGAAAAGTATATATATTATTGTATATATATCAGTACAGAGCGGTGTAACTGTGACACATGTGTCCTGACAAGCAGTATAGAAGCTATAGAAAATGATTTAAAATTATTGTATATATCAGTACAGAGCGGTGTAACTGTGACACATGTGTGTCCTAACAAGCAGTATAGAAGGTATAGAAAATTATTTGAAATTATTGTATATATCAGCACAGAGCGGTGTAACTGTGACACATGTGTCCTGACAAGCAGTATAGAAGCTATAGAAAAGTATATATATATTATTGTATATATCAGTACAGAGCGGTGTAACTGTGACACATGTGTCCTGACAAGCAGTATAGAAGCTATAGAAAAGTATATATATTATTGTATATATCAGTACAGAGCAGTGTAACTGTGACACATGTGTCATGACAAGCAGTATAGAAGCTATAGAAAAGTATATATATTACTGTATATATCAGTACAGAGCGGTGTAACTGTGACACATGTGTGTCCTGACAAGCAGTATAGAAGCTATAGAAAATAAGAAAAGTATATATATTACTGTATATATCAGTACAGAGCAGTGTAACTGTGACACATGTGTGTCCTGACAAGCAGTATAGAAGCTATAGAAAAGTATATATATTATTGTATATCAGTACAGAGCAGTGTAACTGTGACACATGTGTCCTGACGAGCAGTATAGAAGCTATAGAAAAGTATATATATTATTGTATATATCAGTACAGAGCGGTGTAACTGAGAACATGTGTCCTAACAAGCAGTATAGATGCTATAGAAAAGTATATAGATTATTGTATATATCAGTACAGAGCAGTGTAACTGTGACACATGTGTCCTGACAAGCAGTATAGAAGCTATAGAAAAGTATATATATTATTGTATATCAGTATAGAGCGGTGTAACTGTGACACATGTGTCCTGACAAGCAGTATAGAGGCTATAGAAAAGTATATATATTACTGTATATATCAGTACAGAGCAGTGTAACTGTGACACATGTGTCCTGACAAGCAGTATAGAAGCTATAGAAAAGTATATATATTATTGTATATATCAGTACAGAGCGGTGTAACTGTGACCATGTGTCCTGACAAGCAGTATAGAAGCTATAGAAAAGTATATATATTACTGTATATATCAGTACAGAGCAGTGTAACTGTGACACATGTGTCCTGACAAGCAGTATAGAAGCTATAGAAAAGTATATAATATATACTGGTGGTCCCCAGTCCCCACAATGCAGCACACTGATCAGATATTTGCAGCACACTGAGCACAGATATGGAGCGTTTTCAGGCAGAGAACGTAGATATTTTCAGCACACTGAGCACAGATTATTTGCAGCACACTGACCACAGATATTTTCAGCACACCGAGCACAGATTACGGAGCTTTTCAAGGAGAGAACGCAGTCACGTCCTCTCCGTTCAATCTCCAAAGCACGAGTGAAAATGGCGGCGACGCGCGGCTCCTTATATAGAATACGAATCTCGCGAGAATCCGACAGCGGGATGATGACGTTCGGGCGTGTTCTGGATAATCGAGCAAGGCGGGAAGATCCAAGGCTGCCTCGGACCCGTGTAAAATAGGTGAAGTTCGGGGGGGTTCGGATCCCGAGGAACCGAACCCGCTCATCTCTAATAGGATGTAGTAGGAGCTGCAGACGGTATGTAGGATGTAGAGGCTGCAGATAATATATAGGATGTAGTAGGAGCTGCAGATGGTATGTAGGATGTAGAGCGAGGCTGCAGATTACAGAAGTAATGTGTGTATAGTGCAGTCGGCTGTACCAGGTCGGCAGAGATGTAACCGACCTCTAGGCTCAGAGCCAGCAGTGTCTCCCTCGTGAGTGTTCTGGTGGATAATGTTGTCCCTCTGATCTGATCATTGCAGGGATAGAAGAAGTGAATGCGATGCCCTCACCCCGGGTGCTGAAGAGTCACCTACCCATCCAGCTGGTTCCCCCGTCTTTTTGGAAGCACAACTGCAAGGTATGGGCTATTTGGTGGTTTGGTTAATGGTTGGTCAGAAATGTCATGGATGAGATAATGTGTCGGCATTGTTGTCCCCTCCAGGTGATATACGTGGCCCGAAACGCCCGAGACACTATGACTTCCTACTATCACTTCGACAAAATTCTACTGTTCCACCCTGAGCCGGTGTCTTTTGAAAACTATGTGGAGCGATTTATGAAGGGAGACGGTGAGTAGCGGCACTGGAGCGGGAGAGGGCTCCGTCTCCTAGTTGTTGGAAATGTTTGTGTGTACAGGCTTAAGGATAGAGCAGAGTAAACACACACAGCAGCATATGCCTTACAACTATGAACAGCCCACGTGATTAACCAGTGGAGTGGTGTACTGCAGTAGTTCTGGGTTCAGCTGTACTCACTGTTATACACACTGGTTGGATGGAGCAGAGCTTGAGCGGAGCGGTGTGTTAAACAGCTCACCAGCCGGTGAGTGTATGCAGGATGCAGTTAGCGGTGCAGGATCGCTCTGGAGCAGAGATATTTCGGGTCTCACTGGAGCCGAGTGGTGCACAGCCGTACACAGTGACAAAATGGTGCCGTGCATGTTCAGTAGGAAACAACATGGAGTCTGTAGTAGCACACTCCACTTCCAACACTATCATTACTATCATTACATTACTATCATGCAGACTGTAATGTTGCTTTTAGTCAGGCTGGAAACACTGGAAAGGACTAGGAATGGGGCTATGGAATAATGGCGGCACTGCCACCACTGCAGCTTGCCCGAGGATGTCCTGCCGCCATCGCATGTACATCCATGGTTTGCTAGTGTGCATGTACTGCCGGTGGCTGAAGTTTGTGCATGTACATAAAAGCTCTGCTACGGACAACACTGAGGGGCCTCATTCCGAGTAAGACACAGGGGCGTCCGTGTGAGTGTCTTTTGCGGGTCACACGTGTGTGACATTATGCTAGTACCGCTACAAGCCCTTCCCCGGTGTGCATCTGTGCGTGTGACTGTGCAAAGACTGACACGCCCACTTCCAGCATCTCCAGGCGCTGCAGTTGTGCTTGGGGTGTATTTAGAGTCTCCGCCATTGGTCGTAGTGTCAACACTGCACCAGTCCTATGTCAGGTGCAGATTCTCTGTCAGAGTCTGGCCTCCAATGTGTGCCGGCAATACTCCCATAATATGGCCACGAGACAGGCCATCCCTGCTTCTGCATTCCCTCCAGTCACCACACAGGAATGAACAATTCATTTTCAATGCACTTATGCATGCGTGACAGCTGCGACTCTGGGCCTGATCCTGATTTGTAAGACTGGGGCCACACATTGCGTTTTAGCAGGACCCGCTCGGCAGGAAGGAGTCTGCACATGGGCTCCTATCCGGCCGCCCACACATATGTGGCAGTGCCACATCCACCAGACTCAACCGCAGCATGTTGCGGATGAGCCAGATGACGGGATGATCGGATTTCAAGAACACATACATTTGATTGTATGTGATCACACAGTACGGCCGTGCCGCACTGTGTTCTAGTTGAAATCCGGTCGTGGCACAGGCCGGATCCTGTTCTGCGGCATCCGGCAAATGCCGCATATGTGTGACCCCAAAACGCCCCTTCCTACCAAGCGGGTTCCACTGTACAGCTGTGTGTGGCCACAGCCTATGGTGTTGTACAGCCGCAGGGAAGTCGTACTGTTGTTGTACAGCCGGTGTTGTACAGCCGTACTGCATTCATCTGAGGATCACCACTGCAACTATCAGGACCATCGGACGTCACTATTGATGGTTTGTACATAAACCATATAAAAGAAAAACCGATCAACTACATCTGACATTGACAAAGCGCGTGACTCTGGCCCTCGGGCCCTTCCTGGTGTCAGCCATTGGAAAGATGGTGTAATGGTGGCAACTATCACAATCCCAATATCGGATGGTTACCAAGCATCGACTTATGAAGGTCATCCCCGGAAAGGGAGTAAGAATATGTGTGTGTGTCTCAAGAATGCCATAATCTCACCTTGCTACGTCCTGCTGCCTCAGTAAATGTAGTGGCCCCAGAATATTGCGCTAAAACAGACAATGGGCCTGTGTATCGGGGCAGAACTTACTGTGACAAGAAGGATGATGTCTTCTGTCATCTTATTTTTAAATGATTTCTTCTGCTAATGGATAGGATGCACCAAATGGCATTTCATGGTCAAATCTTCCATAAAAATTTTTTTCAGTAGTTTGGCCACTTACCGCGTATGCACCAATTCCGGAATGCGATACATTACAGAGCTTGAACTCGATGGGTAACGTCATCTTTACATGATGGGCTTCTATTCGCATTGCTGTCTGAGAGGGATCCAATTGGATCCCTCCCAGCTTCCACCGGGGCACACGTCATACGGCGCATGCACACACGGACTCATGGGTCCTAAACCCGGAAGTCCCCACATCGCAAAGGATAGCTGTTATCGGGAGAGCCAAAATCTTCATGTGATGTCTAGTGGGATGCGGCGATGCATCATAAAATGACAAGTATTACCATGGTACATCATCAACGTAACCTCCTCCAGAGCAAATTAAGTGAATATTATAGATAACCTTGGATAAAAACTAACATTTTGTTGTAATTCTCTATTCTAGTGGTTCTCAAACTCGGTCCTCAGGACCCCACACGGTTCACGTTTTCCATGTCACCCAGCAGCTGCACTGTGTATCACCAACTGTCACATTTTTATATATTCTTTATTTTGGTTTTTCAAAAGAAATGAAGATGTTACAAATAATTCAATATAGTACAAACACATAGATCAGAAGAACAACATATCACAGTACATTGGTATAACCTCAACAATACACAAAGAAAACGAAAAAATAATATATATAATTGATCCGTCAAGGAAGTAGCTAAGTTCTCAGTATATATCAGAGGATCAGCAATAACATGTTCAGTGTGTATAGAAAACAAAAAAAGAAAGTACGACAAAGTACATTGAAATCACAACTTATATTAAGAAGAAGAAGAAGATAAGACAAAGGGTAGAGGGAGAGGGTAGAGTCAGGGGGAGGGAATGAGTGAGCTAACCAATCGCATCTAATTATAAGTGTGAAGTCTATTCAGTGAAGTGGTCTACAGAGGTAATCGGTATCATGATGAGTCTAGTGGGATCTGGTCTTTGTAGGTGGAGGTAGATTTAAAATCCAGCCAAGAGGACCACGTAGCAACATAATCAGAGTGTTTTTCCAGTACTGAATGAAAAATATCCACCATGGCTCTGTAAAATTCTATCCTCTGGAACCATTCCCAGATCCCTGGGGGGGTTCGGAGACTTCCAGTGAACCGGCACTACAGCTCTCGCTGCGTTATTAAGATGTTTGAGAAAGGAGTGTTTGTATTTTGCTAGTGGTATTGCAGCATGGGAGAGTAGCCAGAAGTCAAGCTCAGTAGGAGCCTGAAACCCACCGGATTTCGGAGGAAATTTGAATAACCCTGTCCCAAAAGGCAGTAATCAGAGGGCAGTCCCACCATATGTGAATGAGGGTGCCTCGTTCTCTGTCACACCTCCAACACAGGGGGGACACAGAAGGAAAGAACTTATGCAAAAGGAAGGGACATCGATACGACCTAGTAAGCAGTTTATATTGTGTTTCCATCACCTCGAAACTTGTAGAGCAACGCGACATAGTTTCACAATGTTTTTTCCAATTAATATGTATCCCTCGAGGTATAAGGTCAGTGTCCCATGTTGTACAAAAAGTGGGAACTCCCGTGAAATGACCATGCAATAATATCTTATATATACCCGATTTAACATGGATGGGTTCGGAAGATTGGGAACACATTGCTTCAAAAGGTGTGATGTCCCCTGTTAGTGCAGCAGTTGTCCTTTGTGACAAAATAAAGTGACGGGTCTGAAGATAGAACCAAAAGTCAGTCGCAGGAATATCAGTGCCCTCCCTGAGTTCATTAAAAGATTTAACCTTTCCCCCTGAGAGTAAATGTGATATCCTAGTCAAGCCCGCCAACTTCCATCTTGCGGTCGCGCCTCTCCAAGACCCGGCACAAACAATAGGTTGTTAAGAAATGGGAGAAGCAGAGAATTTGACGAAGAAAGACCCAATTTATAACGTAGCACTCTCCAGAGAGCCAAAGTGGGTCCAACCGTCAAATGTGAGGAGCGGCCAATGATCCTAAGCCAGGGTACTGCCTACAAATATAGACCCGAGGACCGTCTCTCCACGTCCACCCACTGTTTGGAACTGGCGTCAGGTCATGACCAGTCTAGGATCCTATTCGAAATCGTAGCCTGATAATATGCCGATATCATGGGTAACTGTTGGCCCCCGTGGGCCCTCCTATAAAATAAGTAGTAATGTTTAAACCTGGGTTTCCTGCCACCCCAAACAAATCGACTAATTGCCTTATGTGTGTCTACCAGAAACTGATGGGGGAGCTTCAAGGGGATAGTCTGGAAAAGATATAGCAATCTTGGTAGTATATTCATTTTCACAATACTCATACGGCCTAACCAGGAAAATTTCTGCTTGAGCCACTGCGTCATTTCCCCCTGCAGCTTCTGCAATAAAGGGAGAGGATTTAAAGTGACTGTAGTAGATAGAGAGGAGGGGATTAAAATGCCTAAGTATTTAATATGAGTGGGATGCCAAGTGAAGGGAAACGCAGCCCTCAGGGACGAGACTAATCCAGTAGAGAGGGAGACATTAAGAGACGTCGATTTAGTATAATTAATCTTAAAATTAGATAATGCCCCAAAACGAGAAAATTCTTTCATAAGATTAGGTCATGATACAGCAGGGTTTGTGACGACCGCCAGGAGGTCATCTGCAAATAACGCAAGCTTATGTTCATTTTCACCAACTTTCAATCCAGAGATATCAGGTCTCTGTCTAATGGCTCTAGCCAGAGCCTCTATGCAGACAACAAATATTAATGGTGACAATGGGCATCCCTGTCTGGTCCCATTAGAGATGGTTATTGGGTCAGAAAATAGTCCGTTTATCCGCACCTGCGTAGAGGGAGCCCGATACAGCGCAAGGATTTTTTGTAAGAACACTTCACCCAGGCCCAGTCGTCGCAGTATCGCTTCCATAAAGACCCAGTCTATATGGTCGAAGGCTTTCTCAGCATCTATGGAAAGACGCATCATAGGAGTCTTAACTGATCTTGCATGGTCTATCAGGTCAATCACCCTTATGGTATTATCCCTTGCTTCCCTACCCCGAACAAAACCAACCTGGTCAGGGTGAATCATCTCTGGTAGTAATAAACTCAGGCGGTTCGCTATGAGCTTGGCATATAATTTAATATCTACGTTAAGGAGGGAGATTGACCTGTAACTGGAAGGCAATGATGGATCTTTGCCATCTTTAGGTTTGGCAGTGATGTGCGCCCCTAAGGACTGATTCGAGAAAGGGGCCTGTGGAAAGACTGAGTTGCAAGTACGGAGCAAAAGAGGGAGAAGTTTATCTTGAAACATTTTGTAATAAGATATGGGGAAGCCATCGGGGCCCGGACTTTTACCAGATGGGGAGGATTTCAGGGTGGTCATGAGTTCACTATCTGTATAGGGGTCTTCAAGGGCTGATGTCACATCTGTGGAGAGTGACGGGAATTTAATCTCTTCTAGGAAGTCCTCTACTGCCTTCTCATGAACTGACTGCTCACAATGGGTGCGCAGCGATGTCAAATTATAGAGATCAGTGTAATACGTATGAAAGATCTCAGCCATCTTATTATCAGAGGCATGAGGCACACCAGAGGAATCCTTAATCTCCTTAAGATAAGTCAGGGATCTTTGAGCTCGTAAGGCACGGGCAAGAAGCTTTCCAGGTTTATTACCCCACCTATGAAATTTATGTCAGGAGCAGCGAAACGCCCTGCGGGTGCCCTCATTCAGCAAACTATTTAGGGAGGACCGTGCTTCTTGTAGCTCCGCTAACACATCAGAAATTAGCGTAGATTTATGTGTAAGTTCTAGTCATTTAATTTTAGCAAGTAGGGCATCATGGCATTCAGTTTTTTGTTTTTTGAGGCGGGAACCCAGTTGGATGCATTTACCTCGAATCACGCATTTATGGGCTTCCCACACCGTCACCGGGGAGACCTCGTCAGTCAGATTAAGAGCAATGTAATCCTCAATAGTGTTTTCTATTTGGCCCCGACAGTCTGTGTCTCTGAGAAATTACTAATTAAAGCGCCATCGCCATTGGCGCGGGTGAGGGTGGTGTAAAGATAGGATAAGAGTAATGGGGGCATGGTCAGAGCCAACTATTTGACCTATTGTGGCATCTACAAGAAAATCTAGAGATTTGTGGTCCACACAGAGATAATCTATACGGGTATAGCAATTATGTGGGTAAGAGTAAAACGTGTAGTCTCTATCTTTAGGGCGGAGAAGCCGCCAGGTATCTATTAGTTGGAAGTCATGCAAAATTGATTTAAAGTGTTTGATATCTTTTAAAGAAGATCTGGGTGCACCGGTTGAGGTATCTATAGGAGGCTCCAATACCCAATTAAGGTCTCCTCCTACCACCAACACCCCTTCCAAATTTTTCTCTATCAATTCCAAAGCCTCCCTTATAAAATGGAGCTGACCCTGATTGGGCAGATTAAAGTTAACAAATGTAAAAATTTGGTTGGCAATAGTAGCCTTCACCAGTAGGCCCCTCCCATCCCCAATAGGAACCTCCGATATATCACTCAATCTAATGTGTTTGGCAAATAAGATTGCAACTCTCTTAGCCTTAGCTCCCGAGAAATCATTATAAAATCCCTGTGGAAAATGACGTGAGTGCAGCTTCGGAGAGGCACCTCTTTTAAAGTGTGTCTCCTGGAGGAACACCACGTCCACTTTATCGACATGTAGGGAGTGAAGAAGCCGGGATCTCTTCTCAGGGATGTTAAGGCCCTTCACATTAAACGATATTAACTTCAAGTTAGCCATATTGGCAGGTTACCAGGTAATCCCGATGCTGCCACAACACCGTGGCGACTTTTTTACCATGCTGAGAGGATAACTACCCATTACACCGCATCCAATTGGGGGAGGGGAGGAAGGAAAACACAAGAGGAAAGACAGGGGGGAAAGACGTAGACAATGAGAAACAAAGAAAATTACTGTTAGTAGAACAGCAATACTCTGCATTATTAGTCATGGGAAACCACACACGGCCCATGATCTAGAAATATACAGCAGAGCAAGGGGAATCAGAGGGGAACCGGGATACATCACCATTATACGGCACTGAAATATGAAACAAAAGTATTCAGCAAACAGAACAGCTCGAAGGAAAAAAAAAAAGAAACTGGATCAACAGACTACGAAATTAAGTAGAGTACTGAGAGCCAAAGGCAAAATGGCACCATAGGCAATATAAATCTTGCATAGAAATGACACATTCCTATAACCCAAAAAAACAAAAAACAAAAACAAAGAACATGACCTGATAGGAAGTGGCAGTGTTTGAGCAGCCACGAGAGGCAGTCAATTACCTAAACAATCGCAGACAGTAGACTATTTGACCATCAGTTGAAGGACACAACAAAAAAGAAAAAACAACATATCAAAAACATACTAAATATGTCAAATATTCACGTGTCCATGGAGACTTTAACTTGGAGTCCAGCCCGCAATTGTCATCCCGTGTTATCAGCGTCAACTGTGGCAGCCGTGATGGCCTCAGACACCTCGTCGTCGCCTCCTAGTGTTATGGACTCTCTGCCACTGTTCCGTACGAGGCGGAGGTGACATTGAAAGTTCAAACGGGTCTAGCCAATTAGGAAGAACTGGGGCAGGGATGTCCAAAGTAGAACAGAAGTCCTTAACATCTTCAAATTCCTGTAAGACAAGAAGGGCCCATTTGTAGGTCGCCTGAATGGATAAGGGGAATCCTCAATGAAATTTGATGTTTCGTTTTTTTAATTCGTCTGTGAGGGGGCGGAGAAGACGTCTCTGTTGCAGGGTAGACCACGAGAGGTCCGGAAAAATTTGTATCCTATGACCATCAAAAGCAATGTCTGGAGCACATCTGGCTGCTTTAAGTATCTCCTCCTTTTCCTGAAAATAGTGGAGTCTGCAGATAACGTTGCGTGGTCTTTCCATTGAGGCCCCTCTAAGACACAAGGCCCGGTGCGCCCTGTCAAACACCATCTGGTAGTCGGAGTCCGCACCCAAAAGTTCATTGAATATTTTGGTCAGAGCAGATTCAACATTTTGGGGAGCGACGTCCTCAGGCAGTCCCCGAATTCGCAGATTATTCCTGTGCCCCCTGTTGTCAATATCATCAAACCTGCAGCCCATTGCTATCAGAGACCGAGCTTGGTGAGAGATGAGATCATGGAAATGGCTGCGGCGGCCATTTTACAAGTGATCTGTGCCCGTACAGCAGGGCCTCCGGAGGGGTAAGTATATTCTATGGGTGCAGTGTGTGTGATATGGGCTCCCCTGGACCCAGGGGCCCGTGTGCACCGCACACACTGCACCCATTATAGAAACGCCTATGGTTCACAGACATATGTCGGGTACACACCCATTGACGGGATCACGATATATCTGCCGTTGTGTACCCAGCATTAGAGTGCTACAGTATATGGCTGAGTTATTACAGTCCACGTTTTAAGGATATCCATGCTTAACCACAGGTGGCTTAGTATCTCAGTCAATTTGATTTAACCATGCAGACTCAAGCATGGATATCCTTAAAACCTGGCCTGTAGTGTCGGAGTTTGGGAAAGTCTGGCATATAGGAACAATGTGCTGCAGTTATCTATTTGTCTTAGCAGCCTATTAATCAATTACCTTATAATCGTAAGAAATAGCAATATCATTTACGTTATATATATATACTAGGTGATTCATCGCGCCCTACGGGCGCTCTTCACACCGTTGTAAGGGGCTACGCCCCCTTAACCCTTGCACACCCTTGTGGCGTGCAATATTTTTATTATATGGAGTATTACATCCAATCATAATTATGTGAGTGGTTAAATATTGCATGGACAAAGGGCGTGCAATGGTAAAGGGGTGGAAGCCCCTTGCAACGGCGTGAACAGCGCACGCAGGGCCTGGTGAATCACCTAGTAGGTGCTTTGGTTGGGGGAGTAGGGGGTGCGGGGAAGAGGCGGATGGGATCCTGGGGTGCCACGGGAGGGGCGGTTGCAGTGGTGGTCTGGAGCCGCTGCGGTTGGGGGAGGAGCAGTTACGGGGTTGGCCCGAGTGGGGGAGGGGCGGATGCGGTGGTGCGGCGGGAGGTACGTGGTCGCTGCGGGTGGGGGAGGGGGTCCGGAGCTATCGCGGGTGCTGGAGGGTGTGTGTGGGGGTGCCGCGGATGGGGCCCGGAGGTACTGTGAGTGGGGGAGGGGCGGGTAATGCTTATCCTGCTTCTCCTCCTGTCAGCAGCTAAGCTGCTGTCCTCCCTTTGGCAGTGGCTCTCCCGGAGACTCGCACAGCAGGCAGTCACTATTGTTTGCGCCGGTGTCCCAATGCGCGGCATTAGAGGGAAGAAGATGTACGCAATAAACTACAGCTCCCAGCAGCCCTAAGGGGCGGAATGCTTCTGCGCTAAGGGCTGCTGGGAGCTGTAGTTTATTTAGTGCGTCTACTTCCCTATAATGCGGTGCGTTGGGACACTGGTGCTAACAATAGTGACTGGCTGGCAGAACTGAGTGACTGGCTGAATCAATGTAAAAGGTGAAAGTGCCTGGACCTCTAACGCTGGGCGTGGCTAGGAGCTCTCATTGGGTTAGTGGCAAGTCTATCACACCCAGTCCACAGCTGATTGGGCGAGATACGCCCTCCCACACAGGTTACATCCAATGGGAGGCTCTGCCCTCTGTTTGCTGTGTTTTCACAGAGCAGGATTAGCAATGGGGCTGATGGAGCTGCAGCTCCAGCCCAACACCCCAAAATAGGCCCACTGCATCTGCAGCAACATACCCTCCAACACTTTACACATAAACATTGATACACATTCGAAAAAGGGGCGTGGCTACGGATACAGCACTGTGGCCACACCCCTTTTCCTATACTTTCAATGGAAGCTTGGAGAGTCAAAAATCAGTATAGACCATAAAAAAAAGGAACTGTACCTGCCAAAAAGGTGCAGCTGGAGGGTATGCCACTGCATCTGCAGCAAGTCTCTGCACTGTACATAGGGGAAAACATCCTTTTACTGCAGCATCCTATGTCCTGCTGCCTGTCCGCCTGCCCCCTCCGCCATCAACAATCCCCACTCCCTAGCCGCGGCGCAGGTGGAACAAAAGCTGCTGCGGCCACCGGCATAATTGTGTATGAAAGCGGTGCAGCAGAAGGCTTTCATAGGCCTCCCTGCACCTCATACTCTCTGAGCCCCGGAGCCTCCTCTGCGTGTGATGTCACAGAAGTGCCTCCCCGCCACAGCCGCGCCCAGATCCCCAGAGGCCCTGACTCCGCAACACAGCACCTGGGCTGCCGGCCAGGAAGCCCCGAGATGGCTAATGTAGCGGATAGAGTGGGTGATATTGCGGAGGGTAATGTATGGACGCTGAATCAATGTAAAAGGTGACAGTGCTGTGCAGTGCAGTGGGTGTGCAGTCAGGGCCGGTGCTACGGTGTTTGGCGCCCTCATACAAACTATAAATTTGCACCCTCGCATACTTTACAAACGAACAGTGCAAATAATACCCCCTGTAGTAGACACTTACACATGTAATGCCCCCTGTACCAGAGACGCTTACACATGTAACGCCCCCTGAACCAGTGACGCTTACACATGTAACGCCCCCTGTACCAGAGACGCTTACACATGTCATGGCCCCTGTACCAGTGACGCTTACACACATTATGCAGCAGTCACACATACACACACACATACACACACAACAGACATATATATATATATATATATATATATATACAAACACACACACATACATACTGTACATACATTACATACATGCATAGTTACACATATATACAGTATACACAGACACTGTATATACACACACACACACACACACACGCACACACACACACACACACACACACACACTCACTCTCTTTCCAGACACTTACCTAATTAAGTCTGGCTGGCCGAAGCTGTAGCAGCTCATCCTCCTGCTGCTGCATGGTCCTGTCTAGCTCCGCCCCTTATTCCCATCTAGCTCCGTCCCCTTGGGCTCCCACCCGGCCACTGAATGTCACATAGGGAAGCAGGGGGAGAGAGGAGGCTTTGTGCTGCCGGAGCCGAGGAGGAGAGGAGGTTTTGTGCTGCTGGCGCCACTGTATGTGTGACAGCAGCCGGCAGCAGCAGCTGGGAGAGCAGCAGAAGCTCAGCACAGGGATGCAGAGCAGGGAGAACGTCTCTCCTTCCTGATGCCTCCCTGCACTGCATCCCTTTGCTGAGCGGCTAGCGCCGGGCCTGTGTGTAGTGTCACTGACACCGCACAGCACTCTCTCACCTTTTACATTGATTCAGCCAGTCACACAGTTCTGCCAGTCAGTCACTCTGTTAGCACCGGTGTCCCAACGCCCCGCATTACAGGGAAGTAGACGCACTACATAAACTACAGCTCCCAGCAGCCCTTAGCGCTGAATCATTCCGGCCCTTAGGGCTGCTGGGAGCTGTAGTTTATTGCGTACATCTTCTTCTCTGTAATGCGGCGCGTTGGGACACTGGCGCTAACAATAGTGACCGGCTGCTGTGCGAGTCTCTGGGAGAGCCACTGCCAAAGGGAGGACAGCAGCTTAGCTGCTGACAGGAGGAGAAGCAGGAGAAGCATTACCCACCCCTCCCCCACTCAAAGTACCTCCAGGCCCCATCCACGGCACCCACACACACACCCTCCAGCACCCGCAGTAGCTCTGAACCCCCTCCCCCACCTGCAGCGACCCCGCACCCATACCTCTCGCCGCACCACCGCATCCACCCCTCCTTCACCCGGGGCAACCCCGCAACTGCTCCTCCCCAACCCGCAGTGGCTCCGGACCACCACCCACTGCACCCATGCACCCTCCCCCACCAGCGGCACCACTGCATCAGCCCCTCCCCCGCCTGCGTCACCACCGCAACCGCCCCTCCCGCGGCACCACTGGATCCCATCCGCCTCTTCCCCGCACCCCCTACTCCCCCAACCAAAGCACCTGCTAGGTGATTCACCAGGCCCTGCGTGTGCTGTTCACGCCGTTGCAAGGGGCTTCCACCCCTTAACCATTGCACGCCCTTTGTCCGTGCAATATTTAACCACTCACACAATTATGATTGGATGTAATACTCCATATAATAAAAATATTGCACGCCACAAGGGTGTGCAAGGGTTAAGGGGGCGTAGCCCCTTACGACGGTGTGAAGAGCGCCCGTAGGGCGCAATGAATCACCTAGTATATATATATATATACATACACGCACAAGCACAATATTTATGTGTATACAGCAATCAGTGCTGAGTCTGTGCCTCTTATTTGCTCCCTAACCACCGGTTCCTCTGTTGGCAGTGGGCTTTGGATCCTGGTATGAGCACGTGAAGGGATTCTGGGAAGAGAAAGACAAACACGACATGTTATACGTATTTTTTGAAGATATGAAAAAGGTGAGAGAATAACGATACGATGATAATACCAGTCTGTTTGATCTATTCCTGTAGCGCTGTCTGCCTATCATAAAATTATGGCTCTCTCTGAGAAAGACATGTGTAATGATCCCTATGTCAGTCTAATTCCCCGCCAGATCAGAGCAGGTAGACCGCTGCTTCTACCCACGGCCATTAGACCTTACTTCATGAGCCACTCCCATCCGTTAAGTTATCCATTACTATACCGGAAGGAGAGTGCGCAGAGTTTATTACAGCGGCTGTTGCCTTCGTCAGAAAAGTATTAAACTGATCTTTACATTGTAAATTATCTTTTTCTAATACTGCTTTATTCCTATTCTCTGCAACACACAGACCCCGCTGCGAGAAATTCGGAGGGTGGCGCAATTCTTGGGAAAAGACCTCTCGGATGACATAATAAACAAAATTGCAAAACTCACCACTTTCGAGTGCATGAGGAACAACCCGATGGCCAATTACTCCGAATTCCCTAAAGAAATAATTGACCAATCACAGAGCGGGTTTATGAGAAAAGGTGAGATGTGTAGTGTCGGCGCCAGCATACCAGTAGCCTCAAGAAGCTGGTTCTTAGATCCCGTCCTGTTTAATTTGCAGAGACTGCGCGACATATCATTCATACTATGTGCAGGGATGGACTGGGGCTGTAATTCAGGACAGTCATCCCTCTGCGTGCACAGAAAAGGGGTATGACCAAGTTTCACGGCGGCGTACCGTGAGTCACTGGGCCTTGCGGAACATCCCGTCTCTTTTCATGGTGGCCAAGCGGAGCAGGTCAACAGGCTGCTAATCCTGGTTTAGCTACCGGTGTATAAGGGCACAACTAATGTGTGGCATAATTTGTATAAGGGCACTACTAATGTGTGGCATAATGTGTATAAGGTACATTACTACTGTGTGTCGTAACATGTATAAGGGGCACTACTGTGTGGCTTAATGTGCTAGAAAGGGCACTACTACTGTGTGGCATAACATGTATAAGGGACACTACTGTGTGGCTTAATGTGCTACAAAGGGCACTACTACTGTGCGGCATAACATGTATAAGGGGTAGTACTGTGCGGTGTAATGTGTATAAGGTTGTACTTCTGTGTAGCGTACCTTGAATTGGGGGGGATTTCAATAGGGGGAGAAGGGAGGGGATTGCTGCCTTGCCCCGGGTGACAAAAATCCTAGTACCGGCCTTGCTTACAGTATTACAGGTGAGTAATTCCCTGTCATCTGGCACAGGCTACGTTTATGTGGTGATGGATACGTTTTGTTTCCCTCTCTGGCAGGTACAGTGGGTGACTGGAAGACCCTATTTACGGCTCAGCAGAGCGAGGCCTTTGAAGAGCATTACCAGAGAAAGATGAGCGGCTGCTCTTTGAAATTTCAGGACCCAAAGTGACGCATGACTGCCCCCCTGTGGCTTGAAGGAGAATCTTCAGCAGTTGTGGGAATATCAGTAGAGTTTATGCCTTTGGAATGACAATGGCCCTCATTCCGAGTTGTTCGCTCGTTATTTTTCTTCGCATCGCAGCGATTTTCCGCAAACTGCGCATGCGCAATGTTCGCACCGCGCCTGCGCCAAGTAAAATTGCTAAGAAGTTTGGTATTTTACTCACGGCTTAACAAAGAAATTTCTTCGTTCTGGTGATCGGAGGGTGATTGACAGGAAGTGGGTGTTTCTGGGCGGAAACTGGCCATTTTATGGGAGTGTGCGGAAAAACGCTGCTGTTTCTGGGAAAAACGCGGGAGTGGCTGGAGAAACGGGGGAGTGTCTGGACGAATGCTGGGTGTGTTTGTGACGTCAAACCAGGAACGAAACTGACTGAATTGATCGCAGTGGCAGAGTAAGTCTCGAGCTACTCAGAAACTGCTAAGAAATTTCTGATCGCTATTCTATTCGCTATTTTGCGAATCTTTTGTTCGCTATTCTGCAAAGCTAATGTAGCCCAGTGGGCTGTATAAGGATAGAATGTAAATGCCTATGGCCTTTCGGGGGTTTTATATTGGGTATAATGTGGAAAGATGTACATATGCTATTCTACAGTATAGAGTATAGATGGAGCCAGTTCCCTTTATTAATAAGGATGGGAATAAGGGGGACATGGTGACGGGAAAGCCTGGACAGATATAGACCGGTAAAGTGGTATGGGGTAACATAACATTGGTGGGCAGTGAGCAGGTAGAAGGCTCTAGAAGGCAGCCTTGGGAGCGAGGGCTCGAGACAGAGCTCGAGAGAATGAGGGAGGCGGTGCGAGGCGGTTAACGGCTGCGTGGAGAAGCGGAAGGAGAGCGGGCGCAGGACAGGGAGACAGAGCGGAGTCGCAGTGGAGGAGAGCTGGGGAGGTATCGTACTGACCGGGACCCTACGCTGAAGGGAAACCGGGTAATGAGTGCAAGACAGCTGACCCCGGAGCGGGGTGAGCACCGCTGAGACGCGAGGCGGAGATCCGGCTGACGGCTGCTAAAAACCGGAGCCCGAAGGGGAGGCGGCCAGAGCTTGAAGGGCGGATCTGAGGGCAGTGACGCCGGCGGAACGGAGGTGGGATGGGGAATAGCCTGTGGACCGCCCCCTCCAGCTGTAAATAGATCGATATCATTAAGGCAAGGATACACTGGTAGCAGAGTATAGCCGAGCAGATGAGGCTGTAAATACATACTATCACTCAGTGATTCCACTAATCCCGTTTATCTAATGAGAGGGGCAGCTACTGTTGACTGTGATTTATATTTATAGTATTTATATCTATAGTAGCTGGGTATAGCCTGCACACTTCTCCCCCTAATTACCCAGGACTGCCGTTAGCTGAAAAAGGTGGGCAATTAAACCAAAATCCTACCGGAGAGGAAGGAGTGGAGGAGCCCCCTCCTATGTTTATAATATATATAGATAAGAAAACAAGCACTTGAACCGTGGTTTGGGGGAGTGAGAGTATTTGGAGTCAATGAGGCTGACAAAGTGAGGAGTGAAAAGGGAAGAAGTTTCATAAAATTAGCATCATCTAATGTACCGATGGTTATATGAGTCACCGTCCATATTCTAATATATCACTACGATAAAGGAATGTACAGAAATGAGACTCATTGAATAGACACAAATCGAATCAGGGATAGGACTCCTCGATTGGTGGTATGACCCTCAGTGGCTCTACGTAATGCTAAGCACTTGGAGGAGAAATATCACAATGGCATCCTCTGTAGCGGTACATGAAAAGAGGTATTTTGAGTGTATCTCCCACTCATAAATTACACGGAGTAGTTAACCCACCTACAATAATTTAGCCCTGTTTGCCCCTGTTAGTTGAGGGGGAGAGGAGTAGACTGATTGTCCTTCGGATACAATAGGTTTAATTTCCACTCCCGTTGCCTGGAGAGTAGACTACATGGAGACAGCGGTAATTATATAAACTTATATGAAGACTTGTTTGCAGAGAAGTGCGCTGAGAATCTACACTGGAAGAGAGTATACCGCAAATTCTAAGTAGGAAAAGGTTAAAGTAGATGGCAAATGTTATTTATTCAACATAGGGATTAACTGTGTTTTCCCGAGGATCAACACCTTCGACTATAGAGATACCAAATACCTTAGTCGAGTAGGCAGAAGCCATCAACGTGGTGAGAAGTAAACCTACGTTGCCTACTATAATTAACTATTTCAGGATTATAAAGTAATCGACCATGTGTACTGAAGATTAGCGGCAGCATCTTGGCACAAACACGTACTTTTGAGATATATGACACTCTATTGGTGGTGGCCACAGATATTAACTGCAGTTTACTACACACACAGTAATTTTAAGGGTAACCTGCGCAGAAGGTAATTTTACAAATCCCGGGTCTATGGTCGTATTGACTATGGTTCTGGATAACTAATTTTTTGTTATGCATGCAGTAAAATTGTAAATTAGAGTAATAGTGGTTATGACAGAGTATATCCGCATATTGGCTATTTATTTGGAGAGGGTACTGTGCGACCCCCAAATATTTATTTAAGTTATATCACAAATCGTTTATATATATATAAAACCAATTACTTACCTACGGTAGTTGAATTGTTCTGTTGAGGGAGATCTCAAATGGAAACCTAAAGAGAAAAGAAGAAAAAGGGATGACGTCCGACAACAGGAGGATTCAGGTGAGGAAGGTTTAGTCATAGTATACTATCTATATACATATACACTTCATATCCTAAAGGGGAACGGCTTACCCAAGCAAATCGAAGTGTGTAATCGCTTGGGTGGAGGCACGCCTGAGGGAGGGGCTACAATTGGAGGCACTGCTGAGATCACGCAGTGAAGTTGCTCAAAAGGATCTCCTGAATAATAGCTCTGAGGAAATATGGAGGAAGTAACCCCTGCTGACATCTATCGTTGGTTTAGGGAGAAAGGAGTGGAACCCTTGTGTAGTTTTGGACTAGGAGGGCCACTGTCAGTGGCCAGTGACGAAGATGTGCTAGCATCCCTGGAAAAGTTGTACGGACTTAGTCACCCCTGTGTGATAGAGAGGTGGAAAGGGCAGACTGGGACCACATTTGCCATACTTATTAGTAATCGGAATACCTTAGACCCAACATTACTTCCAAGTATGGTGGTTATGGAGGGAATTCCAGGACAGAAAATACACTTGATATGGACCGAGGGGAGGGATAGTGTGGAGGACCAGGCCATCCCGGAAGAGGACCACGGTGATACGGCCCTTCCCACGGGGGAGTGTTTTCACACTACCAGTGTGGAAGTTGGAACCTCAGTAAATAAAGCAGGAGCTACTGAAACAGGAGTCGACGCGGTGGTAGATAAGATGGTTAGTCAGATGGAACGATGGCATTATGAAGGTGGCTATCGGCGGTTAAGGATATTCTCCGGGATCACTCCTGTGCCTGCTGGAGAAGAGAATTATGATACGTGGCGAGAGGCCACCGTACAGCATTCGGAGGAGTGGCAATGCCCGGAGCACATAAAGAAACAACGTATTGTGGAAAGCCTTCGCGGACCAGCCATGGGGGTGGTACAGGCCACCAGGCGGAGTAAGAAGACTGCGACACTCAAAGATTATATAGAAGCATTGGACTTTTCCTTTGGGACACTCGAGGATGTGGGGGATCTAATGGCCTGATTGACCTGCACTTATCAGGAGCCAGGTGAGACCTTGACTCACTATATCTATAGAGTGGACCGTTTACTTTACAAAATCATCGATAAAGGAGGAGTTGAGCGGGACGCAGTAGATGCCAGCAGGATGAAGCAAGTGCTCAAAGGAGCGTTGACCACCAACCCTGTGGCGCAGAGGCTAAGATGTACACGGGCTACGGGACCGCCTCCTACTCTGACGGAACTAGTCAAGGAAGTCAAGTTGGAGGAGGTACAGATTGAAACTCGAGAAAGAAACATAAAAAAGGTGAAAGTGGTAATAACAACCGTCACTACTCCTCCAATGGACAAACGATTATTAAAATTAATTGAGGAACAAAACAAAAAAATTGATCAGCTGATTGCGCTACAAACTCAGGTTGATCCTAGTCCCTACTGGACATTAGGAGGTGGGCGAGGGCTACGCCGGGGAAGGGAGAGTCGGAGTCCAATCATATGTTATAGTTGTGGGCAGCCAGGACACCGATCGTTTGAATGTCCCGGTAATGGTGCAAGAACAGGGGAACACGGTGATTCCGGACGAAGACGAACACTGCCTTTGGAAAACCCCAACGGGAGCCCTGTGACCCCCGCACAGGCTCCCCAATCATAAACGTCCGAGCAATGGGGAGTGCCCAGTGGTCCGCCAACCTTCCGGACAGTTTAATGGGTCAGGCTCCTCTGGTCAAAGCCATGATAAACGGATATGATTGTAACGTGCTTATGGACAGCGGGTCACAAGTCTCTATTATTTTTGAATCCTGATATCGGGAGCACCTGTCAGACATTCCCATACACCCGCTTAGTGGACTAACGGTATGGGGACTAAGTGAACAGAAGTACCCTTACTTAGGCTATATCACTACCCAGATTACGTTTGAGCCTGGATTAATCACCCCGAATGAGACTGTTCCGCTGATAGCCCTGGTTTGTCCTGATTCTACCGGGGACAATGGACAACTACCGGCAATTGTGGGCACTAATACCCATATGTATAAAAATCTTATACTTTGGTGTGAGAAACAGGAGAAGGATAATAGGCGGCAGGGGGTTGGCCAACTTGGAGATGGGGAATACGGGTGTCACCGGATAGAAAGTCGCCCAACGACCAATAACGGAAGCTTGACCCCTGGGGTTGATGGATGTAAGACCTTCGATATAGCCTCATGTTTTCACGGGAGTGACATCCCAAGCGAGAACAAAAGAATACTAATAGAACAACTTAAGTTGAGGGCAGCTGCTTTTTCACACAGTGATTGGGACCTAGGGACTGCAACTGGAGTTGAGCACCATATAAAATTGAATGATGACACCCCTTTCTGGGAACGTTCTCGGCGGATAGCACCGGCGGACTTTGACGATGTAAGGGCACATTTGCGCAGCTTACTAGAAAATCAAGTAATAGCTGATTCAGAGAGCCCCTATGCGCCCCCCATTGTGGTAGCGCGTAAAAAAAGTGGGGAGATACGATTATGTATAGACTACCGCACGTTAAATAGCAGGACGGTACCTGATCAATATACGGTACCAAAGGTGGATGAAGCATTAGATTGCTTACAAGGGAGCAAATGATTCTCGGTACTGGATTTGCGTTGCGGATACTACCAAATACCGATGAGCGCAGCTGACCGTGCTAAGACCGCATTCATTTGTCCTATAGGGTTTTTTTAATTCCTAAATATGCCTCAAGGTATTAAAGGAGCTCCTGCCACATTCCAGCGGACAATGGAAAAAACGGTAGGGGACATGTGCTACCGTGAAGTACTGGTGTACCTTGATGACATTATTGTTTTTTGGAAAAGATCTGGAAGAGCACAATGAACGCCTGTTAAAGGTGCTAGATCGACTTCAGGCACGAGGATGTTCTCAGAAAGACCCTGCTGGTCAAGTCAATTCTGCTAGTAAACATTCAGAGCTCTGGGCCGATGGAGTTGATATGCATTGACTTCTTGAAATTGGAAGGTCACGGGGGACAAGAAAGCCATATTGTCACGATCCTGACTGTAGTTCTCGTATTTGGTGACTTACCCCTGCCTTCTGTCCTGGATCCTGTGTCTTTTTACTCACTGAGTTAAACAGCTTGTCAGCACTATGAGTTTTCCTGAGTTCTCTGCCTGAAAGGTAATAGTTAATTAGCTCCACCTGTGGTGATCTCCTGCGTGAGGCTGAATTCAGTAATCTGAAGTTTAGGCCTAAAAGCCAGCATCTTATGTTTTGCAGAAGTTCAGGCTTCAGTGTTCTCTCGGCCTGCTAGGCCTCATTCTACATCACAGCCTAGTCTAGAGTACTCACATGACAGTGACTGTTCACCTGACCCAGAGTTGTCCAATCCTCTGCCAGCCTGAGACTCTCTGCATCACCTAATCCTGCTCACCAATCACCAAGGACCAGGAAGTATAAGTTGGGAGACTGAGTTGGAAACTGGGCCAGTTCCTCGTGTCACACACAGCTCTGTGTGAGCCTTAAAGCTGAGCTCCCTAAAGGTAACCTTTGTACTTTATTTCCTGTGGAAACTCTGTTCCCTTGTTACCCCGTTTGGTTTACTTTTGTGTTGCCACTGATATTCACTATTTCCACGAGTCTCAATGTAAAGGCACAGCTGCAGTGGTTCATATTAAAGGCACAGTACTGTATTCCATAGTCTCAAATGAAAACCACAGCTGCCGTGTTTCATCTTTACTGCTGTTGTAGTTGTGATCTCCAGAGCTCCCGTATCCCTGTGGCTTCCGTGCCTCCAAGAACCTCCGTGCCTCCAAGAACCTCCGTGCCTCAGCACCACCGTGCCTCAGCACCTCCGTGCCTCAGCACCCCCGCGCCTCAGCACCCCCACGCCTCAGCACCTCCGCGCCTCAGCACCTCCGCGCCTCAGCACCACCGTGCCTCAGCACTTCTGTGCCTCCAAGCACCTCAGTGTCTCCAGGCACTTCTGCACCTACAAGCACCTCAGTGCCTCCAAGCACCTCAGTGCCTCCAAACACCTCAGTGCCTCCAGGCACTTCTGCATCTCAGTGCCTCCAAGCACCTCAGTGCCTCCAAACACCCAGTGCTCACAAGCGTAGTTGGTGTCTCCAGCATCCGGTACTCCTTAATTCATTCCTCAGCACCTTTTCAAGTTCTGTCTTTCAGGAGACCTCCAGCATTCATACGTGCTTCCTGTCTGCCGACCAAATCCTGCATGAGGAAAACCTAGATTCGGCCATCTCTGCTGCGGTTCCTCTTCCCAGTCACCGGAAGAAACCCCGAGCCCACAACACTCCCAAACCAGGTCAGTGAAAGTATTCACATAGTCCTCCAGTCGCCCGCACAGACTTCACTAACACCGGGTTCACAAAACCACAGTCATGACACATATATTGGTGATAACGACCATTTCACTCGGTACGCCCAAGCTTATCTAACGGCCAATCAGACTGCATCATCTGTCGCCAATACGTTGTGGGACAAATTCTTCGATCACTATGGGTTACCTGCGAGGATACATTCAGATCAGGGAAGGGAATTCGAAAGTCGGCTAATTAAAGAACTGTGTCAATGTTGTGGAATACAAAAGTCCAGGACCACACCGTACCATCCACAAGGTGATCCGTAACCGGAGCGCTTCAATCGGACATTGTTGGATATGCTGGGCACATTGAACCCTAATGAAAATATCAATGGCGTCGTCATGTATCTCCTTTAGTGCATGCGTACAACTGCACTAGAAATGAGGCTACGGGATTCACGCCCTATTATCTTATGTTTGGTCGAGAAGCCAGGCTACCAATTGATGTATGTCTGGGTACCCAGGTCAATGCTAATGAGGCCTCCTCTCACACTCAGTACATTAAGCAACTCAGACAGTAGTTGAAAGATGCCTATCAACTAGCCCAAGCATCGGCTCACCGTTTGGAAAAGAAGAACAGCAATGCTCGATGTGATCCGATGATAAAAGAGCAGCGTTTAGAGGCAGGAGACCGAGTGTTATTGCGATCTTTGGGATTAGCTAAAAAACAGAAATTGAATAATCGATGGAAGTCGGAACCGTATATTGTACTCAAGCAGCTCCCTAATATCCCGGCATATCAACTAATGCAGGCTGATGGGCAGGGTTCTGTAGTAACCTACCATAGGCAGCATTTGCTCCCTATTGCTCAAGACATCCGATGGGAGAAGGTGGAGAACTCTGAACCTATAGACGGTCCAGAATGCCAGTTGAGGGTTTGTCCACCCATTAATACTACAAACAGGGATGAGGAAGAGGAAAATGATGCCGAGTGGAATGACTGCTCACCTGGTTATTACTATAAGGATAGTAATGGGAGAGACAACCCAGTTATGAATCCGGATACTTATGAACCGATGGAATCTAAGGCATCAGGACCTTTGAAAGATTGGGACGTAGAAGGAGAAGGAGAAGGGAGGGCATATGAGAAAGACTGGAGGTCGGAGGAGGAAGTGGAAGATGTAGATAATGCTGAAGAGGAGGAAGGGGTTACGTTGGAACGATCGATGATGTCTCCTCGACCTCAAAGGATTTGTAAGCCCCCAAGATACTCTCCTATGACCAGTTGGGAACACCAACAGAAATCCCACTAGTGTTGAATTCTAATATAATAGTGTCATGGCCATATTTCGGATATACTCGGTAACCTAGTTAATATAAGGGTATAGACACACAAGTTAATTGAAGTGGTGATATACATTATAACTATAAATGTAATCCCCAGTGGGAGAGTGTAGCCCAGTGGGCTGTATAAGGATAGAATGTAAATGCCTATGGCCTTTCGGGGGTTTTATATTGGGTATAATGTGGAAAGATGTACATATGCTATTCTACAGTATAGAGTATAGATGGAGCCAGTTCCCTTTATTAATAAGGATGGGAATAAGGGGGACATGGTGACGGGAAAGCCTGGACAGATATAGACCGGTAAAGTGGTATGGGGTAACATAACATTGGTGGGCAGTGAGCAGGTAGAAGGCTCTAGAAGGCAGCCTTGGGAGCGAGGGCTCGAGACAGAGCTCGAGAGAATGAGGGAGGCGGTGCGAGGCGGTTAACGGCTGCGTGGAGAAGCGGAAGGAGAGCGGGCGCAGGACAGGGAGACAGAGCGGAGTCACAGTGGAAAAGAGCTGGGGAGGTATCGTACTGACCGGGACCCTACGCTGAAGGGAAACCGGGTAATGAGTGCAGGACAGCTGACCCCGGAGCGGGGTGAGCACCGCTGAGACGCGAGGCGGAGATCCGGCTGACGGCTGCTAAAAGACGGAGCCCGAAGGGGAGGCGGCCAGAGCTTGAAGGGCGGATCTGAGGGCAGTGACGCCGGCGGAACGGAGGTGGGACGGGGAGCAGCCTGTGGACCGCCCCCTCCAGCTGTAAATAGATCGATATCATTAAGGCAAGGATACACTGGTAGCAGAGTATAGCCGAGCAGATGAGGCTGTAAATACATACTATCACTCAGTGATTCCACTAATCCCGTTTATCTAATGAGAGGGGCAACTACTGTTGACTGTGATTTATATTTATAGTATTTATATATATAGTAGCTGGGTATAGCCTGCACACTTCTCCCCCTAATTACCCAGGACTGCCATTAGCTGAAAAAGGTGGGCAATTAAACCAAAATCCTACCGGAGAGGAAGGAGTGGAGGAGCCCCCTCCTACGTTTATAATATATATAGATAAGAAAACAAGCACTTGAACCGTGGTTTGGGGGAGTGAGAGTATTTGGAGTCAATGAGGCTGACTAAGTGAGGAGTGAAAAGGGAAGAAGTTTCATAAAATTAGCATCATCTAATGTACCGATGGTT
Organism: Pseudophryne corroboree; assembly: GCF_028390025.1. Taxonomy (NCBI): domain Eukaryota; kingdom Metazoa; phylum Chordata; class Amphibia; order Anura; family Myobatrachidae; genus Pseudophryne; species Pseudophryne corroboree. Next base: position 14,545,129 of record NC_086451.1, read on the forward strand.
ATATGAGTCATCGTCCATATTCTAATATATCACTACGATACAGGAATGTACAGAAATGAGACTCATTGAATAGACACGAATCGAATCAGGGATAGGACTCCTCGATTGGTGGTATGACCCTCAGTGGCTCTACGTAATGCTAAGCACTTGGAGGAGAAATATCACAGTGGCATCCTCTGTAGCGGTACATGAAAAGAGGTATTTTGAGTGTATCTCCCACTCATAAATTACACGGAGTAGTTAACCCACCTACACTAATTTAGCCCTGTTTGACCCTGTTAGTTGAGGGGGAGAGGAGTAGACTGATTGTCCTTCGGATACAATAGGTTTAATTTCCACTCCCGTTGACTGGAGAGTAGACTACATGGAGACAGCGGTAATTATATAAACTTATATGAAGACTTGTTTGCAGAGAAGTGCGCTGAGAATCTACACTGGAAGAGAGTATACCGCAAATTCTAAGTAGGAAAAGGTTAAAGTAGATGGCAAATGTTATTTATTCAACATAGGGATTAACTGTGTTTTCCCGAGGATCAACACCTTCGACTATAGAGCTACCAAATACCTTAGTCGAGTAGGCAGGAGCCATCAACGTGGTGAGAAGTAAACCTACGTTGCCTACTATAATTAACTATTTCAGGATTATAAAGTAACCGACCATGTGTACTGAAGATTAGCGGCAGCATCTTGGCACAAACACGTACTTTTGAGATATATGACACTCTATTGGTGGTGGCCACAGATATTAACTGCAGTTTACTACACACACAGTAATTTTAAGGGTAACCTGCGCAGAAGGTAATTTTACAAATCCCGGGTCTATGGTCGTATTGACTATGGTTCTGGATAACTAATTTTTTGTTATGCATGCAGTAAAATTGTAAATTAGAGTAATAGTGGTTATGACAGAGTATATCCGCATATTGGCTATTTATTTGGAGAGGGTACTGTGCGACCCCCAAGTATTTATTTAAGTTATATCACAAATCGTTTATATATATAAAACCAATTACTTACCTACGGTAGTTGAATTGTTCTGTTGAGGGAGGGAGATCTCAAATGGAAACCTAAAGAGAAAAGAAGAAAAAGGGATGACGTCCGACAACAGGAGGATTCAGGTGAGGAAGGTTTAGTCATAGTATACTATCTATATACATATACACTTCATATCCTAAAGGGGAACGGCTTACCCAAGCAAGTCGAAGTGTGTAATCGCTTGGGTGGAGGCACGCCTGAGGGACTAACAAAGCTCAACCAAAGGGGAGGGGCTACACTAAGATTCACTCCCAGTAGGCGGCGGCTTAGTGTGTGCAAAGCTGCTAAAAGCAGCTAGCGAGCGAACAAATCGGAATGAGGGCCAATATGTCATTTACAAACTGCAAATGTGCGCAGCGCTCCTGTTTATGTAGAGCACACAGCGCCCAATCATCTATCAGCTCTCATCTGTGTACAAGTGAGACTAATGAAAGCCGAAATATTACTAGTTGCTGCTAGGATGTATTCAGACCTCTTTCTACCACATATTATTATTATTATTAACAGTTTCTTATATAGTGCAGCATATTCTGTTGCGCTTTACAATTAGAACAACAGTAATAGAACAAAACTGGGTAAAAACAGGCAGACATAGAGGTAGGAGGGCCCTGCTTGCAAGCTTACACTGTATAGGGAAATAGGCATTGATACACAAGGATAGATGCTATCTATTTCATAATGGTCCACCAGATTGCTAGGTTCTTAATGGGTTGTATGATGATACCCCGCAATGTTGGCCAAGGGTCAGGAGGGTGTGAGAGTAAAGAAAGACAAGATATGTGATGTTATGTATACTGTACAGAGAGGATGTAATTAGATAGGGAAGCACTAAAGGTTATGTTGGTGGGTCTGGAATTTGGTAGGCTTGTCTGAAGAGGTGAGTTTTCAGGGAACGTTTAAAGATTTGGAGACTAGTGGCGAGTCTTATTGTGCATGGGAGGGCATTCCACAGAGTGGGTGAAGCCCGGATAAAGTCCTGTAATTTTGAGTGGGAACAGGTAATGCGTGTGGATGAGAGACGCAGATCTTGTGCAGAGCGGAGAGGTCGGGTTGGGAGATATTATGAGATAGAGAAGTGATGTATGTTGGTTCAGTTTGGTTAATGGCCTTGAGTGTCAGTAAAAGTATTTTTTATTTAATACGGTGGAATACCGGTAGTAACCAATAGAGGGACTGACAGAGCGGATCTGCAGACGATGAACGTCTAGCGAGGAAGTCAGAATGGATTGTAGTGGTGAGAGCCTATGTTTGGGAAGACCGGTCAGGAGACTATTACAATAATCAATGCGGGAGATAATGAGAGCATGGATTAGAGTTTTTGCTGTGTCTTGTGTAAGATATGGTCGTATTTTGGATATGTTTCTTAGATGTACAGTATGTAATATGATCTTGAGACAGATTGAATGTTTGGAACAAAGGACAGATCAGAGTCAGGGGTGACACCTAGACAGCGAGTTTGTGGGGTAGGGATGATTGCCGAGTTCTAACTAGTGATAGAAATATAAGGTTGGAAACACCCATTGGCCGGTGGAAATATAATTAATTCTGTTTTGGAAATATTAATATTAACATATAAAACCACGGGTGTGGTATGCAAGGTTGACAGTAACTAGGTCGACCACTATTGGTTGACAGTAACTAGGTCGACAGGGTATGTAGGTCGACATGGTCTAGGTCGACAGGTCAAAGGGTCGACATGAGTTTTTTATGATTTTTTATGGGGGTTTTGTGTCGTTTTCTCCCTACAGTGACCGGGAACCCCAATTCGGGAAAGGTTACTATTCCTAATCGTAGTCCGCGTGGATCGTTAAGTATGAAAAAGTTCAAACAAAGAAAAAAAATTTAATAACTCATGTCGAACTTTTGACCTAGAGACCCCGTCGACTTAGTTACTGTCGACCAATAGTGGTTGACCTGGTTACTGTCGACCTAGTTACTGTCGACCTAGAGAGTGGATGCCTAAAACCACGCAGCCTGTGCACTAACCAGATTAATAGCATGATGGAAAGATACAGTGACAATACCCGTCATGGAGATCTATAGCTCCGCCCACCAAAAAAAAGAAAAATGAAAATAAGAATTGTGTATTGGTGATATTATTTTTAAAAACATGTATACTATACTGACAACAAGGGCATAGCTACCATAGGTGCAGGGAGTGCAGCTGCTATGGGGCCCAGAGCTGAGAGGGCCCATCTTCCCTGTCACAGTTACATGTGTTATATACAGGGTGTAGCTACCATAGGTGCAGGGAGTGCAGCTGCTATGGGGCCCGGAGCTGAGAGGGGCCACCTTCCCTGTCACAGTTACATGTGTTATATACTGGGCTATAGCTACCATAGGTGCAGGGAGTGCAGCTGCTATGGGGCCCAGAGCTGAGAGAGGCCTCCTTCCCTGTCACAGTTACATGTGTTATATACAGGGTGTAGCTACCATAGGTGCAGGGAGTGCAGCTGCTATGGGGCCAGAGCTGAGAGGGGCCACCTTCCCTGTCACAGTTACATGTGTTATATACAGGGTGTAGCTACCATAGGTGCAGGGAGTGCAGCTGCTATGGGGCCAGAGCTGAGAGGGGCCACCTTCCCTGTCACAGTTACATGTGTTATATACAGGGTGTAGCTACCATAGGTGCAGGGAGTGCAGCTGCTATGGGGCCAGAGCTGAGAGGGGCCACCTTCCCTGTCACAGTTACATGTGTTATATACAGGGTGTAGCTACCATAGGTGCAGGCAGTGCAGCTGCTATGGGGCCCAGAGCTGAGAGGGGCCACCTTCCCTGTCACAGTTACATGTGTTATATACAGGGTGCAGGTGCCATAGGTGCAGAGGGTGCAGCTGCTATGGGGCCCAGAGCTGAGAGGGGCAACCTTTCCTGTCACAGTTGCATGTGTTATATACAGGCTGTAGCTACCATAGGTGCAGGGAGTGCAGCTGCTATGGGGCCCAGAGCTGAGAGGGGCCACCTTTCCTGTCACACTTACATGTGTTATATACAGGGTGTAGCTACCATAGGTGAAGGGAGTTGAGCTGCTATGGGGCCCAGAGCTGAGAGGGGCCACCTTCTCTGTCATAGTTACATGTGTTATATACAGGGGCATAGCTACCATAGGTGAAGGGAGTGCAGCTGTTATGGGGCCAGAGCTGAGAGGAGCCACTTTCCCTGTCACAGTTACATGTGTTATATACAGGGTGTAGCTACCATAGGTGCAGGGAGTGCAGCTGCTATGGGGCTCAGAGCTGAGAGGGGCCACCTTTCCTGTCACAGTTATATGTGTTATATACAGGGCGTAGCTACCATAGGTGCAGGGAGTGCAGCTGCTATGGGGCCCAGAGCTGAGAGAGGCCACCTTCCCTGTCACAGTTACATGTGTTATATAAAGGGTATAGCTACCATAGGTGCAGGGAGTGCAGCTGCTATGGGGCCAGAGCTGAGAGGGGCCACCTTCCCTGTCACAGTTACATGTGTTATTTACAGGGTGTAGCTACCATAGGTGCTGGCAGTGCAGCTGCTATGGGGTCCAGAGCTGAGAGGGGCCACCTTCCCTGTCACAGTTACATGTGTTATATACAGGGTGTAGCTACCATAGGTGCAGGGAGTGCAGCTGCTATGGGGACCAGAGCTGAGAGAGGCCTCCTTCCCTGTCACAGTTACATGTGTTACATACAGGGCTATAGCTACCATAGGTGCAGGGAGTGCAGCTGCTATGGGGCCCAGAGCTGAGAGAGGCCTCCTTCCCTGTCACAGTTACATGTGTTATATACAGGGAGTAGCTACCATAGGTGCAGGGAGTGCAGCTGCTATGGGGCCCGGAGCTGAGAGGGGCCACCTTTCCTGTCACAGTTACATGTGTTATATACAGGGCTATAGCTACCATAGGTGCAGGGAGTGCAGCTGCTATGGGGCCCAGAGCTGAGAGAGGCCTCCTTCCCTGTCACAGTTACATGTGTTATATACAGGGTGTAGCTACCATAGGTGCAGGGAGTGCAGCTGCTATGGGGCCCGGAGCTGAGAGGGGCCACCTTCCCTGTCACAGTTACATGTGTTATATACAGGGCTATAGCTACCATAGGTGCAGGTGTAATACCCCACTGGTATTAGGTATGCAAGATCTGCAGTCACTGTGTATAGTACATCACACTTACTTTACCCCGGCTTGTCATGGGTTCAGGTACAGTTACCAGAGGGTCCCCTGAAGAATCAGGTCTTTAACTACAAGTACATTGTGGGTGTGGACTACAGGTGTCGGTGCAGCGCATAAAGAATTGGGCGCCAGGCCATCTCAGAAAAACAGCATAAAGTTTATTTCAACATCAAACGGATATTGCAGGGATAACTTGTGAACACTCCTCCAGCACAAAGCATATCAGTTACAGTGGATCCCATATCAGGGCACCTCCTCCAGCGCATCGCTTAGTCGCAGCGGCATATTTATAGCGAACATTAGTACATACCAGGGCATTCTGTGACCAGTAGTGCTACACATCAGGTTGCCGTCTCTCTCTCTCTCTTACTTAGCGAGGATTCTTTTCCTTGGGGGCGCTTACTCACGCCGCGTGGCTTTCCGACCACTTCACCCAGATACCTCTCGAGATACTTTTCCATGGGGGGCGCTTACTCACGCCACGTGGCTTCCGACCACTTCACCCAGATACCTCTTGAGACTCACACCTTGAGTACACTTTTCTCCTGGCATCACCCTTTCACTGGATTCTGCATACTGCTGCTCTCACACTGCGATGTCTCCCTCTGTCAAATGCTTTGCTGTGGCTGGCATCACTCCCCACCTAAACATGTGGGGAGCCCTCACTGGGGCTACATCTTTCTGGTTAATCCACCACACTTCAGCTAGCTAAAACATGTGCTTCTCCTCACTGTCTGTCTGCTCTCTGCTCTGCTGCTGCTGCTCTCATTCTGTTGTAGCTGAGTTGTGTCTCACTGCAGGACAACCTTTTTATAGCCTTGCATTCCCAGGGTCACATTCTAAATCTGGGATTTCCCGCTCTGTCTTTCCCGCTCTCAGTTTCCCGCTCGAGTGAGTCATGCCCTTTGCATTTTGCAGACTGATCTGTATTGCTATGAGCTGTGCTGTTAACTCCTTCTGTGCTGCACAGTGCTTATGCAACTCCAGCAAACATTTTACTTTTGTGAAAGTCATGCTGGCACCTGTAGTGCCACAGTTGATTTGGGCTGCAGTTTCAGGGTATCACACAGGGAGTGCAGCTGCTATGGGGCCCAGAGCTGAGAGAGGCCTCCTTCCCTGTCACAGTTACATGTGTTATATACAGGGTGTAGCTACCATAGGTGCAGGGAGTGCAGCTGCTATGGGGCCAGAGCTGAGAGGGGCCACCTTCCCTGTCACAGTTACATGTGTTATATACAGGGTGTAGCTACCATAGGTGCAGGGAGTGCAGCTGCTATGGGGCCAGAGCTGAGAGGGGCCACCTTCCCTGTCACCGTTACATGTGTTATATACAGGGTGTAGCTACGATAGGTGCAGGGAGTGCAGCTGCTATGGGGCCAGAGCTGAGAGGGGCCACCTTCCCTGTCACAGTTACATGTGTTATATACAGGGTGTAGCTACCATAGGTGCAGGCAGTGCAGCTGCTATGGGGCCCAGAGCTGAGAGGGGCCACCTTCCCTGTCACAGTTACATGTGTTATATACAGGGTGCAGGTGCCATAGGTGCAGAGGGTGCAGCTGCTATGGGGCCCAGAGCTGAGAGGGGCCACCTTTCCTGTCACAGTTGCATGTGTTATATACAGGCTGTAGCTACCATAGGTGCAGGGAGTGCAGCTGCTATGGGGCCCAGAGCTGAGAGGGGCCACCTTTCCGGTCACACTTACATGTGTTATATACAGGGGCGTAGCTACCATAGGTGCAGGCAGTGCGGCTGCTATGAGGCCCAGAGCTGAGAGGGGCCACCTTCCGTGTCACAGTTACATGTGTTATATACAGGAGCGTAGTGTTGTGGAAAAAAAGCACAAACGTGAATAGTTGTAGCCAAATTCAAAGTTTATATTGATAATGGCAGAGCAAGATTACAATAAAGTGACAGTCAGCATGCACTTTACAAGTAATTACAAGGGAGCTCCATCTGCCTCTTGAACATGGCATAGATGGCCCCTAATATTGCATTTTACAAAGAATTACTCCACCCAAGCTTGGACCAATCATAGCAGGCCTTGAGGCCCATTCCTCCTTATCGAACACCGTCTGGTCCTGGGTGGGCACATGACACAAATCAGCAAGACTAGGGTGACTTAGCAAAGTAAAGCAAGTTCTTGTCACGTACCTACATTCTTTGTCAGCAAAACATCTTACATAATAATGTCTGTTACGTATTACATGATATTAAAAAGTCAGAATAGATTCTATACATTGCTTAAATTTCCTTAACAATTCTCACCCTTTTGATAATTTTATTATCACACATATATAAAAACATAAACTAAAAGGTAACAATGGCAGTACTACTAATGCTAAGAGGGTGGTGTGACTGTGACTGGGGATGATATAGCCACAGACGCACCTGGGCCTACCCTGACTCTGTTGCCACACCCCGCAGTCAATTGGTACCTGCAGGTCAAAGTCTTGTCCTTTAGCAGCCGCTTTTCCCGGGCGAATTAGGTCCACCCAGTACTCTGATGCCCCCAGGTTTTATTATGTGACAAAGTACCAATTGAGACAGGATGTACGCAAGAGGAAGAAATGACTAAGTACTGCCTCACGGTTGCTATTCTGCTAAGCATTCACACACCTTTATTGAAGCATTCACACCCCTATCTATCTAGCTGTAAGAATAATAACAGCAGCCGGAGGTGCACTAGGGCACAGAGACCACTCGGTGAATTCGCTGGAATCGGAATGACTGACTCGTCGAAATCACTTCTCGGGATAAACTCCCTCTGGGGTGGTGTCCAAACTGTCGAAGTACACCTGCGGGACCCTCTTTCAGAGATGATGTCTTCCACCCAACTCTTACAACAACTGGGGTCTCTCAGAAGAGATGGGCAGTTGGGCTGGGCCATCAGACGGTCATCTCTGTGGCTGTTATCATTCTTCCTATTAGGCGAGCGAATCCACATTTTTCCTGAAATGAGAAATACAGCACATTAAGCATTTCCAAGCGATCAAAAGAAATACAATCAATCCTATCACTACCACTATGGGTTTTATTAAATCCGATAATAGATTGTTAAACCATACACCAATTGACCCCATCCAGGAGAAGGGATTCCATCCCTCCTTGGATATGTCTCTAGCTTGTTTCTGTAATTCCTTTACTTTATTCATGTGCGCTTCTATGGGGTCATGTGAATCCTCAATCCAGGTACAACATTCCTCCCCTATAACAGCACACGTTCCTCCCTCCATAGCTAACAAGTAATCCAGAGCCATCCTATTTTGTAGGGTCACCTTCCTAATTTGAGCCATTTCTTCATTGATAGCATGGATGCCACTTGTGGTCTCAGTAATTATCCCATAAATAATATTCGCATATTTATTCAACTTATTTGCTAATTAAATTCCCCAGCCTGTCCAGGCAGGGAACCACATCCAGGCTTTATCTGCTGCAGTAAACAATTCTCTCTTGTATCTAGTCTCTCTAGGGCCTGTTTCTATCATATTGGTAAAAGAGATGTTCTCACGCTGTCTTATGGCTGGCACAACTCTTCCTATAGTGCAGTTCCCCCAAGCTCCCATAGAAAGCCATGAGTATGCCCTATTTCCACAAATATAGTATAGGCCTTGCTTCAGCACCCTAGGGATTATCTTACCATGGTTTCCCAACCAGCTCTGAAACCATACCATATTATTGTGCACTTGGGTCTTACAATCCCAATCATTCTCATCCATCTTGTTAGGACAGGCACACCTAGGGGCACAAAGAGCTTTCATTTTTGCACACCAACATTGATTGTTACAGTTATCGTTCACATTGTCACATAACGTTTCATTGTATTCCATGTTAAACACTAAGGCAGCATTTTTACAATTTGTTTCTCCAACGTATACCTTAGGTGAGTTGACTAGGTGACCTTTTAGTTCGGCCACGTGGTTAATAAACATAAGCCCTATACACATAGTGGGCGGAGAGATTATACCAGCAATTTCTAAATATATTCCTAGGTCTGAAAGAGCATTGTGAGCAGTGTGATTTATGTCTATTTCAACATTATAGCTATAATCTGTGAGGTTAAGATCATTCATCGAGATAGGGATACCAATCAAAGGGATTCCTTTATGGTTAGCAGGAACATAAGAACAGATCCAACAGTCAGTGGCGTTCAGCTCCTTAGCTGTCTGCTGATGTAGAAGCCATATACTGTAGAGTTCTTTTGCTTTTCTGCTTTCACCTGCACACACTGATGATATAAAGCACAAACAAGCAGGCAGAAAAACAAGTGTATCTTAACAGTCCATTCAGTTCTCTTCTCCCCGGGGGGCCCCATGCTTTTAGGACCAGTTTGCATCATTGACCTGAAAGTTAATTTTCTTACAGTGAGAAGCGTACTTTCCTCTCCACCTTGACGGAGGTCACTATGGTCAATAGCACCTGGTATGGGCCATCAAATCGGGGTTCCAGATGTGTCTTGTGGATCTGGTAAAGAAGAAAACACTTTGCCATGCAAATTAGTCAGTGGCTTATGAAGCTGAACAACGTAGTCAGTAAGAGAAGCGTACTGTCCATGTAATTTGAGTGGCAGCCTGCCAAACAGTATCTCAAATGATGAAAGTCCATGTTATCCCTTTGGGCTATACCTCATTGCAAAAGGATCTACTGGTAAATCTTGTACCCATGTACGTTTTGTTTGCTCACAGATCTTAGACATTTTTAATACGCTATTTGCTCTCTCGACCGTTTCATGTAGGCCATACCTGCACATAAATTCAGATATAAATTTCATTTCTGTTACTGCAGCCGTTGCCTTGGCAACAAGCCACGCCTCTATCTACAAGGAGAACATAACCATTCTGTTGTAAAGTATTTCAAACACTGTGCAAACCAAAATTTAGCAATCATATCAATCATTCCCCCTTTGGAAACATATGAAGGGAGATGTGCACTCAATCGACCATCCTCATGTTTCCAAACAATATTTATTTATTTGCAACCTGCCTTCCCCCATATACCAAGTGTTTGGGGACCTGCCTGAATTGACATACTTTCTCTCTTGAGAACACGGGCTGCTCCACTGTCCACCAGATACTCCACTGAGTAAAAAGGCATTTCAGAGAGGGTCAAGTGGACAAAAGCATAACCCCCCTACTCTCCGAGTGTTAGGAAACAAGTACAATGTTACAAATTGAGACCCTGGAACTCTGTGGAATGTGTGACAACTGGGGAGTTCCAGTACTCATGAGTGAAGCTGCGGTCAGTATGAATGACCGCAGCAAGACCTTTTCTAACCCAAACTCCATTACTCCTCCCAGTGGTCGGATGGTGCCTGAGGTGCTAGTCTTCTGCCCAAGGCAGCCGCGCTTGAATGGGCGAAATAAGGTTCGCCCAAACTCCGATGCCCTCCAGTCTTACAAGGTTACAAGGCACCACCTGAGACTGCGAGTGAGGGGAAAACTAGCTACAGCTAAGGTGACTATAACATGAGAACTAAACAAACAAGTTATGTGCGGCGCTGCCGCCAGTACAAAAACACAAAACTAAGGCTAGTGGGAAGACCCACAAAATATGACACTGTAGTTACCAGGCTAGTAAACAAAAGTATAGCACTCTAAATAAGTACATAAGAAATCCTGGCATGCAAACAGAAATATAACATACAATACATGAACCGAATGCAAACAGGAATGAACCATTGCTGTGGCTCATAACACCAAGATGACTGGTAACACTGGAAGCCCTCCCTGTCGGGCGCTATCCTGCCCCCCTTTTTGGAGATGGACAATTTCTTACAATGTGGCCCTGTTTCACACAATTGTAGCACTTCACATTTCTGGGCTCCTAATTGTTCCTCCCCCTAAACTTACCCCTCTGGGGGTTGCTGGTGTGTCAACTACCATCACCCTCTGGACCATTTTCTCCTGTACCGCCTGTATATTTCTCTGTCTTGAGCTGGCTAAACTCACTTGTACCAGGCATGAACTGCTCTCTAACAAGTTAGGCTGAGGCTTGAGACAAGCGATATTCCTCAGCCCTTTCATCTCTCTCACCTTGGGTTATTTTGGGAGTGATGAGAAGCTCACCTTCCACTCCACACAAAACCCTTCCTCCCCCTCTTTCTCATCTGACTGTACCTCCCCTCCTTGCTGATTTGCCCTTCCTGTTCTTGTTTCTGATGTAAAAAAAATACTTTGGGCTTTTTGCTGTCTTTTATAAGATTCTACCATCCACCTACTCCAAGCTGCCTATTCATTTGGCTCAGCGAATTTTGTTTTATTTTTTGTAGAGGGTTGCCCAGCGGGATAATTCAAAGGTTCCCTCTTTTGGGATCCCACAATCCATCCCCCTAGTCAGCCTGCCCCACTTAGGTAAATGCCGGCTGACCCATTTGCCATATTTCTTACTCATCTCCTCCTGTGGGGTACGAGGAGTCTCAGGACGTCCATTACTCTGATTTGGTGATCAGCCAAATCCACGTTTGCTGTGACTGTTTCCCATAGCCCTGCTATGGTGGAGGGGACTCTTGCACCCCTCTCTCAGTGTTTCACAGCACTATATTCTATGGCTATTGGCTGTTAGGGGAAGTCCCACACAGCGAATCCCCGCTTTTGGTCCCTCCAAATTTTCCAACAGAGCCAAATGAAAATCAGCAAGGCGAAGATGCCAAACAATATTTGCCCTCTAATGTCCTCTAGGTCAAACCATGCAAGTAAGGGATTATCTAAGTAAGAAGTATGATTTTTCATGAGACACAGAGAGACGCCAGTCTGCAGCTTCAGGACACGCCCTTCAGTGTAGCGAGAAGCAGACTCAAACCAGTGTACACAGAGCTGTCAGATAGCAGGCCAGGAGGTAATCAGAGATTATATCGCTCCTGTTCTGTGGGGAGAGCCACAATCGGTTGCCCACAGACCGGTATTGACAAGCAAGGGTAGACCAGCAGAGAAACTACTCTTCACCAACACTTATCCTTATATTTGTCCTTCCACTATGCAGACAATGTTAATGACAGTTTACGTGACAGACTGAGAAGATAGGAAACATTCGTGTCTGAGGACGATAGGGTCCTCTTACTTTTTATTCCACTGCCCCCAGCATACTTGGGGCAGCACAATCATTCAGCCATAAAGGGCCTCTCTCATGCTGATGTGGCAATGTGCCAGCATCTACATACACTCGCACATGCATATCAAAACAGATATTACAACACAAAACAACTATTCAGGTTCTTGGGATCTGTACTCACGATAGTGGGATGGAGGGTTTTAGGAGCGGAGGAGGGGAGAGCAGACAGAGACACAAATGTTCTCACCTTTTTTTGAATGGCGCCAATCTGGTCTCCAGTCCTCCGTTCCTGTCCTGATTCCGTTCCAATCGTTTTCAGATCCCGGGTTTCGGCACCAAATTGTTGTGGAAAAAAAGCACAAACGTGAATAGTTGTAGCCAAATTCAAAGTTTATATTGATAATGGCAGAGCAAGATTACAATAAAGTGACAGTCAGCATGCACTTTACAAGTAATTACAAGGGAGCTCCATCTGCCTCTTGAACATGGCATAGATGGCCCCTAATATTGCATTTTACAAAGAATTACTCCACCCAAGCTTGGACCAATCATAGCAGGCCTTGAGGCCCATTCCTCCTTATCGAACACCATCTGGTCCTGGGTGGGCACATGACACAAATCAGCAAGACTAGGGTGACTTAGCAAAGTAAAGCAAGTTCTTGTCACGTACCTACATTCTTTGTCAGCAAAACATCTTACATAATAATGTCTGTTACGTATTACATGATATTAAAAAGTCAGAATAGATTCTATACATTGCTTAAATTTCCTTAACAGTAGCTACCATAGGTGCAGGGAGTGCAGCTGCTATGGAGACCAGAGCTTAGAGGGGCCACCTTCCCTGTCACAGTTACATGTGTTATATACAGGGTGTAGCTACCATAGGTGCAGGCAGTGCAGCTGCTATGGGGCCAGAGCTGAGAGGAGCCACTTTCCCTGTCACAGTTACATGTGTTATATACAGGGTGTAGCTACCATAGGTGCAGGGAGTGCAGCTGCTATGGGGCCCAGAGCTGAGAGGGGCCACCTTTCCTGTCACAATTATATGTGTTATATGCAAAGCGTAGCTACCATAGGTGCAGGGAGTGCAGCTGCTATGGGGCCCAGAGCTGAGAGAGGCCACCTTCCCTGTCACAGTTACATGTGTTATATACAGGCGCGTAGCTACCATAGGTGCAGGGAGTGCAGCTGCTATGGAGACCAGAGCTTAGAGGGGCCACCTTCCCTGTCACAGTTACATGTGTTATATACAGGGTGTAGCTACCATAGGTGCAGGGAGTGCAGCTGCTATGGGGCCAGAGCTGAGAGGAGCCACTTTCCCTGTCACAGTTACATGTGTTATATACAGGGTGTAGCTACCATAGGTGCTGGCAGTGCAGCTGCTATGGGGGCCAGAGCTGAGAGGGGCCACCTTCACTGTCACAGTTACATGTGTTATATACAGGGTGTAGCTGCCATAGGTGCAGAGGGTGCAGCTGCTATGGGGCCCAGAGCTGAGAGGGGCCACCTTTCCTGTCACAGTTGCATGTGTTATATACAGGTTGTAGCTACCATAGGTGCAGGCAGTGCAGCTGCTATGGGGCCAGAGCTGAGAGGGGCCACCTTCACTGTCACAGTTACATGTGTTATATACAGGGGTGTAGCTACCATAGGTGCAGGCAGTGCGGCTGCTATGGGGCCCAGAGCTGAGAGGGGCCACCTTCCCTGTCACAGTTACATGTGTTATATACAGGGGGTAGCTACCATAGGTGCAGGGAGTGCAGCTTCTCTGGGGCCAGAACTGAGAGGGACCACCTTCCTTGTCACACTTACATGTGTTATATACAGGGGCGTAGCTACCATAGGTGCAGGGAGTGCAGCTGCTATGGGGCCCAGAGCTGAGAGGGGCCAACTTTCATGTCACACTTACATGTGTTATATACAGGGGCGTAGCTACCATAGGTGCAGGCAGTGCGGCTGCTATGAGGCCCAGAGCTGAGAGGGGCCACCTACCGTGTCACAGTTACATGTGTTATATACAGGGGCGTAGCTACCATAGGTGCATGGAGTGCAGCTGCTATGGAGACCAGAGCTTAGAGAGGCCACCTTCTCTGTCACAGTTACATGTGTTATATACAGGGTGTAGCTACCATAGGTGCAGCTGCTATGGGGCCAGAGCTGAGAGGAGCCACCTTCCCTGTCACAGTTACATGTGTTATAAACAGGGTATAGCTACCATAGGTGCAGGGAGTGCAGCTGCTATGGGGCCCAGAGCTGAGAGGGGCCACCTTTCCTGTCACAGTTATATGTGTTATATACAGGGCGTAGCTACCATAGGTGCAGGGAGTGCAGCTGCTATGGGGCCCAGAGCTGAGAGAGGCCACCTTCCCTGTCACAGTTACATGTGTTATATACAGGGGTGTAGCTACCATAAGTGCAGGGAGTGCAGCTGCTATGGGGCCAGAGCTGAGAGGGCCACCTTCCCTGTCACAGTTACATGTGTTATATACAGGGTGTAGCTACCATAGGTGCTGGCAGTGCAGCTGCTATGGGGCCCAGAGCTGAGAGGGGCCACCTTCCCTATCCCAGTTACATGTGTTATATACAGGGGTGTAGCTACCATAGGTGCAGGCAGTGCGGCTGCTATGGGGCCCAGAGCTGAGACGGGACACCTTCCCTGTCACAGTTACATGTGTTATATACAGGGGGTAGTTACCATAGGTGCAGGGAGTGCAGCTGCTATGGGGCCAGAACTGAGAGGAGCCACCTTCCCTGTCACAGTTACATGTGTTATATACAGGGTGTAGATACCATAGGTGCAGGGAGTGCAGCTGCTATGGGGCCCAGAGCTGAGAGGGGCCACCTTTCCTGTCACAGTTACATGTGTTATATACAGGGCGTAGCTACCATAGGTGCAGGTAGTGCAGTTGCTATGGGCCCAGAGCTGAGAGAGGCCACCTTCCCTGTCACAGTTACATGTGTTATATACAGGGCGTAGCTACCATAGGTGCAGGTAGTGCAGTTGCTATGGGGCACAGAGCTGAGAGGGGCCACCTTCCCTGACACAGTTACATGTGTTTTATAAAGGGGGTAGCCACCATAAGGTGCAGGCAGTGCAGCTTCTATGGGGCCCAGAGCTGAGAGGGGCCAACTTCCCTGTCACAGTTACATGTGTTATATAAAGGGGGTAGCCACCATAGGTGCAGGCAGTGCAGCTGCTATGGGGCCCAGAGCTGAGAGGGGCCACCTTCCCTGTCACAGTTACATGTGTTATATACAGGGTGTAGCTACCATAGGTGCAGGGAGTGCAGCTGCTATGGGGCCCAGAGCTGATAGGGGCCACCTTCCCTGTCACAGTTACATGTGTTATATACAGGGGTGGTCTTCAGTATGCCGACTGTCGGGATCCCGGCGCACAGTATACCGGGCCGGAATCCCGACAGCCGACATACTAACACTTTTTCTCCCTCGTGGGCGTCCACGACCCCCCTGGAGGGAGATTAAAATAGCGTGCCACCGTGCCCGCAGCGTGGCGAGTGCAGCGAGCCGGCAAGGGGCTCATTTGCGCTCGCCACGCTGTCGGTATGCTGGCTGTCGGGCTTCCGGCGCCGGTATGCTGTTCGCCAGGAGCCCGGCCGCCGGCATACCATACTACACCCATATACAGGGTGTAGCTACCATAGGTGCAGGGAGTGCAGCTGCTATGGGGCCAGACCTGAGAGGGGCCACCTTCCCTGTCACAGTTACATGTGTTATATACAGGAGTGTAGCTACCATAGGTGCAGGCAGTGCAGCTGCTATGGGGCCAGAGCTGAGAGGGGCCACCTTCCCTGTCACAGTTACATGTGTTATATACAGGGCGTAGCTACCATAGGTGCAGGGAGTGCAGCTGCTATGGGGCCAGAGCTGAGAGGGGCCACCTTTCCTGTCACACTTACATGTGTTATATACAGGGGCGTAGCTACCATAGGTGCAGGCAGTGCGGCTGCTATGGGGCCCAGAGCTGAGAGGGGCCACCTTCCGTGTCACAGTTACATGTGTTATATACAGGGGCGTAGCTACCATAGGTGCAGGGAGTGCAGCTGCTATGGAGACCAGAGCTGAGAAGGGCCTCCTTCCCTGTCACAGTTACATGTGTTATATACAGGGCGTAGCTACCATAGGTGCAGGGAGTGCGGCTACTATGGGGCCCAGAGCTAAGAGGGGCCACCTTCCCTGTCACAGTTACATGTGTTATATACAGGGCGTAGCTACCATAGGTGCAGGGAGTACGGCTACTATGGGGCCCAGAGCTAAGAGGGGCCACCTTCCCTGTCACAGTTACATGTGTTATATACAGGGTGTAGCTACCATAGGTGCAGGGAGTGCGGCTACTATGGGGCCCAGAGCTGAGAGGGGCCACCTTCCCTGTCACAGTTACATGTGTTATATACAGGGTGTAGCTACCATAGGTGCAGGGAGTGCAGCTGCTATGGGGCCAGAGCTGAGAGGAGCCACCTTCCCTGTCACAGTTACATGTGTTATATACAGGGTATAGCTACCATAGGTGCAGGGAGTGCAGCTGCTATGGGGCCCAGAGCTGAGAGGGGTCAACTTCCCTGTCACAGTTACATGTGTTATATACAGGGTGTAGCTACCATAGGTGCAGGCAGTGCAGCTGCTATGGGGCCCAGAGCTGAGAAGGGCCCCCTTCCCTGTCACAGTTACATGTGTTATATACAGGGTGTAGCTTTCATAGGTGCAGGCAGTGCAGCTGCTATGGGGCCCAGAGCTGAGAGGCGCCACCTTCCCTGTCACAGTTACATGTGTTATATACAGGGTGTAGCTACCATAGGTGCAGGGAGTGCAGCTACTATGGGGCCCAGAGCTGAGAAGGGCCCCCTTCCCTGTCACAGTTACATGTGTTATATACAGGGTGTAGCTTTCATAGGTGCAGGCAGTGCAGCTGCTATGGGGCCCAGAGCTGAGAGGCGCCACCTTCCCTGTCACAGTTACATGTGTTATATACAGGGTGTAGCTTTCATAGGTGCAGGCAGTGCAGCTGCTATGGGGCCCAGAGCTGAGAGGGAATGCTCCCATTTATTGAACTTGCGACTTATATTACAATATTTACAATATAATACAATAAATAAATTAAATAAATTAATAAATATATAAATAATATATCACATCATGATACATAATATAACATAAATGAAATGCAATCCGAATATACCAAGACATAGCATCAAAGTAAAGAAATATGTACAAAAAAACCCCACAACAACAACAACAACCCACTTCTTATTATTATCCTACTATTTACACATTTTGTAAAGGAAAACTGAGCAAAGCTTTTTAGACCTATGCAAAACCTGTTCTTTAAAATAATTATAATCACAAAAATCTACGGGATGTGGAAGGATAGAAAAGTACCAGCTAGACCTTGAAAAAGGATTTCAGCCACCCACTCAAGGGGGTTTCAGATGGCCCCACCAATTGGACCACCTGACAGCATCCACCCTTTTCCTGTCTAGAACCATCATCCTCTCCACCTCGTGCAGAATTAAATCCACCACCACTTCACAAGGAAGGATTTTATTTCTTAGGGAAACCTGACACCGTGCCATCCATGTGTGATATCTAACTACTAAACTGACTAAATAAATCGTGGTCAAATTAAATACACCATATTTTTTGAATGCTCCATAAGCCCACGCTGGGTAACTAAGCTCCGAAAGGCACGGGATACACAAAGAGCCTGAAACTCTCTTGTAAATTGTTACATTAAAGGGGCACCTGATCAAGAAATGGTCCATTGTCTCCACCTGCCCTAGACATTCCTCCCGTGGACAACCACGATCATTGGCATTTCTCCACATCATGTTCCCCTTTACGTAAAGCTTCCCATGGAAAGAAAGCCAAGCAATGTCTCTAAACTTCAACGGTATTCTCTCTGAATTTATGAGAGCTAATCCAGCAGAAGCTACATCACTTGGGCAATCCCTTAGTGACAGCGGAACATGAAAATGGGTTCTCAAAATCCTCTCCCCCAACTCCTTCCTGGAAAGGCTTTTGACTTCACCCACTTCCAGACCCCAACGCTTTGTCACCTTCAAGCCCTGGAGCCCTGGACAACGTAGATCGGAAGATACCCTTTCCGAATTTGAGGATTCTTCACTTGGCCACCACCTAACCAAAGGTTGAGGAAAGGGGACACCCAGACCTCAAAACCACCTACCCATCGAGGAGGAGTTTCTAACAATAAACTCCCAAGGTTACGTTTTAAAAAGGTTGTAACAAAAAAAGACTACAGGGTTGATCATGCCAGCCCCTCCATCTTTCCTCGACTTGTAAGTAATACCTCTCTTGATTAGATACATCCTGTTTCCCCAAAATAAAAGGAAACAAGGAGTTCAATCTGACCCATAAAGACTGAGGCAAAAAGCACACATAGCTGACATGTAAAAATAACGGGGTCAGGTAAGTTTTGCACAAGTCCACCCTTTCCCTGAAAGAGAATTTACATCTCTTCCAGCACTCCACTTTCTTGGCAGCATTCTCCAGACACCTCACCCAATTTAGAGTGGCATAATCACCATGGTCAAAACAAATACCTAGAATCTTTATCTGAGGACTGGCCACGGGGGAGGCTGTCCGGAAGGGAAAATTCTTTCCCATCTTCCCCCATCCAGAAAGCTACACACTTCTCTTGGTTTACCTTAGAGCACGAGGCTACAGATTATTCACAGATCAGCTCTTCCACGTCATGTGCCTCTGCCACTGATGACAGAACAACTGTGACATCATCTGCATAAGCCACCACCTTAAAAGGGAACTCTGGGCTCAGCTGCACCCTTCCCAATGTACCGTTCTCTATCCTTCTTATAAAGGGGTCAATCGCGAATACATACAGGAGGGGGCTCAGGGGACAACCCTGATGGACTCCAGAGCTCACCTCAAAAGTAGGACCCACCCAACCATTAACAAGCAGGAAGCTCTCAGCCTGACTGTATATTGTTCTCAGCCAATTCACCACCCTGACTGGGAAACCATACCTTTCAAGTAGGGCCCATAGGTACTCATGATTTACTCGGTCAAAAGCCTTAGATTGATCCAATGCCAGCAAGTATTTTCCCCATTTCTCAGCACGGCACCGCTCTATGGCTTCCCGGACACCAAGGACAGCACTAAATGTGCTTCGGCCCTTCACCGTAGAATGCTGAGACGGGGAAAGCAGTTGTTCTGAAAATTCTGACTACCTGTTGAAAAGTACCTTTGCCAAAATCTTCCTATCTGTATTGAGAAGGGCAATGGGGCGCCAGTTCTCAATACAAGATGGATCTTTCCCCTTGGACAGTAAGATGAGGGCAGATATCCTCATAGAAGGAGGGAGGGTTCCCTCACCCAGACACTCATTATATACTTCTACTAGGCGAGGAATGAAGAGGTCTGCAAATACTTTATAAAACTCAGATGTTAAACCATATGGGCCTGGGGATTTCCTACAATTTAACTTATCAATTGCCATCTTAACTTCCTCTGCCGTCACATTCCTACCCAAGGTTTCAATCGAGGCATTTGGATTAGAAAGTCCAGGCGTCTCCCTCAGAAATGTTTCCTTCCTTTCTCTGATAAGTGGCTGCTCAGACAAAAGATCAGAGTAATAAGATCTAATGACTCCCAAGATGCCTTCCTTATCCTCATGAAGAACACCCTGTTTGTCATAAAGACCCCTCACCTCCTTCATCTCAACTGATTTTCCACAATTCTGGTAAGGATCAGGCGAGTGGTATTTGCCAAAATCCCTTTCCAAAATCAAAGAATCCAGCCGGTTATACTGATATTCCTTCATCTGAGCCTTCACTCTGGAGATTTCCCCACTATCTCCACACTCAGAAATCAAGAAATCTAATTTCCTTCTAAAACTCTGGTAGATATTTTGCTTTATCAAGTTCTTTTTTGCTACCAACCTCTTGAAGAATCTCCGAATTCTCTTTTTAATTTCTTCCCACCACTCAGATCTACTTCATCCAGCCTCCAAAAGTGTTTCCTGAGATTGAAGGAAGTCTCTAAGGGATTGTCTAATCTTTTCCTCCTTTAGGAGCTCAGAATTCAGTCACCATAGGCCCCACCCCTTCTGAGCAGCTTCTGAAGCATTCAAAATGACAGAGAGAAAAACGTGATCAGAGAACTCTACTGGTTTTACCTCTGGAGGCAAAGATTTTGAGGTCTCTTTAACAAAAACCTATCTATCCTAGATCTATGACTACCACTACCACTAAAGAAAGTGTAACCTGTGAGGTCTGGAGAGTGGTGAAAGTGCACATCCACCAAACCTGCTTGTCTAATCATACTAACTAAAAAATTAAAGTCATAGCCCAGGGCTGTCTTTGAACCTCCCCTGTATTTTGTCCTAATAACGGTGTTAAAATCACCACCAAAGACAATCTGCAGAGCCATAAAAAGGAACGGTTTTATCTCCCTGAAGAGACATTTCCTGTCCCACTTTGACTGTGGCCCAAAGATATTAATGAGCCTCAGGTCATGTCCCCTTAGGTTGACATCTAAAATCATACATCTACCTGCCTGTAGTTCTATAACCCTGTGCACGGTTACCATACCAGTAAAAAGCACTGCCACCCCACTGTACGGCTCGGCTGCAAGAGAGCAGAAGGAAGGCCCACGCCTCCACTCCCTTTTTGCCTGGTGGAGGTTGTCCAACCTACTAATTCTGGTCTCTTGCAAAAACAAAAAATCAATCTCAACTGTATTGAAAAAAATCAAAGGCCATATAACGAGCTCGCTCAGAAACTACGGAAGCCACATTAATGGTGTCGCATCGTATGGGTTGGGGATCCATGTTTCTTTGTGTTATAGAAGCAGGACCCTGCTCACTTTTCCTTTACAAACCGCGTTGTGACCCTCCTAGAGGATCTAGCATTCTGACTAGTCACTTTCTTGGAAGTGAATCTACCCTTCTGTGAATGCTGATTATTTTACAGGACAGAAAGCTATACCTTAATACACTTTAATTCGAGCTGCTGTGGCCGCTGTATGTAATCCTCACCCTACGTACTTTTTACACAGTTAGCGTACAAAGGCCCGTACCCTGTACGCACTTTGCGTACTCACGTCGCGACGGACGTACAAAGTACACGCAGTGCATACACACACAAACACGCTGAGAGCACAATGCAGCTACACGTGTGATAGAAATACACCTTAAACCTTAGCAGGAAATGGGACACAACACCAATTGTATTTCAAAAACTATGTTGGGGTCCAACCCACCAATGGTTATTTTACTAGCAGGGAGTTACAAGAATAATACAATACAATAAGAGAAAAAGGCTACAGTCAATACGTTTGTTCGCCTGCACTTCCTGGTCCGGTCCTCAGTCATCAAGGTAGATGACCTTCAGAGATTGTGTGTGACCGGGCCTGCACTTGGCCTTTTATACATTTGTCCAAAACCTAATACAATGGAAACTGTAATCTCTTCATCTATCGGTCACTGGGATGGTCATTTACATTACAGGAGAGGTCATAGGTCGGTTTGAATAGGTGGGCGATGTCTGGTCCAGGTGCACTTGCAGTTGGTCTCCACTGGGTTCCCGCCGAATATCAAGAGTACAGTAAATACAGTTGATATCAATATTCTGCTTCTGCGCATATCTATTCCCAGGAGCATGCTATCTTTCACAAACCAACACCGGAATATTGCTCTTAAAATACCCTACAGCTGGATACCAAACACCACCTCCTAACCTAATTCTGTCCCCTCATATCCTGTAAAGGTGAATCCCTTTGTTATTATACCCTTTAAGCAAGTGTAACTCGCTGGTGTGGTGCATGCTGACTATGTGTAAATCATGCGCTATGTGTATTAAATATGAAATGTGATTTTATGGCTTTTCCATGTGATCACAAATGCTACCGTAATTACTCATACCACACGCTAATACGCAGGACCGCATGAGCGGCTATACGCAGCTTGCGAGTATGCACACGCACGGCAGCACAAGTATGTGCATGGAGGCCATCTGTGTGGAGTTTGTCCCTGATGTGTCTGGATGCAATAGTTTCGACTTCGACAGTCCACCCTTTGGCAGTCAATAACTGCCACACTTTACTTCTAAACAGAAAATATTATCTACACAATATATACAAGTTTGGATGATCGGGGGAGAGTTGTAGGTGGGAAATGTATAGCCTACTAGGATAGTAAAAAGCATGTATGTATGAATCAATGTCTGGTGGGCATGTATCATTGTGCCGTATATGTTCTAAATAAGCTTCGAGGTATTGCGAAGTATACATTAAATCCTTCTTATCCCGTATTAAGGGTCTGTACTTGGGCAAACAAACACTACCGAGCTTCATTCGGGCAAGGGCTTTTAATCGCTCGCCTCTTCGGCTTCTAGTACCACCAAATGGGGAGCACATTTAGTTGATGATACATGGAGGGGGAACGTATGTGAGTGCTAGTATATGTGGATAACACCTGTCGACTATGTGTGCCATTAACTGGAGGTTGCAGAGATGAAGATAAGACATATACATATATAAAAAAATACATTCACATAAACATTAGGTAGGGCTGACGTCTTTTCCGGTTGGATGTTTCTTGGTAAAGGGGGAAACAGAGAAAAATGGTGAAAGAAATAGGCCATGAAATTCATTTTCATTCCTTATCATAACACTGTCTCTATGGATGGATCATAAATCAAATCTGCTGCTGTAACAACGCCCTCACTCCTTAGACTCATCAAATTTGTGCTGTGCTTGCGCCGCGTCAGAATTCGAACACACCTAAATATCAAACCAATAATTATGACGACACCCAGGATACAAAGGAGAAACTTTCCTACACTTGCAATTACATTCTGCACCCACTCTCCTAATCCAGAAAACCATTTGTGTGGGTTTAACCATGAGACCCAGCCGGTCAATTCATTACCCACAGCCGTCAAGGTAAGATTGTGTCTCCTCCGGAACTCCCACTTCAACTGCAAGATCTCGTCCATCCTTTGATCGATGATCTCCGTGGGGTCATCAGTGCTGTTCGTAATGTATGTACAGCACTTCACACAATATTGAGTTGCCAAAGTGACACAGTACCCACCCGTCACAGCCGTGACATAATTCAGGACCATCCTGTGCTGGACCAACTCCGTCTTGTAGGCTTGTAACTCCCTGCCCATATACCTAAAGGTGTCATCATACATCTCAGTGATATTATCTATCAAATTTGCAAGCGCATGGTTGTACTTAAAATTTATAGTTTCTCTGGCAGTACGGGAGATATCTAATGCGAGAAGGAATTGAATCCCGGTGGACTCATGGATCAAATCGGAGGCTGCGTGCTCTGCCCTATCTATGATGTGTCTCTTGATGATGTGTTCATAGTGGGTATGAGTATAAGGAGTCTGAGAATTGCGGTGAATGTCTTTCATTTTATTGTGCTCTAAGGTCATGATCTTTGGTAGTACCCTTCCAATGTAACACAATCCCTCAGAGCTCGGTGTGAGCCACTTGTACGCTTTCCTCCCACATATGAAATAGGCATCATCTGGGAGAACATTGGGGACAAAATGTAACAACACCATATTGCAAATTTTCCAGGTAAAGAAACCAATCCCTAGTTCTCTCATCTACTCAGTACAAGTATCAGGCTGGATGATGTGGGCACAATACCTTTGTGATATCTTTTCAACCCACATGGTCTTGCTCCCACGTGTATACCTATACCGAAAATACCTCCCACTATTGGTTATCTTGCGTACAAGTTCAGAGTTAATAGGAATCCTATCAGCTCTGTGTGAGAAGGTCATTGTCTCGTTATTCCAGGTTACTTCCCAATTTCCGGGTTTTCGGAAATTGGAGACATTAAAGCATATGAGTGATCTATCTACATGATACTGGTGGAGCTTCAAGATAGGGGGCCTAGATATATTGAATTTCTTGTCCACCGGTCTCCCACCCCGTAATTTGAGTACCTCATCTAACGTTAAAGGATATGGCACTAATCCCCACTTACTCTGTCCTTGAGGTACTTGGGAGCACACCCAACATTCTGTCTGGTTTAAGACCTTACCCACTAATGAGTGATAATCACTCAACGGATGTCGGTCCATATCGATATTAATGTTGGACTGACATCTCTGGATGCACCCATCTTCGACTATGTTCTTGCAGTATCTACAAATACAATATTCATCAGACAATAACTGTCAGGATTCTGTAACTTTGTCTGTTCCCAGAGGGGGCACTAGTGGGTCAGTGTAGGAGTGATAGAGGAAACGGGGAGACTGACAAAAAGTACCGCGCATGTGCGCTTGATATTTATTATCACACAGGGATAACGGATGACAGGAACAATGAATAATAACAGAGCCGGCCTTAGGCATAGGCAAACTAGGCAAATGCCTAGGGCATTTGGTATGCTTAGGGGCACCAGCAGCTTCTGCTGATTAAAATGATATGCGGCATGCCTATATTCTGTGTGTGACTGCGGCTGTATCTGCATACGAAATGCTACGTTGCAGTGTATTCCTGGAAATCACTGTAATGTAGCATTTTGTATGCAGATACAGCCACAGTCGCACACAGAATATAGGCATGCCGCACATCATTTTAATCAGCAGAAGCTGCTTGTGCATCCTAGCCACATAGTAATGCAAATAATATGATGCATTTTCATAAACAAAAGGCACCCGACATTAGCAGAGCTGCCAGCTGACTCATGCCAGGCATCTCCTGCAGAACTAGCGGCTGTGCTAGGGGGCACCAGCCAAAATCTTGCTTAGGGCATCATATTGGTTCGGGCCGGCTCTGAATAATAACTTAATCCGATAAATGAATATTTCAAAATCACTGGTAACAAATGAGCAATGAAGATGAACTTGTAACTTGATATAAATGATAAGGCAATAATGAAATCAGATGCAGCAAACGAAACTCCGATATATAACAAATAGCAATCAAAGCACACAGTCTCTGTAGAAGCACACGTCTTTAAGCCAAGCAAGGCCCTAGCAGGAGACAGTTCTAACACAGCAAGTTGTTAAGTGCTGAATGCAATGCACAATGCTAGATGCTGGTAATCAGGTGCACAGGCTGAGTAATGGAAGAACACCTGAAGAAAGTCTCTTACTGCAAGTTGTTGTGGCAAACTGTGGCTGGAGTTCATAGCAAACTGAAGACTGAAGAATGACAACAAGGAAACCACTGGAAACAGGAACACAGGAACCAGGAGAACTTGTACACCGAATGTGACTCGTAGGAAAGCTGGAATGGATGCTGGTACTTGTAGTTCCACAGGAACAGGGAAACAACTTGGAAATGCCAGAAATAGGAGATCGCCGGAAACAGGGGATTGAAGACTGGAACTGGAACTGCTGGGACCTGTAGTTCCACAGGTCCAATACACAGGGGAATCTCTGCAGACAGAGGACTGAAGACAGGAGACGCCTGTTCCAAGGATGCGACGCAATGGAGAATGCAGATTCCTGACAATAACCCCTCACATTGCCTCCGAGCTCCATAACTACCAGAGTGCTTACTGATACCAGCCTTTACTCGAGTGATGTGCTGCTCCTGAGATCCTACAAATTCGTACTCGCCATCAGAACCCATTCCAGATCCTTGCTCGACCTCTCTGGGACCCTCACCAAAACAAATTGTCCTGATCAAAAACAAAATTACCAGCAGAACCCGAAATGCAGTCTCTTGTGATAGATCCATTTCGTTAGGGGAAAGAAGGAAAATAAGGAGGAGAAAAGAAAGGAAAATGCAGTGGGGGGGGGGGGTGAAAAAAGAAAATGGTGCAACAACCATCCTTGATCTTGTTGCTCTCCGCGCTCAGGTGCCGTTCAACAGTCCTGCCTCTCAGCTTTCCCGGAATAGACTCTCTAGTGATATGAGGTTCTCTTCACCTTGCTCTTTGTCATGAGTTTTCTCCGGGTCAGCGACCTTCTTGCAGTGGGACGAGTGGACCCAAGTCTCTCTTTTGGCGACCTTTAATGCTGTTGTGCTGGTTAACAAAACTTGATACGGTTCTTCCCACCTGTCTATGAGGCAACCTGAGCGGAGGAAATTTAGTATCATCACATAATCCCCAGGCTCAATGTCATGACAATTACTGTTCGGTAGGTCAGGAATCACCAGCTTTAGATTTCTTTGTTGATTTCTCAGCTGCCGGCTCATCCTAACCAAATATTTCACAGTTATTTCATTATTGCACTTCAAATCATCCTGGGGGTCTATCATTACATGGGGTTGTCGACCAAAAAGAATTTCAAAGGGTGATAAGTTAAGCGGTGACCTGGGAGTGGTTCTGATGCTGTACAACACTAGTGTCAAAGCTTCTGGCCACAACAATCCAGTTTCAGCCATCACTTTGCTCAGCTTGTTCTTAATAGTGCTGTTCATTCTCTCCACCTTTGCACTCGCCTGTGGACGGTACGGAGTATATAGCTTGCTATTAATTCCCATAAGTTTGCACATGACCTGAAAGACTTCACCTGTAAAATAGGCACCCCTATCACTTTCAATCATTCTAGGGATACCATATCTGCGCACAAATTCCTGCACAATTTTCTTTGCAGTGAACGTGGCAGTGTTTGTGGCAGCAGGGAACACTTCTACTCAGTTGGAAAACACATCAGTACATACTAGCACATATTTCAAATTCCTACAGGGTGGTAACTGTATGAAGTCGATTTGTATTACCTGAAAAGGTCCATCTATAGGAGGGATATGGGATGGCTCCGTTGGTATTGTCTTACCAATATTCTTCCTCAAGCAAATAAGACATGTCATTGCTTTCTTACCTGCATGAGAAGAGAATCCTGGCGCACTCCAGTAGGCTCTTACCAGCTTGCACATACCCTCTTTGCCCAGATGAGTCAGACCATGTGCCGCCTCAGCTAGACTTGGAAGATATGCTCTGGGGGCCACTGGCCTACCATGTCCATCTGTCCAAAGTCCTGAGGACTCCTGGCCATATCTCTTCACCTTCCAGACCGCCTTTTCCTGTAGGGAACACAAATTTAGCATTTTGATTAACTGTTGCATGTTAACTGTTTCAAATGTCATCAGTGATGTGATGTTAGTTTGTATGGTTGTGCTTGCTGCTGATTTAGCAGCTTTGTCTGCCCGGCTGTTACCAAGTGAGATTGGGTCTTGGTTGTAAGTGTGTGCTTTACACTTGATAATAGCCACTCTGTCTGGTTCTTGTATTGCTGTCAGGAGCCTTTTGATGTGGGATGCATGCGCTACAGGTGTGCCAGCTGCCATCATGAAATTTCTGAGGCGCCACAGGGCCCCAAAATCATGCACCACTCCAAAGGCGTACGTAGAGTCCGTGTATGTATTAGACTGACTCACCTTTGGCCAACTCACATGCTCTGGTTAGGGCGACCAGCTCAGCGACTTGCGCTGAGTGTGGTGGGCCAAGGGGTTCAGCTTCTATGATACCTTCGTCATCTACAACTGCATATCCGGTGCACAGGTCTCCCGATTCCGTCTGTCTGTGGCAACTACCGTCAGTGTAGAAGGTAAAATCTACTCCTTCCAGTGGGTTGTCACTGATGTCAGGTCTCGCAGTGAAAGTTTGGTTCAGGTATTCCATACAATCATGAGTATCAGTATCTGCACTAAATCCTCCTTCACCATCGTTCTCATCCTCCACCCTTTGTGCATGACCAGGCACACTTGGCAAGTAAGTTACAGGATTTAGTGAGCTGCATCTCTTATTGGTGATGTTTACAGGGGCCATTAGTGATCATTCCCACTTTGTAAACCGAGCAGATGAGACATGTCTGGTTTGGGTGGAGTTTAGTAAGGCTGATACTGCATGAGGTGTATAGATGGTCAAGTCGTGTCCTAACACTATGTCCTCGCTTTTACTTACCAGCAAAGCTATCGCTGCAACACTTTGCAAGCAAGTGGGGAGAGACCGTGCTACAGTGTCCAACTGTGCACTGTAGTAGGCTACCGGTCTGCTGGCATCACCATGTCTCTGTGTTAGAACTCCTGCCGCGCACCCAGCACTTTCAGTACCGTACAATTCAAAGGGCTTCTCATAATCTGGCATACCTAATGCAGGTGCTTGCGATAAACACTGTTTGAGTCTATCAAACGCCTGTTCGGACTCATCTGTGTGAGAGATCCGTTCCGGTTTGTTCGAAGAGACCATTTCTTGCAAAGGTAAAGCCAGTATGGAGAACCCCGGAATCCAGTTATGACAGTACCCACACATTCCGAGGAAAGTGCGGATCTGTTGCTGAGTTTGTGGCAGAGTCATGTCGCGAATCGCCTGTATTCTATCAGCGGTGAGGTGTCTAAGTCCTTGCGTCAAGCAGTGTCCCAAGTGTTTAACTCTGGTCCGGCACAACTGCAACTTATCTTTTGAAACCTTGTGTCCTGTCTGGGAAAGATGAAACAGAAGCTGTTTAGTATCCTTCAAGGATGACTCGAGTGAGTCAGAACACAACAAGTCATCAACATACTGTATTAGCACTGACACACTCTCAGGTTGAAAAGATTGCAAACAGTCATGTAAGGCCTGGGAGAAAATACTTGGGCTGTCAATGAAATCTTGGGGGAGATGAGTCCAGGTGTACTGTACTCCCCTGTACGTAAAGGCAAAGAGGTATTGGCTGTCAGGGTGAAGAGGGACAGAAAAGAAAGCAGAGCAGAGATCAATGACAGTGAAGAATTTTGCGGTAGGGGGAATTTGCATGAGGATGACAGCTGGAATGGCTCTCAACTATTTTGTTTATCCCCCTTAAATCCTGCACTAACCTGTAACCCCTCCCCCCACTCTTTTTCACAGGGAAGATGGGGCTATTGGCGGTGCTGGACGTCCTGACTAGGATGCCCTGCTGTAGTAGCCGCTCTATGACGGGGTACACTCCTAATTCTACCTCTGGCTTCAGAGGATATTGACGGATTTTGGGAGCTATCTGACCATCTTTTACTTGTACTGCTACTGGAGCTACATTCGCCATCAATCCAGTGTCCTGTCCATCTTTGGTCCAAAGGGAACCCGGTATTTGCAAAATCATTTCCTCTACCCTTGATGGACACGTGTCTATAACAGTAGAATGCGACATTAGCCTTTGAGGGGTGTCTAGTATATCTTGCACTTCTTGAGCATGGTTCTCAGGTATATGCTGCTAACAGGAAAGAATGTTTGGTTTGCAAGGGCCCTATCGTAATCTCTGCAGGTCTACTCAAAGGGTATTGTTACACCGTTCCTGTTACTCCCATTGCTGAAATCATTTTTCCGTGGTTTTACACCTGATGTGGAATTCAACACTGACCTGGCCGCCCCTGTATCTACAAGAAAAGGTAATGGTACACCAGCTACATCAACCATGACCTCAGGTTCCTTTCCAAGGCTAGCAATCAACTTCACTGGCTGTAGACTACAGGTGTGGCCTGACCTCTATTGTGTAGTGGGACCTTCCCGCAGTGCATTGGCAGCTACGATATGTGAGAGGGATAACTGAGAGTTTTTGGAGGTCTACCAGTCCCTCCTAGGTGGGTACTAGAGATGTGCACCGGAATTTTTTCGTGTTTTGGTTTTGAATTTGGTTCCGCGGCCGTGTTTTGAATTCGGATGCGTTTTGGCAAAACCTCCCTGAAATTTTTTTGTCGGATTCAGGTGTTTTTTTTCCCCAAAAAAACATCAAAAACAGCTTAAATCATAGAATTTGGGGGTAATTTTGATCCTATAGTATTATTAATCTCAATAACCACAATTTCCACTCACTTCCAGTCTATTCTGAACACCTCACACCTCACAATATTGTTTTTAGTCCTAAAATTTGCACAGAGGTCGCTGGATGACTAAGCTAAGCGACCCAAGTGGCCAGCACAAACACCTGGCCCATCTAGGAGTGGCACTGCAGTGTCAGACAGGATGGCACTTAAAAAAATTAGCACCAAACATCACATGATGCAGAGAAAAATAAAAAAAAAGAGGTGCAAGATGGAATTGTCCTTGGGCCCTCCCACCCACCCTTATGTTGTATACACAGGACATGCACACTTTAACACACCCATCATTTCAGCCACAGGGTCTGCCACGCGACTGTGGCTGAAATGACTGGTTGGTTTGGGCCCCCACCAAAAAAGAAGCAATCAATCTCTCCTTGCACAAATTGGCTCTACAGAGGCAAGATGTCCACCTCCTCTTCATCGTCCGATTCCTCACCCCTTTCACTGTGTGCATCCTCCTCACAGAGTATTAATTAGAGATGAGCGGGTTCGGTTCCTCGGAATCCGAACCCGCCCGAACTTCATGTTTTTTACCACGGGTCCGAGCGACTCGGATCTTCCCGCCTTGCTCGGTTAACCCGAGCGCGCCCGAACGTCATCATCACGCTGTCGGATTCTCGCGAGGCTCGGATTCTATCGCGAGACTCGGATTCTATATAAGGAGCCGCGCGTCGCCGCCATTTTTCACACGTGCATTGAGATACATAGGGAGAGGACGTGTCTGGCGTCCTCTCCGTTTATAGAGATTCGAGAAGAGAGTGAGACAGAGAGAGACACAGTAGTAATTTGGGGAGCATTAGGAGGAGTACTACTACTACTAGTACTTGCTGAAGTGATAGAGATAGTGTGACTGTATTATCTGACTTGTGGGGGAGACACTGACAGTGGGGAGCAGTTAGAGTCTGAGAGCAGGACTCAGGACTCAGGAGTACATATAACGTACAGTGCACACTTTTGCTGCCAGAGTGCCAGCCACACTGCCATTGTTTGTGACCACACTGACCACCAGTATAATATATATTGTGATTGTCTGCTTAGGACTCAGGAGTACTGCAAGTTGCTGATAGTGTGACCAGTGACCTGACCACCAGTTTAATAAATCACCACCAGTTTATGAGTTTAATATATATTATATATATATATATAATTGTATATAATATATATATAATATTGTATACCACCTAGCACCTACCCGTGTTTTTTTTTTTTCTTTCTTCTTTATACATACTACTATAGTAGCTTACTGTAGCAGTCTGCGGTGCTGCTGAGCTGACAGTGTCCAGCAGGTCCGTCATCAGTCATTACATAATAAATATATAATATATACCTGTCCGGCTGCAGTACTAGTGATAATAATTATATATACATATATATTGATTTCATCTCATTATCATCCAGTCTATATTAGCAGCAGACACAGTACGTTAGTCCACGGCTGTAGCTACCTCTGTGTCGGCACTCGGCAGTCCATCCATAATTGTATACCACCTACCCGTGGTTGTTGTTTTTTTCTTTCTTCTTTATACATACTTCTATAGTAGCTTACTGTAGCAGTCTGCGGTGTTGCTGAGCTGACAGTGTCCAGCAGGTCCGTCATCAGTCATTACATAATAAATATATAATATATACCTGTCCGGCTGCAGTACTAGTGATAATAATTATATATACATATATATTGATTTCATCTCATTATCATCCAGTCTATATTAGCAGCAGACACAGTACGTTAGTCCACGGCTGTAGCTACCTCTGTGTCGGCACTCGGCAGTCCATCCATAATTGTATACCACCTACCCGTGGTTGTTGTTTTTTTCTTTCTTCTTTATACATACTACTATAGTAGCTTACTGTAGCAGTCTGCGGTGCTGCTGAGCTGACAGTGTCCAGCAGGTCCGTCATCAGTCATTACATAATAAATATATAATATATACCTGTCCGGCTGCAGTACTAGTGATATTATATATACATATATATTGATTTCATCTCATTATCATCCAGTCTATATTATCAGCAGACACAGTACGTTAGTCCACGGCTGTAGCTACCTCTGTGTCGGCACTCGGCAGTCCATCCATAAGTATACTAGTATCCATCCATCTCCATTGTTTACCTGAGGTGCCTTTTAGTTGTCCCTATTAAAATATGGAGAACAAAAATGTTGAGGTTCCAAAATTAGGGAAAGATCAAGATCCACTTCCACCTCGTGCTGAAGCTGCTGCCACTAGTCATGGCCGAGACGATGAAATGCCAGCAACGTCGTCTGCCAAGGCCGATGCCCAATGTCATAGTACAGAGCATGTAAAATCCAAAACACCAAATATCAGTAAAAAAAGGACTCCAAAACCTAAAATAAAATTGTCGTCGGAGAAGCGTAAACTTGCCAATATGCCATTTACCACACGGAGTGGCAAGGAACGGCTGAGGCCCTGGCCTATGTTCATGGCTAGTGGTTCAGCTTCACATGAGGATGGAAGCACTCAGCCTCTCGCTAGAAAAATGAAAAGACTCAAGCTGGCAAAAGCACCGCAAAGAACTGTGCGTTCTTCGAAATCCCAAATCCACAAGGAGAGTCCAATTGTGTCGGTTGCGATGCCTGACCTTTCCAACACTGGACGTGAAGAGCATGCACCTTCCATCATTTGCACGCCCCCTGCAAGTGCTGGAAGGAGCACTCGCAGTCCAGTTCCTGATAGTCAGATTGAAGATGTCAGTGTTGAAGTACACCAGGATGAGGAGGATATGGGTGTTGCTGGCGCTGGGGAGGAAATTGACCAGGAGGATTCTGATGGTGAGGTGGTTTGTTTAAGTCAGGCACCCGGGGAGACACCTGTTGTCCTTGGGAGGAATATGGCCATTGACATGCCTGGTGAAAATACCAAAAAAATCAGCTCTTCGGTGTGGAAGTATTTCAACAGAAATGCGGACAACAGGTGTCAAGCCGTGTGTTGCCTTTGTCAAGCTGTAATAAGTAGGGGTAAGGACGTTAACCACCTCGGAACATCCTCCCTTATACGTCACCTGCAGCGCATTCATAATAAGTCAGTGACAAGTTCAAAAACTTTGGGTGACAGCGGAAGCAGTCCACTGACCAGTAAATCCCTTCCTCTTGTAACCAAGCTCACGCAAACCACCCCACCAACTCCCTCAGTGTCAATTTCCTCCTTACCCAGGAATGCCAATAGTCCTGCAGGCCATGTCACTGGCAATTCTGACGAGTCCTCTCCTGCCTGGGATTCCTCCGATGCATCCTTGAGTGTAATGCCTACTGCTGCTGGCGCTGCTGTTGTTGCTGCTGGGAGTCGATCGTCATCCCAGAGGGGAAGTCGGAAGACCACTTGTACTACTTCCAGTAAGCAATTGACTGTCCAACAGTCCTTTGCGAGGAAGATGAAATATCACAGCAGTCATCCTGCTGCAAAGCGGATAACTGAGGCCTTGACAACTATGTTGGTGTTAGACGTGCGTCCGGTATCCGCCGTTAGTTCACAGGGAACTAGACAATTTATTGAGGCAGTGTGCCCCCGTTACCAAATACCATCTAGGTTCCACTTCTCTAGGCAGGCGATACCGAGAATGTACACGGACGTCAGAAAAAGACTCACCAGTGTCCTAAAAAATGCAGTTGTACCCAATGTCCACTTAACCACGGACATGTGGACAAGTGGAGCAGGGCAGGGTCAGGACTATATGACTGTGACAGCCCACTGGGTAGATGTATGGACTCCCGCTGCAAGAACAGCAGCGGCGGCACCAGTAGCAGCATCTCGCAAACGCCAACTCTTTCCTAGGCAGGCTATGCTTTGTATCACCGCTTTCCAGAATCTCAGGTCCCTGTGTACTTTCTGGAGGCAATTGCTGGTGAACGTCTCCACGGAGAAATTGATTATAATTCATTTTGATGAACATCATCTTCTCCACATTTTCTGGAAGTAACCTCGTACGCCGATTGCTGACAAGGTGACTGGCTGCACTAAACACTCTTTCGGAGTACACACTGGAGGGGGGGGGCAACTTAGGTAAAATAAAGCCAGTTTGTGCAAGGGCCTCCAAATTGCCTCTTTTTCCTGCCAGTATACGTACGGACTGTCTGACGTGCCTACTTGGATGCGGTCACTCATATAATCCTCCACCATTCTTTCAATGGTGAGAGAATCATATGCAGTGACAGTAGATGACATGTCAGTAATCGTTGGCAGGTCCTTCAGTCTGGACCAGATGTCAGCACTCGCTCCAGACTGCCCTGTATCACGGCCAGCGGGTGGGCTCGGAATTCTTAGCCTTGTCCTCGCAGCCCCAGTTGAGGGAGAATGTGAAGGAGGAGCTGTTGACGGGTCACGTTCCGCTTGACTTGACAAGTGTCTCACCAGCAGGTCTTTGCACCTCTGCACACTTGTGTCTGCCGGAAAGAGAGATACAACGTAGGCTTTAAACCTAGGATCGAGCACGGTGGCCAAAATGTAGTGCTCCGATTTCAACAGATTGACCATCCGTGAATCCTGGTTAAGCAAATTAAGGGCTCCATCCACAAGTCCCACATGCCTAGCGGAATCGCTCCGTTTTAGCTCCTCCTTCAATCTCTCCAGCTGCTTCTGCAAAAGCCTGATGAGGGGAATGACCTGACTCAGGCTGGCAGTGTCTGAACTGACTTCACGTGTGGCAAGTTCAAAGGGTTGCAGAACCTTGCACAACGTTGAAATCATTCTCCACTGCACTTGAGTCAGGTGCATTCCCCCTCCTTTGCCTATATCGTAGGCAGATGTATAGGCTTGAATGGCCTTTTGCTGCTCCTCCATCCTCTGAAGCATATAGAGGGTTGAATTCCACCTCGTTACCACCTCTTGCTTCAGATGATGGCGGGGCAGGTTCAGGAGTTTTTGCTGGTGCTCCAGTCTTCGGCACGTGGTGGCTGAAAGCCGAAAGTGGCCCGCAACCAATTCTTCAGGACACCGACAGCATCTCTTGCACGCCCCTGTCGTTTTTTAAATAATTCTACACCACCAATTCAATGTATGTGCAAAACATGGGACGTGCTGGAATTTGCCCACATGTAATGCACGCACAATATTGGTGGCATTGTCTGATGTCACAAATCCCCAGGAGAGTCCAATTGGGGTAAGCCATTCTGCGATGATGTTCCTCAGTTTCCGTAAGAGGTTGTCAGCTGTGTGCCTCTTATGGAAAGCGGTGATACAAAGCATAGCCTGCCTAGGAACGAGTTGGCGTTTGCGAGATGCTGCTACTGGTGCCACCGCTGCTGTTCTTGCTGCGGGAGGCAATACATCTACCCAGTGGGCTGTCACAGTCATATAGTCCTGAGTCTGCCCTGCTCCACTTGTCCACATGTCCGTGGTTAAGTGGACATTGGGTACAACTGCAATTTTTAGGACACTGGTGACTCTTTTTCTGACGTCTGTGTACATTCTCGGTATCGCCTGCCTAGAGAAGTGGGACCTAGATGGTATTTGGTACCGGGGACACACTACCTCAAGAAATTCTCTAATTCCCTGTGAATTAACGGTGGATACCAGACACACGTTTAGCACCAACACAGCTGCCAAGGCCTCAGTTATCCGCTTTGCAACAGGATGACTGCTGTGATATTTAATATTCCTCGCAAAGGACTGTTGGACAGTCAATTGCTTACTGAAAGTAGTACAAGTGGTTTTCCGACTTCCCCTCTGGGATGACAATCGACTCCCAGCAGCAACAACAGCAGCGCCAGCAGCAGTAGGCGTTACACTCAAGGATGCATCGGAGGAATCCCAGGCAGGAGAGGACTCGTCAGACTTGCCAGTGACATGGCCTGCAGGACTATTGGCGTTCCTGTCTAAGCAGGAAATTGACACTGAGGGAGTTGGTGGTGTGGTTTGCTGGAGCTTGGGTACAAGAGGAAGGGATTTAGTTGTCAGTGGACTGCTTCCGCTGTCGCCCAAAGTTTTTGAACTTGTCAATGACTTCTGATGAATGCGCTCCAGGTGACGTATAAGGGAGGATGTTCCTAGGTGGTTAACGTACTTACCCCTACTTATTACAGCTTGACAAAGGCAACACGCGGCTTGACACCTGTTGTCCGCATTTCTGTTAAAATAATTCCACACCGAAGAGGTGATTTTTTTTGTCATTTGACCAGGCATGTCAATGGCCATATTCATCCCACGGACAACAGGTGTCTCCCCTGGTGCCTGACTTAAACAAACCACCTCACCATCAGAATCCTCCTTGTCAATTTCCTCCTCAGCGCCAGCAACACCCATATCCTCATCCTGGTGTACTTCAACAGTGACATCTTCAATTTGACTATCAGGAACTGGACTGTGGGTGCTCCTTCCAGCACTTGCAGGGGGCGTGCAAATGGTGGAAGGCGCCACCTCTTCCCGTCCAGTGTTGGGAAGGTCAGGCATCGCAACCGACACAATTGGACTCTCCTTGGGGATTTGTGATTTAGAAGAACGCACAGTTCCTTGCTGTGCTTTTGCCAGCTTAAGTCTTTTCATTTTTCTAGCGGGAGGATGAGTGCTTCCATCCTCATGTGAAGCTGAACCACTAGCCATGAACATAGGCCAGGGCCTCAGCCGTTCCTTGCCACTCCGTGTCGTAAATGGCATATTGGCAAGTTTACGCTTCTCCTCAGACGCTTTTGATTTAGATTTTTGGGTCATTTTACTGACCTCTTTTTTTTGGATTTTACATGCTCTCTACTATGACATTGGGCATCGGCCTTGGCAGATGACGTTGATGGCATTTCATCGTCTCGCCCATGACTAGTGGCAGCAGCTTCAGCACGAGGTGGAAGTGGATCTTGATCTTTCCCTATTTTACCCTCCACATTTTTGTTCTCCATTTTTTAATGTGTGGAATTATATGCCAGTAATATATCAATAGCAATGGCCTACTGTACTGTACTATATGTATACTGCTGGTCACCAAAATGCTGCACTGTCCTACTATATACTGCTCACAATAATGCAGCACAGAGATAGCAGTGCCGTAACTAGGTGTGTGCCGGCGGTGCCTGGCACACAGAGCATGTGCACTGAGGGTGCAGGACTACCGGCAACACCTGCAGGTCCGCGCTGCTCAGTGCTTGTCTGCAGAAGCACTGTACCTGAGGCAGCGGCAGATCAGGACGCTGGAAGTGATTGCCATATGTCCGGTCCGTCCTGCGCCTCCTCGTCTCCCAGGCCGCCTATCGGTGCTGAAAGGGTGCGTGGCCACGGTTCCGCGGTTAGGCCACTACCCCCGACTTTGCTGTTTGGTCTTTCTGCGTCCGTCTCTGCTACAGCTCTACTGGAGGTAAAGTTGGCGGGAGGGGAGGGGAGGGGGGGAGGATGTGTGTGTGTGTGTGTGTGTGTGTGTGTGTGTGTGTGTGTGTGTGTGTGTGGTGTGACTGGAGGTGACAGGCTGTGTGTGTGTGGTGTGAATGGAGGTGACAGGTGTGTGTGTGTGTGTGTGTGTGTGTGTGTGTGTGTGTGTGTGTGTGTGTGTGTGTGTGTGTTGTAGGGACTGTCTGCCATAATGTGTAATAAGGGGATGCTGTCTGCCATAATGTGTAATATGGGGACGCTGTGTGCCGTAATGTGTAAAACAGGGGACGCTGTCTGCCATAATGTGTAATAAGGGCACGCTGTCTGCCGTAATGTGTAAAAAGTGGCCGCTGTCTGCCATAATGTGTAATATGGGGACGCTGTCTGCCGTAATGTGTAATATGGGGACGCTGTGTGCCGTAATGTGTAAAACAGGGGACGCTGTCTGCCGTAATGTGTAATAAGGGCACGCTGTCTGCCGTAATGTGTAAAAAGGGGGGAGCTTTCTATCGTAATGTGTAATAAGGGCAAGCTGTCTGCCGTAATGTGTAAAACAGGGGGACGCCGTCTACCGTAATGTGTGAAAAGTGGACGCTTTCTGCTGTAATGTGTAATAAGGGGACGCTGTCTGCCGTAATGTGTAAAAACTAAAGTGGACGCTGTCTGCCATAATGTGTAATAAGGGGACGCTGTCTGCCGTAATGTGTAAAATAGGGGACGCTGTTGATAAAGCTGAATATTTATCGTATATAAAACCCTTTATGAGGTCTAAGAACACTGTACGCTATTTACGTATGAAGTACCGTAAGGGTACGCTCGTTGCGTAACAATCGCTTAGCCGTAGTCGAGACGCTCAAGCGTCACGTTCGCTCACGGCCAAGAGATCACAGGCAGGCACGCTATTGGCTGCTGACTAACGTAATGATTCGCTATAGCGTAGCGGACGCTCGGGACCACGAGGAGATCACCAGCGGCGCTGACGCTCACAATGTTAAACCTTTAAATCTAAACCATAAACAATGTAATATGCTGTAAAACCTTAGTGTAGAGATAGGGTGTAGATGCAACACAGTGTAACCTTATTAACTCAAAAGCTGTTTGAGCGTCACCGACGCTCTGAGAATACTTAACACTATAAGAAATACACAGATACCTGGGCTTAGGGTCCAACGCCTAATATATATATATTATGAATGATATACTTGCAAAAGAATTAATACAAATACAAATCATACACTACAATATAACATAGACTACCTAACCAGATAACTACACAGGAAATATAATACAATTACTATTTAAGGGAAAATAAGAGAGAAAGAGGAGAAGAGAGAGAGAGAGAGAGAAATTGGCCCACAATAACAAGAAGATCAATATAGTTGCGGAGAAAAACTTACGCACAAAGGAAACGATCGCATGCGCCTCTGGACATCCAGCTCCCGATTTTCAGCAATGATAACCGTTGAAGAGTGAGAGCTGGATGTGATCGGCTTGTCTATTTATGCCCCACACACAATACAATTCAATGGTCCCTACAATCTCATTGTTCATTGGACACAGGAATTCCTCCTCGCATTATAACAAAAGGTCATAGGTTGATTCATACAGGTGGGCTGTGACTATTTCCAACAGCTCAGGTGGGAGGGAAACTGGGTTTCCCGCCGCATGGATAAGTAAGTGCAAATACAGTAAATGTTCATAAACTTCTTATGTCCATAACTATTCGCACGAGCGATTAATCCGCTTCAAACCAACACCGGAATATTGCTAATTAAATACTCTTCCGATGGGTACTAAACACCACTGTATTACTCCTGTCTGACCCTTCGTATCAAACAAAGAGGGATTTCTCTATTCACGAACATTCTATATTAACCAAACTTTCAGAATCTATCAAAGGGACCATGATCTACAAAATACATTATATAGTGAAAATATGTAACGATTGAGTCGCACGCTACGATCACATAAACTCTACCGTAAATACGCATACCGTGCGCCTGCGGGTGCCCGCGACTGTGAGTATGCGCACGTACGGGAGAGCGTACGCATGCGCAGCACGGACCTGTGTGAGGTGCAAATATGGTAGTGTGCATAGAGATATTTTTCTGACTTTGACAGTCCACCCTTTGGCAGTCAACAATAACTGCCACCTTCTAAAACATTTCAAAAAGAGAAAAATATATGTCAGGGGTTAATACATTTACATGGTTGGGTAGGGGAGGAGAGGAGAAGGTAGGAAAAGGGTATGACCTAGTGAGATAGCAGAAGCATGTGTGTATGAATCCGTGCTTGGGGGTCATGTATCATCGTGCCGTACGTGTTTTAAATCAAGCTTCGAGGTATTGCGAAGTATACATTTGAATTCCTTCTTATCCCGTGGTACGGGTCTGTGGATGGGCTGTCAAACTTTACCGAGCTCTTTTCGGCTTTGGTTGTAACAAAATGGGGGAGCACATTTTAGTTGATGATACACGAATGGGGGAGATATGTGATTGCTGATATCTGTGCCTGTATTCCCTATCGACTATGTGTGTCATTACCTGAGGGTTGTAGAAATGAAGAAAAGACATAATTACGGTAAATGCGGTGGTATTCTATGTCAGGTAAATGTACATTCGTCGATTGAGGTCTTGTTTGGTGTCTGTTGAATGCAGTCTTCTTTGTGCTTTTGCCCATAAGGTGCGAGCAAAAGCTGTCAATGTCCATAGATTTACAAAAGTGTTGGGCTAGCGTAATTTTAAAATTTCTAGGGAAACTGGGGATCCATGGCATAGTTCATCAAAAATCTGTGTATCAGGTTGTCAAAACTTCTTCTTTAATCCATCTGTTGTCTATATATCGGCTCATCAAATTCCTCGTCCAAGTGGGTCTTTTTACCTTGGAGGAAACGGAAAAACAGGTGAAAGAAACGGACCGTAGAAATCGAATTTTCATCACATCATTGTTTCTACATTTGGGTCATAAATCAAATCCATTGGAATTACAGTTTCCTCACTCCTTAAACTCATTACCCTAGTACGACGATTGCACTTCATTAAAGCCTGACCGCATCTAAATATCAAACCAATCGTTATGATAACACCTAAGATACATAGGAGAAACTTCCCAACATCCATTATGACTCCTTGAGCCCAGTCTCCTAAACCAGAGAACCAATTTCGCGGGTTCAACCATGACACCCAACCAGTCAGCTCATTACCTACAGCAGCAAGAGTGAGATTGTGTCTCCTGCGAAATTCCCACTTCAGTTGGAGAATATTGTCCATCTTTTGGTCTATGACCTCGACCGGGTCCTCGGTGCTATTCGTAATATATGTGCAACATTTCACGCCGTATTGTGTTGCCAGTGTGACACAATATCCGCCTGTCACTGCTGTGAGGTAATTAAGAACCATTCTATGCTGTACCAGTTCTGTTTTATAAGCTTGAAGTTCCCTTCCAGTATACCTAAACGTGTCATCATACATTTCAGTGATATTATCTAACAAATTTGCAAGCGCAGATATGTATTTATAATTCAACACTCCTCTGGCGGTGCGAGTGATGTCTAACGCGATTAGAAACTGAATCCCGGTGGATTCATGGATCATGTCAGAGGCCGGATGCTCTGTTCTTTCTATCAGGTGCCGTTTAACTACGTGCTCGTAATGGGTGTGAGTGTAAGGAGCTTGGGCAACACGGTGTATGTCTTTCATTTTGTCATGTGATACAGTCATTACTTCAGGCAGTACTTTTCCAATATAACACAATCCTTCAGAGTTTGGGGCAAGCCACTTATACGCCTTTCTCCCGCATATGAAATATGCATCATCGGGGAGAACATATGGGACGGAGTAGGACATAACCATATTACACACCTTCCATGTGAAATCTCCTAACCCTAATTCTTCCATCTGCTTAGTACACGTATCAGGTTGTACGATATGTGCACAGTATCCTGGTGATACCTCTCCAACTCTCGTAATCCTATTTCCTAAGGTATACCTATACCGGACAGATTTTCCTCTACTGGCTATGTGGCGTATAAGCTCTGTATCTGTAGGCATTCTATCTGCTCTATGCGAAAAGGTCATGGTTTGATTACTCCATGACACTTCCCAATTTCCCGGCTTTCGGGGATTGGAGATGTTAAAACATAATAGGGACCTATCCACATGGTATTGGTGGAGCTTCAAACTAGGAGGGCTGGAGATATTAAACCTCCTGTCCACCGGTCTCCCACCACTTAACTCAAGTACCTCCCCTAACGTTAAAGGAAATGGTACTAGCCCTGATTTGCTATGACCTTGAGGTACTTGAGAGCATACCCAACAATCTGTTTTATTTAACACACTACCCACTAAGGAGTGATAGTCACTCAATGGATGCCGGTCCATATGGATATTAAAACTGGATTGGCATTTCTTTATGCACCCATCCTCAATGACATTGTTACAGAGCCGACAGATACAGTTTTCTTCAGCTAACAATCCTTCACAATTCCTTCTATGGTCAATGCTATCGGATCGTTTTCTGATACTCGCCTTTGCTTGTTGATTATGTTGTTCTTGGAAAACTACGCCTCCATCTCTGTCATCAGAACCCATTCCAGAACCTCTCTCGACCTCCATGGTACTCTCGCCGGAATAGACTGCTCTGGTCAACATCATGGTCAACAGGAAAATCCGGATCACAGTCTCTTGGGGCAAGTCCATCTTGTAGGAGGAAACGGAGAAGAATGAGAAGGGGGAAAAATAATTTGAGGGAGAGGGGATGGGAAGTTGGAGAAAAACAATAAAAGGGAACAGGGGATCGACAACTGCTTTTGGTCTTGTGATTTTCAATGCTCAGGTGCCGCCTCAATCCTCCTGGAACAGACACTCCAGTGATACAACCTCTACCGTCTGTTCCTTATCACGGGACCTCTCTGGATCAGCAACCTTTTTACAGTGGGACGAATGAACCCAAGTCTCTCTCTCAGCAACCTTCAATGCTGTAGTGCTAGTCAATAAGACCTGGTATGGTCCTTCCCATCTGTCAATAAGGCAACCTGAGCGTAGAAAATTCCGTATCATTACATAATCCCCAGGTTCAATGTCATGACAATTACTATCTGGTAAATCAGGAATCACTAACTTCAGATTATCATTTTGATTCCTTAACTGTTTACTCATGTTAAACAAGTATTTTACAGTCACTTCATTGTTACACTTCAAATCATCCTGAGGGTTAATCATAACATGCGGTTGTCGACCAAACAAGATTTCAAAGGGAGACAGATTAAGAGGGGACCTGGGAGTGGTTCTGATGCTGTACAGTACAATGGGTAAAGCTTCTGGCCATGTCAATCCTGTCTCTGCCATCACTTTACTCAGTTTATTTTTAATAGTGCTATTCACTCTTTCCACTTTCGCACTCGCCTGTGGACGGTATGGAGTGTGCAGCTTGCTATCAATTCCCATCAATTTACACATTCCTTGAAAGACATCACCTGTAAAATGGGTACCCCTATCACTTTCAATTATTCTAGGGATACCATATCTACATACAAATTCCTGCACAATTTTCTTAGCAGTAAACATAGCGGTATTTGTGGCCGCAGGAAATGCTTCGACCCAATTTGAGAAAACATCTATACAAACAAGTACATATTTCAAATTTCGACAAGGGGGTAATTGAATGAAGTCAATCTGTATTACCTGGAAAGGGCCGCCTGCAGGTGGGATATGAGATGGTTCTGTAGGTATTGCCTTTCCGATGTTCTTTCTCAGACAGGTAAGGCATGACATTGCTCTTTTACTCGCATGAGATGAAAATCCTGGGGCACACCAATATGCTCTTACCAACTTGCACATCCCTTCCTTGCCCAGATGAGTCAGCCCGTGAGCTGCCTCAGCTAAACATGGAAGGTATGCTCTGGGGGCCACTGGTTTACCGTGTACATCCGTCCAGAGTCCTGAGGACTCCTGGCCATATCCTTTTGCCTTCCAGACTGCCTTTTCCTGTGTGGAACACAAATTTTGCATCTCACACAACTTCTGTGTGTTGATGGTATTAAATACCATCAGTTGTGTGGTGTCTGTCTGTCTGGGGGTAGCAGCTGCTAATTTAGCAGCTTCGTCTGCTCGGCTGTTACCAAGTGATACTGGGTCTTGGCTATATGTGTGTGCTTTACATTTGATAACAGCCACTCTGTCGGGTTCCTGTATCGCTGTTAGAAGCCTT
This sequence comes from Pseudophryne corroboree, assembly GCF_028390025.1. Taxonomy (NCBI): domain Eukaryota; kingdom Metazoa; phylum Chordata; class Amphibia; order Anura; family Myobatrachidae; genus Pseudophryne; species Pseudophryne corroboree. Next base: position 14,588,611 of record NC_086451.1, read on the forward strand.
TTTATGTGAGCTGCATGCGCTACCGGTGTACCAGCTGTTGTCATGAAATTTCTGAGGCGCCATAGGGCTCCGAAATCATGGACTACCCCGAATGCGTATCTGGAATCGGTGTAGATATTGGCTGATTTGCCCTTAGCCAATTCACATGCTCTGGTTAGGGCGACCAGTTCAGCAACCTGGGCTGAGTGAGGTGGGCCTAGCTGTTCCGCTTCTATGGTGCCTTGGTCATCTACGACTGCGTATCCAGTACACAAGTCTCCCGAGTCTGACTGTCTATGACAACTACCGTCCGTGTAGAACGTAAGTTCTACATCTTCCAGTGGGTTGTCACTGATGTCAGGCCTTGCGGTAAAATTTTGGGTCAAATATTCCATACAATCATGTGTGTCTTCCTTTGTATTAAATCCTCCTTCCCCACCACTCTCATCCTCCACCCTTTGTGCCTGTCCAGGCACACCTGGGAGATATGTTGCAGGATTTAATGCACTGCATCTCCTTATGGTGATGTTTACGGGGGCCATTAGTGCCAATTCCCATCTTGTAAACCGCGCTGATGAGACGTGTCTGGTTTGGGCAGAATTTAACAAGGCTGACACTGCATGTGGTGTATGAATTGTGAGGTTGTGACCTAGCACGACGTCTTTGCTTTTCGTTACTAGCAATGCTATCGCAGCAACGCTTCGCAAGCATGTGGGGAGGGATCGCGCTACCGTATCTAGCTGAGCGCTGTAATATGCTACTGGCCTGCTGGCATCACCGTGCTTTTGGGTTAGTACGCCTGCCGCGCAACCAGCACTTTCTGTTCCGTATAGTTCAAAGGGTTTCCCATAGTCTGGCATACCTAATGCTGGTGCCTGCGTTAGGCACTGTTTAAGTCTCTCAAATGCTGTCTCAGACTCGTCTGTATGCGAAATCCGATCAGGTTTGTTTGAGGAGACCATCTCCTGCAAGGGTAACGCTAGAATGGAAAACCCTGGGATCCAGTTACGGCAATACCCACACATTCCTAAAAATGTTCTGATCTGTTGCTGGGTTTGTGGCAGAGTCATGTCTCTAATTGCTTGAATTCTATCAGCGGTCAGGTGTCTCAGTCCTTGTGTTAGACAGTGTCCCAAATATTTTACCTTAGTTTGGCATAATTGCAACTTGTCTTTGGAAACCTTGTGTCCTGTGTCTGAAAGATGAAACAGGAGCTGTTTCGTATCCTTCAGGGATGCTTCCAATGAATCAGAACACAGTAGTAGATCATCCACGTACTGTATTAATACTGATCCACTCACTGGTTGGAAAGACTGTAAACAATCATGCAAAGCCTGGGAAAATATACTTGGGCTATCTATGAATCCTTGTGGTAATCGAGTCCATGTGTATTGGACTCCTCTGTATGTAAATGCAAACAAATATTGACTGTCAGGGTGCAGAGGTACCGAAAAGAAAGCGGAGCAGAGGTCAATAACAGTGAAAAATTTCGCAGTGGGAGGGATTTGCATTAGGATGACAGCTGGATTTGGCACTACGGGGAACTGACTCTCAACTATTTTGTTAATCCCCCTTAGATCCTGCACTAGCCGGTAACCCCTCCCCCCACTCTTTTTAACAGGGAAGATGGGACTATTGGCAGTGCTGGACGTTCTTACCAGAATGCCCTGTTGTAGCAAGCGCTCTATTACGGGATACACTCCTAACTCCACCTCTGGCTTCAGAGGGTACTGTGGGATTTTTGGAGCTATCCTACCATCTTTTACTTGTACAACTACCGGAGCTACGTTTGCCATTAATCCAGTGTCCTGTCCATCTTTAGTCCAAAGTGACTCTGGTATCTGAGATGTCATTTCTTCTACTTGGGAGGGAGTCCTATTTGTCATAATGGTATGTGACATTAATTTTGATGGGGAGTCTAACATGTCTCGCACTTCCTGAGCGTGATTCTCAGGTATGTCCAAGAATACACCTTCAGGAGTACAATAAATGACGCACCCCATTTTACACAGTAAGTCTCTTCCCAGGAGATTAGTCGGTGCCGATGCAGCCAGCAAAAAGGAATGCTTGGTATGTAAAGGCCCTACTGTAATCTCGGCTGGTTTGCTAACAGGGTAGTGCTGGACTACTCCCGTTACCCCTATGGCTGGAATTGTCTTACCAGTGGTTCTCATGCCCACTGTCGAATTTATCACTGATTTGGCCGCCCCTGTATCTACAAGAAAGTTTAATGATTTACCAGCTACATTGATTGCAATTTCTGGTTCACTTCCAAGGCTTGCAATCAATTTTACTGGCTGCAGATTACAGGTATGGCCACACCCCTATTGGGTATGGTGACCTCCCTGAAACCCGCTGGCAGCAACTACTTGTGATGGAGTTAATTGGGAGCTACCAGAGGCTTGCCAGTCTCTGTTCGGGGGATATCTTTTTGTTTCCCCTGCATGTGGCTCATAACTCCGTTTCTGCGGACCCTGATCCCAATGTCGTGTATCGTGTCGTTGTCTAGGGGGTTGATAAGATTTTTGTATATTTCTCGATCTACAGTCTCGTGCAAAGTGTCCCTGTTTGTGACAAGAATAACATGTTACCACATTTGACTTACCCACAGGGTTTGGTGATATTAACACAGGCTGTTTTGTGGTCAAGGCCTGTATACTTACTGCCATTAACTTATCACCTTGTTGTTCCTGTGATGTTCCTATCGTGATCAATAGCAGCCTCTCTCAAAGTAGCCACAGACAGACCTCGCCAACATGGTTGTGTGGTCTGTACCCTAGTCTTTAATGATTCTTTTAAACCATCCATCAGTACCGATACTGCTACTTCTCGATGGTTTATGTTTGTTTTAATGTCCTCTATGCCTGTGTATTTTGCCATTTCTAATAATGCCCTGTGAAAATATTCTGCAGCAGTTTCTGACTCTTTCTGTCTAATGGAGAAAATCTTGTTCCATTTAACTACCGCTGGGAAATACTCTTTTAACTGTAAACTTATTCTTTTTACGTTGTCTTTGTTGTACACATCTGTAAGAGGTACATCCTGATCTAATCCACAGTCAGCTAAAAATTGAGTTGCGTCAACATTGGAGGGTAAACATGCTCTCAGCAATATCTGCCAGTGTTAGGGTCTCCTGCCCTGTGCTGCCACGTCGTCGTGGCAACCGGGAGACAAGTGCTAGTGGAGTAACCTGAGTGCAGCTGATACTCCGGTTCGGGTCTTTTGCTGTGCAGTGGTTATAGGCTCTGTGCACGGCAGGGGATCCGGTGCTGGTTTTTGTGCTCACAGTCTGTGAGGTCTGAGTGGGGCGTGGACAGCACCTGCTTTATAAGGCCTCTTTTCAGGGTAAGCAGATGCTGCTGAATCTTTGTTGGTTAGTCAGTTCATGAAAGTTAGCCAGTACTGTGTAGCTTTGTATTTGTTTGTTGCTTACTGCAAATAGGCCTGGGGATTTGGTATTACACTCTGCCAATCCAGACCTAGCAGTAAGACTGGAGTCAGTCGTTTAGCTTGCTGGGGTTCTGTTACTACTCTGTGAACTTAGCAAGTTTGCGGCTGTATTCTAAGACTTGCCTGTCTAATCCTGTCTCACTGTGCTAGGTGTCAGGGGCCAGTTTAGTGGCAGTAAGCTAAAACCTGTGCACTGCAAGTGAGAATTAGGATTGTGGAGATTCTCCTTGTGTCTATCATTCCATCTCTGACCAAGGAGTTTACTGCCACACCCGTTGGTAACCCTTTAGGGTTTTGCTGTTGCCCTTAGCAACAGCATTTCGGGTTCTCTAAGTATTAAAACACAACATCTTGCTTTTCCATCTGAGCAGTTCTCATACAAGGGAGATACCCAGTTCCTTAGCCTCTGGGCTTCTCTGTTCACTTTGTGTGTATTTTGTTACCCTATCACCTTCTGTGTACATTATGTCATATTCCCCAGTTTGTCTGTGAGTCCATCTGTTTTGCATAACAGTTCAAACACCAGTACATTCCTGCAGACACTGGAGTGCATAACAGTTCTGACACCAGTACTTTCCTGCAGGCACTGGTGTGCATAACATATTCAGCAGCCAAATACTCCTGTTGAAATTTTGTGGGAATATGGAGCATACCCCTCAAAATACGTTGCAACAGGTGGTCGATCAGGTGCAGGTCCTGACTCGACAATTTAATGATTTGTCCATTAAAATGCACACCTCCCAGGCTGCTGGCGGAGCTCCCGCAGCAGCAGCACCTGCAGGGGTTAAGGAGCTGAAAGTAAATCTCCCGGATCGTTTTTCTGGAGATCGCTCGCAGTTCTTTTGTTTCAAGGAGAGCTGCAAGCTATACTTCCGGCTTAGGCCTCAGTCTTCTGGGTCGGAGATTCAGCGGGTGGGCATAGTGATTTCCTTGCTACAAGGAGACCCACAGGTCTGGGCATATGGGTTGCAGCCTGACTGTCCGTCGCTTAAAAGTGTTGATGCTTTTTTTACGGCACTGGGCATGTTGTATGATGACCCTGACAAGACGGCCTCAGCCGAGGCTCAGATTTCGATCCTTAAGCAAGGGCGAAGGCCAGTTGAGGTTTACTGTACGGAGTTTCGGAGGTTGGCCCATGATACCCAGTGGAATGACCCAGCCCTGAGACACCAGTACCGAAGAGGTCTTTCTAACCAGATAAAGGACCAACTGGTACAATATCCCTTGCCTGATAGCTTGGATCAGCTCATGCAGTTATCCATCCGGGTGGATAGACGGCTGAGAGAGCGTAGGCTTGAAAGGGAGACTGAGATTTCCTTCCTTCCCAAGGGAACCTCAGACTCTGAGGAATTTTCTGAGGAGCCTATGCAGATTGGGGCTACCCGCCTCTCCTCGCGTGAGAAGACGCGGAGGAGACAGCAGGGGTTGTGTTTGTACTGTGGGAATAAAGGTCATGTGGTAGTATCATGCCCAGAAAAGCCGGAAAACTTCAGGGCCTGAGGGTGATGGGAAATATCCTGTCAGGCCAGAAGTCAGAATTTCCCAAGAAGACTTTTATCATTCCGGTGACCTTGAAGATCCTCGGTCAAACTGTCAAGACTGAGGCCTTTGTGGACAGTGGGGCCGACGGGGTTTTTATGGACCGCCAATTCGCCCTGAAACACTCTGTTCCCTTAGTACCCTTGGCATCGGAAATTGAGATTTGTGGGTTAAACAGGGAACCATTATCCCAAGGTAAAATTACCTCTTGCACTAGCCAGATTTCTTTGTTTATTGGAGCCACACACTCTGAAAAATTGTCCTTTTATGTGACTGTCTGTACTTTTGCCCCATTGGTGTTGGGGTTACCCTGGTTAAGGGCCCACAATCCTCAATTTGACTGGGTCTCTGGGGAGATTCTTAGTTGGGGTACTGATTGTTTCAGGAGTTGCTTGAGCCTTCCAGTCAGGCTCTCGCAGCTAAGTTTGCCAGGATTGCCAGGGTGTTATGCAGATTTTGCGGACGTGTTCTCCAAAAAAGTTGCAGAGGTACTACCTCCCCATCGCCCCTATGACTGTGCCATTGATTTGTTGCCAAATGCTAAGCTTCCCAAGAGCAGGTTGTACTCCCTGTCACGTCCTGAGACTCAGGCTATGGCAGAGTACATTCAGGAGAACTTGGCTAAGGGATTTATCAGACCTTCACAGTCTCCAGTTGGGTCGGGGTTCTTCTTCGTGGGTAAAAAGGACGGTTCGTTGCGACCCTGCATCGACTTCAGGGAATTGAACCGTATCACGATTAAAAACTCATACCCACTGCCTCTCATTTCGGTCTTGTTTGACCAGCTTCGTACTGCCACCATTTTTTCTAAGATTGACCTACGCGGTGCGTACAATCTAATCCAAATAAGAGAGGGGGATGAATGGAAGACTGCCTTTAATACCCACTCAGGGCATTATGAATATTTGGTGATGCCTTTTGGGCTCTGTAATGCCCCGGCAGTCTTCCAGGATTTCATGAATGATGTGCTCAGGGAATATTTGGATAGATTCTTAGTTGTATACTTAGATGACATCCTAATCTTCTCCCATTCCCTGGAGGAACATCGGAAGCATGTACGCTTAGTCCTCCAGAAACTCAGAGACCACCGGCTTGGGGCGAAGCTGGAGAAGTGCGAATTTGAAGTTCAGCAAATCGCATTTCTAGGATATATTATCTCCCCAGAAGGTTTCCAAATGGAGGGTTCCAAGGTACAGGCAGTCCTGGATTGGGTGCAGCCCACTAGTTTGAAGGCGCTTCAGCGTTTCCTGGGCTTTGCGAATTTTTATAGACGATTTATCGCTGGATTTTCGTCTATAGTGGCGCCCTTGGTGGCACTCACTAAGAAAGGGGCGGATGTTGCTCACTGGTCTTGTGAGGCTAAAGCGGCTTTTGCCCGTCTCAAAAGGGCATTTGTTTCGGCCAAGGTGCTGCGACACCCAGATCCAGAGCGTCCTTTTGTGGTGGAGGTGGATGCCTCTGAGATGGGTATTGGGGCAGTGCTTTCTCAGATGGGAGTGTCTGATAATCGCCTTCATCCCTGTGCTTACTTTTCCCGTAAATTTTCGCCTGCCGAGATGAATTATGACGTGGGTAACCGGGAATTGTTGGCTATTAAGGATGCACTCGAGGAGTGGAGACACTGGCTTGAGGGGGCTAAGTTTGTGGTCTCAATTCTCACTGACCATAAGAATCTGGCATATTTAGAGTCAGCGAAGCGTCTCAATGCCAGGCAGGCACGATGGGCTTTGTTTTTTGCTCGCTTTAATTTTTTGATAACATATCGCCCTGGGTCAAAAAACATCAAGGCTGATGCGCTCTCGCTGAGTTTTGCTCCAATCCAGGAGACCACCGAGGAGCCGTTGCCCATTGTTTCCCCATCATGTATTAAAGTGGGCATTACCCAGGACCTCTTATCATTAGTCCTTAGAGCACAGGAGCAGGCTCCTCCAGACCTTCCGGTAGGTCTTTTGTTTGTGCCTCCTAGGTTAAGACAGCGAGTGTTCCTGGAATTCCATGCCAAGAAGTCGGCAGGTCACCCGGGTATTGCCAGAACTCGGGAGTTGCTATCTAGGGCGGTGTGGTGGCCCTCGGTGGGTAAGGATGTGGATCAGTGGGTTCGGGCATGTGACATCTGTGCCCGAAATAAGACTATTAGAGGGGTTCCTGTTGGCCCATTACATCCACTCTCTATCCCATCTAAGCCATGGACCCACATTTCAATGGATTTTGTGGTGGACTTGCCCAAATCCTCGGGGATGACAGCCATCTGGGTTGTCGTTGACAGGTTTTCGAAGATGGCGCACTTCGTTCCACTGGTTGGGCTGCCATCAGCCAGACGCCTGTCTGAATTATTTATGCTGCATGTTGTGCGTCTCCACGGGTTGCCACTTGATGTGGTCTCTGACCGCGGATCCCAGTTTGTGGCCAAATTCTGGAGGGCATTTTGTTCCGATCTCCAGATTTCTGTCAGCTTGTCGTCAGGCTACCATCCGCAGTCTAATGGGCAGACTGAAAGGGTGAACCAGTCCTTGGAGCAGTTCCTCAGGTGTTATGTCTCCAAGTGTCAGACTGACTGGGTTGCTCATCTGTCCATGGCGGAGTTTGCCTATAACAACGCGGCTCACTCTGCTACAGGGATCTCTCCCTTCTTTTGTGTGTATGGGCATCATCCTAAGGCCAATTCTTTTGACCCCCTGGACTCCACGCCTGGTGGTTCCTCTGTGGTTTCGGTCCTTAGAGGTATTTGGCGGAAAGTGAAGAAAGCCCTTGTGTCTGTGTCATTAGTGACCAAAAGGGTTTTTGATAAGCGGAAAAGACCCTGCAGCTTCAAATTAGGAGACTTCGTCTGGTTGTCTACCAAGAATTTGAAGTTGAGACAGCCATCTCATAAGTTAGGGCCCCGGTTCATCGGCCCTTATAAGATCACCAGGGTTATCAATCCGGTGGCATTTCAGTTAGATCTGCCCCGTTCTTTGGGTATCAATAAAACATTTCATTGTTCCCTTTTAAAACGGGCGATTAGTAATCCTTCTTCCAGTGGAAGACCTTCCCCTCTTCTGATACGTGGCCAGAGGGAGTTTGTTGTTGAAAGGATTCTTGACTCCAAGGTGGTTCGGGGTCGGCTGTCATTTTTGGTGCACTGGAAGGGGTATGGCCCGGAGGAGCGGTCGTGGGTGCGCAGTTGTGATCTTCATGCCCCCAGACTGATACGCTCTTTCTTCTCGCAGTTCCCCGATAAACCCGGTGGTAGGGGTTCTTTGACCCCTCGTCAGAGGGGGGGTACTGTTAGGGTCTCCTGCCCTGTGCTGCCACGTCGTCGTGGCAACCGGGAGACAAGTGCTAGTGGAGTAACCTGAGTGCAGCTGATACTCCGGTTCGGGTCTTTTGCTGTGCAGTGGTTATAGGCTCTGTGCACGGCAGGGGATCCGGTGCTGGTTTTTGTGCTCACAGTCTGTGAGGTCTGAGTGGGGCGTGGACAGCACCTGCTTTATAAGGCCTCTTTTCAGGGTAAGCAGATGCTGCTGAATCTTTGTTGGTTAGTCAGTTCATGAAAGTTAGCCAGTACTGTGTAGCTTTGTATTTGTTTGTTGCTTACTGCAAATAGGCCTGGGGATTTGGTATTACACTCTGCCAATCCAGACCTAGCAGTAAGACTGGAGTCAGTCGTTTAGCTTGCTGGGGTTCTGTTACTACTCTGTGAACTTAGCAAGTTTGCGGCTGTATTCTAAGACTTGCCTGTCTAATCCTGTCTCACTGTGCTAGGTGTCAGGGGCCAGTTTAGTGGCAGTAAGCTAAAACCTGTGCACTGCAAGTGAGAATTAGGATTGTGGAGATTCTCCTTGTGTCTATCATTCCATCTCTGACCAAGGAGTTTACTGCCACACCCGTTGGTAACCCTTTAGGGTTTTGCTGTTGCCCTTAGCAACAGCATTTCGGGTTCTCTAAGTATTAAAACACAACATCTTGCTTTTCCATCTGAGCAGTTCTCATACAAGGGAGATACCCAGTTCCTTAGCCTCTGGGCTTCTCTGTTCACTTTGTGTGTATTTTGTTACCCTATCACCTTCTGTGTACATTATGTCATATTCCCCAGTTTGTCTGTGAGTCCATCTGTTTTGCATAACAGTTCAAACACCAGTACATTCCTGCAGACACTGGAGTGCATAACAGTTCTGACACCAGTACTTTCCTGCAGGCACTGGTGTGCATAACAGCCAGTCTTTGTTGTTGGGCTCTACCGTGTTACCTAGGTCTCTGATGTATTTTTGGCTGGCAACTAAGTCTTTTCTAGGGTCAGGGAATTCAGACACTATGGTCCTTAATTCCATTCGGGAAAATGGGCTATACATGGCAATGTTCCTAACAGGAGTGACTCCTGAAGTGTCTGTTTTCCCATTTGGAACTACTATTACCTTAACAGGATTAACTCTAACAACCTCATTCTGTGTAGATTCTACAGGCTGTGGTGAAATAGTTTCAGCATAGTGTATGGTGCCGTACTTACCCGTTGATACGACCTCACCTATCCCTCCGCTAGGGGCCTTTGTTACTAATCTCGGGGGTGGAGCTGTGCCTACTGTGGTCTCTGCTATGGTGGCTGCTAGAGAGAGCGCTGAAATTGTTGCCGATTCGTCCTCTTGATCACACTCCTGAGGAAAGTTCAAAACAGGGTACAACTTGCACGGGTTAATACTTGCATTGGTTAATTGGTTAACATTATCTTTAACATTTACACAGTTGCTAAGTGTTTGTTTGTTACACCTTAGTGCGTCATTCTCCGCAACCAATTTCTCTCCTGATATGTATGGTGGCGGTGGGGCCGTGGCTATCAGTTTCCTGATCGAGCCAGATCCCGCCGCCTGAGCCAATCCTCTCTGTATGTCACCCTCCTGTTGCCACAACTGCAAATAATCATAATGCTTGATTCGTCTCTTTGCTGATTTAATAAGACATATCCTTCTCCTTAAATTCGTTAACACTTCTGTGCTGAAGCTACCTACTCTTGGGAATTTCTCCCCGTCATGTACTGTCATTCTCTCCCATTCATCACATAAAGCTTCTGTGTGACTTCCGTACTTTTCACACATTACGTACCTTGCCGACCCGACTGGACGGTTTATGGAATCAACCCGAACCGAGGTTGATCGCCCCCTTCCTGAACAACTGGCCCCCATAATTTGCAGGTGTTACGGACCCTTACAAAAAACCAAGATATTCACGATAGGTTGACGGTAAGGTTTACCGAGCACCTTACTCACTCTGCCCACGCCGACCAATACGACCTGATCACACCGATATGGTGCTGGCGTACTCGACCCAGGGCACCTATTTAACCTTTGTTTACTGGAACATGCGAGGGATATCCGCAGAACACTTACTCTTTCCAGTAAAGGTGAGATTGTTGGACAATTCCTGAGTGACCAGCGAACTTCCCTTTGTAAAAATAAAAAATTACACAAATCACGTCAGAATGTACAAATAGCGTTTATGACCTTCATACACAAATAGTACCGGTCAGGTTTACTAATGCACACAATTACGTGCGGTACAATCGTTCAGCACATAAGCAACTAATCTTATGTACGGAGCGACCAGTGGAATCGAAAATTGCGGCTGCGAATTCCTTCAGCAAGAGCTTGTATGGCCTATATGGGTGTTGCACCAACCCTTTTAGGTGTTGTGCCTGTGGACTGTATAGCGGACTTCCTTGTCTGCTGTACCTGAACCTGCTGGTCTGCTATGACCTCCTGGTCTGCTACAGTATGACCTCCTGGTCTGCTATACTCTAATGCTCAAATTTTATGTTTAACCAAGGATGCCTCCCTAGCCACCGTGCATGTCACTTACACGTATGTACCTCACGAGAACTCGATGATTTCTTTTGGTTCAACCTCAAAATTGTATGTAAGAACACTCACTCATCACATGTACACTTTTGTTTCTATTTCTATTTCTGCGCAGAAATTTCTCTTTAGACCAGATGTGTTACAAATTAGGAGAAGGATCTATTAATTTAAATTTCGAATGTTAAAATAAATTTTCGCTATTTATCGCCTGTTGCGTTATTTATCGCGTGTTGTTTGAGTTACGTGGGCGTACCCAGACGCTCCGTTGCGTAATTTACGCTGCGTGCGTCGGCCTTTGCGTACGCGAGTCTCTCCCTTTGTTAGAGACACGTGTACACCAGTCTTTGTCTACCGTAACCCAACTAACACGTTTTATCAATGTAGATGATCCGTGACCATCTACCAAGCACCACACCAATCTCTCTTTATACCTTTAGGTAGAGTTGCGTGTGCGCTTTACACTTTATCCCTTTACTTTTACACTTTAACTATGAAATAGCGACAACTCTCTCTTAGTACGTTTATCAATTATACAATGGCAAACAGGAGAGTGATATATGAAAATACACGAATGAAAAGAAATGCAGATATGCGTGCGTGTGTACGCAAGACAGAAATAAACAGTTTTAAAAGGACACTATCGTTTTGTTCTTACCTCCGGTCCCGGATTCCTTCAGCACCCTTTACTAAGCGAAGCAGACGCTTATCCAAACAGCACTACGAGGAATATGATCTCCCGCCCTTTGCTGCTGGATAATGTCTGCTGAAATTACCTAGTGCAGATATGTGAAGGACGGGCGAGCCGCCAATTGATAAAGCTGAATATTTATCGTATATAAAACCCTTTATGAGGTCTAAGAACACTGTACGCTATTTACGTATGAAGTACCGTAAGGGTACGCTCGTTGCGTAACAATCGCTTAGCCGTAGTCGAGACGCTCAAGCGTCTCGTTCGCTCACAGCCAAGAGATCACAGGCAGGCACGCTATTGGCTGCTGACTAACGTAATGATTCGCTATAGCGTAGCGGACGCTCGGGACCACGAGGAGATCACCAGCGGCGCTGACGCTCACAATGTTAAACCTTTAAATCTAAACCATAAACAATGTAATATGCTGTAAAACCTTAGTGTAGAGATAGGGTGTAGATGCAACACAGTGTAACCTTATTAACTCAAAAGCTGTTTGAGCGTCACCGACGCTCTGAGAATACTTAACACTATAAGAAATACACAGATACCTGGGCTTAGGGTCCAACGCCTAATATATATATATTATGAATGATATACTTGCAAAAGAATTAATACAAATACAAATCATACACTACAATATAACATAGACTACCTAACCAGATAACTACACAGGAAATATAATACAATTACTATTTAAGGGAAAATAAGAGAGAAAGAGGAGAAGAGAGAGAGAGAGAGAAATTGGCCCACAATAACAAGAAGATCAATATAGTTGCGGAGAAAAACTTACGCACAAAGGAAACGATCGCATGCGCCTCTGGACATCCAGCTCCCGATTTTCAGCAATGATAACCGTTGAAGAGTGAGAGCTGGATGTGATCGGCTTGTCTATTTATGCCCCACACACAATACAATTCAATGGTCCCTACAATCTCATTGTTCATTGGACACAGGAATTCCTCCTCGCATTATAACAAAAGGTCATAGGTTGATTCATACAGGTGGGCTGTGACTATTTCCAACAGCTCAGGTGGGAGGGAAACTGGGTTTCCCGCCGCATGGATAAGTAAGTGCAAATACAGTAAATGTTCATAAACTTCTTATGTCCATAACTATTCGCACGAGCGATTAATCCGCTTCAAACCAACACCGGAATATTGCTAATTAAATACTCTTCCGATGGGTACTAAACACCACTGTATTACTCCTGTCTGACCCTTCGTATCAAACAAAGAGGGATTTCTCTATTCACGAACATTCTATATTAACCAAACTTTCAGAATCTATCAAAGGGACCATGATCTACAAAATACATTATATAGTGAAAATATGTAACGATTGAGTCGCACGCTACGATCACATAAACTCTACCGTAAATACACATACCGTGCGCCTGCGGGTGCCCGCGACTGTGAGTATGCGCACGTACGGGAGAGCGTACGCATGCGCAGCACGGACCTGTGTGAGGTGCAAATATGGTAGTGTGCATAGAGATATTTTTCTGACTTTGACACTGTCTACCGTAATGTGTAATAAGAGGACGCTGTCTGCCGTAATGTGTAAAACAGGGAACGCTGTCTGCCGTAATGTGTAATAAGGGGACGCTGTCTGCCGTAATGTGTAAAACAGGGGACGCTGTCTGCCGTAATGTGTAAAAAGTGGACGCTGTCTGCCATAATGTGTAATAAGGGGATGCTGTCTGCCATAATGTGTAAAACAGAGGACGCTGTCTACCGTAATGTGTAATAAGATGACGCTGTCTGCCGTAATGTGTAAAATAGGGGACGCTGTCTGCCGTAATGTATAAAACAGGGGACGCTGTCTGCCGTAATGTGTAAAAAGGGGATGCAGTCTTCCGTAATGTGTAATATGGGGACGCAGTCTGACGTAATGTGTAATAAGGGGACGCTGTCTGCCGTAATGTGTAATAAGGGAACGCAGTCTGCCGTAATGTGTAATATGGGAACGCAATCTGCCGTAATGTGTAATAAGGGGGATGCTGTCTGCCATAATGTGTAAAAAGGGGGACGCTGTCTGCCGTAATGTGTAAAAAGAGGGACGCTGTCTGCCGTAATGTGTAAAAAGGGGAACGCTGTCTGCCGTAATGTGTAATAAGGGGACGCTGTCTACCGTAATGTGTAGAAAGGGGATGCTGTCTGCCGTAATGTGTAAAAAGGGGGACTGGCTGCCGTAATGTGTAAAAAGGAGGACTGGCTGCCGTAATGTGTAAAAAGGGGGACTCGCTGCCGTAATGTGTAAGAAGGGGGACTGGCTGCTGTAATGTGTAAAAAGGGGGACTGGCTGCCGTAATGTGTAAAAAGGGGGACTGGCTGCCGTAATGTGTAAAAAGGGGGACTCGCTGTCATAATGTGTAAAAAGGGGAACTGGCTGCAGTAATGTGTAAAAAGGGGGATGCTGTCTGCTGTAATGTGTAAAAAGGGGACGCTGTCTGCCGTAATGTGTAGAAAGGGGACGCTGTCTACCGTAATGTGTAAAAGGGGGACTCTGTCTGCCGTAATGTGTAAAAATGGGGACTGGCTGCCGTAATGTGTAAAAAGGGGGACTGTCTGCCATAATGTGTAAAAAAGAGGAATCTGCTTGCCACGCTCCTATAATTCTCATACGTCCTAGAGGATGCTGGGGACTCCAAAAGGACCATGGGGTATAGACGGATCCGCAGGAGCTTGGGTACACTATAAAGACTTAAACTGGGTGTGAACTGGCTCCTCCCTCTATGCCCCTCCTCCAGACCTCAGTTAGACTTTGTGCCCAGGAGTGATGGGTCACACACTAGGGGAGCTCTCCTGAGTTTCTCTGAAAGACTTTGTTAGGTTTTTTATTTTCAGGCAGACCTGCTGGCTACAGGCTCCCTGCATCGTGGGACTGAGGGGAGAGAAGTCAGACCTACTTCTTCTTAGTTTAAGGGCTCTGCTTCTCAGCTACTGGACACCATTAGCTCCAGAGGGTTCGATCACTTGGTGCGCCTAGCTGCTTGTTCCCGGAGCCGCGCCGTCACCCCCCTCACAGAAGCCTGAAGAAAGAAGCCGGGTGAGTATTGGAAGAAAAGAAGACTTCAGTGACGGCAGAAGACTTCAGTAACGGAGGTAACAGCAGCGATAGCGCTGCGCTCCATGCTCCCACACACCAACGTCTCTGGCAGGGTGCAGGGCGCTGGGGGGGGAGCGCCCTGGGGGCATGTTGCTGAGGGTCTAAAACGCTGGCGGGGGGACATATTTAGGTGCCCGGGCACCGGGTATGTTCACCCCGCCAGTGTGCCGCGATAGGGAGGGAGCAGCAGCGGTAGCTCTGTGCTCTCTGCTCCCGCACACCAGAGGCCTGCAGGGTGCAGGGTGCTGCGGGGAGCGCCCTGGGCAGCATTTATTGAATGATCATACCCGGACACCGGGTGTCTTCACCCTGCCAGGGCACCGCAGTGTGCACGCTGCGCTCCACGGCTCCCACACACCAACGGCTTCCGTGGGTGTGGGGCGCGGGAGGGGGGGCGCCCTGGGCTGTGTTTATACATATAGTGGTATATACAGGGGGTTACTCCCTGTATATAAGCCCCAGCTCAATTTAGGGTTATATATTTATTTCATACTTGCCTACCTGACCCTCTCCATGAGGGAGAAAATGCTCTGTTCCTGGACTTTCCTGGTAATGTATGATTGCCATCACCTGTGGTGAAACATCTTTCTTATCAATTACCTAGCTCACCACAGGTGATGGCAATCATACATTACCAGGAGAGTCCAGGAACAGAGCATTTTCTCCCTCATGGAGAGGGTCAGGTAGGCAAGTATGATTTATTTATATATTGAGCGGGCTTAACAGCGCCAGGAAGGGGCGGAGCTTAAGCCCTCACAGAGGAGTCAGCGCCATTTTCCCCAGATACCCGCCAGGACTTGCTGGATAGTAAAATGGAGGGGGGGTATAGGGTTTGTAATGCTATATGGGTGCCATATAGCATTATGGTTTGATAATGGACGCATAATCACTCTTGTATTACATAACTTCACTGTTTCCCTGTTTGTACCCACTATTGGTTCGTCGACATATGTCGACAGGTGTGAGGGCTTTGACACAAGCTGCTGTGGGGATAACTGTCGGCTTCGCCGGCGTATGGCGGTACTTGATTCGAAAAAAATTAAGTATTAGCAAATGTGTTTTTGTGTGCTTGGAACAGTAAACACGATAGGGGAGATACAGGGGTTTGGGGATGCCCTGTCGGCATCGACGGTATTTCCTGGGTAAAAAAAAAAAAAATATCAGGCTGTTATTGCCTTGTACCTATATATATATATATATATATATATATATAGGTATATGTGGGGGGAGTGTTATCAAAATTGTATTTGTATCCTTCCCTCAGACCCCTCGGGGTTCCAATATTATTATTATTCTTTGCCCGCTTACTATTCCTGGCAGTCGATATTTACTAAGTTTCTGTTGATCATAACGTTCCTGGTAGATCCACATCGGGACATGTCAGTACATGTCATACACATTCACAACACATTACTGTCACTAGGGACCTGACAGGTCTGGACAATCCACTTGCGTATAGGTTATATCTATATGTGTGTATATGTAGATATAGGTTATATATGCATGGTTAGGATATATGTGTTTTATTGTGTATTACATGCTGTATAGTCATGAATGCTGAAATAATGGTATTCCTATCATGTGCTGGTCGCTCTGTTGATTAAGCTGTAGATTGGCCAGGACGAGTTGGTTTTCGATCCTCTCAAGGAGTCCGAATATTATTCTCTTCACAACGCGGAGAGAAAATTATGACAGTCAACTCCTGGTCGACGCAGAGCCCAGTCACAAAGGATCATACACAGGCAGCTAAGTAAAATTTTATTTCTATACGTTGACCTTATTTGCACTGTATGCACATGAGGGAGTGTTGTATTCGGGTAGGCATCCAATAGAATTACCCTACCCAGAGTGGGTAGACTTGCCTATGTTGATTCTGGGTGTGGTTCGTTTTATCGACAGTATCTAGGTCGACAATGTTTAGGTCGACCACTATAGGTCGACAGTCACTAGGTCGACATGGATGGAAGGTCGACAGGGTTTCTAGGTCGACATGTGCTAGGTTGACAGGTCTAAAGGTCGACATGAGGAATTTTTTATTTTTTTTTGTGTAGTTTTCTTCGTAGAGTGACCGGGATCCCAAATTAGTGCACCGCGTCCCCTCGCATGGCTCGCTTCACTCGCCATGCTTCGGGCATGGTGCCTTCGCTTCGCTCGGCACACTTTACCGTTCCAATCGTAGTCCACGTGGATCGTTAAGTATGAAAAAATCCGGGAAAAAAAAAAATCTGAAAAACTTATGTCGACCTTTAGACCTGTCGACCTAGTACATGTCGACCTAGAAGCCCTGTCAACCTTCCATCCATGTCGACCTAGTGACTGTCGACCTATAGTGGTCGACCTAAACATTGTCGACCTAGACACTGTCGATCTTCAGACCGGATCCCGTTGATTCTACCTAGATGGACTAGATGGGCCAAGTGGTTCTTATCTGCCGGCAAATTCTATGTTTCTATGTTTACCTTATAACATTACAGCAGGCTGCCACCTGACAGCAGGAAGTGTGACCGGAAAAATGCTGAGGATGTCTCCGGGCAATCTCGGCGGATCCCTCTGGTAAGTCTAACTTCGTGTGTTAGCCTCCTTCACAACGGTTGGTGACGCATTCTTTTGTGGGATGCTGTCGTTTTAACCGGTTCGATACCGTTCTTTTTTCCTTTTCTGTGCAGACAGTGGAAGGTGAAAAGGTAAGAGTTCTGCAGCCTTGTTAGGTTCGCAGTAGTGGATGTCGTTTTCTGTTTCCTCCACATCCACCACTTGTCACTGAGTCTATCGGGCTGGTCCCCACTCCGGTGGGCACTCGTCTACTAATTTTCAGTTGGTCCAGGAATAGACTAGGACCTGTGGGTTATTTATAGAATCCAAAGGGGAACATTCTGAGTCACGGTTGTTTCCCCTTACTGTTTTTCTAATAGTTCTTGCCATTCCACTATGGAAGGGAAGATAGTACGCGACGCCATACAGAGGTGCGTCAGGATCAGGACATTGTCCGGTTGTCCCTGTATAAAGGTGCACATCGTTGTTTCTCTCTGACTGTTCTTTCGACACGGGGATTGGCTGTGGTTTCCAACGACACAGATGTCGGAGGTGGTTTTCAGAGTAGCTAATGACCGGTTAAGGTTCGGTATTTTTTCATATGAAAAGAGAGCTAGAGTGGCTTTCAAGAGACCAGTTGGAAATGTGGTCCGGGTCTCACCTGCACATGCACCTGAATATAATCGTAACGGCCAGGACATCGTTCCTGTGGTGTCGGCTCGGTTCTCTCCCTCTAGAGGGATGAAGGTTCGGGTTCCGGGTGTAGATCCTGGTGTCCGTGCATACAGATCTCCGAGACGGGGGAGCAGTACTTGCAAGGGACGTGTTTCCAGGGGATAAGGTCAAGTTGGAAAGCTTGTCTGCTATAAGCTTTCTTGAATTAAGAGTTAGTTTCGACAACTGTATTCTTCGTGTTCTGCCCGTGTTAGTTCTGCTAGATGACTTGTCAGCAGTGGCGTAAGTAAGCCGCTATGGCGGAGCATGGAGAAGAGCGGCAATGGCAGAAGATGCACAGTTTTGCCATTGGGTGCAAAGTCTGGTAAATGCAATAGTAGCAGTCTTCGTTCCGGAGGTGAACGACTGAGAACTAGATTTCATCTGCGGACGCGATCTCCATCCTGGGAGAAGTTCAGTCATCATCGAGAAGTTTTCACAGACGTTACTAGTCTTTGAGGAATGTCACAATTGGATTTGTTGGCATCTCGCCTCAACGGGAGGCCTCAGGGATATTGTTCCAGGTCAAGGGACGCTCAAGCTATAGCAGTGGACACCCTCGTGTCGCCGTGGGTGTTTTTAGTCGGTCTATGTGGTCTCTCCGCTTTCACTTTTTCTGAAGGTGATAAACGGGAGATGAAAAAAAAAAAAAAAGGTTCAGGCGATCCTCTTGGATCCTAGCTAAGGAGGGTTTGCTATCCAGTTTTTCATGATTTACTCACAGAAGATTCCTGCCCTCTTACTCTACGTGAGGATCTGTTACAACAAGTTCAGGGCGTGTTTCAAGACTTACCACGGCAGCGTCTGACGTCGTGTCGGTTGAATGCCATATCCTAAGCTGAAAGGGTGTTCCCAGTGTAGTCATTTCCTCAATTCTTCAGACTAAGAAGAAGTAACGGCTAAGCTTTACCACAGTAGTTGGCGTAGCTATGGTTTTTGGTGTGTATCCAGGAAGGCCTATGGTAGACTTTCAGCTAGGTCATTCTTATCCATACTTTACAAACCGGTGTGGATGCAAGCTTAAAGTTGGGCTCCATTTCTGTGCAGTGTAGCCTAATAATTTCTTTACAAAAATTTCTCTCTTGGAAAGTGGTCGTGCTCTTGGCTTTGACATCCGCAAGGCGGGTGTCAGAATTGGTGGTTTTGTCTCACAAGAGCCTTGTTTGATCTTTCATGTGGATAGAGAGGACTTGAGAACTCGGTTAGTAGTTCTGCCAAGAGTGGTTTCTGGGTTTCGCAGAAATCGGTCTATTTTGATGCCGGTGGTTACTTAGGCATTAGCTGATTCAATTTCTCTCGTTGTGGTGTTATGCAGTCTGTTACACGCTGGATCTGTGATGCTATTTGGCATGTTCATTCTACGGTTGGATTGCCGTCACCGAGGTCGGTGGAGGACCATTCTACTGGGAAGATGGGCTCTTCTTGGGCAGATGCCCGTGGAGTCTCGGCGGATATTTGGTCGGGTTCAAACGCTTTTGCTATGCTCTACAAGTTTGATACCCTGGCTGAGGGGGACCTTTTGTTTGCTCAATCAGTGCTGCAGAGTCATCCGCACTCTCCCGCCCGTTCTGGAGCTTTGGTATAAACCCCACGGTCCTTACGGAGTCCCCAGCATCCTCTAGGACGTATGAGAAAATAGGATTTTAGTACCTACCGGTAAATCATTTTCTCTTAGTCCGTAGTGGATGCTGGGCGCCCGTCCCAGTGCGTACTGTGTCTGCAGTTGTTGCTTTTGGTTACACTCTAGTGGTGTTTCTTCTCTGTCAGACTGTTGCTGACGTTGTTCATGCCATGGCATGCGGTGTCTTATTATTGGTTGTGTTGACACACAGGTTGTGTTACATATTCTCTCAGCATGTGGCTGTGTATTTTTCATGCCGTAGGCTGGTTTTCTATTGAATGCCACGTTCTGCGGTATGTTCGTGGTGTGAGCTGGTATGACACTCACCATGTTATAAATTCTTTCCTCGAAATGTCCATCTCTCCTGGGCACAGTTTTCTAACTGAGGTCTGGAGGAGGGGCATAGAGGGAGGAGCCAGTTCACACCCAGTTTAAGTCTTTATAGTGTGCCCAAGCTCCTGCGGATCCGTCTATACCCCATGGTCCTTTTGGAGTCCCCAGCATCCTAAGAGAAAAGGATTTACCGGTAGGTACTAAAATCCTATTATTTTTTGCGCGTCTATGGCGCGCACTGCCCCTGTTTTGCATAGAGGGGGGGAGGCACCGAGCCGTTTCCTGCACACAGCGCTAAAATGTCTAGTTACAGCACTGAGAGATAGTATACTTGACACAGAGCTGCAAGATACAGCAATGGCCTACTGTACTGTACTATATGTATACTGCTGGTCACCAAAATGCTGCACTGTCCTACTATATACTGCTCACAATAATGTAGCACAGATATGGATAGTATACTTGACACAGAGCTGCAAGATACAGCAATGGCCTACTGTACTGTACTATATGCATACTGCTGGTCACCAAAATGCTGCACTGTTCTACTATATACTGCTCACAATAATGCAGCACAGAGATAGTATACGTGACACAGAGCTGCAAGATATAGTACAGTATAGTAGGTCACTGCTGTATCTTGCAGCTCTGTGTCAAGTATACTAGCTCTGTGCTGCATTATTGTGAGCAGTATATAGTAGGACAGTGCAGCATTTTGGTGACCAGCAGTATACATATAGTACAGTATAGTAGGCCACTGCTGTATGTATACTGCTGGTCACCAAAATGCTGCACTGTCCTACTATATACTGCTCACAATAATGCAGCACAGATATAGTATACTTGACACAGAGCTGCAAGATACAGCAATGGCCTACTGTACTGTACTATATATATACTGCTGGTCACCAAAATGCTGCACTGTCCTACTATATACTGCTCACAATAATGCAGCACAGAGATAGTATACTTGACACAGAGCTGCAAGATACAGCAATGGCCGACTGTACTGTACTATATGTATACTGCTGGTCACCAAAATGCTGCACTGTCCTACTATATACTGCTCACAATAATGCAGCACAGATATAGTATACTTGACACAGAGCTGCAAGATACAGCAATGGCCTACTGTACTGTACTATATGTATACTGCTGGTCACCAAAATGCTGCACTGTCCTACTATATACTGCTCACAATAATGCAGCACAGATATAGTATACTTGACACAGAGCTGCAAGATACAGCAATGGCCTACTGTACTGTACTATATGTATACTGCTGGTCACCAAAATGCTGCACTGTCCTACTATATACTGCTCACAATAATGCAGCACAGAGATAGTATACTTGACACAGAGCTGCAAGATACAGCAATGGCCTACTGTACTGTACTATATGTATACTGCTGGTCACCAAAATGCTGCACCGTTCTACTATATACTGCTCACAATAATGCAGCACAGAGATAGTATACTTGACACAGAGCTGCAAGATACAGCAATGGCCTACCGTACTGTACTGTACTATATGTATACTGCTGGTCACCAAAATGCTGCACTGTCCTACTATATACTGCTCACAATAATGCAGCACAGAGATAGTATACTTGACACAGAGCTGCAAGATACAGCAATGGCCTACTGTACTGTACTACTATAATTATATACTGGTGGTCCCCACAATGCAGCACACTGAGCACAGATATTTGCAGCACACTGAACACAGATATGAAGCGTTTTCAGGCAGAGAACGTAGATATTTGCAGCACACTGAGCACAGATATTTGCAGCACACTGAGCACAGATACAGAGCTTTTCAGGGAGAGAATGCAGCCACGTCCTCTCCGTTCAATCTCCAATGCACGAGTGAAAATGGCGGCGACGCGCGGCTCTTTATATAGAATACGAATTTTCGCGAGAATCCGATAGCGGGATGATGACGTTCGGCCGCGTTCGGGTTAACCGAACAACGCGGGAAGATCCGAGGCTGCCTCGGACCCGTGTAAAATAGGTGAAGCTCGAGGGGGTTCGGATCTCAACGAACCGAACCCGCTCATCTCTAAAAATTATACAACAAGTATTTAGGTAATAATTATTTATTCCCAGTCTCATGTTCTGGCTACAGGTATTTAATTTTTATTTTTTATTATTATTTCTTATTTTTTTACTGATTAGTTGTTATTTGTTATTATTGATTGGAATGCTGTACATATGCTTATTCATTTATAAGTGCTTGTGTCTGCTTCTATTATATTAGATATAATTGAATATCTTGAGCTATGGAGATTATTCAATTAAATTATCTGCATTCAGTTCCACCTGTGCAGCAGGTATAAGTATTGGACACTCCTACTTCCTGACATACCTGCCTTTTGAAAAAGACGCCCTGCTGGCGTTGAAACGCGTTAAGGATACAGGTGCTTTGTCCTGTGGAACATGGCCGGATTAACAATGGGGCGGATGGAGCTGCAGCTCCAAGCCCTCCAATGAAAATAGGCCCACAGGGTCTGCTGAACTCGGGGATAGTATTTTGTTGTCCCCGGCTTGCACAGCATTTCAGCAGTTGTCCACGGACCCACCCATATAAAACCGCTGCCGCAAAATTCCCCCGCGGAACATGAAGGATGAGGGGATGTTCAGAGAATGGAAGGTCAGAGAGTTTATCACTTGGGGTGAAAGCGCAATACTTTTGGCAATACTGTTTCATCTGCTAAGCAGTAGACCTCCAGTTAAATGACCATGTCATGTTTGAGGCATACAGTATGTCAAATGGGGATGCCCTATAATCATGTTCTATGGCTTTAGATTATTTGTAAACGTACATAGGACATCAAATAAAACAAAAAAACTATTTGCAAAGAGATCCTTCATGTAAGTAAATCAAAAATCCTTTAGTGTTGGTTATTCAGTTGTGACACAGGTAAGAGCAAAACGTTATACAGTATATGTGAATTAAAGTATCTGAAAGCATAGCACAAATGGGTTGGGATTGAAATTAGTGATGAGCGGGTTCAGTTCCTCGGAATCCGAACCCCCCCGAACTTCAGCCTTTTTACACGGATCCGAGGCAGACTCGGATCTTCCCGTCTTGCTCGGCTAACCCGAGCGCGCCCGAACGTCATCATCCCGCTGTCGGATTCTCGCGAGGCTCGGATTCTATTGCGAGACTCGGATTCTATATAAGGAGCCGCGCGTCGCCGCCATTTTCACACGTGCATTGAGATTCATAGGGAGAGGACGTGGCTGGCGTCCTCTCCATTTAGATTAGAAGAGAGAGAGTGAGAGTGAGACACTTGATTTACTGGAGCTTAGGAGTACTCAGAGAGTGCAGAGTTTACTAGTGACTGACCAGTGACCACCAGTGCAGTTTTATTATATTATTATTTAATATAATCCGTTCTCTGCCTGAAAAAAAACGATACACAGTGACACAGTCACATACCATATCTGTGCTCAGCCTCAGTGTGCTGCATCATCTATGTATATCTGACTGTGCTGAGTGCTCACTGCTCACACAGCTTAATTGTGGGGGAGACTGGGGTGCAGTAGCAGGAGTACATATTATTTAACAGTGCACACTTTTGCTGCCAGAGTGCCACTGCCAGTGTGACTGACCAGTGACCACTGACCACCAGTATATTGTGATTGTCTGCCTGAAAAAGTTAAACACTCGTCGTGTGGTGTTTTTATTCTATAAACGCATTCTGCTGACAGTGTCCAGCAGGTCCGTCATTAATTATATAATATATACCTGTCCGGCTGCAGTAGTGATATATATATATATTTTATATCATTATCATCCAGTCTATATTAGCAGTAGACGCAGTACGGTAGTCCACGGGTGTAGCTACCTCTGTGTCGGCAGTCGCTCGTCCATCCATAATTGTATACCACCTACCTGTGGTGTTTTTTTTTTCTATCTTCTTGATACTACTAGTAGCTTACTTTAGGAGTCTGCAGTGCTGCTGACAGTGTCCAGCAGGTCCGTCATTATATAATATATACCTGTCCGGCTGCAGTAGTGATATATATATATTTTTTATATCATTATCATCCAGTCTATATTAGCAGCAGACGCAGTACGGTAGTCCAAGGCTGTAGCTACCTCTGTGTCGGCAGTCGCTCGTCCATCCATAATTGTATACCACCTACCTGTGGTGTTTTTTTTTTTTTCTATCTTCTTGATACTACTAGTAGCTTACTTTAGGAGTCTGCAGTGCTGCTGACAGTGTCCAGCAGGTCCGTCATTATATAATATATACCTGTCCGGCTGCAGTAGTGATATATATATATTTTTTATATCATTATCATCCAGTCTATATTAGCAGCAGATGCAGTACGGTAGACCACGGCTGTAGCTACCTCTGTGTCGGCAGTCGCTCGTCCATCCATAATTGTATACCACCTACCTGTGGTGTTTTTTTTTTTTTCTATCTTCTTGATACTACTAGTAGCTTACTTTAGGAGTCTGCAGTGCTGCTGACAGTGTCCAGCAGGTCCGTCATTATATAATATATACCTGTCCGGCTGCAGTAGTGATATATATATATTTTTTATATCATTATCATCCAGTCTATATTAGCAGCAGACGCAGTACGGTAGTCCACGGCTGTAGCTACCTCTGTGTCCGCAGTCGCTCGTCCATCCATAAGTATACTAGTATCCATCCATCTCCATTGTTTACCTGAGGTGCCTTTTAGTTGTGCCTATTAAAATATGGAGAACAAAAATGTTGAGGTTCCAAAAATAGGGAAAGATCAAGATCGACTTCCACCTCGTGCTGAAGCTGCTGCCACTAGTCATGGCCGAGACGATGAAATGCCAGCAACGTCGTCTGCCAAGGCCGATGCCCAATGTCATAGACAGAGCATGTAAAATCCAAAACACCAAATATCAGTAAAAAAAGGACTCAAAAATCTAAAATAAAATTGTCAGAGAAGCGTAAACTTGCCAATATGCCATTTACCACACGGAGTGGCAAGGAACGGCTGAGGCCCTGGCCTATGTTCATGGCTAGTGGTTCAGCTTCACATGAGGATGGAAGCACTCAGCCTCTCGCTAGAAAAATGAAAAGACTCAAGCTGGCAAAAGCACAGCAAAGAACTGTGCATTCTTCGAAATCCCAAATCCACAAGGAGAGTCCAATTGTGTCGTTTGCGATGCCTGACCTTCCCAACACTGGACGTGAAGAGCATGCGCCTTCCACCATTTGCACGCCCCCTGCAAGTGCTGGAAGGAGCATCCGCAGTCCAGTTCCTGATAGTCAGATTGAAGATGTCAGTGTTGAAGTACACCAGGATGAGGAGGATATGGGTGTTGCTGGCGCTGGGGAGGAAATTGACCAGGAGGATTCTGATGGTGAGGTGGTTTGTTTAAGTCAGGCACCCGGGGAGACACCTGTTGTCCGTGGGAGGAATAGGGCCATTGACATGCCTGGTGAAAATACCAAAAAAATCAGCTCTTCAGTGTGGAAGTATTTCAACAGAAATGCGGACAACAGGTGTCAAGCCGTGTGTTGCCTTTGTCAAGCTGTAATAAGTAGGGGTAAGGACGTTAACCACCTCGGAACATCCTCCCTTATACGTCACCTGCAGCGCATTCATCATAAGTCAGTGACAAGTTCAAAAACTTTGGGCGACAGCGGAAGCAGTCCACTGACCAGTAAATCCCTTCCTCTTGTAACCAAGCTCACGCAAACCACCCCACCAACTCCCTCAGTGTCAATTTCCTCCTTCCCCAGGAATGCCAATAGTCCTGCAGGCCATGTCACTGGCAATTCTGACGAGTCCTCTCCTGCCTGGGATTCCTCCGATGCATCCTTGCGTGTAACGCCTACTGCTGCTGGCGCTGCTGTTGTTGCTGCTGGGAGTCGATGGTCATCCCAGAGGGGAAGTCGTACTCGTAAGACCACTTTTACTACTTCCACCAAGCAATTGACTGTCCAACAGTCCTTTGCGAGGAAGATGAAATATCACAGCAGTCATCCTGCTGCAAAGCGGATAACTGAGGCCTTGGCATCCTGGGCAGTGAGAAACGTGGTTCCGGTATCCATCATTACTGCAGAGGCAACTAGAGACTTGTTGGAGGTACTGTGTCCCCGGTACCAAATACCATCTAGGTTCCATTTCTCTAGGCAGGCGATACCGAAAATGTACACAGACCTCAGAAAAAGACTCACCAGTGTCCTAAAAAATGCAGTTGTACCCAATGTCCACTTAACCACGGACATGTGGACAAGTGGAGCAGGGCAGGCTCAGGACTATATGACTGTGACAGCCCACTGGGTAGATGTATGGACTCCCGCCGCAAGAACAGCAGCGGCGTCACCAGTAGCAGCATCTCGCAAACGCCAACTCTTTCCTAGGCAGGCTACGCTTTGTATCACCGCTTTCCAGAATACGCACACAGCTAAAAACCTCTTACGGCAACTGAGGAAGATCATCGCAGAATGGCTTACCCCAATTGGACTCTCCTGTGGATTTGTGGCATCGGACAACGCCAGCAATATTGTGTGTGCATTAAATATGGGCAAATTCCACCACGTCCCATGTTTTGCACATACCTTGAATTTGGTGGTGCAGAATTATTTAAAAAACGAGAGGGGCGTGCAAGAGATGCTGTCGGTGGCCAGAAGAATTGCGGGACACTTTCGGCGTACAGGCACCACGTACAGAAGACTGGAGCACCACCAAAAACGCCTGAACCTTCCCTGCCATCATCTGAAGCAAGAAGTGGTAACGAGGTGGAATTCAACCCTCTATATGCTTCAGAGGTTGGAGGAGCAGCAAAAGGCCATTCAAGCCTATACAACTGAGCACGATATAGGAGGTGGAATGCACCTGTCTCAAGCGCAGTGGAGAATGATTTCAACGTTGTGCAAGGTTCTGCAACCTTTTGAACTTGCCACACGTGAAGTCAGTTCAGACACTGCCAGCCTGAGTCAGGTCATTCCCCTCATCAGGCTTTTGCAGAAGAAGCTGGAGACATTGAAGGAGGAGCTAACACAGAGCGATTCCGCTAGGCATGTGGGACTTGTGGATGGAGCCCTTAATTCGCTTAACAAGGATTCACGGGTGGTCAAGCTGTTGAAATCAGAGCACTACATTTTGGCCACCGTGCTCGATCCTAGATTTAAAACCTACCTTGGATCGCTTCCGGCAGACACAAGTCTGCTGGGGTTCAAAGAACTGCTGGTGACAAAATTGTCAAGTCAAGCGGAACGCGACCTGTCAACATCTCCTCCTTCACATTCTCCCGCAACTGGGGGTGCGAGGAAAAGGCTCAGAATTCCGAGCCCACCCGCTGGCGGTGATGCAGGGCAGTCTGGAGCGACTGCTGATGCTGACATCTGGTCCGGACTGAAGGACCTGACAACGATTACGGACATGTCGTCTACTGTCACTGCATATGATTCTCTCCCCATTGAAAGAATGGTGGACGATTATATGAGTGACCGCATCCAAGTAGGCACGTCAGACAGTCCGTACTTATACTGGCAGGAAAAAGAGGCAATTTGGAGGCCCTTGCACAAACTGGCTTTATTCTACCTAAGTTGCCCTCCCACAAGTGTGTACTCCGAAAGAGTGTTTAGTGCCGCCGCTCACCTTGTCAGCAATCGGCGTACGAGGTTACATCCAGAAAATGTGGAGAAGATGATGTTCATTAAAATGAATTATAATCAATTCCTCCGTGGAGACATTGACCAGCAGCAATTGCCTCCACAAAGTACACAGGGAGCTGAGATGGTGGATTCCAGTGGGGACGAATTGATAATCTGTGAGGAGGGGGATGTACACGGTGATATATCGGAGGATGATGATGAGGTGGACATCTTGCCTCTGTAGAGCCAGTTTGTGCAAGGAGAGATTAATTGCTTCTTTTTTGGTGGGGGTCCAAACCAACCCGTCATTTCAGTCACAGTCGTGTGGCAGACCCTGTCACTGAAATGATGGGTTGGTTAAAGTGTGCATGTCCTGTTTATACAACATAAGGGTGGGTGGGAGGGCCCAAGGACAATTCCATCTTGCACCTCTTTTTTCTTTCATTTTTCTTTGCGTCATGTGCTGTTTGGGGGGTGTTTTTTGGAAGGGCCATCCTGCGTGACACTGCAGTGCCACTCCTAGATGGGCCAGGTGTTTGTGTCGGCCACTAGGGTCGCTTAGCTTACTCACACAGCTACCTCATTGCGCCTCTTTTTTTCTTTGCGTCATGTGCTGTTTGGGGAGTGTTTTTTGGAAGGGCCATCCTGCGTGACACTGCAGTGCCACTCCTAGATGGGCCAGGTGTTTGTGTCGGCCACTAGGGTCGCTTAGCTTACTCACACAGCTACCTCATTGCGCCTCTTTTTTTCTTTGCGTCATGTGCTGTTTGGGGGGTGTTTTTTGGAAGGGCCATCCTGCGTGACACTGCAGTGCCACTCCTAGATGGGCCAGGTGTTTGTGTCGGCCACTAGGGTCGCTTATCTTAGTCACACAGCTACCTCATTGCGCCTCTTTTTTTTCTTCTTTGCGTCATGTGCTGCTGTTTGGGGAGTGTTTTTTGGAAGGGCCATCCTGCATGACACTGCAGTGACACTCCTAGATGGGCCAGGTGTTTGTGTCGGCCACTAGGGTCGCTTATCTTAGTCACACAGCGACCTCATTGCGCCTCTTTTTTTTCTTCTTTTCGTCATGTGCTGCTGTTTGGGGAGTGTTTTTTGGAAGGGCCATCCTGCGTGACACTGCAGTGCCACTCCTAGATGGGCCAGGTGTTTGTGTCGGCCACTAGGGTCGCTTAGCTTACTCACACAGCTACCTCATTGCGCCTCTTTTTTTCTTTGCGTCATGTGCTGCTGTTTGGGGAGTGTTTTTTGGAAGGGCCATCCTGCGTGACACTGCAGTGCCACTCCTAGATGGGCCAGGTGTTTGTGTCGGCCACTAGGGTCGCTTAGCTTACTCACACAGCTACCTCATTGCGCCTCTTTTTTTCTTTGCGTCATGTGCTGTTTGGGGAGTGTTTTTTGGAAGGGCCATCCTGCGTGACACTGCAGTGCCACTCCTAGATGGGCCAGGTGTTTGTGTCGGCCACTAGGGTCGCTTAGCTTACTCACACAGCTACCTCATTGCGCCTCTTTTTTTCTCTGCGTCATGTGCTGTTTGGGGAGTGTTTTTTGGAAGGGCCATCCTGCGTGACACTGCAGTGCCACTCCTAGATGGGCCAGGTGTTTGGGTCGGCCACTAGGGTCGCTTAGCTTACTCACACAGCTACCTCATTGCGCCTCTTTTTTTCTTTGCGTCATGTGCTGTTTGGGGAGTGTTTTTTGGAAGGGCCATCCTGCGTGACACTGCAGTGCCACTCCTAGATGGGCCAGGTGTTTGTGTCGGCCACTAGGGTCGCTTAGCTTACTCACACAGCTACCTCATTGCGCCTCTTTTTTTCTTTGCGTCATGTGCTGTTTGGGGAGTGTTTTTTGGAAGGGCCATCCTGCGTGACACTGCAGTGACACTCCTAGATGGGCCAGGTGTTTGTGTCGGCCACTAGGGTCGCTTAGCTTACTCACACAGCTACCTCATTGCGCCTCTTTTTTTCTTTGCGTCATGTGCTGTTTGGGGAGTGTTTTTGAAAGGGCCATCCTGCGTGACACTGCAGTGCCACTCCTAGATGGGCCAGGTGTTTGTGTCGGCCACTAGGGTCGCTTAGCTTACTCACACAGCTACCTCATTGCGCCTCTTTTTTTCTTTGCGTCATGTGCTGTTTGGGGAGTGTTTTTTGGAAGGGCCATCCTGCGTGACACTGCAGTGCCACTCCTAGATGGGCCAGGTGTTTGTGTCGGCCACTTGGGTCGCTTAGCTTAGCCATCCAGCGACCTCGGTGCAAATTTTAGGACTAAAAATAATATTGTGAGGTGTGAGGTGTTCAGAATAGACTGAAAATGAGTGGAAATTATGGTTATTGAGGTTAATAATACTTTGGGATCAAAATGACCCCCAAATTCTATGATTTAAGCTGTTTTTTAGGGTTTTTTGAAAAAAACACCCGAATCCAAAACACACCCGAATCCGACAAAACAAATTCGGTGAGGTTTTGCCAAAACGCGTTCGAACCCAAAACACGGCCGCGGAACCGAACCCAAAACCAAAACACAAAACCCGAAAAATTTCCGGTGCTCATCTGAAATGCCAGTGAGCAGGATGTCGGCAGTCAGATTACCAACCGCAGCATCGCGCTATTCAGAATCCTGACAGGGGGAAGGTAAAAGTATAGTTACCTTTCCCCAATGGTCCTCTAACCCTCCCTTGCAGCATTCTAAACCTACCCTCCTCTCTCCACAGCCTAACCCTAACCCTCCCCATGGGTGCCTAAACCTAACCTCCCCTTCCCGCTACCTAAACCTATCCCTCCCCCCTTCCCCACAGCCTAACCTTACCCCTCCCCTTCCCCGCAGCCTAACCTTACCCCTCCCCTTCCCCGCAGCCTAAACCTAACCTTAATCCCCCCCAATGGCTTACCTATCCTGCAGCCCAACATACGCTCGTCCGAGATTATGGCACCGGGCTTGTGACCCTATTCAGGATACTGGTCTCAGTATATGTGTATTTGGTGGGAAACTTGTGTGTTACATGGTATGACATACAGTATGAGCAGTGGTTACATGTACAGTACAGCTAAAATAAAAACAAACTGCACATGCAGTAAGGTGGAGGTGGTATCACTGCAGTGCACAGTGCGATTTGGTAATAATATTTCTAGGATGGTGGTGCTTGCATTTTTCTACCCTCATCACCTGTCTTTGTCCCATGTAGTCTGTTTTATTGCAATGCAGTGTTTCTAGAATTGTCAATTTACATTATATATTGTATCAGTGGCGGAGCTTTCTCCTAATAAACAGTACATTACTACTAACACTGGTGGAGCACTGCACAGAGAGGTGTCTCTCTAGAAGCTGTAGGGGGCCACTTCAAAATGTTGCTAAGGGGCCCGCAAAGTTCTAGTTCTAGTCACACCCCATGACACATGACACCCCCCCACAATACTGGTCACACCCCCACAACAGTCATACCCCCACGGTGATGGTTACACCCACCGCAGCGGCATACAATAGGCCCTTCATATATTTCAGCTCCAGGCCCATGTGGCCCTTAATCTGGCACTGCTGTGGAATCATGACTGCCTGGCCCATCTTGTAGCGAGGTCTGCTCTGAGCTGCCTCTGATAGCACAGCCTGCACATTGCCGCCCCTGAGATCACAGCCTGCACATTGCCGCCCCTTAGAGCACAGCCTGTACATTGCCAACTCTGATAGCACAGCCTGCACATTGCCGCCTCTGAGAGCACAGCCTGCACATTGCCGCCCCTGAGAGCACAGCCTGCACATTGCCGCCTCTGAGATCACAGCCTGTACATTGCCGCCCCTTAGAGCACAGCCTGTACATTGCCGCCTCTGAGAGCACAGCCTGCACATTGCCACCTCTGAGATCACAGCCTGTACATTGCCGCCTCTGAGATCACAGCCTGCACATTGCCGCCCCTTAGAGCACAGCCTGTACATTGCCGCCTCTGAGAGCATAGCCTGCACATTGCCGCCTCTGAGATCACAGCCTGTACATTGCCGCCTCTGAGATCACAGCCTGCACATTGCCGCCCCATAGAGCACAGCCTGTACATTGCCGCCTCTGAGAGCATAGCCTGCACATTGCCGCCTCTGAGATCACAGCCTGCACATTGCCGCCTCTGAGATCACAGCCTGCACATTGCCGCCTCTGAGAGCACAGCCTGCACATTGCCGCCTCTGAGATCACAGCCTGTACATTGCCGCCTCTGAGATCACAGCCTGCACATTGCCGCCCCTTAGAGCACAGCCTGTACATTGCCGTCTCTGAGAGCATAGCCTGCACATTGCCGCCTCTGAGATCACAGCCTGTACATTGCCGCCTCTGAGAGCACAGCCTGCACATTGCCGCCTCTGAGATCACAGCCTGCACATTGCCGCCTCTGAGAGCAAAGCCTGCACATTGCCGCCTCTGAGATCACAGCCTGCACATTGCCGCCTCTGAGATCACAGCCTGCACATTGCCGCCTCTGAGATCACAGCCTGCACATTGCGGCCCCTGAGATTACAGCCTGCACATTGCCGCCTCTGAGATCACAGCCTGCACATTGCCACCTCTGAGATCACAGCCTGCACATCGCGGCCTCTGAGATCACAGCCTGCACATTGCCGCCTCTGAGATCACAGCCTGCACATTGCCGCCCCTGAGATCACAGCCTTCACATTGCCGCCCCTGAGATCACAGCCTGCACATTGCCGCCTCTGAGATCACAGCCTGCACATTGCCGCCCCTGAGATCACAACCTGCACATTGCCGCCCCTGAGATCACAGCCTGCACATTGCCGCCTCTGAGAGCACAGCCTGTACATTGCCGCCCCTTAGAGCACAGCCTGTACATTGCCGCCTCTGAGATCACAGCCTGCACATTGCCGCCTCTGAGAGCACAGCCTGTACATTGCCGCCCCTTAGAGCACAGCCTGTACATTGCCGCCTCTGAGAGCACAGCCTGTACATTGCCGCCTCTGAGAGCATAGCCTGCACATTGCCGCCTCTGAGAGCACAGCCTGTACATTGCCGCCCCTTAGAGCACAGCCTGTACATTGCCGCCTCTGAGATCACAGCCTGTACATTGCCGCCGCTTAGAGCACAGCCTGCACATTGCCGCCTCTGAGATCACAGCCTGCACATTGCCGCCTCTGAGATCACAGCCTGCACATTGCCGCCTCTGAGATCACAGCCTGCACATTGCCGCCCCTGAGAGCACAGCCTGCACATTGCCGCCCCTGAGAGCACAGCTTGCACATTGCCGCCTCTGAGATCACAGCCTGCACATTGCCGCCCCTGAGAGCACAGCCTGCACATTGCCGCCTCTGAGATCACAGCCTGCACATTGCCGCCCCTGAGAGCACAGCCTGCACATTGCCGCCTCTGAGATCACAGCCTGCACATTGCTGCCCCTGAGATCACAGCCTGCACATTACCGCCTCTGAGAGCACAGCCTGCACATTGCCGCCTCTGAGATCACAGCCTGCACATTGCCGCCTCTGAGATCACAGCCTGCACATTGCCGCCTCTGAGATCACATCCTGCACATTGCCGCCTCTGAGATCACAGTCTGCACATTGCCGCCTCTGAGAGCACAGCCTGCACATTGCCGCCTCTGAGATCACAGTCTGCACATTGCCGCCTCTGAGAGCACATCCTGCACATTGCCGCCTCTGAGAGCACAGCTTGCACATTGCCGTCTCTGAGATCACAGCCTGCACATTGCCGCCCCTGAGAGCACAGCCTGCACATTGCCGCCTCTGAGATCACAGTCTGCACATTGCCGCCTCTGAGAGCACAGCCTGCACATTGCCGCCTCTGGGAGCACAGCCTGCACATTGCCGCCTCTGAGAGCACAGCCTGCACATTGCCGCCTCTGAGATCACATCCTGCACATTGCCGCCTCTGAGATCACAGCCTGCACATTGCCGCCTCTGAGAGCACAGCCTGCACATTGCCGCCTCTGAGATCACATCCTGCACATTGCCGCCTCTGAGATCACAGCCTGCACATTGCCGCCTCTGAGATCACAGCCTGCACATTGCCGTCTCTGAGAGCACAGCCTGCACATTGCCGTCTCTGAGAGCACAGCCTGCACATTGCCGCCTCTGAGATCACAGTCTGCACATTGCCGCCTCTGAGATCACAGTCTGCACATCGCCGCCTCTGAGATCACAATCTGCACATTGCCGCCTCTGAGAGCACAGCTTGCACATCGCCGCCTCTGAGATCACAGCCTGCACATCGCGGCCTCTGAGATCACAGCCTGCACATTGCCGCCTCTGAGATCACAGCCTGCACATTGCCGCCTCTGAGAGCACAGCCTGCACATTGCCGCCTCTGAGATCACAGTCTGCACATTGCCGCCTCTGAGAGCACAGCCTGCACATTGCCGCCTCTGAGATCACAGTCTGCACATTGCCGCCTCTGAGATCACAGCCTGCACATTGCCGCCTCTGAGAGCACAGCCTGCACATTGCCGCCTCTGAGATCACAGCCTGCACATTGCCGCCCCTGAGAGCACAGCCTGCACATTGCCGCCTCTGAGATCACAGTCTGCACATTGCCGCCTCTGAGAGCACAGCCTGCACATTGCCGCCTCTGGGAGCACAGCCTGCACATTGCCGCCTCTGAGAGCACAGCCTGCACATTGCCGCCTCTGAGATCACATCCTGCACATTGCCGCCTCTGAGATCACAGCCTGCACATTGCCGCCTCTGAGAGCACAGCCTGCACATTGCCGCCTCTGAGATCACATCCTGCACATTGCCGCCTCTGAGATCACAGCCTGCACATTGCCGCCTCTGAGATCACAGCCTGCACATTGCCGTCTCTGAGAGCACAGCCTGCACATTGCCGTCTCTGAGAGCACAGCCTGCACATTGCCGCCTCTGAGATCACAGTCTGCACATTGCCGCCTCTGAGATCACAGTCTGCACATCGCCGCCTCTGAGATCACAGCCTGCACATCGCGGCCTCTGAGATCACAGCCTGCACATTGCCGCCTCTGAGATCACAGCCTGCACATTGCCGCCTCTGAGAGCACAGCCTGCACATTGCCGCCTCTGAGATCACAGTCTGCACATTGCCGCCTCTGAGAGCACAGCCTGCACATTGCCGCCTCTGAGATCACAGTCTGCACATTGCCGCCTCTGAGATCACAGTCTGCACATTGCCGCCTCTGAGATCACAGCCTGCACATTGCCGCCTCTGAGAGCACAGCCTGCACATTGCCGCCCCTTAGAGCACAGCCTGTACATTGCCGCCTCTGAGAGCACAGCCTGCACATTGCCGCCCCTTAGAGCACAGCCTGCACATTGCCGCCTCTGAGATCACAGCCTGCACATTGCCGCCTCTGAGAGCACAGCCTGCACATTGCCGCCCCTTAGAGCACAGCCTGTACATTGCCGCCTCTGAGAGCATAGCCTGCACATTGCCGCCTCTGAGATCACAGCCTGCACATTGCCGCCTCTGAGATCACAGCCTGCACATTGCCGCCTCTGAGATCACAGCCTGCACATTGCCGCCCCTGAGAGCACAGCCTGCACATTGCCGCCCCTGAGAGCACAGCCTGCACATTGCCGCCTCTGAGATCACAGACTGCACATTGCCGCCTCTGAGATCACAGCCTGCACATTGCCGCCTCTGAGATCACAGCCTGCACATTGCCGCCTCTGAGATCACAGCCTGCACATTGCCGCCTCTGAGATCACAGCCTGCACATTGCCGCCTCTGAGATCACAGTCTGCACATTGCTGCCTCTGAGAGCACAGCCTGCACATTGCCGCCTCTGAGATCACAGCCTGCACATTGCCGCCTCTGAGATCACAGTCTGCACATTGCCGCCTTTGAGAGCACAGCCTGCACATTGCCGTCTCTGAGATCACATCCTGCACATTGCCGCCTCTGAGAGCACAGCTTGCACATTGCCGTCTCTGAGATCACAGCCTGCACATTGCCGCCCCTGAGAGCACAGCCTGCACATTGCCGCCTCTGAGATCACAGTCTGCACATTGCCGCCTCTGAGAGCACAGCCTGCACATTGCCGCCTCTGGGAGCACAGCCTGCACATTGCCGTCTCTGAGAGCACAGCCTGCACATTGCCGCCTCTGAGAGCACAGCCTGCACATTGCCGTCTCTGAGAGCACAGCCTGCACATTGCCACCTCTGAGATCACAGCCTGTACATTGCCGCCCCTGAGAGCACAGCCTGCACATTGCTGCCCCTGAGAGCACAGCCTGCACATTGCCGCCCCTGAAAGCACAGCCTGCACATCGCCACCTCTGAGAGCACAGCCTGCACATCGCCGCCTCTGAGAGCACAGCCTGCACATTGCCGCCTCTGAGAGCACAGCCTGCACATTGCCGCCTCTGAGATCACAGCCTGCACATCGCGGCCTCTGAGATCACAGCCTGCACATTGCCGCCCCTGAGATCACAGCCTGCACATTGCCGCCCCTGAGATCACAGCCTGCACATTGCCG
This sequence comes from Pseudophryne corroboree, assembly GCF_028390025.1. NCBI lineage: Eukaryota > Metazoa > Chordata > Amphibia > Anura > Myobatrachidae > Pseudophryne > Pseudophryne corroboree. The sequence goes on from NC_086451.1 coordinate 14,624,465, forward strand.
CCCCTGAGATCACAGCCTGCACATTGCCGCCTCTGAGATCACAGCCTGCACATTGCCGCCCCTGAGATCACAGCCTGCACATTGCCGCCCCTGAGATCACAGCCTGCACATTGCCGCCTCTGAGATCACAGCCTGCACATTGCCGCCTCTGAGATCACAGCCTGCACATTGCCGCCTCTGAGAGCACAGCCTGCACATTGCCGCCTCTGAGATCACAGCCTGCACATCGCCGCCTCTGAGAGCACAGCCTGCACATTGCTGCCCCTGAGAGCACAGCCTGCACATTGCCGCCTCTGAGATCACAGCCTGCACATTGCCGCCTCTGAGATAACAGCCTGCACATTGCCGCCTCTGAGATCACATCCTGCACATTGCCGCCTCTGAGATCACAGCCTGCACATTGCCGCCTCTGAGATCACAGCCTGCACATTGCCGCCTCTGAGATCACAGCCTGCACATTGCCGCCTCTGATAGCAGAGCCTGCACATTGCCACCTCTGAGAGCACAGCCTGCACATTGCCGCCTCTGAGATCACAGTCTGCAAATTGCCGCCTCTGAGATCCCAGCCTGCACATTGCCGCCCCTGAGATCACAGCCTGCACATTGCTGCCCCTGAGATCACATCCTGCACATTGCCGCCTCTGAGATCACAGCCTGCACATTGCTGCCCCTGAGATCACAGCCTGCAAATTGCCGCCTCTGAGAGCACAGCCTGCACATTGCCGCCTCTGAGAGCACAGCCTGCACATTGCCGCCTCTGAGATCACAGCCTGCACATTGCCGCCTCTGAGATCACATTCTGCACATTGCCGCCTCTGAGATCCCAGCCTGCACATTGCCGCCTCTGAGATCACAGCCTGCACATTGCCGCCTCTGAGAGCACAGCTTGCACATTGCCGCCTCTGAGATCACAGCCTGCACATTGCCGCCTCTGAGATCACAGCCTGCACATTGCCGCCTCTGAGATCACAGCCTGCACATTGCCGCCTCTGAGATCACAGCCTGCACATCGCGGCCTCTGAGATCACATCCTGCACATTGCCGCCTCTGAGATCACAGCTTGCACATTGCCGCCTCTGAGATCACAGCCTGCACATTGCCGCCTCTGAGAGCACAGCCTTCACATTGCTGCCCCTGAGATCACAGCCTGCACATTGCCGCCTCTGAGATCACAGCCTGCACATCGCGGCCTCTGAGATCACAGCCTGCACATTGCCGCCTCTGAGATCACAGCCTGCACATTGCCGCCTCTGAGATCACAGTCTGCACATTGCCGCCTCTGAGAGCACAGCCTTCACATTGCTGCCCCTGAGATCACAGCCTGCACATTGCCGCCTCTGAGAGCACAGCCTGCACATTGCCGCCTCTGAGATCACAGCTTGCACATTGCCGCCTCTGAGAGCACAGCCTGCACATTGCCGCCTCTGAGATCACAGCCTGCACATTGCCGGCCCTGAGATCACAGCCTGAACATTGCCGCCTCTGAATGCACAGCCTGCACATTGCCGCCTCTGAGAGCACAGCCTGCACATTGCCGCTGAGGCTTCAGTTCCATCGGTGAGCTTGCAGGCACAGGGAGCAGCTGCACTCTGCTCCATCCCTGCGGTGATCGTGGACACCGGCCTCCCTCACACGTGTGCAATTACCGGCCGGCTGGCGATGATCTCTCTGGGCTTCCCTCGCTACCAATTATTAATTGGCTAGGAATCGAGCACTAGCAATAATACCTGGCAATGATCATGTATATGTGCATCTGAGCACAGCACTGCAGACCATCGGCGATTCACTTCCTATCGGAAGCGCTGGACCCGGTGCACATTTAAATGGAAGAAGTATCGCCCATTGATCTGCAAATATTAAGTGAGTGACTTCTTCATCTATTAAGATCTTTGCACTCCAGTCATTCTTAACAGTGCATTAACTGAACATTCAATCATCACGTTACCTCTGAGGTATTATATTAAAGGAGCTTAGCAATTGCTACATACGGTGCTTCAGTTTCTATTGGATATATAGCAACATTGTATTTGTTAGCTCCAATTGCATGTCAATGAATTTGTATTATACCCCCCGGGAGGTTTGTTGTTATAGTTTTATAAATAAATGTTTTTATTATTCTGATTATCGAGCGCCACTTGGTTTTGTCTTATTCAGTGTGCACTGTTTTTAAGGGATTGGCAATTCCCTTTTCCCAGTGGCTGCTGACAACCAGCATACACCACCACTCACCAGAGCGCTTAGCTTCTTTCTTTTCATCTGTAGATGGTGTTGCCTAATAAAAGCCTATGGCAGCGGTTCTCAAACTATGTGCCGTGGTGCCCTGGGGGGCCTCGGAACACTTGCAGGGGTGCCCTGGGTTGGTGGTCCAGTACCAATTACAAATTATTTATGGTCAATGTTATAGGCAAAACCAGCGCTGGTGGCTGTCAGTCATAAAATATGTGGCCAAACATTAGTAAATCTAGTCCCTCACCACACAATGGCCCTCATTCCGAGTTGTTCGCTCGTTTTTTTTTCCGCAACGGAGCGATTAGTCGCTAATGCGCATGCGCAATGTTCGCACCGCGCCTGAGCCAAGTAAATTTGCTAAGAAGTTTGGTATTTTACTCACGGCTTTATGAAGAAATGTCTTCGTTCTGGTGATCGGAGTGTGATTGACAGGAAGTGGGTGTTTCTGGGCGGAAACTGGCCGTTTTATGGGTGTGTGCGAAAAAACGCTGCCGTTTCTGGGAAAAACGCGGTCTGAAGAAATGGGGGAGTGTCTGGGTGAACGCTGGGTGTGTTTGTGACGTCAAACCAGGAACGAAACTGACTGAACTGATCGCAGTGGCAGAGTAAGTCTCGAGCTACTCAGAAACTGCAAAGAAATTTCTATTCGCAATTCTGCTAATCTTGCATTCGCAATTCTGCTATGCTAAGATTCACTCCCAGTAGGCGGCGGCTTAGCGTGTGCAATGCTGCTAAAAGCAGCTAGCGAGCGAACAACTCGGAATGAGGGCCAATGAAACTAAAGGAAGACATATAACACAATTTACTTAATATTTCTTTCTAAATTTCTCAATAAGAAACTTTTGGCCAAGGGGTGCCGTGAGAGAAAAAGCTGATATTCTAGGGTGCCGTGATTTAAAAAAGTTTGGGAACCACTGGCCTATGGGCTTTGTGGCCGGAGAGACCCCAGCCCACGTGGACAATGGCCGCCGCGGCACTGAAGGGGTTAACCCCTAGTGCCCTGCGCCATTATAAGGACAATGGGCGCTTGGCGCTATATTTAAAATGTATAGGGTGCTAGGCGCCAGGTGTTTAAAATGCTTTAAAAATTTATTTTTAAATTGTGTGCCGCGGTCCCGGACCTCTCCGGCGACCGCGGCAGTGAGGGAGCTCCCCGGCGCGCTGATCTGTGTGTGCGCGCCAGGGGAGAGGAGGCCACTGAGTGAGTGCCACACTGGAGGGACAGGGAGAGCCAGCTCCCTGGACCCCAGTGGCGGGCATTACAGGCAGGCTGGAGGATGGGGGAAGCCAGCCCCATACCTCCAGCACAAACAGAGTCCTAGCAGCCAGGCTGCAGGGCTAGGGGACAGTATTTAGAGAAACAAAAACATTGTTTTAAATGTAATCACATATATAGTGTGTTGTAAGGCACTGCAGTGCCTAGGTACAGTATGTGGAGCCTGTGCAGGGCACAGGCTCAGAGTATATTTAAAGGGAAACACATGTATTTAACTGAAATGTATTTAAAGGAAAAATGCAGTTACTATAGCTGTCTGAATAATCATCTCCTGTCAGTAGGAAGTGGCATGCTAATGGCCCTGTCCTAGCAGAGAGGTGGGAATGACAATACCTTTTGATGTGTAAGTTCCTTAGAGAAATATGCTAATCACGTGGGATCTCCTTATCCCATAGATAAAGTCTATGGGCTTGGAACCTGTTTGTTTCATGTAGCTGATTTAATTGATATACGAACCCTGAATGGTAGATGCAGGAAGGAAGAATATTTGTTTGGTAAATCCAATACAAACCGTATTTAAAGCTATGTGTTAAATGTATCAATGGTGAAGTGTAACCTCCCAGGTGGTTGGAATTGGAGTTTAAATTATACAAAACTTTGTCTGTGTGTGGCAGGAAAAAGGAAATAGCTTTTTTGCACTTACTGAAATCCTTGTAAAATGTAAATTTATTTATATTTTGTGCGATAACCTGATTGGTTGGAGAAGACAGGGAGGGCTTACCCCCCTGTGGTACTGTGTGGAAAATTGACATAAAAAGGAGGCCTGCGTGCCTCCAGATTGTGTTGTACCATCTTATTCTGCTGGAACATCTTGCTGTATGCTGTTGCCCCTAGCAATAGGGATGAGTCTTTTTTAAGGCTATTATTGAGAAAATAAACATCATTGCCTCAAGAAGATTGCTTCATCTTGTGACCTACAGGGTTAGGCCAAACCTAGCCCCGTCCTCCGACTGTCCAGGGAAGCACCTAACGTCTCCAAGTTCCGCCTTCCGCCAGCTACCGGTAGAGGCCTAGCAAGTGGCTAGTGGGGATTCGTCAGCACCACACAGCTGTGGTAAGGCAGTGCGTCGGCACATACAGAGCAGAACCGTGGTTCCAAACGCCACGGCAGGTTAGGAGTTTGGTGGTGGCAGCATAAACCCGCCCACAGCGCAGTGGGTGGAGTCAGTAACAGGCGGTTACTGATGGTAAGCGGGAATCCCCTATGTGGTCAGGCCTCGTGTGACCTAACCTTCCATTCTGTGCGCAGCCGACGGGACGCGAAAGCGGTGAGTGCTTTCGTACGGAACCGTCCTGTCACAGGCTTCTTATCGCAATGTGCACTGAGAGTGATCCAACTGGATCTCTCCCAGTGTCCACTGTGCTGAATGCATTCTACGACCGGGTCATAAACCAACAAGTCCTATACCTCAAAGGACAGGTCTTACCGGAGCTGTCATTTGTGAATTTTTTTTCCAAGCACATAGGGGGTCATTCAGAGTTGATCGCTCGCTAGCTGTTTTTAGCAGTCGTGCAAACGCTATGCCGTCGCCCTCTGGGAGTGAATCTTAGCTTAGCAGAAGTGCGAACGAAAGGATCGCAGAGCGACTACAAAAAAAAATTGTGCAGTGTCAGAGTAGCTCCAGACCTACTCAGCGCTTGCGATGACTTCAGACAGTTCAGTTCCTGTTTTGACGTCACACACATGTTCGCCCAGCCACGCCTGCGTTTTTCCTGGCACGCCTGCGTTTTTCCGAGCACTCCCTGAATTAGTCAGTTGACACCCAGAACGCCCTCTTTCTGTCAATCACTCTGCGGCCAGCAGTGCGACTGAAAAGCTTCGCTAGACCTTGTGTGAAACGACATCGGCCGTTGTGAAAGTACGCTGCGCGTGCGCATTGCGCCGCATACGCATGCGCAGAAGTGCCGTTTTTTGCATCATCGCTGAGCAGCGAACATTTTCAGCTAGCGATCAACTCAGAATGACCCCCAGAAGCCAATCAGGTATGAATTGCACATGTGCCAGTGAATGCCAGACAGCCAATGGCCATCTCAGCCCAGCGAGCGCCTCTGCCTGATTGACAGGCAGAGGTGGTGGCTGGGTGGGAGGGGGTGGGCCGGCGGCGTTGGGCCGCCATTTGGGGGGCACGGTCCGGGCAACGCAGGAACGAGCGGGAACGCAGCCGCTGCGACCCGGACAGCGATGGGTAGCTCCCTGCCAGCGCACAGTTGCACAGTAGGGAGCTACTCGTCAAGTACAAAAGCATGCTTTTGGTACTTGTGGGGGGGTAGGGCCTGACATGCGGGGTGAACTAACCCTGTGCTGGGCGTCCTCCTGCATGTCTGTGTAACAGATCATAGATTTGCTAAATTTAGCACATCTGCGATCAGGTCTGAATTAGGCCCACAGTCTTTGTGTAAGTGACTTTTTTTGTATCATAGACAAATCTTGTTGACATTTTAGGATTGAGACGTGTTTTTCTTATATTTTTATTATTAAAGCATCAAATGCAATATAAGATGACGCTAAAAAAGGTAGTACAAGGAAAAGAATGTACAGTATATAAGACATTCATTGATGAGAATATACAACGTAACACATCTAGTAACCAATACAGAGGAAGCTGGAAAGTATGACGTCCAGATCACTAGGTGATAGCGCGCTACCGGCCGCATGTGCGTAATGTAACAGGGGGTTTGTAAAACTATGGCTAATGGGGCAAAATGTAATCATTACTGCATGGCCGCTATATTAATGATGGCTGAAATTACTTATAGACATTGTCAGTATAGTATAGTATATATTTTTCAAAAAATAATATCACCAATACAAAGTTCTTATTTTCATTTTTCTTTTCTTTTTTTGTGGGCGTTGAGGTAGACCTCCATGGCGGATTTTGTCACTGTATCTGAGTACTGTATGCTCTACATAAAAGGAGCGCTGCGCACATTTGCAGTTTGTAAATGACTTATTGTGTAGGTTACGGTATAGGTTTCACATGGAATAAAATTTATTGATACTCCCAGCAGTGCTGGAGATTCTCCATCGAGCCACATGGGGGCAGTCATGCGTCACTTTGGGTCCTGAAATTTCAAAGTGCAGCCGCTCATCATTTTCTTGTAATGCTCTTCAAAGGCCTCGCTCTGCTGAGCCATAAACAGGGTCTTCCAGTCGCCCACTGTACCTGTCAGAGGGGGAAACAAAACGCCACATAAATGTAGCCTGTGCCAGATGACAGGGAATTACCCACCTGTAATACTGTAAGCAGGGTCGAAACTAGGATTTTTGTCACTGGAGGAGGGCAGCAATTTGCACCCCCTTTCCCCCTACTGAAATCCCCCCAATTCAAGGTACGCCACACAGAAGTGCAACCTTATACACATAACACCGCACAGTAGTACCCCTTATACATGTTATGCCACACAGTAGTAGTGCCCTTTGCAGCACATTATGCCACACAGTAGTGCCCTTATACACATTATGCCATACATTAGTAGTGCCCTTATACACATTATGCCACACATTAGTAGTACCCTTGTACACATAATGCCACACAGTAGTAATTCACCTTATACACATTATGCCACACATTAGTAGTGCCCTTATACACATTATGCCACACATTAGTAGTGCCCTTATACACATTATGCCACACATTAGTAGTGAGCCCTTATACACTATGACACACTTTAGAAATACCCTTATGCCACTTGGTCCACTGGCTGCTGAGAGAGGTCAAAGAAAGTAGCCAATATGCTACAATGGGCAATGCCAGTCCGAGTTATTGTAGTGTCAAAGTCAAAAATATTATTGTCACACGCACCAAGTACAAACACCACACAGATGGCCTCCGTGCGCTTACTTGTTCTGCCGTGCGCGCGCATATTTGCAAGTTGCGTACGACCGATCATGCGGTCCTGCGTATTAGCGCGTGGTATGAGCAATTACGGTAGCATATGTATTTGCACGGAAAAGCCACAAAGACATATCTCATATTTAATCCACATAGTGCAAAATGTACACATAGTCCACATGCACCACACCAGCAATTTATACTTGTTTAAAAGGTACAATAACAAAGGGATTCACCTTTACAGGCTATGAGGGGACAGCATTAGGTTAGGAGGTGGTGTTTGGTATCCAGTTGTAGGGTATTTTAAGAGCAACATTCCGGTAGCAGTTTGCAGAAGATAGCACGCTCTTGCGCATAGATATGCGCAGGAACAGAATATTACTATTATACTGTATTTAGTACTGTAGTCTGATATTCGGAGGGAACCCAGTGGAGACCAACTGCAAGTGCACCTGTACCAGGCATCGCCCACCAATTCAAACCAACCTATGACCTCTCCTGTACTGTAAATGACCAGCCCTTTGACCTATAGGTGAAGAGATTACAGTTTCTATTGTATTATGTTTTAGCCAAATGTATAAAAAGCCAAACTGCCTGGCCGGTCTCTCTCTCTCTCTTTCTGAAGGTCATCTTGCTTGATTGACTGAACACCGGGTCCGTGTGGCGCTGGCGAAACAAACGTATGTACCATTGATTGTAGCCCCTTTTCTCTGATTGTGATTGTATTGTTATTGTAACCCCCTTTTTGCAATTATATGTTGGTGGGTCGGATGCCAGCATTTTAAATACAATTGGTGTTGTGTCTCTTTCCTGCTAAGGTTTAAAGTGTATTTTAGCCACACGTGTAGCTGCATTGTGCTTACAGCGTGTCGGTGTGTGTGTACGCTAAGTGAGTAAAAATTACGTAGGTTAAAGACTACATCCAGCAGCCACAGCCGCTCGAATTTCAGTGTAAAAGGTATTGCTTTTTCTGTCCTATATGTAAATCAGCTTTTACAGTAGATGATTTTGGTAAACTGCAGGGATATTTAAATGATATGGAAACAGCTGTTTATGCCTGAATTAAAGAGTTGATGAGTTTGATAAATAGGCCCCTATTTCCAGTACGTACCGGGTTCCAACTGTCATTATCCTGCATTAATCAGGTGGAAGCTGAGATCTGATTGCACAAACTGCGTATGCACCAAAGAGAGAACAAGCGTGTAATGGCGATGAAGAACCGTACATACTTATATCACACTTACACATTAATGAGGAACTGGTCATTCTCATATTGCCAAAGCTCAGTGAGGGCGTATTCACGCAGACAGGGGCTAAACAGACCTGGACAAACACTAGACACCTGGGCACTTTATTTTTACTGATTATATGATCACTTACTGCTGCGATTGTTCGGTTGCCCCTTTCTGGGCTGAGTGCCGCTGCTGGAGACTTTTGCGCAGCGTTGTCACAGCTGGGGTGTACCGCTGTCTATTGGAGCATCCCATTACCCCTATGCGTATTCAGCACCATCGCCGCTGGAGCCCTGTCCACCTGAGTTGCCGCCGCTGGGACTTGTTGTTGGTGCAGGCGGCGACCTTAGCATCTTTTATATCCACTGAGCAGCGCTGCGCTCTGTGCCCCCGCTACACATGGGCCGGGCCGAGGAGTGCGCCATCCAGACGGGGCAACATCCACTCTAATTATGTCCTGGATCCACATTATTAAATATATATTTTTATTTCTATTGTTATATAACTACAGTGTGCCCTGATATCTGTATTACATCTGCCATATCAGATGTGGTGGTTTTATTTTTAAAAGCGCTGTTCCTCTTCGGTAAGCATCAATACACCTAGTATGGGGGGATGCGGTTAATATACCGGCAGTCGGGATCCCAGCGTTCAGGATACTGATGCCGGAAACCCTACAGCTGGGGAAATGCCAGCGGTCGGAATCCCAACCGCAGCCCGGTATTCCCACTCGAGTAGGAATATAAATTGTGGCGAGTGCGGCAAACCTGCGAGGAGACTCGCTCCGTCGCTGCCCGGATTCCGGCTGACGGGATGCCACTCTTCGCAACTAACAAATAAACTAAACAAAGAGACTGTTGCTGATGCGGGCAGCAGGTGTCAGACAGAACCTCTAGGACCCAGCGGGCCTTCGTTGGCAATCAGCAACATTTAGTGGTTCATTTGGCCCAGGTAAGGGGCTCTGCCATTTGGTGTCACACAGACGTAGAAGCCAACCATAGAGACATAGCAGGAAACGGACAACCAGATTACTGCCCTCTGGAAACTAGATAGAGCGGAATCATCCTCTAAGTGCTTCTAGTTCCTATATCCAAGTGCTAAGGAACCCACCAGACCGCAAAATATATGGAGAACAGGTTTGTATGGCAGTGACATCAGGGGACACTTACACCCTATATGTGAGGTAAGACTGTGATAGTGAAGATATTCTGGAACACTGTTGTATAAATATCTAATACGGGGCCTGAATCAGCATGGATCGCTAAAGCAAAATCTTTCTCTAATGGGCAAAACCATGTGCACTGTAGGTGGGGCAGATGTAACATGTGCAGAGAGAGTAGGGTGTGTACACACGGTCAGGGTCGGTTCGAGCCCTCTCTGCGGCCCGGGCAGGAAATGGGGGCGTGGCTTAATACAGGGGGCGTGGTCAATTACGCCCCCTGTACAGTAGTAGCGGTGCGCGATGACGTCATCGCGCACCGCACAGCAAAGGTTCTCTCCACGAAGGGAAACTAGACGCGTAGCGTCTAGTTCCCTTCACAGGGGGACACAGCCGGGGGACACAGCAGGCAGCGGAGGGCACAGCAGTAGCGGGTCTTGCCATGGTGCGGCGCCCTCCGGATGGCACCAGCGCCCTCTGGAAGGCGGCGCCCCGGGCAAAAGTCCTGCTTGCCCGTGGCAAGATCCACTACTGCACACGGTGAGATCCCTGCTATGTTCGATTTTGACTATGCGATTTCCCTTGAACTCCCCCAGAGCCCAGATAGCACAGATTGTACAGATTTTGACTATGGGGGACATTTACTAAGCAGTGATAAGAGTGGAGAAGTGAGCCAGTGGAGAAGTTGCCCATGGCAACCAATCAGCACTGAAGTAACATCTATAATTTGCATACTATAAAATGATACAGAGCTGCTGATTGGTTGATGGGGAAATATCTCAACTGGCTCACTTCTCCGCTCTTATCACTGCTTAGTAAATGTCCCCCTAAGTGCCAATTTTGGCTATACTTTATACTAGATTGTACACTAGATAGTCAAGATTGACTTGCCTGCACAGTCTATCTAGCCTTACGATACCGATCCCACGGGAGTGCGCGTCGGGATCGAATCTGTATCACAAGCTGCCTAGCACCGTGAGATATGCACTAACTTTTCATAAGATTTTGACTATATAGTCAAAATCTCACAGATTTATCTCACCGTGTGTACACACCCTTAGATTTGGGTGGGTTATTTTGTTTCTGTGCAGGGTAAATACTGGCTGCTTTATTTTTACACTGCAATTTAGATTTCAGTTTGAACACACCCACCCAAGTCTAAAGGTCCATAAACACTGGGCGATGTTGAGCTGAGAGCAGGTCACGTTTGGTGTGTTGAGCTGCTTTCAGCTCAAAGCCGCCCAGTGTGTATGGACGAGCGGTGAGTACTGAGCGCTGATGCACGCTCCCGCTTCATCGCTGGCGGCCGCCGTTCATCTACTGGTATTACCAGTAGATGAACGGCGGGGTGAGCGGCTTTCTATGGCGTCCTGCTATGGAAAGCCGCTCACCCCCCGCTGACATCGCTGGGCAGGGGGGAAAAGCGCTCAGTGTGTATGCACCTTTAGATTTTGCTTTTGCGATCTATGCTGAATCCGGCCCACAATGCAGATATACAGCGTATACTGTTAAATGATTGCGGGTTGTAATTCGCCATGAAACAGTAACCACTGCGCAGATAGCTCTGTGAGGCCGGTACAGCAGCGAGCTGGAGCAGACGCCGCTTACACAATAATAGGGGCAAAAAGCTGATGGTAATTAAAGAGACAATCTATGACGAGTGTTTGGAAACAACAAGCAAATAACATATGTAATGGACTAGCCCATGAAGTTCTTTCTTCTCTGCGTTGGTAATTCTGCGAATGATGCAATGTGGAATGCAACAGGCTATAAATAGAATTGCACTGGTGATAAAACATCTAACCGCATGGAGACATTTTCATAACACGGTACTGCGCAATCTGATCACATCGCCGACCCTCCCTAACTTCAGCTTGGACACTCTGCAGGCACTGGACAGGGCATAGACATATGCACGGAAGCAGGGGGGAGGATTCCGGTTGCCTGGAAACCCCCCTCCTCTTGGCATGTGGCTCAAATTATGACACTAGCAGTGGTATATAATGCAATTACTAGTGCTGCAGCCACATCATGCAGTGTAAGGGACATGACCAGTGTCAGCAGCTTCTTCTACCAAGTTTGCTGTGTGTGTGGATCTGAGGGGGTAATTCAGACCTGGGGTGTAATTCAGACCTGATCGCTAGGCTGCGTTTTCGTACAACCTGCAGATGTAACATGTGCAGAGAGAGTTAGATTCGTGTGGGGTGTGTTCAAACTGAAATCTAAATTGCAGTGTAAAAATAAAGCAGCCAGTATTTACTTTGCACAGAAACAAAATAACCTACCCAACTCTACCTCTCTCTGCACATGTTACATCTGCCCCACCTGCAGTGCACATGGTTTTGCCCACTGCTAACAAGTTTGCTGCAACGATCCGGTCTGAATTACCCCCTGAGTCCTCAATCAGTGCACTAGACCAGAGAGTAGCTTCCAGGAAGAAGAGACCGGAGTCTTACCATGAGGTGGGAGAATGTGTGCTGAGAAAGTGCAGCACTCTGCATATATAGTGTTAAATATTAATACTGTTTTCCATACATTAATGTCCAGGGTCGTTACAGGGTTCGTTTATCACTCCCCCAGACTCCCGCACTTGCTCCAGTGTTCCGCAGAGTGGTAGATTGTGGACTGCATTTGGAAACCCCCCTGTAGAAATCCTGCATTTGCCACTGCAGGGGATGACATCAGAGCAGCCTGAAACTTCTCCAGCAACAAAATGGCCTTGGGGGCAGAGTGGTCATCAAAACTACTCAGCTTTTCTATAGCATCTTATACCAAAATGTAAAAGTATCCGGATGATAGGTCGACAGAGGAAAGGTCGGTATGAGTTTTTTGGAATTTATTTTAATTTTCAGGACTTTTTCAGACTTTACTATCCACGTGGACTACAACTGGAATAGTAACCAGTGTCGAGCGGAGGGGACGCGGTGCACTAACTGGAAGGAAAATTTTCAAACCAAAAAAAAAACAACCCATTAAAAAATCATGTTGACCTTTTCATCACGTCAACTTTGTGCAACTTGACCAATTACATTGTCGACCTTCAGACTGCCGATCCATTGATCCTATAAACAATGTACACAGGTGTATTATACGGGTCCTGGAGTGGATGACTTTCCCTCGGGACTTCCAGAAGCTCAAATCATTACCGTCCGCAAACCAGGGAAAAATACAAAAAACGAAGCCAGGATTAAAGCCCTTGTGAGGCTTGCCCACGCTCTTTTTCCGTGCGCACATTAGGATGCCTGGCCCGAATTACAGCCCCAGTCCGTCCCTGCACATAGTACAAATTGTAACACTTTTCTTTAAAACTAAACGTGATCTGAGAACTCCTGGTAAGCTGGCGCCAAAACTACACATCTCACCTTTTCTCATAAAGTCTCCCTGTGATTGGTCAATTAGGTATTTGGGGAAGTCGGAGTAATTGGCCATCGGGTTGTTCTTCATGTGCTCGAAAGTGGTGAGTTTTGCAATCTTATTTATTACGTCATCCGAGAGGTCTTTGCCCAAGAATTGCGCCACCCTCCGAATCTCCTGCAGGGGGGTCTATGGGTTGCAGAGAATGGGAATGAAGTGCAATTAGACAAAGATACATAACATAGTAAAAGTCAGCTTTATGTTCACACTATTCTGGCAAAGGCTCCGCAACAGCTAAAAGTGCTGTAATACGCTCTGCGCACTCTCCGTCCGGTGCAGTAATAGATAACTTTATGAATAAGTGTCAAATATAAAATAGGCGTGGCGCCCCGTTCTTTCATTGAACGTAATAAACTTTTACCATCAGAAGACACGTTGTTCTAAACTGTAATCTTAATCCCTCAGGTACCAAAGTATAAAGGAGCAATACACACAAATATAAAATACTGTATCTATGTATAATGTAGACATGTCTAAATTAACCATTAATAAAATGTGCTTCGCAATGGTTGCTGTTGGTCCTCGAGAATCTTTGAACGGGGACCGCCGGTCAGCAACAGGATTGTGTGAAGGATCTATTCGCACGGGAGTTCGCAAGGAGATTGACAGGAAGAGGGCGTTGTGGGTGTCAACTGACCGTTTTCAGGGAGTGTCTGGAAAAATGCAGGTGTGCCCAAGCGTTTGAAGGGAGGGTGTCTGACGTCAAATCCAGCCTCGATCAGCAAGAAACAATCGTAGCGGCTGAGTAAGTCCTGGGCTGCGCAGAGACTGCACAAAATCAGTTTGTGCAGCTCTGCTACACATCCGAACGCACACTTGCACAGCGATTTAATCCTCCCCCTGTAGGCGGCGACTATCTGATCGCAGGGCAGCGAAAAACGCACCCTACCGATCAGGTCTGAATTACCTCAAATATTCCATTAGATCAGCTGCGTCCATCCAGCAGAGAGACAAATCTGTACTCCAATAATAAAATAATAATAATAAAATAATAATAAAATAACTGTTTGTCTTCAGTAGAGTGTATGCTGATAAATACTAACTTTAGCACCATAACATTGCATCATCATTTTCTCACCTTTTTCATATCCTCAAAAAATACGTATAACATGTTGCGTTTGTCTTTCTGCTCCCAGAATCCCTTCACGTGCTCATACCAGGAGCCCCAGGCCACTGCCAATAGAGGAACCGGTTTTAAGGAGCAAATCAGACGCACACACACACATGTTGTATAAATACACACACATAGAACTCAGACTTCAATACATCCTGGTCTTGGTGTAGTTGTAAACGAAAGTGTGTGCTCTTCACAGCATGAGGTCACGTGTAGAGGACACTTTACTCCTGTACAAATCTCCATTTTAGAAACAATAAGTCTACACAGGTGACACAAATCTCTTAAGGAGAATAGATCTGAGGAACCTTCCGTAAGGCAAATCTCCTCCCTGAGAAAGCATGAAACTTCCCACCAAAGTGACTAGTTTGACAAGTAGACCCTGTGTTGTAAGAACAAAGGGATTTATGCACCTATCTAAGCAAAGCTGCACCAATCAATTAATTTTGGTAGGGAGAAAGTTAATCCCAAAGGTGGGGACCCAGGAGCAGCCTCCTGGAAAGATAAAATGTCTGTTGAAATTAAGAAAGTTGTTAATTCTACGTGGGAGCCGCTACAATCTGGGAATGCATCAAACTCCCCACAACAGAATTCTTAAAGTTTCCGTCGTAAGTCTTGGATTTCTGAATTTATTCATATTTTATTTTATTTCTGAAATTATTTTGCACTCATAATCTGAATGTCAAAATATGTAATATCCTTTTGTAACCAAAGCCTTGGAGACATTTTTGGAATTAAATACGTTTAATCTAGTGCATGCTCCGTGATTCTTATTGAACTTGCAAGCCTGTGAGGCCCAATGCTACATACCTGTCTGTAATTAAGTGTGAAGTATTAATAGTGGTGCAGACAACGCAAGGCCTCTATTGTTTTCCTTCATGGCGGCAGAGAACTTGTGTATTTATCAGTGAGCACAGCCACAACCCAGCTGTCTAAGATTGGGGTATCTGAAAGTAGGCTGGAATCGTGACACTATATCAGGCTTTTTCAACCAGTGTGCCGTGGCACACTAGTGTGCCGCAACCAGTTGCAAGGTGTGCCGCGGAGCCAGAGCAGCTTCCTGTACCTTCAGAATGAACTGTTGGCTCGGGCTGTTCTTAGAGGATCAGTCATGCTCCGGCCGTGACCTATGCCTTGATGACACGGCAGTGTGATATCATAGGTCACGGCCGCCGCGTCTCACCATCCAGCCAGCCCACCCACCTGTATACACATCTTCCAGTTCCTGCCTGCATCAACAGCTTTCCTTGCCCGCCCACATCCACACCTGCCCAACCGCCCGCTGCTCAGTATTCACAGCAATCCACTATGAACAACCCCCGCCACTGAGGGACAGGGAGGAGGACGGCTAACCAGTAGGGGCTAATATTTGTTATGTTATTTCTCCTGTGGGCAGCTATAGGATTTATGGATTTATGGGGGGGGGACAATGTGAATAATTCATGTGGGGAGCAATAGGATTTATGTGGGGAGAAATTTGATTTATTTATGTGTGAGCAACATGATTTATGTGGGGAACAATGTAATTGTTTTTCCTGTGTAGGCCAATGTATGTGTGGATTCTTTTTTTACTGTGAGGGCCAATGTGTGTTTTTGTTTATTTTTTTTCTGTGGGGAACTGATGGTGTGCCTTGGAAATTTTAAATTATTGTTTGGTGTGCCGCGAGTAAAAAAAGGTTGAAAATCACTGCCCTATATATTACTCTTTAGGACTCGGCATGGGGCAAGTTTTGATGTTGTGACCGATAGCGGTGTGACGCACCAAGCATGACAGCAGTGCCTGGAGATGCTGGAAGTGGGCGCATCAGTCCTTGCACAGTCAGACGCATGGCTGTACATTCAGGGAGAGATGCACCCACGGACGCTGCTGATTCTGACTTGCAATGAGGCCCCTCAGTGTGTCTGTAGCAGAGCGCCTTCACACATGTGCAAACTTTAGCCACCTGCAGTAAGTGCACACTAGCAAATCATGGAAGAGTTTAAATGTGATGTCACTGGGAGGAGGAGCTTTCTCCCATCCCGCAGTCACTCTGCTCACCGTCTCCCTTCATAAACCGTTCCAGGAAGCTGTCCCATGACACCGGGTCAGGGTGGATCTGTACAGTTTGGTCAAAGTAATAGAAGGAATTCACCGTATCTCTGGCGTTTCTTGCAACGTATATCACCTGGAGAGAACAACGCTGACACATTATCACATTCATCACATTTATGACCAGCCATTAACCAATCCACAAGTGTCAGACATAAGGGGACATAAAGAGCCCAGCAGGGCAAATCAGTGGTAGGGGCTTATGCTTAAGGGGTGTGGCCAGCCACCAAAGGGGGTGTGGTGCTTGGCTGAGCATTAGAGAATGCATAGTCTGGGCCCTTTGTAAATATGTCCACATATACCACATTGTTACACTATGCATGTGATAGGGGGTCCTGGCAGACCCCAGCCAGTGTCTAATACTCAATGAGAACTGCATTAGGTCTAGTGAAGGTGAAATATCTACCATTGTAGAAAGACCATCAACTACAATTGTAAGCTCTTACCACTGGGATGACTTAATTACAGGTTAGTGAGTGAATCTAGAGCTACATCATTCCAATCATTGGCAGGAACTGGGTTCATTGCCAAAACCTACAGCAACCAAGAGGAGGGGACAGCGGTGTGTCGTGACGGTCCACTGTAATTGGGAGGAGGGCGAATCTTGGTGTAGATTCCATAGAAGTGAACCAAACACTCAATGTTCCTCAGTGGTTCTGCTCCACC
This sequence comes from Pseudophryne corroboree, assembly GCF_028390025.1. Taxonomy (NCBI): domain Eukaryota; kingdom Metazoa; phylum Chordata; class Amphibia; order Anura; family Myobatrachidae; genus Pseudophryne; species Pseudophryne corroboree. Next base: position 14,641,477 of record NC_086451.1, read on the forward strand.
AGGTAACAACTTCTAATAGAGTAACAATGTATTTGAGCACCCCATCTAGAACCTGATCCCTAGAGGAGGGGGTGGGTACTTAACAGCGACGACCCCTGGGGATTTTCAATGTACCCGTGTGGGCCAGTCAACCATGCCCATACCTTGCAGTTGTGCTCCCAGAAAGACGGTGGAACCAGCTGGATGGGTAGGTGACTCTTCAGCACCCGGGGTGAGGGCATCGCATTCACCTCTTCTACACCTGCAATGATCAGATCAGAGGGACAACATTCAGCCACCGGAACCCTCACAGGGGAGACACTGCTGGCCTCGGGCCTAGAGGGCAGTTACATCTTTGCCGACCTGGTGTAACCGACTGCACTATACACACTCTACTCTACTCTTCTACATTCTGCATAGATACCACATACACGGTCTATTGATGTGAGAGGTGAACTTCGGCTACGAAGGTGCGTGAGGACCGAACGACACGCTACATTGGTTCAGCTCACCATCAAAATGTACCTGGGGACTACCAGCCGTGTGTCTAATACGACAGTTCAGCCCGTCTACTCATCATGTTAAAAATGTGATAACTGAGTTTTGAACTCGCTGGGGGTTCAGCGAGCATTTCAGAGGCATACCTCAGTACCTAAAGCATAAATAAATACTGCGGAGTCAGGTTCTCAGGATTGTGATACGTTTGTCCTTTCACACACTAGGTAAAACTAATACCAGCTATGTGACGGAGTATGTAAACTGTAGCAATAACAGAGAGACACTCCTAAATGTGCATTAAAATGTGACAACAGACAATTTAACTAGTTGCTTACAGTCAGCAATGTTACAGCTCTCTAGGAATAAGTTTATGATTCTGTGAGTTTGCGGTGTTAGCTCCTCGCCAGATTCTCCAGTCTGTGTTCTCACATGATCGGGAGCCAGGAGAGGCCGGATATTTTCAATTTGGAGATTACCGGCCGCAGCGGGCTGGTTAGCTCCTACGCTTGAAAAAGTACATATTGTAGGTGTGAGAACCCCCTGGATGAACTGAAGGTGGAGCGAAAAGCCACAGGCTACCCAGCAGGGAGGGATCTAAGAAGATCCCTCTGCTGCACAATATACTATGTGGGCTTAGAAACTCCGTCATTCATCAAATTCCCGAAAAAAACAAAACATATTGGGGGTCATTCCGAGTTGATCGCTCGCTAGCTGTTTTTAGCAGCCGTGCAAACGCTATGCCGCCTCCCACTGGGAGTGTATTTTAGCTTAGCAGAAGTGCGAACAAAAGGATCGCAGAGCGGCTACAAAATAATTTTGTGCAGTTTCAGAGTATCTTCAGACCTACTCAGCGCTTGCGATCACTTCAGACTGTTCAGTTCCTGTTTTGACGTCACGAACACGCCCTGCGTTCGTCCAGCCACGCCTGCGTTTTTCCTGGCACGCCTGCATTTTTTCGAACACTCCCTGAAAACGGTCAGTTGACAACCAGAAACGCCCACTTCCTGTCAATCACTCTGCGGCCAGCAGTGCGACTGAAAAGCTTCGCTAGACCTTGTGTGAAACTACATCGGTCGTTGTGAAAGTACGTCGTGCGTGCGCATTGCACCGCATATGCATGCGCAGAAGTGCCTTTTTTTGCATCATCGCTGCGCAGCGAACATTTTTAGCTAGCGATCAACTCGGAATGACCCCCTTTATCGGAACTTGTGAGTGTTACTGTACAACATCCTGTGAGGCGTACGGCCCCGAATGTGTTCACAAGCTGCTATAAATATACATGGCAGCTTCAGCAGCTGTGGCTGTGTTGTACAAGGGTATTAATTGTTAGGCCCCTCCCCCTAGTGGCAAAATGCAGCGAATCAGGGGTCAGTTGTGAAGGGGCAGGGACAAAATTACCTGATTCTATTGGAATTGTTTCATATGGGCTCCGCTCCCTCCCAAATGACCTACGGGGCGTGGTTTAATCATATAATACCCACTCTCGCTGTCTGTCAGGGGGGTTTCTGGGTACTCTGGACCCTTTATACAGCCTTGTCAGCGGGCCCTCTGGGACCAGCAGGGCCCCCTGGACCAACAGGGCCCAAAGCAGCCGCTTTGGTTGCCTTGTGGTAAATCCTCCACTGGGATCAGAGCCAGATTTACACACAAACGCATTTCCATGTTCCCCCCGCAGACCAGAAGCATCTTACTACATTTCTTTTAGAAATACAGGTTGAGTCTCCCTTATCCAAAATGCTCGGGACCAGAGGAATTTTGGATATGGGATTTTTCCGTATTTTGGAATAATTGCATACCATAATGAGATATCATGGTGATGGGACCTAAATCTAAGCACAGAATGCATGTATGTCACATATACACCTTATACACACAGCCTGAAGGTAATTTTAGCCAATATTTTTTATAACTTTGTGCATTAAACAAAGTGTGTCTACATTCACACAATTCATTTATGTTTCATATACACCTTATACACACAGCCTGAAGGTCATTTAATACAATATTTTTAATAACTTTGTGTATTAAACAAAGTTTGTGTACATTGAGCCATCAAAAAACAAAGGTTTCACTATCTAACTCTCACTCAAAAAAGTCCGTATTTCGGAATATTCCGTATTTCGGAATATTTGGATATGGGATACTCAACCTGTATAATTTTGTGCACAGTCTCCATTTATCAGAGCCAGGGGCGGTGTAAGAGAGGAGGTGGCTTGTGTGCAGCGCTCTGTGGTGCAGTAGACTTCGGCATTGTAAAAAAAGGGGGAGAGAAGAGAAAGTTGACTCTTGTTTGGGCGCACTCTTGAAAACGTTAATACAAACTGATTAGATCATGTGTTTAAAACTTAGCTTTGGCATTGTGCAAGATACAACTGCCCACACACAGGTCTCCGGGAACATGGCGACCGTGCTATGTTTCACGGTGACTTCTCTAATCTCAGGCCTCTGCGCCATTTCCCCCAGTGATTTCTGCTGCTGCGGAGAAGTGAGCAGAATTATAGGAGTGCAGGGTATGCCAATGATCGCAATCATCTATAGATGATTAGGTAATGAACAACCTTATTTATGCATACGTATAAAGCATACTTACCTACATTCTGGCTGCTCTCTGCGGGAGAGAGCAGCCAGGTCGTCTCAGAAGGCGGGCAGGGGAGGCTGTGACGTGGATGAAGGGGTGGTCCGGAGCCGGGATGGGGGCGGAGCGGGGGCGGAGTCACGATGACACTGCCTTTAAGCCACGCCCCCGCACTGTAATGCCGCGATCACCGGCATTACACTGCAGGGGGCGTGGCTATGATGACGCGATTCAGCAAGAATCGCGTCATCAACTGCCCGGACCGCCCACTTTACACACTAAGTGGGCGGACGGGCAGGGGGACCCCGCGAATCGGGAGACTTGCCTGCTCTTCCGGGGGGCCGGGAGGGTCACCCGATTTTCGGGAGCCTCCCGGCCATTCCGGGAGAGTAGGCAAGTATGGTATAAAGGCTGTACACAGCTGAACCGGCTACAGGATCATGAGCGCCGAATACTCATTGATGCGTGTGAGGGTTATGGATTCCCCAGATCTCAATCTGATCTGGAAAAACAAGTCAAAGACATGGAGGCTTCATCTTGCAACTTACAGGACCTGCTCTAACGTCTAGGTGCCAGATATCACAGGACACCTTCAGAGCATACTTACCAACTTTCTAGGTTCCACAAAGAATGAAAATGCAGTGCCAATGCACACTCCGCAGTACCAAGAAGTGCTATTCAGAATGATTATAGAAAACTCTGCAATCTATCATAGAGTAAATCAGAGGTTCTTGGTATACTTTTTGGCCAAAAAATATTAGCCCACCAACCAGCGCCTAGATGACCTCGTCTCCGGTGGGTCCCTAACACTAAGTTTGAATCCAAGGCACGGGATTCCAACAAGACGACAAGAGCCAGTCACCCCAGGGCAGCACACTAGTGAACAACAAAGGAATTAGAGCCACACCACGGGCAGTAATGCTGAACAGAAAGGGAGCTAATAGAGGCATGACTCTGAGTATGGGGACGGGCCATGTGCACTTATGGATGCTTGGATGTGTCATGTGACTAGGAAGTGCACTGTAGGCGGAACTCAGTCAGCAGGGATGCAGGTAGGAGACTCAGTGGACACTAGTGGGGGCAGAGTTACAATGAGTAGGGGATGAGACGGGCTACCAGTATTCAGACCCATCCCCAAGAGCAGTTTTAGGTGTCCTACGTCTGATAGCTCCAGGAACACTGGCAGCAAGAGAACATGCAGAAATGCATCTTCTCCCATGTAAACCCCTGACAATGAGCATGAGACCCCTGGGAATGAGCATGAAACCCTTGACAATGAGCGTGAGACCCCTGGGAATGAGCAGGAAACCCCTGGCAAGGAGCGTAAACTCAGAGCATGAAACCCTTGGCAACAAGCATGAGACCCCTGGCAATGAGCAGGAAACCCCTGGCGATAAGCAGGAAACCCCTGGCAATAAGCAGGAAACCCCTGGCAATGAGCACAGAACCCAGAGCAGGAAACTCTTGGCAACAAGCATGAGACCCCTGGCAACAAGCAGGTAATTTAAAAATAATTAGAAGCCTTACTGTGGGGCATAATTTGTAGGAGACCCTATTGTGTGTGGAGCAAATAATTATGCCAGGGGCACACCTTTATGTGGCATAATGTGTAATGGGCATTACAGAGTACGGCATAATGTGTGGCATAAGTTGTAATAGGCATAACAGGGTGAGGCATAACATGCAGCGGGCATTACGGTGTGTGGCATAAATTGTAATAGGCATTACGGTGTGTAGCATAATGTGTAATGGGCATTATGATGTGTGACATAAGTTGTAAAAGGCGTTACGGTGTGTGGCATAACATGTATTGGGCTTTACGTGTGTGGCATAATGTGTAATGGGCATTATGATGTGTGGCATAATGTGTAATGGGCATTATAGTGTGTGGCATAATGTGTAATGGGCATTACTGTGTGTGGCATAATGTGTAATGGGCATTATAGTGTGTGGCATAATGTGTAATGGGCATTACTGTGTGTGGCTTAATGTGTAATGGGCATTATGGTGTGTGGCATAATGTGGAATGGGCATTACAATACGTGGAATAATGTGTAATGTGCATTACGATGTGTGGTATAATGTGTAATGGGCAATACGGTGTGTGTCATAATGTGTAAGGAGCATTACTATAAGGAAAAATTATAAATAATGTAAAGGGCGTGAATCAGGGTTTTTTTTTTACTGTGTTTTTGTTTTTCCTATGTTGTATAAAGGACTCTTCCTGATGTAATGTGTATAAGGGGCTCTACATGGCGTAATGTGTATAAGGGGCTCTGCGCTACTGTGGTGTAATGTGTATAAAGGACTCAAACATGGCATAATGTGTATAAGGAGCTCTACCTGGCATAATGTGTATAAGGGGCTCTGCTCTACTGTGGTGTAATGTGTACAAGGGACTCTAACATGGCATAATGTGTATAAGGAGTTCTACCTGGCATAATGCGTATAAGGGGCTCTACTGTGTGGTGCAATGTGACTGATGGACACTACCATGCGGTGTAATGTGAATTGGTACTATTCTGTGGCCACGCCCCTTCCCCATGAAGACACACCCCTATATTGTGCTGCGCGCCTTCATCACGCACTAACCCTGTTTTGAATGGGGGGGAGCGCCAAAGGAAACTTTCGCCCTGGGCGCCACAAGGTCTAGAACCGGACCTGCTCATACCCATGTATGCCTTCCCAGTAATACACCTCACCACACATCACTACTGTGCACAAGAGTTTGGTCTCGATATGTTTAATTCTCAAAATGACAGAAAACCCTCTGGACAGCACACTATGTAATTGCTTTGATCTTTTCGGTATTTCATGCTGCGCAATAAAAAAGCTATATATAAAATAATAAAATGGGATTCAAATTGTATAAAGCTAAACTACCTTTGTGCAAAGCCGTCTCCGAACCTGCCAACAAACAAGGGGTTAATCTTTAACATTAATAACCATTAGAACATTCCGCCTGCTGACGGTGCCCCCCTATTAATTAGTGCACTACCTTAAATCAACTTCTGCTCTTCTTTCTTTCCTTATATAAGACAAAGCAGCGGACACTGTATACACTGTAATGCGCCCCACTCTGCTACTGGAGTTCAAAAAGTTCCTCCGCAGTGAGTGCGATCTATGGGGGTCATTCCGAGTTGATCGCTAGCAGCAATTGTTCCCTGTGCAGCGATGAGGCAAAAAAAGGCACTTCTGCGCATGCGTATGCGGCGCAATGTGCACGCGCGACATACTATTACAACGGCCGATGTAGTTTCACACAGGGTCTAGCGAAGCTTTTCAGTCGCACTGGTTGCCGCAGAGTGATTGACATGAAGTGGGCATTTCTGGGTGTCAACTGACCGTTTTCAGGGAGTGTTCGTAAAAACGCAGGCGTGCCAGGAAAAACTCAGGCATGGCTGGGCGAACGCAGGGCGTGTTTGTGGCGTCAAAACAGGAACTGAACAGTCTGAAGTGATCGCAAGCGCTGAGTAGGTTTTGAGCTACTGAGAAACTGCACAAAATAACTTTGTAGCCGCTCTGCGATCCTTTCGTTCGCACTTCTGCTAAGCTAAGATACACTCCCAGTGGGAGGCGGCATAGCGTTTGCACGTCTGCTAAAAACTGCTAGCGAGCGAACAACTCGGAATAACCACCTATGATACTATAACTACGACACATGTGTGATAGCGCTCAGTGTACCAGACGTGTCTCTTATTACCGGATGTGATGGATCTGTACCCCTGAGATAATCTCCATGCTTCCACAAATGTACCCAGGCATTATTAAACTATTAGTTTAAAACTAATATACACCATTGGTTTAAATTTAATATACACTATCTATACCTCCCACCATGACCCAACAGGGACAAAATGCTCTCTAGCTGGACTTCCTTTTTAATTTATGATTGCAATCACCTGTGATGAAACACCTTTCTTATCAATTAAATAGTTCAACACAAGTCACACCAATCATATATTAAGTGGGAAGTCCAGGTAGAGAGCATTTTGTCCCTCCTGGAATGGGACATGTTGGGAGGTATGCACAATTTAATATACATCCCCCTCCTTCCATTGGGGCCCCCTTGTCTTAAGTATCCCAGGCACCCCCAAGGCTTATTAATAAAAAACAACCAAAAATCAGCTATTTGTCACCCCGTATGCCCACCAATAGTCTGCCAACGAAGTTGTCACTTATTTGGGGTCCAGGAAGGTCTCCCCACTTATTCCTGCTTTTCTCCCAGGTAGCATGTGGCAAAAAAAGTTGCTCACCCTCACCGCGAGTACCGTGAATTGGCATTTCTAATTGGATGGTCATATTCTCATGTGCGCTCATTCGTGGGAAGTCTGCGAGTTTCATGAAACAAACTCTCATTCGCAGACTTGCAACTAATTGGAACGACCCCTTTATGTAGATAGATAAATAAGCAACAAATTATCTTTTATTTCATGCAAATAAAGTGTTTAAAAACAATTGTGTTGTCGTGTGACTTTGCATACACTGTATGGGGAGAACCGCTTAGCACAGTCACTGCAGAGGCACCTTTGAACTACCTATACATTCCATTTCCCTTGAGCTCAAAGTCCTGCTGGGGTGCTGCCAAAGGGGCTTGTGAGCAAGGACAGCAGTGAGCAGAGAGATCCGTCCTAGTTCAGCAGCCCCCTCGGTCGTTGATGCCCTTCCCTTACAGCTGGAGTCGATGCGTCCACTGCCGCCTGGAGTTATGCCACTGGGCAGCGCTAAGGCTGCCCTTAGACTCAAGGGTGATGTTACTACTGGTGAGGTATGGGTGGCAATCGGTAAGTTACCCATCGATGGATACCATTGATGGGTAACATCGATGGTGTTAAACCATCTGCAAGGAAACCATCGATGGTTTCACCCACCAATGGTCACTCCTGCTTTACAACACAGTAGGCTGTGGGACAATTAGAGCCCGGGGCGGAGCTTTGTGGTAGTGTTGGGGGGGCGGAGCTAAGCTCAGTGTCCCGAACTTCGTAAACAAAAAATATTTGTTGTGTCTGCATCATCGATGGTGGAATACCATCTGGCTCACCCCCATCGATGGCAAAAGTATTCAACATTGGTTATAGACCATGATGATTTTGAATCATCATTGGTTGATGGCCATCTGTATGGTGAGGAGGAACCTGGACAGGTGACACTATTCACTAACATTTGTACATTTGTGGAAGCGCGGAGTATATCTCAGGGGCACAGATCCATCACAGCCGGTAATAAGAGACACGTCTGGTACACTGAGCGTTATCAAACATAGGTAGTAGTTATAGTATCATAGTGAGGATTTATTTACATTCTGTACACGTGATCTGTGTTACATACTAGAATATTACGCACGCACGCGCACACATTCTACATACATACACACATCTTCAGATGGGATCCAGTCAGGTTTAGGCTGCAGGGCGGGAGGGGGGGGGGGGGGGGGGGGGGGGCTAGGGTTAGGTTTGGCTGCGGGAAAGTAGGATTAGGGTTAAGGGGGGCATTGGGGAAAGGTAAGTATACTTACCTTTCCCCTGTTGGGATTCTCAACAGCAGGATGCCGCAATCTGTATTGCCGCAATCTGTATTTTGACCGCCGGTATCCCGAGCAACGGCATTTTGAACCCACCACATCCAGACGGGATACAGTCAGTAGATCCACCACTATTGGTCGACGTGCATTAGATCGACATTGTCACTATGTCGACATGTACTAGGTCGACATGGAAACCGGTCGACATGCGTTTTTCACTTTTATTTTTCATTTTTTGGACTTTTTCATACTTTACGATCCACGCGGACTACGATCGGGAACGGTAACCTGTGCTGAGCGCAGCGAGGAACCTTGCATGGCAAGAGAAGCGAGCCATGCGAGGGGGGGGGGACACGTACACTAATTGGGGTTCCCCGTCACTTTACGAAGAAAACGACACCAAAAAAAAAAGTTAAAAAAAACTCACGTCGACCTTGTTCATGTTGACCCAATGATCATGTCGACCTAATGACCCGTACCCCTACCGACTTCTCACAAGGACATCAGCATAAATTTGGAATATGACAGTAAAGAAAAAACAGACGTCAGATATTTCTTATGTCTCACTTTTAAGGTCAAAGGATTGAAGAAATAGACTATGTTATATCTGTTATTCCTTTACTTTCATATTCCCAGCTTCTGCTCATGGACTTGTGGGAAGTCTGAAGACTCAGGAATGTTTGAGATAAGATTATTTATTTATATGGATATAGGCCCTCATTCCGAGTTGATCGCTCGCTAGCTGCTTTTAGCAGCCATGCAAACGCTATGCCGCCGCCCACTGGGAGTGTATCTTAGCTTAGCAGAAGTGCGAACGAAAGGATCGCAGCGCTGCTACTAAAAAAGATTGTGCAGTTTCTGAGCAGCTCGAGACTTACTCCTAGCTAGTGAACACTTCAGACTGTTCAGTTCCTGTTTTGACGTCACAAACACGCCCTGCGTTCACCCAGCCACGCCTACGTTTTTTCAGCCACTCCTGCGTTTGTATCCGACACGCCTGCGTTTTTACACACACTCCCCGAAAACGGTCAGTTACCTCCCAGAAACACCCACTTCCTGTCAATCACTCTGCGTCCAGCAGTGCGACTGAAAAGCGTCGCTAGACCTTGTGTGAAACTACGTCGGCTTTTGTGAAAGTACGTCACGCGTGCGCAGTGCGCAGTGCGCACCATACGCATGCTCAGAATTGCTGATTTTTAGCCTGATCGCTGCGCTGCGAACAACAGCAACTAGCGATCAACTCGGAATGACCCCCATTGCACATTATCACAGCGGTGTAGCACTAGTAGGCGCTGGATTTATCACTTTCTATTCATGTGTGTAACATGTGGGTAACTGACACATTTTAAAGTAGCATTAGTGGCAGGTTTAATACTTTTGCAGTCTGTATATATATATATGTGAGTGGGTTGGTTGTGCAGTAGTGTTCAGAATATGTGTAAGGAGCATTATGTGTGTCATGTAAAAATGCATTAATAATGTGCAACATACGTGTAAAGGCAGGGGCGGATCCAGCAGAAAATGATAGGGGGGGCACCATGGAAGGGGCAAGTACATTTGCGTGCGGCTTCGGTGCATGTGAGGTGGCGCTTCTTATACAATGCCCACAGTTGTAGCGCTCATTATGCAATGTCCACTGTACTGATAGTGCCCCTTATATAGACCCCATAGTAGTGGTGCCCCTTTTGCAATGCCCGTATTGCCCCCAGTAGTAATGTTGCCTGTAGTAATGCCCCCAGTCATTATGCCCCCAGTGGTAATTCCCCTGCAGTCATGACCCCAGTAGTTTACCCCCACCCCTTTAGTTTAGCCTCCCAGTGGTAATGCCCCCAGTAGTTTAGCCACCAGTAGTAATGCCCCCCTGTAGTTTGCCCCATTGTAGTTTAGTCCCTGTAGTTATGCCCCCTTGTAGCTTAGCCCCCAGTAGTTTGGCCCCTGTAGTTATCCCCCAGTAGTTTGGCCCCTGTAGTTAAGCCCCCAGTAGTTTGGCCCCCAAGTAGTAATGCCCCTGTAGTTAAGCCGCCAGTAGTAATGCCCCTGTAGTTACGCCGCCAGTAGTTAGCACCTTTGTAGTTGGCCCCCAGTAATAGTCCCCCAGTAGTTTGCCCCCAGTAGATGCCACCCAGTAATAATGTCCCCCAGCAGTTTGCCCCCAGTAGATGCCCCCCAGTAATAATGTCCCCAGTAGTTTGCCCCCAGTAGATGCCCCCCAGTAATAATGTCCCCAAGCAGTTTACCCCAGTAGATGCCCCCCAGTAATAATGTCCCTAAGCAGTTTGCCCCCAGTAGATGCCCCCCAGTAATAATGTCCTCCTGTAGTTTGCCCCCAGTAGTAATGCCCCTTAGGAGTTTACCCCCAATAGATGACCCCCCAGTAGTAATGCCCCCAGTAGATGCCCCCCAGTAATAATGCCCCCCGTAGATGCCCCCCAGTAAAAATGTCCCCCAGTAGCTGCCCCCAATAGATGACCCCCCAGTAGTAATGCCAACAGTAGATGCCCCCCAGTAATAATGCCCCAGTAGCTGCCCCCAATAGATGACTCCCCAGTAATAATGACCCCTACGAGTTTGCCCCAATAGATGACCCCCCTGTAGTAATGCCCCCAGAAGATGGCCCCCAGTAAAAAATGTCCCCCAGTAGCTGCCCCCAATAGATGAGCCCCCAGTAATAACGCCCCAGTAGCTGCCCCCAATAGATGACCCCCCCGTAATAATGCCCCCTACGAGTTTGCCCCAATAGATGACCCCCCTGTAGTAATGCCCCCAGTAGATGGCCCCCAGTAAAAATGTCCCCCAGTAGCTGCCCCAAATAGATGACCCCTCAGTAGTGATGCCCCCAGTAGTTGCCCCCCAGTTATAATGCCCCTAGTAGTTTGCCCCCCCAGTAGTAATGCCCCTTGTTGATGCCCCCCAGTAGTAATGTCCCCCGTAGTTTGCCCCCAGTAGATGCTCCCGCTGCATTAAGGAAGAAAAAAACATACTTACCGAGCCCCGTTCCCGCGCCGCTGCAGTCCTCCTCCTCCCTGGGCGTCCGCTCCTCAGTCAGCACTATGAGAGAGACGTCATGACTGACGTCTCTCCCATAGCGCACGCCGCACAGTGACAGCGCCGGAAGCCGGACCTCAGTACTGAGCTCCTGCCTCTGGCTGCCGCTGTGCAGGGAGACGAGCGCCCGCTGGTAACACAATCTCAGCGGGCGCCCGTCATCTCCCTGTGCGGCACCGGGGGGGGGGGTCACAAATGACAGGGGGGGCACGGGCCCGAGTGCCCCCCCCCCCCCTGGATCCGCCACTGTGTAAAGGGCCACTATGTGTGTCATTATGTGTATAAGGGCATTAATAATGTGCGGCATATGTGTAACAGGGTACTACTGTATGTGTGTCATTATGTGTATAGGGCACTAATAATGTGCAGCAAATGTGTAGGGGGCACTATGTGTGTCATTATGTGTATAAGGGCATTAATAATGTGCAGCATATGTGTAAGGGACATTATGTGTAAAAGGGCATTAATAAAGGTTGTCATAATGTGTAAGGTGCATTATGTTTTCTCTGACGTCCTAGTGGATGCTGGGTACTCCGTAAGGACCATGGGGAATAGACGGGCTCCGCAGGAGACTGGGCACTCTAAAAGAAAGATTAGGTACTATCTGGTGTGCACTGGCTCCTCCCTCTATGCCCCTCCTCCAGACCTCAGTTAGTATCTGTGCCCGGCCAGAGCTGGATGCACCCTAGGGGCTCTCCTGAGCTTCCTAGAAAAGAAAGTATTTGTTAGGTTTTTTATTTTCAGTGAGATCTGCTGGCAACAGACTCACTGCTACGAGGGACTGAGGGGAGAGAAACGAACCTACCTGCTTGCAGCTAGCTTGGGCTTCTAAGGCTACTGGACACCATTAGCTCCAGAGGGATCGAACACAGGGCCCGACCTCGATCGTCCGGTCCCGGAGCCGCGCCGCCGTCCCCCTTGCAGAGCCAGAAGACAGAAGAGAATCCTGAAAATCGGCGGCTGAAGACTTCGGTCTTCATTAAGGTAGCGCACAGCACTGCAGCTGTGCGCCATTGCTCCCTATGCACACCACACACTCCGGTCACTGATGGGTGCAGGGCGCTGGGGAAGGGTGCCCTGGGCAGCAATTAGAGTACCTTACATGGCTAATTGACACATAATACAGCTTTTAAGCTGTATATGTGCATAATCCCCCGCCATTATACAGATAAAAAAGCGGGAGAAGTCCGCAGAGAAGGGGGCGGGGCTATCTTCCTCAGCACACCGGCGACATTTTCTCTTCACAGCTCCGCTGGAAGACAGCTCCCCAGGCTCTCCCCTGCAGTTTCCAGGCATCAAGGGTAAAAAAGAGAGGGGGGGCACTAAATTTAGGCGCAAACTATATATAAAAGCAGCTATAGGGAAAATCGCTTTTGTTAGTGTAAATCCCTGATTATATAGCGCTGTGGTGTGTGCTGGCATACTCTCTCTCTGTCTCCCCAAAGGACTTTGTGGGGTCCTGTCCTCAGTCAGAGCATTCCCTGTGTGTGTGCGGTGTGTCGGTACGGCTGTGTCGACATGTTTGATGAGGAGGGTTACGTGGAGGCGGAGCAGGAGCCGATAAGTGTGATGTCGACCCCCGGCGGGGCCGACACCGGAGTAGATGGATATGTGGAAGGTTTTAACCGACAGTGTCAACTCCTTACATAAAAGGTTTGACGACGTGACAGCCATGGGACAGTCGGCATCTCAGCCCGCACCTGCCCAGGCGTCTCAGAGGCCATCAGGGGCTCAAAAACGCCCGCTGACTCAGATGGCAGACACAGATGTCGATACGGAGTCTGACTCCAGTGTCGACGAGGATGAGATAAATGTACAGTCCACAAGGGCCATCCGATGTATGATTACGGCTATGAAAGATGTTTTACACATTGCTGACATAAACCCGGTTACCACAAAAAAGGGTATTATGTTTGGGGAGAAAAAGCAGCCAGTGACTTTTCCCCCATCTGATGAGTTGAATGAACTGTGTGAAGAAGCGTGGTGTTCCCCAGATAAGAAACTAGTAATTTCTAAGCGGTTACTAATGGCGTACCCTTTCCCGCCAACGGATAGGTTACGCTGGGAGACATCCCCTAAGGTGGACAAGGCGCTCACACGCTTATCAAAAAAGGTGGCACTGCCTTCTCAGGATACGGCAGCCTTAAAGGAGCCTGCAGATAGAAAGCAGGAGGCTATCCTGAAGTCTGTGTATACACACTCAGGTACTATACTGAGACCTGCTATTGCTTCAGCATGGATGTGTAGTGCTGCAGCAGCGTGGTCTGATTCCCTGTCTGATAACATTGATTCCCTGGACAGGGACACTATATTGCTAACCATAGAGCATATTAAAGACGTAGTCTTATATATGAGAGATGCACAGAGGGACATTTGCCGGTTGGCATCTAGAATTAATGCAATGTCCATTTCTGCCAGGAGAGTATTATGGACTCGGCAGTGGACAGGTGATGCTGATTCTAAAAGGCACATGGAAATTTTGCCTTATAAGGGTGAGGAATTGTTTGGGGACGGTCTTTCAGACCTCGTATCCACAGCAACAGCTGGGAAGTCGACTTTTTTACCTCAGGCCTAAGAAAGCACCGTATTATCAAGTACAGTCCTTTCGGCCTCAGAAAGGCAAGCGAGTTAGAGGCGCGTCCTTTCTGCCCAGAGGCAGGGGTAGAGGGAAAAAGCTGCACCATACAGCCAGTTCCCAAGAACAAAAATCATCCCCTGCTTCCACTAAGTCCACCGCATGACGCTGGGGCTCCACATGTGGAGCCAGGTGCGGTGGGGGCCCGTCTCCGGAACTTCAGCGACCAGTGGGTTCGCTCACAGGTGGATCTCTGGGTTCTACAAGTGGTATCTCAGGGATACAAGCTGGAATTCGAGACGTCTCCCCCTCGCCGTTACCTCAAATCAGCCTTGCCAGCTACTCCCCAGGACAGAGAGGTAGTACTGGCGGCAATTCACAAGCTGTACCTCCAGCAGGTGATAATCAAAGTTCCCCTCCTTCAACAGGGACGGGGTTACTATTCCACAATGTTTGTGGTACCGAAACCAGACGGTTCGGTGAGACCCATTCTAACTTTGAAATCCTTGAACACTTATATAAGGAAGTTCAAGTTCAAAATGGAATCGCTCAGGGCGGTTATTGCAAGCCTGGAAGAGGGGGATTACATGGTATCACTGGACATCAAGGATGCTTACCTACATGTCCCCATTTACCCACCTCACCAGGTGTACCTCCGTTTTGTGGTACAGGACTGCCATTACCAATTTCAGACGTTGCCGTTTGGTCTGTCCACGGCACCGAGGGTATTTACCAAAGTAATGGCCGAAATGATGATACTCCTTCGAAAGAAGGGAGTTATAATTATCCCGTACTTGAACGATCTCCTTATAAAGGCGAGGTCCAGGGAGCAGTTGTTGGTCGGAGTAGCACTTTCTCAGGAAGTGCTACAACAGCACGGCTGGATTCTGAATATCCTGAAGTCGCAGCTGGTTCCTACGACGCGTCTGCTGTTCCTGGGTATGATTCTGGACACAGAACAGAAGAAAGTGTTTCTCCCGGAGGAGAAGGCCAAGGAGTTGTCATCTCTGGTCAGAGACCTCCTAAAACCAAAACAGGTGTCGGTGCATCACTGCACGCGAGTCCTGGGAAAGATGGTAGCTTCTTACGAGGCAATTCCATTCGGCAGGTTCCATGCACGGATCTTTCAGTGGGATCTGTTAGACAAGTGGTCCGGATCGCATCTTCAGATGCATCGGCTGATCACCCTGTCCCCGAGGGCCAGGGTGTCTCTGCTGTGGTGGCTGCAGAGTGCTCATCTTCTCGAGGGCCGCAGATTCGGCATACAGGATTGGATCCTGGTGACCACGGATGCAAGCCTCCGAGGTTGGGGGGCAGTCACTCAGGGAAGAAACTTCCAAGGACAATGGTTGAGTCAGGAAGCTTCCCTACACATAAATATTCTGGAACTAAGGGCCATTTACAATGCCCTAAGTCAGGCAAGACCCCGGCTTCAAAACCAGCCGGTGCTGATTCAGTCAGACAACATCACGGCGGTCGCCCATGTAAACCGACAGGGCGGCACAAGAAGCAGGATGGCGATGGCAGAAGCCACAAGGATTCTCCGATGGGCGGAAAATCACGTGATAGCACTGTCAGCAGTGTTCATTCCGGGAGTGGACAACTGGGAAGCAGACTTCCTCAGCAGGCACGACCTCCACCCGGGAGAGTGGGGACTTCATCCAGAAGTCTTCCAGCTGATTGTAAATCGTTGGGAAAGGCCACAGGTGGACATGATGGCGTCCCGCCTCAACAAAAAGCTAAAAAGATATTGCGCCAGGTCAAGGGACCCTCAGGCGATAGCTGTGGACGCTCTAGTGACACCGTGGGTGTACCAGTCAGTTTATGTGTTCCCTCCTCTTCCTCTCATACCAAAGGTACTGAGGATAATAAGAAAGAGAGGAGTAAGAACTATACTCATAGTTCCGGATTGGCCAAGAAGGACTTGGTACCCGGAACTACAAGAAATGATCTCAGAGGACCCTTGGCCTCTGCCGCTCCGACAGGACCTGCTACAGCAGGGGCCCTGTCTGTTCCAAGACTTACCGCGGCTGCGTTTGACGGCATGGCGGTTGAACGCCGGATCCTGATGGAAAAGGGCATTCCGGTTGAAGTCATTCCTACGCTGATAAAAGCTAGGAAGGATGTGACAGCAAAACATTATCACCGCATATGGCGAAAATATGTTGCTTGGTGTGAGGCTATGAAGGCCCAACAGAAGAATTTCAGCTGGGTCGATTTCTGCACTTCCCACAGTCAGGAGTGACTATGGGCCTAAAATTGGGATCCATTAAAGTCCAGATTTCGGCCCTGTCGATTTTCTTTCAAAAAGAACTGGCTTCACTGCCTGAAGTTCAGACGTTTGTTAAGGGAGTGCTGCATATCCAGCCCCCTTTTGTGCCTCCAGTGGCACCTTGGGATCTCAACGTTGTGTTGGATTTCCTAAAATCACATTGGTTTGAGCCACTTCAGACCGTGGAGTTGAAATATCTCACGTGGAAAGTGGTCATGCTTTTGGCCTTGGCTTCGGCTAGGCGTGTGTCAGAATTGGCGGCTTTGTCATGTAAAAGCCCCTATCTGATCTTCCATATGGACAGGGCAGAATTGAGGACTCGTCCCCAATTTCTCCCTAAGGTGGTATCAGCGTTCCATTTGAACCAACCTATTGTGGTGCCTGCGGCTACTCGGGACTTGGAGGCTTCCAAGTTGCTGGATGTAGTCCGGGCCCTGAAAATCTATGTTTCCAGCACGGCTAGAGTCAGAAAAACTGACTCGCTGTTTATCCTGCATGCACCCAACAAGCTGGGTGCTCCTGCTTCTAAGCAGACTATTGCTCGCTGGATCTGTTGCACGATTCAACTTGCACATTCTGCGGCTGGACTGCCGCATCCTAAATCAGTCAAAGCCCATTCCACGAGGAAGGTGGGCTCTTCTTGGGCGGCTGCCCGAGGGGTCTCGGCTTTACAACTTTACCGAGCTGCTACCTGGTCGGGATCAAACACATTTGCAAAATTATACAAGTTTGATACCCTGGCTGAGGAGGACCTTGAGTTTGCTCATGCGGTGCTGCAGAGTCATCCGCACTCTCCCGCCCGTTAGGGAGCTTTGGTATAATCCCCATGGTCCTTACGGAGTACCCAGCATCCACTAGGACGTCAGAGAAAATGAGAATTTACTCACCGGTAATTCTATTTCTCGTAGTCCGTAGTGGATGCTGGGAGCCCGTCCCAAGTGCGGATTTTCTGCAATACTTGTATATAGTTATTGCTTAACTAAAGGGTTATTGTTATGAGCCATCTGTTCAGTGAGGCTCAGTTGTTATTCATACTGTTAACTGGGTATAGTTATCACGAGTTGTACGGTGTGATTGGTGTGGCTGGTATGAGTCTTACGCTGGATTCCAAATCCTTTCCTTGTAGTGTCAGCTCTTCCGGGCACAGTTTCCCTAACTGAGGTCTGGAGGAGGGGCATAGAGGGAGGAGCCAGTGCACACCAGATAGTACCTAATCTTTCTTTTAGAGTGCCCAGTCTCCTGCAGAGCCCGTCTATTCCCCATGGTCCTTACGGAGTACCCAGCATCCACTACGGACTACGAGAAATAGAATTACCGGTGAGTAAATTCTTATTTATAAGGACATTAATGTGTCTCATATGTGTAAGGGGCATTACTGTGTGGAATTGTGTATAAATGCATTACTAATGTGTGGCATTATGTGTATAAGGTGCGTTACTATGTGGCGTTGCATATAGAAAGGGCACTACTGTGTCGTCTAATGTGAATAAAGAGCAATAAGACGTGGTGTAATGTGAATAAGGAGCAATTCGGTGTGATGTAATGTGAATAAGGGGCTCTACTGTGAGGAGTAACATTTATAAGATAAAGTGATACTACTGTGGGATGTAATAGGAATTATGGACACTATCGCAAGATAAAATGTGAATAAAGTTGCAGTACTGTGTGGCGTAATTGGAATTGGGGTTACTATTGTGTGGCCATGCCCCTTCCCAGCAAGAAGATGCCCTTTTTGGGCTGTGCGTCAAATGTGCGAACTGTTCCTATTTAAAATATAGGGGGTACAAGGATTGCTATGGGTGAGGGGTGATGGTGCTGGGAAGGAGGTGCAAGGTCAGAGGCAGAACCAGCGGTGGTGCTAGGGGGCACCAGCCAAAATCTTGCCTAGGGCGTCATATTGGTTAGGGCCGGCTCTGTATATATATATATATATATATATATATATATATAAAAAAATAAATAAATCCCGGCGCCAAAATACCAACACGCGGCCAAAAAAATAACAGTGCCGGAACACCGCCATGAGTCAATATGCCACTGCCGGAATACCGACTGACAGCATCCCGATCGCAAGTATTCCAGGCATTCATAGGTTTATATATATATATATATATATATATATATATATATCCAATTCAGTAAGAACCCACAGTCTTCGGCTAGACGCAGCACTCCAGGATTTTCTTTAAAGTCTTTTTGTACAGTATATATAAATACAATTCACATTACTGTGACAAGATACATGTTAACCAAATCACTAATGCTGCATTTTGGAGCCACATCAGGCTCCTTCCTCATGGCAATGTATATACAGAAGTATATTAACACTTTGGGGATGAATAAAATCCCTCGCTATATGTATAATCCAGTCCCGGAAAACACATAAATTATACGTGTTTGGAAGTGCACTAGAAGTTTCCTTCCATATCTCAATATTAGAGGAGGATTCTCCAGTTACCTTCCAGCACGTTTCACCCCTACCCAATTACTTCCAGCACGTTTCACCCTTACCCGGCTTCATCAGGTGCATGAGCTCAATGAAAGGGATCCTCTCATAAATGGGGGCTCTCCTGCAGATCTGCTCATCCGCGTCGTGCATGATCAGGTCAATGACCTCCTGCATCCAGGTGGTTCCTGAAATCCAGACCGGGCACAACATTCACAGAGGATTAATAAACCTTTATTACTGAAATCCCTTCATTGCAAAAGTATAACTTATTGTTTATAATGTTTATTTAACTCGGATGTCGCCTTCATACCACAACACTTATACATCAATATGTTATTCTGCACCAGAGCCTTAGCTAAGCAATATCCACAGGTGTTAGTTGTTCTAGATCGTAAACTCCTATGGTTCTCATATGCATGGACAGTCAATCTAGAGCATGGGTCTTCAACCTACAGCCCTCCAGCTGATGTGGAACTGCACATCCCAGCATGCCCTGCCACAGTTTTGCTATTAAGGCATGCTAAAACTGAGCAGGGCATGCTGGGATGTGTAGTTCCACAACAGCTGGATGGCCACAGGTTGAAGACCCATGATCTTTCTAGAGTGTAAGCATCTAAGGTTCTCATAGCCATAGACTGTTGATCTAGAGCAGGGGTAGACAATAATAAGATTTTACTTACCGATAAATCTATTTCTCGTAGTCCGTAGTGGATGCTGGGGACTCCGTCAGGACCATGGGGAATAGCGGCTCCGCAGGAGACAGGGCACAAAAGCAAGCTTTTAGGATCACATGGTGTGCACTGGCTCCTCCCCCTATGACCCTCCTCCAAGCCTCAGTTAGGTACTGTGCCCGGACGAGCGTACACAATAAGGAAGGATCTTGAATCCCGGGTAAGACCCAAACCAGCCACACCAATCACACCGTACAACTTGTGATCTGAACCCAGTTAACAGTATGATAACAATGAAGTAGCCTCTAAAAAAGATGGCTCACAACAATAATAACCCGATTTTTGTAACAATAACTATGTACAAGTAATGCAGACAATCCGCACTTGGGATGGGCGCCCAGCATCCACTACGGACTACGAGAAATAGATTTATCGGTAAGTAAAATCTTATTTTCTCTAACGTCCTAGTGGATGCTGGGGACTCCGTCAGGACCATGGGGATTATACCAAAGCTCCCAAACGGGCGGGAGAGTGCGGATGACTCTGCAGCACCGAATGAGAGAACTCCAGGTCCTCCTCAGCCAGGGTATCAAATTTGTAGAATTTTACAAACGTGTTCCCCCCTGACCACGTAGCTGCTCGGCAAAATTTTAAAGCCGAGACCCCCTCGGGCATCCGCCCAAGATGAGCCCACCTTCCTTGTGGAATGGGCATTGACAGATTTTGGCTGTGGCAGGCCTGCCACAGACTGTGCAAGCTGAATTGTACTACAAATCCAACGAGCAATAGTCTGCTTAGAAGCAGGAGCACCCATCTTTTGGGGTGCATACAATATAAACAGCAAGTCAGACTTTCTGACTCCAGCCGTCCTGGAAATATATATATATATATATATATATATATATATTTTTAGGGCCCCGACAACGTCTAGCAACTTGGAGTCCTCCAAGTCCCTAGTAGCCGCAGGCACCACAATATGTTGTTTCAGGCGAAACGCTGACACCACCTTAGGAAGAAACTGGGGACGAGTCCGCAGTTCTGCCCTGTCCGAATGGAAAAACAAATATGAGCTTTTTTTAAGACAAAGCCCCCAATTCTGACAATCGCCTGGCCGAGGCCAGGGCCACAACATGGTCCCTTTCCATGTGAGATATTTCAAATCCACAGATTTGATCGGTTCAAACCAATATGATTTGAGGAATCCCAACACTACGTTGAGATCCCACGGTGCCACTGGAGGCACACAAGGGGCTGTATATGCAATACTCCCTTGACAAACGTCTGGACTTCAGGAATTGAAGCCAATTTTTTCTGGAAGAAAATCTACAGGGCCGAAACTTGAACCTTAATGGACCCCAATTTGAGGCTCATAGACACTCCTGTTTTCAGGAAGTGCAGAAATCGACCTAGTTGAAATTTTTTTTCGTGGGGCCTTCCTGGCCTCACCCACGCAACATATTTTCACCACATGTGGTGATAACGTTGTGCGGTCACCTCCTTCCTGGCTTTGACCAGGGTAGGTATGACCTCTTCCGGAATGCCTTTTCCCTTAGGATCCGGCGTTCAACCGCCATGCCGTCAAACGCAGTCGCGGTAAGTCTTGGAACAGACAAGGTCCCTGCTGGAGCAGGTCCTTTCTTAGAGGCAGATGCCACGGTTCCTCTTGGAACAGACATGGTTCTTGCTGAAAGCAAATCCCATCTTAGCTCCCGAGGCCATTAGTCCTCTGTGAGCATCTCTTGAAGTTCCGGGTACCAAGTCCCTCTTGGCCAATCCGGAGCCACGAGTATAGTTCTTACTCCTCTACGTCTTATAATTCTCAATACCTTGGTTATGAGAAGCAGAAGAGGGAACACATACACCGACTGTTACACCCACAGTGTTACCAGGACGTCCACAGCTATCGCCTGAAGGTCTCGTGACCTGGCGCAATACCTGTCCCGTTTTTTGTTCGGGCGGGACGCCATCATTTCCACCTTTGGTCTTTCCCAACGGTTCACAATCATGCGGAAACTTCCCGATGAAGTTCCCACTCTCCCGGGTGGAGGTCGTGCCTGCTGAGGAAGTCTGCTTCCCAGTCGTCCACTCCCGGAATGAACACTGCTGACAGTGCTATCACATGATTTTCCGTCTAGCGAAAAATCCTTGCAGTTTTGACCACTGCCCTCCTGCTTCTTGTGCCGCCCTATCTGTTTACGTGGGCGACTGCCGTGATGTTATCCCACTGGATCAATACCGGCTGACCTTGAAGCAGAGGCCTTGCTAAGCTTATAGCATTACAAATTTGCTCTTAGCTCCAGTATATTTATGTGGAGAGAATTCTCCAGACTTGATCACACTCCCTGGAAATTTTTTCCCTGTGTGACTGCTCCCCAGCCTCTCAGGCTGGCCTCCGTGGTTACCAGCATCCAATCCTGAATGCCGAATCTGCGGCCCTCTAGAAGATGAGCACTCTGTAATCACCACAGGAGAGACACCCTTGTCCTTGGATATAGGGTTATCCGCTGATGCATCTGAAGATGCGATCCGGACCATTTGTCCAGCAGATCCCACTGAAGAGTTCTTGCGTGAAATCTGCCGAATGGAAGCGCTTCGTAATAAGCCACCATTTTTACCAGGACTCTTGTGCAATGATGCACTGACACTTTTCCTGGTTTTAGGAGGATCCCGATTAGCTCGGATAACTCCCTGGCTTTCTCCTCTGGGAGAAACACCCTTTTCCTGGACTGTGTCCAGAATCATCCCTAGGACCAGCAGACGTGTCGTCGGAACAACTGCGGTTTTGGAATATTTAGAATCCACCCGTGCTGTCGTAGAACTACTTGAGATAGTGCTACTCCGACCTCCAACTGTTCTCTGGACCTTGTTCTTATCAGGAGGTCGTCCATTTTCTTTGAGGACGAATCCTCATTTCGGTCATTACCTTGGTAAAGACCCGGGGTGCCTTGGACACTCCAACGGCATCGTCTGAAACTGATAGTGACAGTTCTGTACCACGAACCTGAGGTACCCTTGGTGAGAAAAGCAAATTTTGGGACATGGAGGTAAGCATCCCTGATGTCCCGGGACACCATATAGTCCCCTTGTTCCCAGTTCGCTATCACTGCTCTGAGTGACTCCATCTGGATTTGAACCCTTGTAAGTGTTCAAATTTTTCAGATTTAGAATCGGTCTCACCTAGCCTTCTGGCTTCAGTACCACCCTATAGTGTGGAACAATACCCCTTTCCTTGTTGTAGGAGGGGTAATTTTATTATCACCTGCTGGGAATACAGCTTGTGAATTGTTTTCAATACTGCCTCCCTGTCTGAGGGAGACATTGGTACAGCAGACTACAGGAACCTGCGAGGGGGGGAAACGCCTCGACATTCCAATCTGTGCCCCTTTGATACTACTTGTAGGATCCAGGGGTCCTGTACGGTCCCAGCGTCATGCTGAGAACTTAGTAGAAGCGGTGGAGGGCTTCTGTTACTGGGAATGGGCTGCCTGCTGCAGTCTTCTTCCCTTTCCTCTATCCCTGGGCAGATATCTTATAGGGACGAAAAGACTGAGGCTGAAAAGACGGTGTCTTTTTCTGCAGAGATGTGACTTAGGGTAAAAAACGGTGGATCTTCCAGCAGTTGCCGTGGCCACCAGGTCCCATGGACCGACCCCAAATAACTCCTCCCCTTTTATACGGCAATACATCTTTGTGCCGTTTGGAATCTGCATCCCCTGACCACTGTCGTGTCCATAAACATCTTCTTGCAGATATGGACATCGCATTTACTCTTGATGCCAGAGTGCAAATATCCCTCTGCGCATCTCGCATATATAGAAATGCATCCTTTAAATGCTCTATAGTCAATAAAATACTGTCCCTGTCAAGGGTATCAATATTTTTAGTCAGGGAATCCGACCAAGCCACCTCAGCTCTGCACATCCAGGCTGAGGCGATCGCTGGTCACAGTATAACACCAGCATGTGTGTGTATACTTTTTAGGATATTTTTCAGCCTCTTATCAGCTGGCTCCTTAAGTACGGCCCTATCTGTAGATGGTACCGCCACTTGTTCTGATAAGCATGTGAGCGCCTTATCCACCCTGAGGGGTGTTTCCCAACGCGCCTTAACTTCTGGCGGGAAAGGGTATACCGCCAATAATTTTCTATCGGGGGAAACCCACGCATCATCACACACTTCATTTAATTTATCTGATTCAGGAAAAACTACAGGTCGTTTTTTCACCTCACACATAATACCCTTCTTTGTGGTACTTGGAGTATCAGAAATATGTAACACCTCCTTCATTGCCCTTAACGTGTGGCCCTAAAGGAAAATACGTTTGTTTCTTCACCGTCGACACTGAAATCAGTGTCCGTGTCTGGGTCTATGTCGACCGACTGAGGTAAATGGGCGTTTTTACAAGCCCCTGACGGTGTCTGAGACGCCTGGACCGGTACTAATTTGTTCGCCGGCCGTCTCATGTCGTCAACCCACTTGCAGCGTGTTGACATTATCACGTAATTCCATAAGTAAGCCATCCATTCCGGTGTCGACTCCCTAGAGAGTGACATCACCATTACAGGCAATTTGCTCCGCCTCCTCACCAACATTTTCCTCATACATGTCGACACACACGTACCGACATACAGCACACACATAGGGAATGCTCTGATAGAGGACAGGACCCACTAGCCCTTTGGGGAGACAGAGGGAGAGTTTGCCAGCACACACCAAAATGCTATAATTATACAGGGACAACCCATATATAAGTGTTCCTCCCATATAGCATTTAATATATATGTATATCGCCAAATCAGTGCCCCCCCTCTCTGTTTTAACCCTGTTTCTGTAGTGCAGTGCAGGGGAGAGCCTGGGAGCCTTCCCCTCAGCCTTTCTGTGAGGGAAAATGGCGCTGTGTGCTGAGGAGAATAGGCCCCGCCCCCTTTTCGGCGGGCTTCTTCTCCGGAGATTGTGAAGTCTGGCAGGGGTTAAATACATCCATATAGCCTCAAGGGCTATATGTGATGTATTTTTCGCCATACAGGTATTCTACATTGCTGCCAGGGCGCCCCCCCCCGCGCCCTGCACCCTCCGTGATCGCTGTGTGAAGTGTGCTGACAGACAATGGCGCACAGCTGCAGTGCTGTGCGCTACCTGAGGAAGACTGAAAAGTCTTCTGCCGCCTGGTTCCGGACCTCTTCAATCTTCAGCATCTGCAAGGGGGTCGGCGGCGCGGCTCCGGGACGAACCCCAGGGCGAGACCTGTGTTCCGACTCCCTCTGAAGCTAATGGTGTCCAGTAGCCTAAGAATCCAATCCATCCTGCACGCAGGTGAGTTGAAATTCTCTCCCCTAAGTCCCTCGATGCAGTGAGCCTGTTGCCAGCAGGACTCACTGAAAATAAAGAACCTAAAAACTTTTTCTAACCAACTCTTTAAGAGAGCCACCTAGATTGCACCCTTCTCGGACGGGCACAAAAACCTAACTGAGGCTTGGAGGAGGGTCATAGGGGGAGGAGCCAGTGCACACCATGTGATCCTAAAAGCTTGCTTTTGTGCCCTGTCTCCTGCGGAGCCGCTATTCCCCATGGTCCTGACGGAGTCCCCAGCATCCACTAGGACGTTAGAGAAAAGCGGAATTCCAGCTGCTGTTGAACTACACAACCCAGCAATCCCTGCAAAAGCTTTAGCACAGGTAAATAGCAAAACGGTCACAGGGCATGCTGGGAGGTGTAGTTCTACAGCAGCTGGAAGGTCGCTTATTGCCCACCCCTGAGCTATACGAGACCTGTAAATATTTTGTCCTGCAGACAGCAGTCACCCACCTGATTTGGGATAGGTGTCCAACAAAACATCTCCGTCTCTTGCCTGGAAGTTCCAGATTTCTCCCCAGTTCTCAGCAATGCATTCAGCTATGGCCATTCCCTGGATGACAGCTAGCTTTCCCCGCATTGTAGCACCTGGTGTGAAGCTCAGGGAGGCTGAGTAGTGACTGTCCCTGACTCTCCGTTCTACTGCAAGTGACAGCTGGAGAGAACTTTTACCTGCTGGAGTCATGCCCCAGGCACGGGGAGTGGCTACATAGTCAATATCAAGCCAAATGTCCAAATAAAATCCCGGGAGCACAGGAGACACAGAGCACACACAGCACTGCACTAACGGTCCGATTCAGTCATGATCGCTACACAGTCGCAGCTGCGACCACGAATCTAAGCAAATACCACAGGAGGTGCCTTGCGGAAATAGCCGCTTCCTGACGGCTTCTATGAACTGCTGCTGCGTCCGTAGACGCAACATCGGGTCATCTGCACGAAACATCGGTCATCTGCGTAACTCTCACGTTTCTCAGGATGGCTGGGATAATTACGCAGTTGAGGCTGCGTCCAAGGGCACATCCACTGGCATCAGCACGCCCAGATAACGGGGCTGACATACCCGTTTTGTGAAAAGCTGGCCATCCCCGCTTTGAGTGTGGGATAGATTTCCAGAGGTTGGGAGTGGGAAGTGGTGATCAGGGGGGGGGAGGAGATGACGCAACGGTCATTGATGAACTGGGTCGAGAGTGGGGGGGGGGGGGGGCGCTATCATCATCTATTTCACCTCTGGGAGTCTGGTATGAGCTTACGCCCCTGCCCACAGCAGAGCTCAACCTTGTCCCAGATCAGTTTTTTGTTTTAATCGGTTTAATTAAGGTTTTACAGCATACAGGAAGTGGAAGATCGCCATCAGGATGCCTTACAAAGTTGCGCCATTACCAACAGAACCAAAGACACAATGGATTGTAAATGAGTTTACAACACACAGGATTGTAACACTTAAAAATGAACCACAACAAATAAGAACTGTGACCGGATGCACCCTCGCTGCCCGCACCAAATGATCACAGATAGGGTTTGGTTCTCACGTGACCTGGCCCATAGGGGATTCCCCCTAACAGTCAGTAACCGTCTGTTACGGACTTCACCCACTGCACCGTAGTCGGGTATGTTGCTTCCACCACAAGGCTCCTACAATGGCATCTGGATCCACGTTTCTGCTCAGGCTCCTACCACCAGCACCTGTACCGCTTGCTGCTGTGTAGGTGTGGACACGCTGTTGACACACCTCCTGGCAGAGGCGTAACTCTGGGAGGCAACGGAGTCATCTGCCGCCGGGCTCCTGCTCTGAAGGGGGGGACCTCTCCTCCCATTCTGTGACACCATTCAATTAAGTTAATTGGTAGTTGCCGCTGTTTTTCAGTGACCTAGTCCCTGCACCTTACAAATCACATCCTTTTCATTATACTGTAGATTAGTGATGAGCGGGTTCGGTTTCTCGGAAACCGAACCCCCCTGTACTTCACCCTTTTTACACGGGTCCGAGGCATACTCGCATTCTCCCGTATGGCTCGGTTAACCCGAGCGCGCCCGAACGTCATCATCCCGCTGTCGGATTCTCGCGAGATTCGGATTCTATATAAGCAGCCGCGTGTCGCCGCCATTTTCACTCGTGCATTGGAAATGTTAGGGAGAGGACGTGGCTGGCGTCCTCTCCGTGTATTGTTGATGCAAATATTTGTGCTTGCTTTACTTATTGCTTAATTGTGGGGACTGGGGAGCAGCTGTATATTAATATAGGAGGAGTACAGTGCAGAGTTTTGCTGACCAGTGACCACCACCACCAGTGTACGTTGTCTGCCTGAAAAACGCTCCATATCTGTGCTCAGTGTGCTGCATATATCTGTGCTCACACTGCTTTATTGTGGGGACTGGGGACCAGCAGTATTATTATATAGGAGGAGTACAGTGCAGAGTTTTGCTGACAGTGACCACCAGTATACGTTGTCTGCCTGAAAAACACTCCATATCTGTGCTCAGTGTGCTGTTTTATTGTGGGGACTGGGGACCACCAGTATAATATTATATAGGAGGAGTACAGTGCAGAGTTTTGCTGACCAGTGACCACCAGTATACGTTGTCTGCCTGAAAAACACTCCATATCTGTGCTGCATTGTAGACAGTATATAGTAGGAGACAGTGCATAATTTTGCTGACTACCAGTATATAATATATAGGAGTACGGTACAGTAGGCCACTGCTGTACCTACCTCTGTGTCGTCAAGTATACTATCCATCCATACCTGTGGTGCATTTCAGTTTTGCACAGTTTGCTAACCACCAGTATATAATATATAGCATTACGGTACAGTAGGCCACTGCTGTACCTACCTCTGTGTCGTCAAGTATACTATCCATCCATACCTGTGGTGCATTTCAGTTTTGCACAGTTTGCTGACCACCAGTATATAATATATAGCATTACGGTACAGTAGGCCACTGCTGTACCTACCTCTGTGTCGTCAAGTATACTATCCATCTAGATTCTATACCTGTGGTGCATTTCAGTTGTGCAGTTTGCTGACACAGTGACCACCAGTATATATAGCAGTACGGTACGGAAGGCCACTGCTGTACCTACCTTTGTGTCGTCAAGTATACTATCCATCTATATTCTATACCTGTGGTGCATTTTAGTTTTGCAGTTTGCTGACAGTGACCACCAGTATATATAGCAGTACGGTACGGTAGGCCACTGCTGCACCTACCTCTGTGTCGTTAAGTATACTATCCATCTACATTCTATACCTGTGGTGCATTTTAGTTTTGCAGTTTGCTGACACAGTGACCACCAGTATATATAGCAGTACGGTACGGA
This sequence comes from Pseudophryne corroboree, assembly GCF_028390025.1. Taxonomy (NCBI): domain Eukaryota; kingdom Metazoa; phylum Chordata; class Amphibia; order Anura; family Myobatrachidae; genus Pseudophryne; species Pseudophryne corroboree. The sequence goes on from NC_086451.1 coordinate 14,669,736, forward strand.
AGGCCACTGCTGTACCTACCTCTGTGTCGTCAAGTATACTATCCATCTAGATTCTATACCTGTGGTGCATTTCAGTTGTGCAGTTTGCTGACACAGTGACCACCAGTATATATAGCAGTACGGTACGGAAGGCCACTGCTGTACCTACCTCTGTGTCGTCAAGTATACTATCCATCTACATTCTATACCTGTGGTGCATTTTAGTTTTGCAGTTTGCTGACACAGTGACCACCAGTATATATAGCAGTACGGTACGGAAGGCCACTGCTGTACCTACCTCTGTGTCGTCAAGTATACTATCCATCTAGATTCTATACCTGTGGTGCATTTTAGTTTTGCAGTTTGCTGACACAGTGACCACCAGTATATATAGCAGTACGGTACGGTAGGTCACTGCTGTACCTACCTCTGTGTCGTCAAGTATACTATCCATCTAGATTCTATACCTGTGGTGCATTTCAGTTGTGCAGTTTGCTGACACAGTGACCACCAGTATATATAGCAGTACGGTACGGAAGGCCACTGCTGTACCTACCTCTGTGTCGTCAAGTATACTATCCATCTACATTCTATACCTGTGGTGCATTTTAGTTTTGCAGTTTGCTGACAGTGACCACCAGTATATATAGCAGTAAGGTACGGTAGGCCACTGCTGTACCTACCTCTGTGTCGTCAAGTATACTATCCATCTAGATTCTATACCTGTGGTGCATTTTAGTTTTGCAGTTTGCTGACACAGTGACCAACAGTATATATAGCAGTACGGTACGGTAGGCCACTGCTGTACCTACCTCTGTGTCATCAAGTATACTATCCATCTAGATTCTATACCTGTGGTGCATTTCAGTTGTGCAGTTTGCTGACACAGTGACCACCAGTATATATAGCAGTACGGTACGGAAGGCCACTGCTGTACCTACCTCTGTGTCGTCAAGTATACTATCCATCTAGATTCTATACCTGTGGTGCATTTCAGCTGTGCAGTTTGCTGACACAGTGACCACCAGTATATATAGCAGTACGGTACGGAAGGCCACTGCTGTACCTACCTCTGTGTCGTCAAGTATACTATCCATCTAGATTCTATACCTGTGGTGCATTTTAGTTTTGCAGTTTGCTGACAGTGACCACCAGTATATATAGCAGTACAGTACGGTAGGTCACTGCTGTACCTACCTCTGTGTCGTCAAGTATACTATCCATCTAGATTCTATACCTGTGGTGCATTTCAGTTGTGCAGTTTGCTGACACAGTGACCACCAGTATATATAACAGTACGGTACGGAAGGCCACTGCTGTACCTACCTCTGTGTCATCAAGTATACTATCCATCTACATTCTATACCTGTGGTGCATTTTAGTTTTGCAGTTTGCTGACACAGTGACCACCAGTATATATAGCAGTACGGTACGGAAGGCCACTGCTGTACCTACCTCTGTGTCGTCAAGTATACTATCCATCTAGATTCTATACCTGTGGTGCATTTTAGTTTTGCAGTTTGCTGACAGTGACCACCAGTATATATAGCAGTACGGTACGGTAGGTCACTGCTGTACCTACCTCTGTGTCGTCAAGTATACTATCCATCTAGATTCTATACCTGTGGTGCATTTCAGTTGTGCAGTTTGCTGACACAGTGACCACCAGTATATATAGCAGTACGGTACGGAAGGCCACTGCTGTACCTACCTCTGTGTCGTCAAGTATACTATCCATCTACATTCTATACCTGTGGTGCATTTTAGTTTTGCAGTTTGCTGACAGTGACCACCAGTATATATAGCAGTACGGTACGGTAGGCCACTGCTGTACCTACCTCTGTGTCGTCAAGTATACTATCCATCTAGATTCTATACCTGTGGTGCATTTTAGTTTTGCAGTTTGCTGACACAGTGACTACCAGTATATATAGCAGTACGGTACGGTAGGCCACTGCTGTACCTACCTCTGTGTCATCAAGTATACTATCCATCTAGATTCTATACCTGTGGTGCATTTCAGTTGTGCAGTTTGCTGACACAGTGACCACCAGTATATATAGCAGTACGGTACGGAAGGCCACTGCTGTACCTACCTCTGTGTCGTCAAGTATACTATCCATCTAGATTCTATACCTGTGGTGCATTTCAGTTGTGCAGTTTGCTGACACAGTGACCACCAGTATATATAGCAGTACGGTACGGAAGGCCACTGCTGTACCTACCTCTGTGTCGTCAAGTATACTATCCATCTAGATTCTATACCTGTGGTGCATTTCAGTTGTGCAGTTTGCTGACACAGTGACCACCAGTATATATAGCAGTACGGTACGGAAGGCCACTGCTGTACCTACCTCTGTGTCGTCAAGTATACTATCCATCTACATTCTATACCTGTGGTGCATTTTAGTTTTGCAGTTTGCTGACAGTGACCACCAGTATATATAGCAGTACGGTACGGTAGGCCACTGCTGTACCTACCTCTGTGTCGTCAAGTATACTATCCATCTACATTCTATACCTGTGGTGCATTTTAGTTTTGCAGTTTGCTGACACAGTGACCACCAGTATATATAGCAGTACGGTACGGTAGGCCACTGCTGTACCTACCTCTGTGTCATCAAGTATACTATCCATCTAGATTCTATACCTGTGGTGCATTTCAGTTGTGCAGTTTGCTGACACAGTGACCACTAGTATATATAGCAGTACGGTACGGAAGGCCACTGCTGTACCTACCTCTGTGTCGTCAAGTATACTATCCATCTACATTCTATACCTGTGGTGCATTTTAGTTTTGCAGTTTGCTGACAGTGACCACCAGTATATATAGCAGTACGGTACGGTAGGCCACTGCTGTACCTACCTCTGTGTCGTCAAGTATACTATCCATCTACATTCTATACCTGTGGTGCATTTTAGTTTTGCAGTTTGCTGACAGTGACCACCAGTATATATAGCAGTACGGTACGGTAGTCCACTGCTGTACCTACCTCTGTGTCGTAAAGTATACTATCCATCTAGATTCTATACCTGTGGTGCATTTCAGTTGTGCAGTTTGCTGACACAGTGACCACCAGTATATATAGCAGTACGGTACGGAAGGCCACTGCTGTACCTACCTCTGTGTCGTCAAGTGTACTATCCATCTAGATTCTATACCTGTGGTGCATTTTAGTTTTGCAGTTTGCTGACAGTGACCACCAGTATATATAGCAGTACGGTACGGAAGGCCACTGCTGTACCTACCTCTGTGTCGTCAAGTATTCTATCCATCTAGATTCTATACCTGTGGTGCATTTTAGTTTTGCAGTTTGATGACAGTGACCACCAGTATATATAGCAGTACGGTAGGCCACTGCTGTACCTACCTCTGTGTCGTCAAGTATACTATCCATCTACATTCCATACCTGTGGTGCATTTCAGTTGTGCGCAGTATATATAGTAGTAGGCCATTGCATTGATACTGGCATATAATTCCACACATTAAAAAATGGAGAACAAAAATGTGGAGGTTAAAATAGGGAAAGATCAAGATCCACTTCCAACTCGTGCTGAAGCTGCTGCCACTAGTCATTGCCGAGACGATGAAATGACATCAACGTCGTCTGCCAAGGCCGATGCCCAATGTCATAGTAGAGAGCATGTAAAATTCAAAAAACAAAAGTTCAGTAAAATGACCCAAAAATCAAAATTGAAAGCATCTGATGAGAAGCGTAAACTTGCCAATATGCCATTTACGACACGGAGTGGCAAGGAACGGCTGAGGCCCTGGCCTATGTTCATGGCTAGTGGTTCAGATTCACATGAGGATGGAAGCACTCATCCTCTCGCTAGAAAAATGAAAAGACTTAAGCTGGCAAAAGCACAGCAAAGAACTGTGCGTTCTTCTAAATCACAAATCCCCAAGGAGAGTCCAATTGTGTCGGTTGCGATGCCTGACCTTCCCTACACTGGACGGGAAGAGCTTGTGCCTTCCATCATTTGCACGCCCACTGCAAGTGCTGGAAGGAGCACCCGCAGTCCAGTTCCTGATAGTCAAATTGAAGATGTCACTGTTGAAGTACACCAGGATGAGGATATGGGTGTTGATGGCGCTGGGGAGGAAATTGACAAGGAGGATTCTGATGGTGAGGTGGTTTGTTTAAGTCAGGCACCCGGGGAGACACCTGTTGTCCGTGGGACGAATATGGCCATTGACATGCCTGGTCAAAATACAAAAAAAAATCAGCTCTTTGGTGTGGAATTATTTCAACACAAATGCGGACAACAGGTGTCAAGCCGTGTGTTGCCTTTGTCAAGCTGTAATAAGTAGGGGTAAGGACGTTAACCACCTCGGAACATCCTCCCTTATACGTCACCTGGAGCGCATTCATCATAAGTCAGTGACAAGTTCAAAAACTTTGGATGACAGCGGAAGCAGTCCACTGACCACTAAATCCCTTCCTCTTGTAACCAAGCTCCTGCAAACCACACCACCAACTCCCTCAGTGTCAATTTCCTCCTTACCCAGGAAATCCAATAGTCCTGCAGGCCATGTCACTGGCAAGTCTGACGAGTCCTCTCCTGCCTGGGATTCCTCCGATGCATCCTTGAGTGTAACGCCTACTGCTGCTGGCGCTGCTGTTGTTGCTGCTGGGAGTCGATCGTCATCCCAGAGGGGAAGTCGGAAGACCACTTGTACTACTTCCAGTAAGCAATTGACTGTCCAACAGTCCTTTGCGAGGAAGATGAAATATCACAGCAGTCATCCTGCTGCAAAGCAGATAACTCAGGCCTTGGCAGCCTGGGCGGTGAGAAACGTGGTTCCGGTATCCACCGTTAATTCAGAGGCAACTAGAGACTTGATTGAGGTACTGTGTCCCCGGTACCAAATACCATCTAGGTTCCATTTCTCTAGGCAGGCGATACCGAAAATGTACACAGACCTCAGAAAAAGACTCACCAGTGTCCTAAAAAATGCAGTTGTACCCAATGTCCACTTAACCACGGACATGTGGACAAGTGGAGCAGGGCAGACTCAGGACTATATTACTGTGACAGCCCACTGGGTAGATGTATTGTCTCCCGCAGCAAGAACAGCAGCGGCGGCACCAGTAGCAGCATCTCGCAAACGCCAACTCGTTCCTAGGCAGGCTACGCTTTGTATCACCGCTTTCCAGAAGAGGCACACAGCTGTCAACCTCTTACGGAAACTGAGGAACATCATCGCAGAATGGCTTACCCCAATTGGACTCTCCTGGGGATTTGTGACATCGGACAACGCAAGCAATATTGTGCGTGCATTACATCTGGGCAAATTCCAGCACGTCCCATGTTTTGCACATACATTGAATTTGGTGGTGCAGAATTATTTAAAAAATGACAGGGGCGTGCAAGAGATGCTGTTGGTGGCCCGAAGAATTGCGGGCCACTTTCGGCATTCAGCCACCGCGTGCCGAAGACTGGAGCACCACCAAACATTCCTGAACCTGCCATCATCTGAAGCAAGAGGTGGTAACGAGGTGGAATTCAACCCTCTATATGCTTCAGAGGATGGAGGAGCAGCAAAAGGCCATTCAAGCCTATACATCTGCCCACGATATAGGCAAAGGAGGGGGAATGCACCTGACTCAAGCGCAGGGGAGAATGATTTCAACGTTGTGCAAGGTTCTGCAACCCTTTGAACTTGCCACACGTGAAGTCAGTTCAGACACTGCCAGCCTGAGTCAGGTCATTCCCCTCATCAGGCTTTTGCAGAAGAAGCTGGAGACATTGAAGGAGGAGCTAAAACAGAGCGATTCCGCTAGGCATGTGGGACTTGTGGATGGAGCCCTTAATTCGCTTAACCAGGATTCACGAGTGGTCAATCTGTTGAAATCAGAGCACTACATTTTGGCCACCGTGCTCGATCCTAGATTTAAAACCTACGTTGTATCTCTCTTTCCGGCAGACACAAGTCTGCAGAGGTTCAAAGACCTGCTGGTGAGAAAATTGTCAAGTCAAGCGGAACGTGACCCGTCAACATCTCCTCCTTCACATTCTCCCGCAACTGGGGGTGCGAGGAAAAGGCTAATAATTCCGAGCCCACCCGCTGGCGGTGATGCAGGGCAGTCTGGAGCGAGTGCTGACATCTGGTCCGAATTGAAAGACCTGCCAACGATTACTGACATGTCGTCTACTGTCACTGCATATGATTCTCTCACCATTGAAAGAATGGTGGAGGATTATATGAGTGACCGCATCCAAGTAGGCACGTCAGACAGTCCGTACGTATACTGGCAGGAAAAAGAGGCAATTTGGAGGCCCTTGCACAAACTGGCTTTATTCTACCTAAGCTGCCCTCCCTCCAGTGTGTACTCCGAAAGAGTGTTTAGTGCAGCCGCTCACCTTGTCAGCAATCGGCGTACGAGGTTACTTCCAGAAAATGTGGAGAAGATGATGTTCATCAAAATGAATTATAATCAATTCCTCCGTGGAGACATTCACCAGCAGCAATTGCCTCCAGAAAGTACACAGGGACCTGAGATGGTGGATTCCAGTGGGGACGAATTAATAATCTGTGAGGAGGGGGATGTACACAGTGAAAGGGGTAAGGAATCGGAGGATGATGATGAGGTGGACATCTTGCCTCTGTATAGCCAGTTTGTGCAAGGAGAGATTGATTGCTTCTTTTTTTGGTGGGGGCCCAAACCAACCAGTCATTTCAGTCACAGTCGTGTGGCAGACCCTGTCGCTGAAATGATGGGTTCGTTAAAGTGTGCATGTCCTGTTTATACAACATAAGGGTGAGTGGGAGGGCCCAAGGACAATTCCATCTTGCACCTCTTTTCTCTTTCATTTTTCTTTGCATCATGTGCTGTTTGGGGACAATTTTTTTGAAGTGCCATCCTGCCTGACACTGCAGTGCCACTCCTAGATGGGCCAGGTGTTTGTGTCGGCCACTTGTTTCGCTTAGCTTAGTCACACAGCGACCTTGGTGCGCCTCTTTTTTTCTTTGCATCATGTGCTGTTTGGGGACAATTTTTTTGAAGTGCCATCCTGCCTGACACTGCAGTGCCACTCCTAGATGGGCCAGGTGTTTGTGTCGGCCACTTGTGTCGCTTAGCTTAGCCATCCAGCGACCTCGGTGCAAATTTTAGGACTAAAAATAATATTGTGAGGTGTGAGGTGTTCAGAATAGACTGAAAATGAGTGTAAATTATGGTTATTGAGGTTAATAATACTATGGGATCAAAATTACCCCCAAATTCTATGATTTAAGCTGTTTTTTAGGGTTTTTTGTTAAGAAAAACCGAATCCAAAACACACCCGAATCCGACAAAAAATTTTCAGGGAGGTTTTGCCAAAACGCGTCCGAATCCAAAACACGGCCGCGGAACCGAATCCAAAACCAAAACACAAAACCCGAAAAATGTCCGGTGCACATCACTACTGTAGATACACATTTTACAAGTGTCATACCCTGATTAGAACCCACGACCTATTACACAGGAAGCAGGCACCTTACTGATGAAGCTGTTTGCTCCTGTATAGGAAGCATGAGAATTCTAACTATATAAAGTTACTTCTCTGACAATTACAGGTAACTTCATATACTTAGAATTCTCATGCTTCCTTCCTATACAGGAGCAAATATCTCTATCACTAAAGTGTCTGCCGTCAGTGTAACAGCCCAGGTCTTGAGTTCTAATCCTGGGTATGACTGCCAAGAAATGTGTGATTTAAAATACAAGACAATGAAATGTATATATACAGTATATACTTTTTTTTCTGAACACACCACACACACACACACACACACACACACACATTGGGGGAGCACCAATATTTATCTTGCCTCCGGGCAACTGGGACAAACTTACACCACTGCCTCCTGGTTGGCGTCGGCTGGTTCTCCAATGGTCACTGACCTTTCACCAGGCCCTGTATCGGTAGCTGGCAGAGGGCAGAGTTTGGAGATGCTTGGTTCACTCCAGGTCAGCGTGAAAATGGAACGGCGTTTTGCACAATTGTGTTGGCCTCAGGATTTGGATGTAGTCGTCTTAAGGCAAGATGTTTTTTGCTAAAAAAAAGTCCTAAAGACTCATCTGTTTTTTAAGGGGATACCATATAAAAGATGTTTACAGCAGTTCCACACTTCCAGATGTCACAGAAGATGTACACTCTGAGACGGGTGTGGTTCGTTTTATCGACAGTATCTAGGTCGACAATGTTTAGGTCGACCACTATAGGTCGACAGCCACTAGGTCGACATGGATGGAAGGTCGACAGGGTTTCTATGTCGACATGTGCTAGGTCGACAGGTCTAAAGGTCAACATGAGGAATTTTTTTTTTTTTTGGTGTCTTTTTTTCGTAAAGTAACCGGGATCCCAAATTAGTGCACCGAGTCCCCTCGTATGGCTCGCTTCGCTCGCCATGCTTCGGGCATGGTGCCTTCGCTCCGCTACCGCTTCGCTCGGCACACTTTACCGTTCCAGTCGTAGTCCACGTGGATCGTTAAGTATGAAAAAATCCAAAAAAAAATGTGAAAAACTCATGTCGACCTTTAGACCTGTCGACCTAGCACATGTCGACCTAGAAACCCTGTCGACCTTCCATCCATGTCGACCTAGTGGCTGTCGACCTATAGTGGCCGACCTAAACATTGTCGACCTAGACACTGACGATCTTCAGACCGGATCCCTTCTGAGACACACCGGCCTCCTTTTCATATCAGCACAGACTACCACAAGGAGTAGCTCCACCATGGGTCTTTATAACCAATCAGGCTATCTCACAAAATATAGATAAATACAAATTACATTTCCAAAGAGTTAAACAACTGGAAAAATCAATTTCCTGCTCTTTCTCATATTTAAACCAAATCAGATTCACAAATGTAAATTTAACTCAAATTTCAATTGCATCCTTCGTTTCACATCTCTAGGCTAAAACCAGTTCGGCTTAATCAGAATTAGAAATACCTTCTTATGAGCAACATAAAATTCTGAAACCCAACAACTCTGTCTTTTCACATGTGTGTCTCTATTTTACATAGAGACACACAAGAAACTTATCCAGAGATTTCCCTGGCTGGTGTCAGGATCTTTACCATATAAATTCCTAGATGAGAATGTCCCAAGGGTAATGTGTTCCCAAATGTCAAAGTCCTTTGGAAACAAAATACTTTATACATTTGTTATAAGTGCATGGCCTATACATTTTAACAATTCCACAACTATGCTTAGAGCTCTACATGACGGGGGTCATTCCGAGTTGATCGCTCGCTAGCAGTTTTTAGCAGCCGTGCAAACGCTATGCCGCCGCCCACTGGGAGTGTATGTTAGCTTAGCAGAAGTGCGAATGGTTGTATCGCACAGCGCCTGCAATACATTTTTGGTGTAGTTTCAGAGTAGCTCAAAACCTACTCAGCGCTTGTGATCACTTCAGACTATTCAGTTCTGAATTTGACGTCATACACCGGCCCAGCATTCGCCCAGCCACGCCTGTGTTTTTCCGAACGCTCCCTGAAAACGGTCAGTTGCCACCCAGAAACGCCCACTTCATGTCAATCACTCTGCGGCAACCAGTGCGACTGAAATGCATCGCTAGACCCTGTGCAAAACTGCATCGTTCGTTGCGCCCGTACGTCGCGTGTGCGCATTGCGACGCATACGCATGCACAGAACTGCCGTTTTTTAGCCTGATTGCTGCACTGCAAACAAATGCAGCTAGCGATCAACTCGGAATGACCCCCGACATGTACAAACACATTTACCCCTGTACATTTACAGAATATGGCGCCTAGCGCCAATTGTCCATTTAGAAAATGGCGAACGCGCCAGGTGTTTTTCATGTGGCTTTCTTTGGCCACAAGAAGTATACAGCAAAGTGTTACTTGTGTGGCTCTTAAAGTGAAAGGAATATTATACAGAGACAGTCATTCCTGTCTGGTTACATCTCAGGAGTTGTGTTACTGATCTCACTGTAATGCCCAGTGTCCCCAAATCACCAGTTTGTGAGTACGTGACATGCTTCATCACTATATACAGTGTAATAAAAAAGTAATTTTAGTTCAGTAGCGTGTCACAATGCGGATATGCTGTGTCAGTACAGCGGGTGAGGTGTGGAAAAATGTGTGTTGCAGGATGCAGTGTAAATTCACAGTCTTGCTGGGAGCAAATGCTATATCTGATCTGTCTGAGAAATGACCGTAAATTACATACAAGTATAGGGGAATGTTAGAGATGTGATATCTCCCCCCCCCCCCCCCCCCCCGCACCGTTGTGAATGCACACCCTAACTATTTTTCATTATAAAACCGGTTTAACTGGCACCCTGGCCTCCTCTGTCCCAGTGTAATGCAGAGCATCTCACCCTCTGTAAATCAGATATTTAGCAAATTCTATGACAAAGCAGAAACACGGTTGTAATTGGGGCAATCCTGCACTTATGGGGGCTCTATACTAGAGATGAGCGCCTGAAATTTTTCGGGTTTTGTGTTTTGGTTTTGGGTTCGGTTCCGCGGCCGTGTTTTGGGTTCGAACGCGTTTTGGCAAAACCTCACCGAATTTTTTTTGTCGGATTCGGGTGTGTTTTGGATTCGGGTGTTTTTTTCAAAAAACACTAAAAAACAGCTTAAATCATAGAATTTGGGGGTCATTTTGATCCCAAAGTATTATTAACCTCAAAAACCATAATTTACACTCATTTTCAGTCTATTCTGAATACCTCACACCTCACAATATTATTTTTAGTCCTAAAATTTGCACCGAGGTCGCTGTGTGAGTAAGATAAGCGACCCTAGTGGCCGACACAAACACCGGGCCCATCTAGGAGTGGCACTGCAGTGTCACGCAGGATGTCCCTTCCAAAAAACCCTCCCCAAACAGCACATGACGCAAAGAAAAAAAGAGGCGCAATGAGGAGCTGTGTGAGTAAGATTAGCGACCCTAGTGGCCGACACAAACACCGGGCCCATCTAGGAGTGGCACTGCAGTGTCACGCAGGATGGCCCTTCCAAAAAACCCTCCCCAAACAGCACATGACGCAAAGAAAAAAAGAGGCGCAATGAGGTAGCTGTGTGAGTAAGATTAGCGACCCTAGTGGCCGACACAAACACCGGGCCCATCTAGGAGTGGCACTGCAGTGTCACGCAGGATGGCCCTTCCAAAAAACCCTCCCCAAACAGCACATGACGCAAAGAAAAAAAGAGGCGCAATGAGGTAGCTGTGTGAGTAAGATTAGCGACCCTAGTGGCCGACACAAACACCGGGCCCATCTAGGAGTGGCACTGCAGTGTCACGCAGGATGTCCCTTCCAAAAAACCCTCCCCAAACAGCACATGACGCAAAGAAAAAAAGAGGCGCAATGAGGAGCTGTGTGAGTAAGATTAGCGACCCTAGTGGCCGACACAAACACCGGGCCCATCTAGGAGTGGCACTGCAGTGTCACGCAGGATGGCCCTTCCAAAAAACCCTCCCCAAACAGCACATGACGCAAAGAAAAAAAGAGGCGCAATGAGGTAGCTGACTGTGTGAGTAAGATTAGCGACCCTAGTGGCCGACACAAACACCGGGCCCATCTAGGAGTGGCACTGCAGTGTCACGCAGGATGTCCCTTCCAAAAAACCCTCCCCAATCAGCACATGATGCAAAGAAAAAGAAAAGAAAAAAGAGGTGCAAGATGGAATTGTCCTTGGGCCCTCCCACCCACCCTTATGTTGTATAAACAAAACAGGACATGCACACTTTAACCAACCCATCATTTCAGTGACAGGGTCTGCCACACGACTGTGACTGATATGACGGGTTGGTTTGGACCCCCCCCAAAAAAGAAGCAATTAATCTCTCCTTGCACAAACTGGCTCTACAGAGGCAAGATGTCCACCTCATCTTCACCCTCCGATATATCACCGTGTACATCCCCCTCCTCACAGATTATCAATTCGTCCCCACTGGAATCCACCATCTCAGCTCCCTGTGTACTTTGTGGAGGCAATTGCTGCTGGTCAATGTCTCCGCGGAGGAATTGATTATAATTCATTTTAATGAACATCATCTTCTCCACATTTTCTGGATGTAACCTCGTACGCCGATTGCTGACAAGGTGAGCGGCGGCACTAAACACTCTTTCGGAGTACACACTTGTGGGAGGGCAACTTAGGTAGAATAAAGCCAGTTTGTGCAAGGGCCTCCAAATTGCCTCTTTTTCCTGCCAGTATAAGTACGGACTGTGTGACGTGCCTACTTGGATGCGGTCACTCATATAATCCTCCACCATTCTATCAATGTTGAGAGAATCATATGCAGTGACAGTAGACGACATGTCCGTAATCGTTGTCAGGTCCTTCAGTCCGGACCAGATGTCAGCATCAGCAGTCGCTCCAGACTGCCCTGCATCACCGCCAGCGGGTGGGCTCGGAATTCTGAGCCTTTTCCTCGCACCCCCAGTTGCGGGAGAATGTGAAGGAGGAGATGTTGACAGGTCGCGTTCCGCTTGACTTGACAATTTTGTCACCAGCAGGTCTTTCAACCCCAGCAGACCTGTGTCTGCCGGAAAGAGAGATCCAAGGTAGGCTTTAAATCTAGGATCGAGCACGGTGGCCAAAATGTAGTGCTCTGATTTCAACAGATTGACCACCCGTGAATCCTTGTTAAGCGAATTAAGGGCTGCATCCACAAGTCCCACATGCCTAGCGGAATCGCTCCCTTTTAGCTCCTTCTTCAATGCCTCCAGCTTCTTCTGCAAAAGCCTGATGAGGGGAATGACCTGACTCAGGCTGGCAGTGTCTGAACTGACTTCACGTGTGGCAAGTTCAAAGGGCATCAGAACCTTGCACAACGTTGAAATCATTCTCCACTGCACTTGAGACAGGTGCATTCCACCTACTATATCGTGCTCAATTGTATAGGCTTGAATGGCCTTTTGCTGCTCCTCCAACCTCTGAAGCATATAGAGGGTTGAATTCCACCTCGTTACCACTTCTTGCTTCAGATGATGGCAGGGCAGGTTCAGTAGTTTTTGGTGGTGCTCCAGTCTTCTGTACGTGGTGCCTGTACGCCGAAAGTGTCCCGCAATTTTTCTGGCCACCGACAGCATCTCTTGCACGCCCCTGTCGTTTTTTTAAAAATTCTGCACCACCAAATTCAAGGTATGTGCAAAACATGGGACGTGCTGGAATTTGCCCATATTTAATGCACACACAATATTGCTGGCGTTGTCCGATGCCACAAATCCACAGGAGAGTCCAATTGGGGTAAGCCATTCCGCGATGATCTTCCTCAGTTGCCGTAAGAGGTTTTCAGCTGTGTGCGTATTCTGGAAAGCGGTGATACAAAGCGTAGCCTGCCTAGGAAAGAGTTGGCGTTTGCGAGATGCTGCTACTGGTGCCGCCGCTGCTGTTCTTGCGGCGGGAGTCCATACATCTACCCAGTGGGCTGTCACAGTCATATAGTCCTGACCCTGCCCTGCTCCACTTGTCCACATGTCCGTGGTTAAGTGGACATTGGGTACAACTGCATTTTTTAGGACACTGGTGAGTCTTTTTCTGACGTCCGTGTACATTCTCGGTATCGCCTGCCTAGAGAAGTGGAACCTAGATGGTATTTGGTAACGGGGGCACACTGCCTCAATAAATTGTCTAGTTCCCTGTGAACTAACGGCGGATACCGGACGCACGTCTAACACCAACATAGTTGTCAAGGACTCAGTTATCCGCTTTGCAGTAGGATGACTGCTGTGATATTTCATCTTCCTCGCAAAGGACTGTTGAACAGTCAATTGCTTACTGGAAGTAGTACAAGTGGGCTTACGACTTCCCCTCTGGGATGACCATCGACTCCCAGCGGCAACAACAGCAGCGCCAGCAGCAGTAGGCGTTACACGCAAGGATGCATCGGAGGAATCCCAGGCAGGAGAGGACTCGTCAGAATTGCCAGTGACATGGCCTGCAGGACTATTGGCATTCCTGGGGAAGGAGGAAATTGACACTGAGGGAGTTGGTGGGGTGGTTTGCGTGAGCTTGGTTACAAGAGGAAGGGATTTACTGGTCAGTGGACTGCTTCCGCTGTCACCCAAAGTTTTTGAACTTGTCACTGACTTATTATGAATGCGCTGCAGGTGACGTATAAGGGAGGATGTTCCGAGGTGGTTAACGTCCTTACCCCTACTTATTACAGCTTGACAAAGGGAACACACGGCTTGACACCTGTTGTCCGCATTTCTGGTGAAATACCTCCACACCGAAGAGCTGATTTTTTTGGTATTTTCACCTGGCATGTCAACGGCCATATTCCTCCCACGGACAACAGGTGTCTCCCCGGGTGCCTGACTTAAACAAACCACCTCACCATCAGAATCCTCCTGGTCAATTTCCTCCCCAGCGCCAGCAACACCCATATCCTCCTCATCCTGGTGTACTTCAACACTGACATCTTCAATCTGACTATCAGGAACTGGACTGCGGGTGCTCCTTCCAGCACTTGCAGGGGGGCGTGCAAATGGTGGAAGGCGCATGCTCTTCACGTCCAGTGTTGGGAAGGTCAGGCATCGCAACCGACACAATTGGACTCTCCTTGTGGATTTGGGATTTCAAAGAACGCACAGTTCTTTGCGGTGCTTTTGCCAGCTTGAGTCTTTTCAGTTTTCTAGCGAGAGGCTGAGTGCTTCCATCCTCATGTGAAGCTGAACCACTAGCCATGAACATAGGCCAGGGCCTCAGCCGTTCCTTGCCACTCCGTGTGGTAAATGGCATATTGGCAAGTTTACGCTTCTCCTCCGACAATTTTATTTTAGGTTTTGGAGTCCTTTTTTTACTGATATTTGGTGTTTTGGTTTTGACATGCTCTGTACTATGCCATTGGGCATCGGCCTTGGCAGACGACGTTGCTGGCATTTCATCGTCTCGGCCATGACTAGTGGCAGCAGCTTCAGCACGAGGTGGAAGTGGATCTTGATCTTTCCCTAATTTTGGAACCTCAACATTTTTGTTCTCCATATTTTAATAGGCACAACTAAAAGGCACCTCAGGTAAACAATGGAGATGGATGGATTGGATACTAGTATACAATTATGGACGGGCTGCCGAGTGCCGACACAGAGGTAGCCACAGCCGTGAACTACCGCACTGTACTGTGTCTGCTGCTAATATATAGACTGGTTGATAAAGAGATAGTATACTCGTAACTAGTATGTATGTATAAAGAAAGAAAAAAAAACCACGGTTAGGTGGTATATACAATTATGGACGGGCTGCCGAGTGCCGACACAGAGGTAGCCACAGCCGTGAACTACCGCACTGTACTGTGTCTGCTGCTAATATATAGACTGGTTGATAAAGAGATAGTATACTCGTAACTAGTATGTATGTATAAAGAAAGAAAAAAAAACCACGGTTAGGTGGTATATACAATTATGGACGGGCTGCCGAGTGCCGACACAGAGGTAGCCACAGCCGTGAACTACCGCACTGTACTGTGTCTGCTGCTAATATATAGACTGGTTGATAAAGAGATAGTATACTCGTAACTAGTATGTATGTATAAAGAAAGAAAAAAAAACCACGGTTAGGTGGTATATACAATTATGGACGGGCTGCCGAGTGCCGACACAGAGGTAGCCACAGCCGTGAACTACCGCACTGTACTGTGTCTGCTGCTAATATATAGACTGGTTGATAAAGAGATAGTATACTCGTAACTAGTATGTATGTATAAAGAAAGAAAAAAAAACCACGGTTAGGTGGTATATACAATTATGGACGGGCTGCCGAGTGCCGACACAGAGGTAGCCACAGCCGTGAACTACCGCACTGTACTGTGTCTGCTGCTAATATATAGACTGGTTGATAAAGAGATAGTATACTCGTAACTAGTATGTATGTATAAAGAAAGAAAAAAAAACCACGGTTAGGTGGTATATACAATTATGGACGGGCTGCCGAGTGCCGACACAGAGGTAGCCACAGCCGTGAACTACCGCACTGTACTGTGTCTGCTGCTAATATATAGACTGGTTGATAAAGAGATAGTATACTCGTAACTAGTATGTATGTATAAAGAAAGAAAAAAAAAAAAACCACGGTTAGGTGGTATATACAATTATGGACGGGCTGCCGAGTGCCGACACAGAGGTAGCCACAGCCGTGAACTACCGCACTGTACTGTGTCTGCTGCTAATATATAGACTGGTTGATAAAGAGATAGTATACTCGTAACTAGTATGTATGTATAAAGAAAGAAAAAAAAACCACGGTTAGGTGGTATATACAATTATGGACGGGCTGCCGAGTGCCGACACAGAGGTAGCCACAGCCGTGAACTACCGCACTGTACTGTGTCTGCTGCTAATATATAGACTGGTTGATAAAGAGATAGTATACTCGTAACTAGTATGTATGTATAAAGAAAGAAAAAAAAACCACGGTTAGGTGGTATATACAATTATGGACGGGCTGCCGAGTGCCGACACAGAGGTAGCCACAGCCGTGAACTACCGCACTGTACTGTGTCTGCTGCTAATATAGACTGGTTGATAAAGAGATAGTATACTCGTAACTAGTATGTATGTATAAAGAAAGAAAAAAAAACCACGGTTAGGTGGTATATACAATTATGGACGGGCTGCCGAGTGCCGACACAGAGGTAGCCACAGCCGTGAACTACCGCACTGTACTGTGTCTGCTGCTAATATATAGACTGGTTGATAAAGAGATAGTATACTCGTAACTAGTATGTATGTATAAAGAAAGAAAAAAAAACCACGGTTAGGTGGTATATACAATTATGGACGGGCTGCCGAGTGCCGACACAGAGGTAGCCACAGCCGTGAACTACCGCACTGTACTGTGTCTGCTGCTAATATATAGACTGGTTGATAAAGAGATAGTATACTCGTAACTAGTATGTATGTATAAAGAAAGAAAAAAAAACCACGGTTAGGTGGTATATACAATTATGGACGGGCTGCCGAGTGCCGACACAGAGGTAGCCACAGCCGTGAACTACCGCACTGTACTGTGTCTGCTGCTAATATATAGACTGGTTGATAAAGAGATAGTATACTCGTAACTAGTATGTATGTATAAAGAAAGAAAAAAAAAACCACGGTTAGGTGGTATATACAATTATGGACGGGCTGCCGAGTGCCGACACAGAGGTAGCCACAGCCGTGAACTACCGCACTGTACTGTGTCTGCTGCTAATATATAGACTGGTTGATAAAGAGATAGTATACTCGTAACTAGTATGTATGTATAAAGAAAGAAAAAAAAACCACGGTTAGGTGGTATATACAATTATGGACGGGCTGCCGAGTGCCGACACAGAGGTAGCCACAGCCGTGAACTACCGCACTGTACTGTGTCTGCTGCTAATATATAGACTGGTTGATAAAGAGATAGTATACTCGTAACTAGTATGTATGTATAAAGAAAGAAAAAAAAACCACGGTTAGGTGGTATATACAATTATGGACGGGCTGCCGAGTGCCGACACAGAGGTAGCCACAGCCGTGAACTACCGCACTGTACTGTGTCTGCTGCTAATATATAGACTGGTTGATAAAGAGATAGTATACTCGTAACTAGTATGTATGTATAAAGAAAGAAAAAAAAACCACGGTTAGGTGGTATATACAATTATGGACGGGCTGCCGAGTGCCGACACAGAGGTAGCCACAGCCGTGAACTACCGCACTGTACTGTGTCTGCTGCTAATATATAGACTGGTTGATAAAGAGATAGTATACTCGTAACTAGTATGTATGTATAAAGAAAGAAAAAAAAACCACGGTTAGGTGGTATATACAATTATGGACGGGCTGCCGAGTGCCGACACAGAGGTAGCCACAGCCGTGAACTACCGCACTGTACTGTGTCTGCTGCTAATATATAGACTGGTTGATAAAGAGATAGTATACTCGTAACTAGTATGTATGTATAAAGAAAGAAAAAAAAACCACGGTTAGGTGGTATATACAATTATGGACGGGCTGCCGAGTGCCGACACAGAGGTAGCCACAGCCGTGAACTACCGCACTGTACTGTGTCTGCTGCTAATATATAGACTGGTTGATAAAGAGATAGTATACTCGTAACTAGTATGTATGTATAAAGAAAGAAAAAAAAACCACGGTTAGGTGGTATATACAATTATGGACGGGCTGCCGAGTGCCGACACAGAGGTAGCCACAGCCGTGAACTACCGCACTGTACTGTGTCTGCTGCTAATATATAGACTGGTTGATAAAGAGATAGTATACTCGTAACTAGTATGTATGTATAAAGAAAGAAAAAAAAACCACGGTTAGGTGGTATATACAATTATGGACGGGCTGCCGAGTGCCGACACAGAGGTAGCCACAGCCGTGAACTACCGCACTGTACTGTGTCTGCTGCTAATATATAGACTGGTTGATAAAGAGATAGTATACTCGTAACTAGTATGTATGTATAAAGAAAGAAAAAAAAAACACGGTTAGGTGGTATATACAATTATGGACGGGCTGCCGAGTGCCGACACAGAGGTAGCCACAGCCGTGAACTACCGCACTGTACTGTGTCTGCTGCTAATATATAGACTGGTTGATAAAGAGATAGTATACTCGTAACTAGTATGTATGTATAAAGAAAGAAAAAAAAACCACGGTTAGGTGGTATGTACAATTATGGACGGGCTGCCGAGTGCCGACACAGAGGTAGCCACAGCCGTGAACTACCGCACTGTACTGTGTCTGCTGCTAATATATAGACTGGTTGATAAAGAGATAGTATACTCGTAACTAGTATGTATGTATAAAGAAAGAAAAAAAAACCACGGTTAGGTGGTATATACAATTATGGACGGGCTGCCGAGTGCCGACACAGAGGTAGCCACAGCCGTGAACTACCGCACTGTACTGTGTCTGCTGCTAATATATAGACTGGTTGATAAAGAGATAGTATACTCGTAACTAGTATGTATGTATAAAGAAAGAAAAAAAAACCACGGTTAGGTGGTATATACAATTATGGACGGGCTGCCGAGTGCCGACACAGAGGTAGCCACAGCCGTGAACTACCGCACTGTACTGTGTCTGCTGCTAATATATAGACTGGTTGATAAAGAGATAGTATACTCGTAACTAGTATGTATGTATAAAGAAAGAAAAAAAAACCACGGTTAGGTGGTATATACAATTATGGACGGGCTGCCGAGTGCCGACACAGAGGTAGCCACAGCCGTGAACTACCGCACTGTACTGTGTCTGCTGCTAATATATAGACTGGTTGATAAAGAGATAGTATACTCGTAACTAGTATGTATGTATAAAGAAAGAAAAAAAAACCACGGTTAGGTGGTATATACAATTATGGACGGGCTGCCGAGTGCCGACACAGAGGTAGCCACAGCCGTGAACTACCGCACTGTACTGTGTCTGCTGCTAATATAGACTGCTTGATAAAGAGATAGTATACTACTAATATTATATATACTGGTGGTCAGGTCACTGGTCACTAGTCACACTGGCAGTGGCACTCCTGCAGCAAAAGTGTGCACTGTTTAATTTTAATATAATATTATGTACTCCTGGCTCCTGCTATAACCTATAACTGGCACTGCAGTAGTGCTCCCCAGTCTCCCCCACAATTATAAGCTGTGTGAGCTGAGCAGTCAGACAGATATATAATATATATAGATGATGCAGCACACTGGCCTGAGCCTGAGCAGTGCACACAGATATGGTATGTGACTGACTGAGTCACTGTGTGTATCGCTTTTTTCAGGCAGAGAACGGATATATTAAATAAACTGCACTGTGTGTCTGGTGGTCACTCACTATATTATGTACTCCTGGCTCCTGCTATAACCTATAACTGGCACTGCAGTAGTGCTCCCCAGTCTCCCCCACAATTATAAGCTGTGTGAGCTGAGCAGTCAGACAGATATATATAATATTATATATAGATAATAGATGATGCAGCACACTGGCCTGAGCCTGAGCAGTGCACACAGATATGGTATGTGACTGAGTCACTGTGTGCTGTGTATCGCTTTTTTCAGGCAGAGAACGGATTATAAATAAAACTGGTGGTCACTGGTCACTATCAGCAAAACTCTGCACTGTACTGAGTACTCCTAATGCTCCCCAAAATTAGTAAATCAAGTGTCTCTCTAATCTATTCTAAACGGAGAGGACGCCAGCCACGTCCTCTCCCTATCAATCTCAATGCACGTGTGAAAATGGCGGCGACGCGCGGCTCCTTATATAGAATCCGAGTCTCGCGATAGAATCCGAGCCTCGCGAGAATCCGACAGCGTCATGATGACGTTCGGGCGCGCTCGGGTTAACCGAGCAAGGCGGGAAGATCCGAGTCGCTCGGACCCGTGAAAAAAAACATGAAGTTCTGGCGGGTTCGGATTCAGAGAAACCGAACCCGCTCATCTCTACTCTATACGAGACCATACACATCAAAACTTAAATTGAGTTGCTTAGTAATTGCTAATTCCCATTACCACCATTCATCAAAGAGTGCTTGCTTTACTATGCGTGCTTGTAGATTCCATTAGCGTGCTATCAACCTGGGCCCTATCTGTGTGGAGTTTGCATGTAATCTTTGTGTTCTCATTTTTACTTTAGGTACTCCAATTTCCTTCCAATCCAAGAATGTTCTGGCTTTTGACAAACATGTACCCTAGTGTGTGAGTGTAAGGCAATGTAGATTGTAAGCTCCAATGGGACACTCCCAAGATGTCTGCCGTTATGTAAGGTCACCTAAATGTATTACATTCAATGCAGAGATTTCTGGTCAGGAGAGTGTGACTGGTCTGGTAGGGATCTGTTCTGAGGTGTTACTGTATGCAACTCTTAAAACTTGCTGCTGGAAATTCAGGGTATAAATAAATCTTTACCCAATGGCAATACACCCTGGCCTGAAAGCCTTAGTGTGGAGTATTATAGCGTTTTCACCTCCCGGCTTGAACTCAACCAGAACTACTGTCCTACTGAAACCAGGTAAGAACCCAGCCCCAGGGCTGTCTTTTCATATGGGCTCAATGGGCAGTTGCCCTAGGGCTCCAGGAGTATAAGGGCCCTATGCTGATAGCTGAGGGCCCCCTCTTTCCAGGAGTACCAGATTTTTGAAAAACGGTCCTGGGGAACCGGAGATATCTGACTTGAAAGCAGTGGCCTGTTATTTGCTCTTCCCAGTCAGATATCTCTGGTTCTGTCTGACTTAGAGTTTTTCTGAGGGTATACTCCAAAAGCTGGGACTCTCCCCTTTCGGTGGACACTGGCGGATTATCTCTTCTATGCCCAGAACCAGAGATAACAGCCTTCCAGCAGCTGGTCCCTGCTCCAGCTCCACATGCCTGGTATGCAGTTTTATATATTCATCGGTGGATTGCTCTGGCTCCTGAACTTTGATCCCAAAGCACCTCCTGAAAGATGAGACTCTCTAGTTTTCTATCCCATTGATAGACAAGAAATCTATTTTCAGGAACTAAAGATATCTGCAGTCAAGCAAGCTGCCCTCCCACCAGAAAATATTAAGCCCACGCCACTATCCACCCATCCCCTGCATATTAAGCACCCCCGTACCACCCTGGAAATCATGTACTGGGGCCCCTTCATTCAGTCCAATGCTCCCAGTTTAGTGTTCTCCTGTTCTCCCTCCCGTCACATCTCCCACCATCTGTGCAGTAAAGGAGTAATGAGCAGAAATTACTGCTCCAGGTCCTACATGCTGAGAGGAAGATAGAACACCCACTACCGCCTGCAGACATCAAAGCTGCCGCTGATAGCACCCCCCACCCCTGTTGCTGGAGGATGGGTAGTGGCCCCAGTGCATCGCTTTGCCCAGGGGCCTACACTGCTGTTAATACCTCCCTGCCCAGCCCTGTATTTTCCCCTATGATGGACATATAAGCCACACCATGGTGCTATGCCATAAGACAAAGTGAATATCTTCAATAAAAAATAAAAAAAACACTTCAAAATAGACCATGTTCGCAGGAAGACAATCAATCCAGGATAATCTGAACTAGCAACCCTGCTAGGGGAAATCGTAGTTATCCGTCATAAGGAACCATGATATCACCAATGCATTCAGGTCAAAGTCCAACTGGTTTCAAATGTACTCCTCCAATCACCCGAAACACTGTGGGAGGCCACCGAACATGTTTAGTTTCTCAAAACATCATCAGGGGTGCAGCCTCCCACTTCTGGCTCCCCCAATTTATTGTGACCCAGCAGGTGATTTGGATTGTCATAATTAATCTACAGTAAGTGCAATGCTAGTACTAACATAAATACATTAATCAGAAGGCTCTTAAAGTGAATTTTCAAACTCAAATTCATTATTTGTCAAGAGATTAAATAAAAAAAATATGTAGTTATGGTAGAGTTACCGTCGATAATGGTATTTCTCCTAAGTCCACAGTATCCACAGGATAAACATTGGGATATGAGGTAGCATCAGTGGATTGGCACCAACGGTTAAAGCTTTTGGCCTCCCAGAATGCAAAGAGCCAGTCCCCTATGTCCCCACCTCCTGGCTCAGGCAATCCAGTTGTTTTCCAAAGCTCAAGGCAGGAGCATCATAGAGAGCCCTAATCAGGCGAGAAGAACACACATGCACACTCTTCCGTACAAGAAGGAAGAGGTTAGTAGGTGAAAGGATCCTCAAATCAGGTGCGCCAGGGTGGTAACCCCATGGATTTTGCGTACTTAGGAGAAATAGAGTTATTGACGGTAAGTCTACCATAACTACGTATTTCACCTGCAGGGTCCACAAATTATCCACAGGATAAACATTGGAATGTCCCAAAGCAAATATAGTGGTGGGGAAGCTCCTGATTGGACAGGAGAATCCTTCGCCCGAATTCAGTGCCCTGAGAGGCAAAGGTATCAAAGGCATAATGTCTAATGAATGTGTTAATAGAAGACCATGTGGCTGCCTTACATATCTGTTTAGCTGAAGCACCACGTTGTGCTGCCCATGATTGACCTACCTTACGAGTAGAGTGAGCAGAGACATTAGCCGGAATAGGGAGATCAGCTTGAGAACATGCTCAGTGTCTGCTTGTCAGCAGGCCATCCTCTCTTGTAAAATCCTTAGAGAACCAAGAGAGTGTCTGTCTTTCTGATGGCACTGGTATGATCCACGTAGATCCTTAAGGCCCGGACTACGTCCAATGACGCATCTCCCACAGAAAGGTTCGGTCCTTGGAAGGCCGGGACTACAGTTTCTTCGTTAAGACAGCACCTTAGGAAGATAACCTGATTTGGTTCTGAGAACCGCTCTATCTGGATGAAAAACCAGAAAAGGAGGGCGACAGAACAATGCACCTAAATCTGAAATTTTGGATATTTTGTTCAGAGGTAAAATTACTCTCTGAAGACCCGAATCCAACACAGCCCCAAAATGAGTCATCTGTTGTGACGGAACCAGGCACGACTTTGCCCAATTTATGAGCCAACCGTGTCTCTGTAAACAAGCTATTGTCTGTTGCAGATGACACTGAAGCAATTCCTGAGATTGTGCCAGGATTAATAAGTCATGGAGGTATGGAAAAATCCTTATCCCCTGCTGACGGAGATAAGCCGCCATTACCACCCTAATTCTGGTGAACACTCTGGGAGCTCCGGCCAGTCCAAATGGTAGGGCCTGAAACTGAAAATGTTGCTGGAGGATAGCAAACCTGAGATAGCACAGATGGGACAGTGCTATAGGTACATGTAGGTTAGCATCCGGGATATCCAGGGATACCATAAAATCCACCGGCTCCATGGCCAAAATTTTGGAACATAAAGTCTCCATATGAAAATGAGGCACCCAAATGTACTTGTTCAGCACTTTGAGGTTGAGTATAGGCCGGAACGACCAATTTGGCTTCTGGACTAGAAACAGGTTGGGGGAAAAAACATGTCCTCGTTGCGCATGAGGAACTGGAATTATCACTCCTGACTGAAGCAACTTCTGAGCTGCCTCTTGCAAAGCCCTGGCCTTCATTTCCACTGAAGACGGGCTGGTACAAAAAAAACTTTGAGGAGGGTGTTTATTGAAGGCAAACATATATCCGTGAGACACCGCTTCTTGCACCCAGGCATCTGTGGTGGACTGCTGCCAGATCTGTGCAAAATGAAGAAGTCGACCTCCCACCCTGGGATTTCCCAGGTGGAGGCCAGCACCATCAGGCTGATGGCTTATCTACTGGCTTGGAAGCCGGCCCTCTGGTAGCCCAATGCTTTTTAGTCTTACCAGACCTGTCAGATTGAGACTGTTTGCCATAACCCTTTCCTTTTGCTTTTCCTTGAGTCCGAAAGGACCAAAAAGCTGGAATTCTAGGCTTGGATTTGTGTGGAAGGAAAATTTTCTTTCTTGGAGTCTGCTTCTGACTCCAAAATACTGTTTCATTCTTTACAAAAAAGAATATCTCCAGTGAAAGGCAAAGACTCCAGAACCTTCTTGGATTCTGAGTCAGCTTTCCATGTACGTAGCCAAACCACTCTGCGAGCTGCTACTGCTGAGACTGATGCTTGAGAGCCAATGCTACCCATATCCAAGGCTGCTTCTTCCATAAAAATAGCCGCCTGTTTAATATGTGCAATATAGGATTTTTGCTCTCTAGATGCCAATGAAAGATCATCCTCCAATGCATCAGCCCAGGCTGCCACTGCTTTTGCCATCCAGGTTGAAGCCATGGCTGGTCTTACAATTGCCCCAGACAAGGAGAAAATGGTTTAAAAAAAAAAACATCTATTTTCCTATCCGTGACATCATTTAATGATGTTGAAGGCAGTGGCGGAACTAGCAAGCGGTGGGCCCAGGTGCGACAAAATGCTTTGCCCCCCCCCCCCCCCCATCCCATCCAAGTCCACCCCGTCACCCCTGGAGAGGATCTGGTGAGGGGGACCTGCTCAGGGCCAGAGAAATGGATACCTAGCAACAGTGCCGTAACTAGACATTTTAGCTCTGTGTGCAAGAAACGGCATTGGAGCCCCACCCCTGCATGCAAAACAGGGGCAGTGCGTGCCGTAGGCACGCGCAAAAATACATAGGGGCATGGCTTCGTGGGGAAGGGTTGTGGCCACAAAATAATACCAATTCATAAAACGGCGCACAGTAGTCTCCATTATTCAAATTACGCCGCACAGTAGCACCACTACACCAGGTAGAGACCCTTTTACACCTTACGGCGGACAGATTCCCCTTTTTACACATTACGGCAGACAGCGTGCACTTTTTACACATAACGGCAGACAGTGTGCCCTTTTTACACATAACGGCAGACAGCGTCCCCCTTTTTACACATAACGGCAGGCAGCGTCCCCCTTTTTACACATTACGGCAGACAGTGTGCCCTTGTTACACATAACGGCAGAAAGCGTCCCCTTTTTACACATTACGGCAGGCAGATTCCCCCTTTTTACAAATTACGGCAGACAGCGTCCCCTTTTTACACATTACGGCAGACAGCGTACCCTTTTTACACATTACGGCAGACAGCGTGCCCTTGTTACACATTACGGCAGACAGCGTCCCCTTGTTACACATTACGGGAGACAGCGTCCCCTTTTTACACATTACGGGAGACAGCGTCCCCTTTTTACACATTACGGCAGACAGTGTCCCCCTTTTTACACATTACGGCAGACAGTCCCTCTTTTTACACATTATGGCAGGCAGATTCCCCCTTTTTACACATTACGGCAGGCAAAATCCCCCTTTTTACACATTACGGCAGACAGTCCCCCTTTTTGCACATGAAGAAAGAAAGAAAGAAAGAAAGAAAGAAAGAAAGAAAGAAAGAAAGAAAGAAAGAAAGAAAGAAAGAAAGAAAGAAAGAAAGAGAAAGAAAGAAAGAAAAAAAGAATTATACTTACCCTCTCCGCTGGCTCAGGCTCTTCGGTGCAGCTTCTTGCAGAGATCCCAGGCAGGAGAGAAGGAGGAGGAGGGAGGTGGAGGAGGGAGCCGCAGCAGCGCTGTGTTATTGGTGGAGGCGCTGCTGCTGCTGTCCCTCTGCTTCACTATAGGCTGTTCTCCGCCGCTGTGAATGCTGGGATGCGCTTCACAGCGGCGGAAGACAGCCTATAGTGAAGCAGAGGGACAGCAGCAGCAGCGCCGCAACCAATAACACAGCGCTGCTGCGGCTCCCTCCTCCACCTCCCTCCTCCTCCTTCCCCCGTGTCAGCTGCCTGCGCTGCTCTCCTCTCCTGTCCGGGCGGCTGTGTGCTGCGGGCAGCGGTTGCCCGCAGCACACAGCGGCATGTAATGAGTCAGTTTGACTCATTACATGCTTTGGGCTCCTGGACAGTGGCAGGCCTCAGTGCAACGCACTGGTTGCACTGGCGGTAGTTCCGCCTCTGGTTGAAGGCAGAGGTAATGCAGATTTCTCTGACGTCCTAGTGGATGCTGGGGACTCCGTCAGGACCATGGGGAATAGCGGCTCCGCAGGAGACAGGGCACAAAAGTAAAAGCTTTAGGATCAGGTGGTGTGCACTGGCTCCTCCCCCTATGACCCTCCTCCAAGCCTCAGTTAGATTTTTGTGCCCGGCCGAGAAGGGTGCAATCTAGGTGGCTCTCCTAAAGAGCTGCTTAGAGTAAAAGTTTTGTTAGGTTTTTTATTTTCAGTGAGTCCTGCTGGCAACAGGCTCACTGCATCGAGGGACTTAGGGGAGAGAAGTGAACTCACCTGCGTGCAGGATGGATTGGCTTCTTAGGCTACTGGACACCATTAGCTCCAGAGGGAGTCGGAACACAGGTCTCACCCTGGGGTTCGTCCCGGAGCCGCGCCGCCGACCCCCTTGCAGATGCCGAAAAGTGAAGAGGTCCAGAAACCGGCGGCAGAAGACTTTTCAGTCTTCATAAGGTAGCGCACAGCACTGCAGCTGTGCGCCATTGTTGTCAGCACACTTCATAGCAGCGGTCACTGAGGGTGCAGGGCGCTGGGGGGGGCGCCCTGGGCAGCAATGATAGTACCTTATTCTGGCTAAAAATACATCACATATAGCCCCTGGGGGCTATATGGATGTATTTAACCCCTGCCAGGTCTCAGAAAAACGGGAGAAGAAGCCCGCCGAAAAGGGGGCGGGGCCTATTCTCCTCAGCACACAGCGCCATTTTCCCTCACAGAAATGCTGGTGGGAAGGCTCCCAGGCTCTCCCCTGCACTGCACTACAGAAACAGGGTTAAAACAGAGAGGGGGGGCACTTATTTGGCGATATGACTATATATATTAAAATGCTATAAGGGAAAAACACTTATATAAAGGTTGTCCCTGTATAATTATAGCGTTTTTGGTGTGTGCTGGCAAACTCTCCCTCTGTCTCCCCAAAGGGCTAGTGGGGTCCTGTCCTCTATCAGAGCATTCCCTGTGTGTGTGCTGTGTGTCGGTACGTGTGTGTCGACATGTATGAGGACGATGTTGGTGAGGAGGCGGAGCAATTGCCTGTAATGGTGATGTCACTCTCTAGGGAGTCGACACCGGAATGGATGGCTTATTTAAGGAATTACGTGATAATGTCAACACGCTGCAAGGTCGGTTGACGACATGAGACGGCCGGCAAACCAATTAGTACCTGTCCAGGCGTCTCAAACACCGTCAGGGGCGTTAAAACGTCCTTTTACCTCAGTCGGTCGACACAGACACGGACACTGACTCCAGTGTCGACGGTGAAGAAACAAACGTATTTTCCTTTAGGGCCACACGTTACTTGTTAAGGGCAATGAAGGAGGTGTTACATATTTCTGATACTACAAGTACCACAAAAAAGGGTATTATGTGGAGTGTGAAAAAACTACCTGTAGTTTTTCCTGAATCAGATAAATTAAATGAAGTGTGTGATGATGCGTGGGTTTCCCCCGATAGAAAATTATTGGCGGTATACCCTTTCCCGCCAGAAGTTAGGGCGCGTTGGGAAACACCCCTTAGGGTGGATAAGGCGCTCACACGCTTATCAAAACAAGTGGCGGTACCGTCTCCAGATAGGGCCGCCCTCAAGGAGCCAGCTGATAGGAGGCTGGAAAATATCCTAAAAAGTATATACACACATACTGGTGTTATACAGCGACCAGCGATCGCCTCAGCCTGGATGTGCAGCGCTGGGGTGGCTTGGTCGGATTCCCTGACTGAAAATATTGATACCCTTGACAGGGACAGTATTTTATTGACTATAGAGCATTTAAAGGATGCATTTCTATATATGCGAGATGCACAGAGGGATATTTGCACTCTGGCATCAAGAGTAAGTGCGATGTCCATATCTGCCAGAAGTTGTTTATGGACACGACAGTGGTCAGGTGATGCAGATTCCAAACGGCACATGGAAGTATTGCCGTATAAAGGAGAAAAAGACAACGTCTTTTCAGCCTCAGTCCTTTCGTCCCCATAAGGGCAAGCGGGCAAAAGGCCAGTCATATCTGCCATGGGATAGAGGAAAGGGAAGAAGACTGCAGCAGGCAGCCCATTCCCAGAAACAGAAGCCCTCCACCGCTTCTGCCAAGTCCTCAGCATGACGCTGGGGCCGTACAAGCGGACTCAGGTGCGGTGGGGGGGGGTCGTCTCAAGAGTTTCAGCACGCAGTGGGCTCACTCGCAAGTGGACCCCTGGATCCTACAAGTAGTATCCCAGGGGTACAGATTGGAAATTCGAGACGTCTCCCCCTCGCAGGTTCCTGAAGTCTGCTTTACCAACGTCTCCCTCCGACAGGAAGGCAGTAGTGGAAACAATTCACAAGCTGTATTCCCAGCAGGTGATAATCAAAGTACCCCTCCTACAACAAGGAAAGGGGTATTATTCCACACTATATTGTGGTACTGAAGCCAGACGGCTCGGTGAGACCTATTCTAAATCTGAAATAGTTGAACACTTACATACAAAGGTTCAAATCAAGATGGAGTCACTCAGAGCAGTGATAGCGAACCAGGAAGAAGGGGACTATATGGTGTCCCGGGACATCAGGGATGCTTACCTCCGTGTCCCAATTTGCCCTTCTCACCAAGGGTACCTCAGGTTTGTGGTACAGAACTGTCACTATCAGTTTCAGACGCTGCCGGTTGGATTGTCCACGGCACCCCGGGTCCTTACCAAGGTAATGGCCGAAATGATGATTCTTCTTCAAAGAAAATGGACGATCTCCTGATAGGGGCAAGGTCCAGAGAACAGTTGGAGGTCGGAGTAGCACTATCTCAAGTAGTTCTACGACAGCACGGGTGGATTCTTAATATTCCAAAACCGCAGCTGTTTCCGACGACACGTCTGCTGTTCCTAGGGATGATTCTGGACACAGTCCAGAAAAAGGTGTTTCTCCCGGAGAAGAAAGCCAGGGAGTTATCCGAGCTAGTCAGGAACCTCCTAAAACCAGGAAAAGTGTCAGTGCATCATTGCACAAGGGTCCTGGGAAAAATGGTGGCTTCTTACGAAGCGATTCCATTCGGTAGATTTCACGCAAGAACTTTTCAGTGGGATCTGCTGGAAAAATGGTCCGGATCGCATCTTCAGATGCATCAGCGGATAACCCTGTCTCCAAGGACAAGGGTGTTTCTTCTGCGGTGGCTGCAGAGTGCTCATCTACTAAAGGGCCGCAGATTCGGCATTCAGGACTGGGTCCTGGTGACCACGGATGCCAGCCTGAGAGGCTGGGGAGCAGTCACACAGGGAAAAAATTTCCAGGGAGTGTGATCAAGTCTGGAGACTTCTCTCCACATAAATATACTGGAGCTAAGGGCAATTTACAATGTTCTAAGCTTAGCAAGACCTCTGCTTCAAGGTCAGCCGGTATTGATCCAGTGGGACAACATCACGGCAGTCGCCCACGTAAACAGACAGGGCGGCACAAGAAGCAGGAGGGCAATGGCAGAAACTGCAAGGATTCTTCGCTGGGCGAAAAATCATGTGATAACACTGTCAGCAGTGTTCATTCCGGGAGTGGACAACTGGGAAGCAGACTTCCTCAGCAGGCACGACCTCCACCCGGGAGAGTGGGGACTTCATCGGGAAGTATTCCACATGATTGTGAACCGTTGGGAAAGACCAAAGGTGGACATGATGGCGTCCCGCCTGAACAAAAAACTGGACAGGTATTGCGCCAGGTCAAGAGACCCTCAAGCAATATCTGTGGACGT
This sequence comes from Pseudophryne corroboree, assembly GCF_028390025.1. Lineage (NCBI taxonomy): Eukaryota > Metazoa > Chordata > Amphibia > Anura > Myobatrachidae > Pseudophryne > Pseudophryne corroboree. Next base: position 14,699,784 of record NC_086451.1, read on the forward strand.
TCTGGTAACACCGTGGGTGTACCAGTTGGTGTATGTGTTCCCTCCTCTGCTTCTCATAACCAAGGTACTGAGAATTATAAGACGTAGAGGAGTAAGAACTATACTCGTGGCTCCGGATTGGCCAAGAAGGACGTGGCACCCGGAACTTCAAGAAATGCTCACAGAGGACTCATGGCCTCTGCCGCTAAGAAGGGACTTGCTTCAGCAAGTACCAGGTCTGTTCCAAGACTTACCGCGGCTGCGTTTGACGGCATGGCGGTGGAACGCCAGATCCTAAGGGAAAAAGGCATTCCGGAAGAGGTCATTCCTACCCTGGTCAAAGCCAGGAAGGAGGTGAGCATTTCCTGCAAAACAGGAGTGTCTATGGGCCTCAAATTGGGGTCCATTAAGGTTCAAATTTCGGCCCTGTCAATTTTCTTCCAGAAAGAATTGGCTTCAGTTCCTGAAGTCCAGAAGTTTGTCAAGGGAGTATTGCATATACAACCCCCTTTTTGTGCCTCCAGTGGCACTGTGGGATCTCAACGTAGTTCTGGGATTCCTCAAATCACATTTTAAACCGCTCAAATCTGTGGATTTGAAATATCTCACATGAAAAGTGACCATGCTGTTGGCCCTGGCCTCGGCCAGGCGAGTGTCAGAATTGGCGGCTTTGTCTCACAAAAGCCATATCTGATTGTCCATTCGGACAGGGCAGAGCTGCGGACTCGTCCCCAGTTTCTTCCTAAGGTGGTGTCAGCGTTTCACCTGAACCAGCTTATTGTGGTACCTGCGGCTACTAGGGACTTGGAGGACTCCAAGTTGCTAGATGTTGTCAGGGCCCTGAAAATATAGGTTTCCAGGACGGCTGGAGTCAGGAAAACTGACTCGCTGTTATCCTGTATGCACCCAAAAAACTGGGTGCTCTTGCTTCTAAAGCAGACGATTGCTCGTTGGATTTGTAGCACATTTCAACTTGCACATTCTGTGGCAGGCCTGCCACATCCTAAATCTGTCAAGGCCCATTCCACAAGGAAGGTGGGCTCATCCTGGGCGGCTGCCCGAGGGGTCTCGGCATTACAACTCTGCCGAGCAGCTACGTGGTCGGGGGAGAACACGTTTGTAAAATTCTACAAATTTGATACCCTGGCTAAAGAGGACCTGGAGTTCTCTCATTCGGTGCTGCAGAGTCATCCGCACTCTCCCGCCCGTTTGGGAGCTTTGGTATAATCCCCATGGTCCTGACGGAGTCCCCAGCATCCACTAGGACGTCAGAGAAAATAAGATTTTACTTACCGATAAATCTATTTCTCGTAGTCCGTAGTGGATGCTGGGCGCCCATCCCAAGTGCGGATTGTCTGCAATACTTGTACATAGTTATTGTTACAAAAATCGGGTTATTATTGTTGTGAGCCATCTTTTCAGAGGCTCCGCTGTTATCATGCTGTTAACTGGGTTCAGATCACAGGTTGTACAGTGTGATTGGTGTGGCTGGTATGAGTCTTACCCGGGATTCAAAATCCTTCCTTATTGTGTACGCTCGTCCGGGCACAGTATCCTAACTGAGGCTTGGAGGAGGGTCATAGGGGGAGGAGCCAGTGCACACCACCTGATCCTAAAGCTTTTACTTTTGTGCCCTGTCTCCTGCGGAGCCGCTATTCCCCATGGTCCTGACGGAGTCCCCAGCATCCACTACGGATTACGAGAAATAGATTTATCGGTAAGTAAAATCTTATTTTTCGCACCAATCGAATGACATGTGTATCTACCTTGGGAGCCACCGCTCTTTTTAAACAGTCCCCAGCTGGAAGAGGATAATGGGAATTCCATTTCTTTGGAATTCTAAACTTGTTACTGGGTGTTACCCAAGCCTCTTGCATAATTTACGTCAGCTGTTCTGACCCAGGAAATTCAGTCCTGACTGTTTTGGGACGTTTAAACATAGGTGCCTTAGATTTTTTTAACAAAGGCTCTGTTGCTTCCTCTAAGGATAGAATGGCTTTCATAGCACTAATTAGCTCAGGTATGTCCACTTATCTGAGAACTTCATTCTCGTCTCTGTATGCAGACCCGGAGTGTTATGAGTCCTCATCTTCCGATGAGTCCCCATCTGAAACATGTGTAGATTGTGAAGATGTTGTTTCATGTCTATGTGATTTACTTTCCACCGGCCTTTCAGCCTGTTTTTGTTGATAGGCTGCAGATTCCTTGACTGGATGTGATAAACCCCAGGGGGAATGTTGCATGTAAGGGTTAATAGGGTAACCTATCCATGGCATAGGAGCACTCAGCTATACTGGATAATGTCTGTGCAAAAGTAGCCCATGGGGGTTCAACTTGAACCTGTGCCTGCCTTGGATTATTCAGGAGGCTTTGGTGAAAGCTAAACCAGTTTGCACATAATCCATTTTGAACCAGATCCTGAGAGGTTAACCCAGTTTTGCAAGACAAACATGAAGTGAGTGTTGGTGCTGCTGTGGAGAGTGTATCCTCTTCACCCTTGCCTCTCTTAGACATGATAAACAAATCACACACCTGTACAGTGTTAACTAAACAATTTGTGACTGAAATCACTTTATAACTTGTTAAAGTGACATACAATCCGATCCCTCCCTCCTTTGCACCAGCATTGAGGATTGGAATACACAGAAACTGACAGAAATAGTAAAGTCAGCAATCACACTAGCAATCAGTCACAGGTTATACATTAGTATAATAAGCAATATGAGCACATATTCAACTACAGATACATTTCAAGTATGTAGGAGAAAATAGGATTTTAATACCTACCGGTAAATCCTTTTCTCTTAGTCCGTAGAGGATGCTGGGGATGCTTCAAGAACCATGGGGTATAGACGGAATCCGCAGGAGACATGGGCACACTATAAGACTTTGAATGGGTGTGAACTGGCTCCTCTCTCTATGCCCCTCCTCCAGACTCCAGTTATAGGAACTGTGCCCAGGGAGACGGACATTTCGAGGAAAAGGATTTATTTAACGTTTTTAAACCAAGGTGAGATACATACCAGCTGTCAAAGTCAAAAATATTACATAAAGAGAACATACAAACTACACACATTTAAGTCGCTATACTTGCAAATACGCGCAGCGAGCACAGCAATATATGGTAACACACGCATTTACACGGACATGCCACAGAGATGGATTCGACACTTATTTCATACAGTACATAATTATAATAATATTAAGCGACAGACATCATGATGATTTAAAATTATCTAATGAATTAATGTCATGAATGTGTATTATTTGAACGAAGCAAGATAGACCTGTCATATTTACTATAAAAACAACCAGCTTAATGTGTAGATTAATTTGATACTTGTTATGAAGTTGTGGGACATTGCAGCGAATAGTTATGATTACATGTATAAAAGCTAAAATCACTTTGTTAGAACAATGAATGTTATAGTGGACAGGGAGCTCAGGCCAGCCCTTTGGATGTCTTCAAGGCTGAACCTGATTAGCATATGCAAAGAAACTGGTGACTCAGAGTCCCCTCCCCCAGAAACTAGATGAGACATAAGCTGACCACATAGGAGGTCACTTACTTGCTTACTGGTCACAGAGGAAGATGGAGTCCCAGCATTAATTTACAGAGAAAGAGAGATATAAGATACATTGAGGGAATGGTATTGTATCGCTGGCATGTAACTGTAATTGTATCTGTAATTGTATGTAACTGTAATTGTATCTGTAATTGTATGTAACTGTATGTAATTGTATGTTTTAACTGCTTACTGTATGAGTTGTAACTATAGGTATACTGTACTTTGTAATATATATTGAATCCATATCCTTTTTAATAACAAATATATACATCAATGAGCTTTGGAACTCAGATAATGTGTGGGTGTATTGTTTTCTCTTATGGGTTACAGTGTTTTGCGATGTACAGCGCACTTTTATCGTATATGGTAATAAGATGTGCCTGGCGTCTGCAATATATATATTAGAGCGGGCATTTTAAATATTTGTGAGAAATCAATTTGGCATTCATACAGCTCACACCACCAACACGCCGTACAACATGGCATTCAACACAACGCATGCAACGGCATGATCAACAACAGTCACAGACGGACTGAACTCAGCACAACATGTGCGTAACTACAACCAATAACTGCAGATGCCGTCCGCACTGGGACAGGCGCCCAGCATCCTCTACGGACTAAGAGAAAAGGATTTACCGGTAGGTATTAAAATCCTATTTTCTCATACGTCCTAGAGGATGCTGGGGATGCTTCAAGAACCATGGGGTTTATACCAAAGCTCTAGAATGGGTGGGAGAGTGCGGATGACTCTGCAGCACCGATTGACCAAACAAGAGGTCTTCCTCAGCCAGGGTATCAAACTTGTAGAACTTCGCAAAGGTGTTTGATCCTGACCAAGTAGCAGCCTGGCAAAGCTGTAATGCCGAGACCCCTCGGGCAGCCGCCCAGGATGAGCCCACCTTCCTGGTAGAATGGGCCTTCACCGACTTCGGTAACGGCAATTCTGCCGTAGAATGAGCCTGCTGAATCGTATTACAGATCCAGCGTGCAATAGTCTGCTTGGAAGCAGGAGCCCCAATCTTGTTGGGAGCATACAGGACAAACAGAGCCTCGTTTTTCCTAACTTGAGCCGTTCTGGTGACATAGATTTGCAAAGCTCTGACCACATCAAGAGACTTTGATTCCGCCAAGGCGTCAGTAGCCACTGGCACCACAATAGGCTGGTTCACGTGAAACGAAGAAACCACCTTTGGCAGAAATTGCTGATGAGTTCTCAACTCCGCCCTATCAGCATGGAAGATTAAATAGGGACTTTTGTGCGACAAAGCCGCCAATTCAGATTCCAGCCTTGCGGATGCCAAGGCCAACAGCATGACTACTTTCCAAGTAAGGAATTTTAACTCAACCTTACGCAAAGGTTCAAACCAATGAGATTGCAGGAACTGCAACACCACATTAAGATCCCATGGTGCCACTGGGGGCACAAAGGGAGGTTGGATGTGCAGTACGCCTTTCATGAAGGTCTGAACTTCTGGAAGGGAGGCCAACTCCCTCTGAAAGAAAATAGATAAGGCCGAAATTTGTACTTTAATGGAGCCTAACTTTAGGCCCGCATCCACACCTGCTTGTAAAAAATGGAGCAACCGCCCCAGCTGAAATTCCTCCGTAGGAGCCTTCTTGGATTCACACCAAGACACATATTTTCTCCAAATACGGTGGTAATGCTTTGCCGTTACTTATTTTCTAGCTTGAAGAAGCGTGGGAATGACTTCACTGGGAATACCCTTTCGGGCTAGGATTTGGCGTTCAACCGCCATGCCGTCAAACGCAGCCGCGGTAAGTCCTGATACACGCACGGTCCTTGTTGTAGCAGGTCCTCTCGTAGAGGAAGAGGCCAGGGATCTTCTATGAGCAACTCCTGAAGATCTGGATACCAGGCCCTCCTTGGCCAGTCCGGAACAACGAGTATCGCCTGAACTCTTGTTCTTCTTATAATCTTTATCACCTTCGGAATTAGTGGAAGTGGAGGGAACACATAGACCGACGGAAACACCCACGGTGTCACCGGGGCGTCCACCGCTACCGCTTGAGGGTCCCTTGACCTGGAACAATATCTCTGAAGTTTCTTGTTGAGGCAGGACGCCATCATGTCTACTTGAGGAACTCCCCAACGACTTGTCACTTCTGCAAAGACCTCTTGATGAAGACCCCACTCTCCTGGATGGAGATCGTGTCTGCTGATGAAGTCTGCTTCCCATTTGTCCACTCCTGGAATGAAGACTGCTGACAGAGCGCTGGCATGTCTTTCCGCCCAGCGAAGAATCTTCGTGGCCTCGGCCATCGCCGCTCTGCTCCTTGTTCCGCCTTGGCGGTTTATGTACGCCATTGCTGTCACGTTGTCTGACTGAATCAAGACAGGCAGACCTGAAGAAGATGTTCAGCTTGCAGTATGCCGTTGTAAATGGCTCTTAATTCCAGAATGTTTATGTGTAGACAAGCTTCCTGGCTCGACCACTTTCCCTGAAAGTTTCTTCCCTGTGTGACTGCTCCCCAGCCTCGGAGGCTTGCATCTGTGGTCACCAGGATCCAATCCTGAATCCCAAACCTGCGCCCCTCCAAAAGGTGAGAACTGTGCAGCCACCACAGAAGGGAGATTCTGGTCCTGGGAGATAGAATTATCTTCCGATGCATGTCCAGGTGAGACCCGGACCACTGGTCCAACAGGTTCCACTGAAACGCCCTGGCATGGAACCTGCCATACGGAATGGTCTCGTAGGCCGCCACCATCTTTCCCAGCAACCGAGTGCCTTGAAGAACGGACACTTTTGTTGGTTTCAGAATCTGTTTTACCATGTTCTGTATTTCAAGAGCATTTTCCATTGGAAGAAAAACTCTCTGCAATTCTGTGTCCAGAATCATACCCAGAAACGACAGCCGTGTCGTTGGATCCAACTGTGATTTTGGCAAATTTAGGAGCCACCCGTGTTGTTGCAGAATCGTCAGTGAAAGGGCAACATTCTTCAACAATTGCTCCTTGGACCTCGCCTTTATGAGGAGATCGTCCAAGTACGGGATAATTGTGATTCCCTGCTTGCGCAGGAGAACCATCATTTCCGCCATTACTTCGGTGAAAATCCTCGGAGCCGTGGACAGACCAAACGGCAACGTCTGAAATTGGTAATGACAATCCTGTATTGCAAATCTCAGGTAAGCCTGATGCGGAGGAAATATGGGGACATGCAAGTATGCATCCTTTATGTCGACCGATGCCAGAAAATCCCCCTCTTCCAGCGTGGAGATCACTGCACGTAGAAATTCCATCTTGAATTTGAATTTTTTTAGAAAGAAATTGAGGGATTTTAGGTTCAGAATCGGTCTGACTGAGCCATCCGGCTTCAGGACCACGAACAGGCTCGAATAAAACCCTTCCCCCAGCTGTGACGGGGGCACCGTGACAATTACTTGATTTTGACACAACTTTAGTATCGCAGCGCTTACTATTTCCCTTTCTAGAAGAGAAGATGGCAAGGCCGACTTGAAAAATCGGTGAGGGGGCACGTCTTGAAACTCTAATTTGTACCCTTGGGCTACTATCTCTAATATCCAAGGATCCAGGTCTGAGTGCACCCAGACCTGACTGAAAAGTTTGAGACGTGCCCCCACCGGTGCGGACTCCCTCAGAGGAGCCCCAAAGTCATGCGGTGGATTTGGTAGAAGCCGGTGAGGACTTCTGCTCTTGGGAACTTGCCACAGCCTGTGACCTTTTCCCCCTTCCTCTTCCTCTCGTAGCAAGGAAAGAAGACCCTCTTCCTTTTTTGTATTTATTGGGCCGAAAGGACTGCATTTGATAGTGGGGCGTTTTCTTTTGTTGTGCAGGAACATAAGGCAGGAACGATGACTTACCCGCGGTAGCCGTAGATACTAGGTCAGTGAGACCGTCACCAAACAAGACCTTACCGTTAAACGGTAGAGATGCCTTCTTAGAGTCAGCATCAGCATTCCATTGATGAATCCACAATGCTCTTCTTGCTGAGACTGCCATGGCATTGGCCCTTGATCCCAAAAGGCCAATATCCCTCACAGCTTCTTTTAAATATGCTGCAGCGTCCCTGATGTGACCCAAAGTCAAAAGCACGCTATCCCTGTCTAGGGTATCTACCTCAGATGACAAGTTATCTGCCCACCTTTCAATAGCGCTACTCACCCATGCCGCAGCAACGGCAGGCCTGAGTAGCGACCCAGTAGTGACATAGATTTTAGGGTGTTTTCCTGCTTACGATCCGCAGGATCCTTTAGGGCTGCCGTGTCAGGGGACGGAAGCGCCACCTTTTTGGATAGACCCGATAAAGCTTTGTCTACCGTGGGGATTGACTCCCACCTTTCCCTGTCCCCAGAGGGGAACGGATATGCCACTGGAATTCTTTTGGGAACCTGTATCTTTTTGTCAGGATTTCCCCATGCCTTTTCAAAAAGTGCGTTCAGTTCATGAGAGGGAGGAAACGTTACCTCAGGTTTCTTTCCTTTATACATACAGACCCTAGTATCAGGAATAGCAGGGTCCTCAGTGATATGTAATACATCTTTTATCGCCACAATCATGTACTGAATGCTCTTAGCCAGTTTCGGATGTAATCTGGCATCACTATAGTCGACACTGGAATCAGAGTCCGTGTCGGTATCTGTATCTGCTATCTGGGTAAATGCACGTTTCTGTGACCCCGAAGGGGTCTGGGCCTGTGACAAAGCATCTTCCATGGATTTCCTCCATGTTTGGTTCTTAGACTGAGATTTATAAAATCTCTTAGTCAACTTAGTCACATTTGCGTTTAAAACACTCAACATATTCACCCAATCATCCGTCGGCGGTGCCGACACGGTCACTCTCACAGTATTTTCTGTCCCCACTCCAGCCTCCTCCTGGGAAGAGCATTCAGCCTCAGACATGTCGACACACACGTACCGACACCCACAACCACACTGGGGCTATAGGAGACAGACCCACAATAAAGCCTGCAATAGAGACACAGAGAGAGTTCTGCCAGCTCACACCCAGCGCCTATCCCGGTACTGAAGCCAGTAAAATGACTGCCCAGACCTGTTAGCGCTTTTTATATATACAAATCAGCACCAAATTACTTGTGCCCCCCCCCCCCCCGTTTTGCACCCTGTTACTTGTACAGCAGTGTGGAGGACAGGGCCAGCGTCTCTGCAGCTTTCTGTGAAGAGAAAATGGCGCTGGTCAGAGCTGTGTGGGCTAAGCCCCGCCCACTACATGGCGCGCTTCAGTCCTGCTTAAAATTATGTTTATACTGGCGGGGTCCCTTAACTAGTGCCCGGGCACTGTTATAACTTATGCCTGTGCAGTTTGAGGTGTTCATGCTGCCCAGGGTGCACCCCCTGCGCTCTGCAGTGCTGTGTCATGTATGGGAGCATGGCGCGCAGCGCGGCCGCTGCGCGGTACCTCAAACGCCGTCTTATGCCATCACTGAAGTCTTCAGATCTTCTCATACTCACCCGGCTTCTGTCTTCAGGCTTTGTGAGGGGGGTGACGGCGCGGCTCTGGGAACAAGCAGCTAGGCGTACCGTAGTGATCGAACCCTCTGGAGCTAATGGTGTCCAGTAGCCTAATAAGCAGAACCCTTGAACTCTTAAGAAGTAGGTCTGCTTCTCTCCCCTCACTCCCACGATGCAGGGAGCCTGTAGCCAGCAGGTCTCCCTGAAAATAACAAACCTAATAAAGTCTTTTTCAGAGAAACTCTGGAGAGCTCCTCAGTGTGCATCCAGTCTCACTGGGCACAGAATCTAACTGGAGTTTGGAGGAGGGGCATAGAGGGAGGAGCCAGTTCACACCCATTCAAAGTCTTATAGTGTGCCCATGTCTCCTGCGGATCCCGTCCATACCCCATGGTTCTTGAAGCATCCCCAGCATCCTCTAGGACGTATGAGAAACATATTACTGCATTACCTTATATAGGACTTTAAACATATTCAGTCGCACAGCAAAAGAAATAGCAGCAATAGTTTACAGACTCATATGCATCAGGCACTTATCCAACTACTCGTACCTAATGGTAGGTAGAGACGTAGTGCTGTATCACACGGCTCAGGAGAGTGGGATACAGGGAGACTTCACCCCGCTTCCAGGATCGATCAATACGTTAGTGAACGCTGAGTGGATCCAGATGCTAATACAGGTTGAGTATCCCTTATCCAAAATGCTTGGGACCAGAGGTATTTTGGATATCGGATTTTTCCGTATTTTGGAATAATTGCATACCATAATGAGATATCATTGTGATGGGACCTAAATCTAAGCACAGAATGTATTTATGTTACATATACACCTTATACACACAGCAGGAAGGTCATTTAGCCAATATTTTTTGTAACTTTGTGCTTTAAACAAAGTGTGTGTACATTCACACAATTCATTTATGTTTCATATACACCTTATACACACAGCCTGAAGGTCATTTAATACAATATTTTTAATAACTTTGTGTATTAAACAAAGTTTGTGTACATTGAGCAATCAAAAAACAAAGGTTACACTATCTCACTCTCAGTCAAAAAAGTCCGTATTTCGGAATATTCCGTATTTCGGAATATTTGGATATGGGATACTCAACCTGTAGTGTACACACTAATCCTTGGATCCTATGATCCCTGGGGCCTAGCGCTGGTGCATCCGAGGTGGCAGCCGCATCAGCTACTGTTCGGTAGTCTCCTCACGAAAACAGTGCGGCTGTGTCTTGCATCTCCCCCCCCTAAGCGGAACTGACGCCTTACCTTCTCCCCGTGCTCTGGTCACAGCCTGGTAACGTCCGCTGGTCTTGCTAGTACATCCGACACAGACGCCCGCCGAAACAGCACTGTACACCTGAGTAAGTGTTGTCGCGACCCGGCAGTGAGTTGTTGGAGTGACTCTTTCTAAGGTGCATGTAAGACGCTTTTTAGAAAACTCGCTAAAAAAAATGTAAGACTATAAAAATAAATTAAATAACAAGCTTATGGCTGCCAAAATCAGCAGGCCAAAGATCGTGGTCCGGCTCCTGCCGCACCAACAAAAAAAACTGAATTGCCTGAGCCAGGAGGCGGGGATATAGGGGCTGGCCCGTTGCATTCTGGGAGGCCGAAAGCTTTGATCGTTGGTGCCAATCCGCTGACGCTACCTCATATCCCAACGTTTATCCTGTGGATAACCTGTGGACCCTGCAGGAGAAATAAGTAAATAAAAATAAAAAAATATCTGAGAGGCCTGCACACGCAAACCTGGCCTGCCATCTCCAAGCCTGCATCTTATGCATGTCATCCAAAGCATGAAGATAAAATTGCGGACAAATCGTGAGGCGGCGCCACAGATGCTGGGCGGTCTTACCCTGTGCTGGGCAACCCCAAGCATGTGAGGAGATGGATACAGATCTTGCTATGGATGCAACGATCTGCGTCCATGTCTGAATGAAGTCCTTAATCCTACTTGTTTTTTTTTTTTTTGTTTTAATCAACTACTGACCACTTGTCCCCTACCCTCCTATTTAGGTCAATTCAATTGTGCCGCACGCCCCCTGCAGGACGTCTATAGGAGCTATTCAACTTTTGCTCCAATGAGACGCCCATTAGCCGCAGCACACACTTTAGTCCATAGTTTTGGCACCTGAATTCGGAATTTTTGGTATCCAAATGAGAACTTTAGACGGCAATTGCCACTTTGCTATTGGGCATCTGATCAGAGCAACAATTGAATAGCTCCGATAGACGGCCATTAGTATAGATGCTCAGCAGGGGGCACAAGCAACAATTGAATCCCCCCCATGTGTCTTCTAATCCCCATATCTGCTCCCACTGTTAAAATCTGGGCTCCGTGTGGGGAATTCAGTTGTGTGTGGGAGATTTAAAAAAAACAAAAAAACCCTGCATCGCTGGGATATTAAAAGTGGGAAAAAGAACTGTGGTGATGTCTGTAAAAATCACTGGGCAGTATTCAATTCTTTTCACCCCCTTCCACACCCGTTCTGTTTCTGCCCTCATTGGTGTGGTATAATCATTTCAGCAAGCTACTCCTGGGGTAGCGAGGCACCAAACCCTTTACAGTACACAGCTAAACCTGATTACTATGGGCGTGATATGCGCGACTACAGGGATCATTTAAGAAAGGAGATTGGGCGTGTTAAGTTCATTTAACTTACAGGAAGAAAAAGCAATATCTTAAATACACAAATGTTCAGGCTGCTGCGACCGCTGAGCGTGTGTGAAACCCCTATGAAATACGTACACGTTGCATAAGCACGCCGTCGCGCTGTAAGCACAAAGTAGCTACACGTGCAGCGGAATACACTGTATAACCCCTAACAGGAAAGGAATGCGACACCAATTGTATATGTTATGTTGTGGTCCAACAAATATTTACTTAAAAGGGGGTACAACAGAAATACAATAACACAAGAGAAAAGCTACAACCAATGGATACAAACGTTTGTTCGCCTGCACCACCCGGTTCCGGTCCTCAGTCAATCTGGAAAGATGACCTTCAGAGAATGAGACTGAAACCGGCCAGGAGGCTTGGCTTTTATACAATAGTCCAAAGCATGAAACAAAGGAAACTGTAATCTCTTCATCCATAGGTCAAAGGGCTGGTCATTGCCCCAGAAAGACATCTAAACAGTCTCTTTTTGCTTCTTTGCAAAAAAACCCCTACAACATTTACCATACCTCCCAACTTTCCATCTCTCTAAAGAGGGACACATGCGTGGCGAAGCCGCACGCGCTCCAGAAAAAGGTGTGTGGCCTATGAAAAGGGGTGTGGTTTCATGGAGGACCCGCGATCGTGAGCCATGCCCCCATTTTCGTCACTGAGGGGGCATGCCCAGCGCTCTGTGAGCCGCTGGCATGCCCCCTCTCCCTCTGACTCCAGTGATTAGACGCTGTGCGCATGCGCACAGCGTCTATCCACCGCTGCTCTGCTAAGCAGGGCAGCGAGTGCTTAAGCCTCCCAACTGCCCCCCCCCCCCCCCGACTGCGGGACACTGTGGCCAGCGGGTGGGACAGCGGGACAGTCCCCAAAAAACGGGACTGTTCCACGAAAATCGGGACAGTTGGGAGGTATGCATTTACAGTACATGAGGGGTCATAGGTCGGTTTGAATAGGTGGGCGATGCCTGGTCCAGGTGCACTTGCAGATGTCCTCCACTGGGTTCCCGCCGAATATCAAGAGTACAGTAAATTAGAGATGAGCGGGTTCGGTTTCTCGGAAACCGAACCCCCCCGAACTTCACCCTTTTTACACGGGTCCGAGGCAGGTTCGAACCTTCCCGCCTTGCTCGGCTAACCCGAGCGCGCCCGAACGTCATCATCCCGCTGTCGGATTCTCGCGAGATTCGGATTCTATATAAGCAGCCGCGCGTCGCCGCCATTTTCACTCGTGCATTGGAGATGATAGGGAGAGGACGTGGCTGGCGTCCTCTCCGTTTATTGTTGAACTTGATTGCTTTATTGCTTAATTGTGGGGAGGACTGGGGAGCAGCTGTTAGGAGGAGTACAGTGCAGAGTTTTGCTGATAAGTGACCACCAGTTTTTATCCGTTCTCTGCCTGAAAAAAACGCTCCATACCATATCTGTGCTCAGTGTGCTGCATAATATATCTGTGCTCACACTGCTTAATTGTGGGGACTGGGGAGCAGCTGTATTATATAGCAGGAGTACAGTGCAGAGTTTTGCTGACAGTGACCACCAGTATACGTTGTCTGCCTGAAAAACACTCCATATCTGTGCTCAGTGTGCTGCTTTATTTTAATGTGGGGACTGGGGACCACCAGTATAATTAATATTATATAGGAGGAGTACAGTGCAGAGTTTTGCTGACCAGTGACCACCAGTATACTATATATAGCAGTACGGTAGGCCATTGCTGTACCTACCTCTGTGTCGTCATTCATTAAGTATACTATCCATCTACATTCTATACCTGTGGTGCATTTTAGTTTTGCAGTTTGCTGACACAGTGACCACCAGTATACTATATATAGCAGTACGGTAGGCCACTGCTGTACCTACCTCTGTGTCGTCATTCATTAAGTATACTATCCATCTACATTCTATACCTGTGGTGCATTTTAGTTTTGCAGTTTGCTGACACAGTGACCACCAGTATACTATATATAGCAGTACGGTAGGCCACTGCTGTACCTACCTCTGTGTCGTCATTCATTAAGTATACTATCCATCTACATTCTATACCTGTGGTGCATTTTAGTTTTGCAGTTTGTTGACACAGTGACCACCAGTATACTATATATAGCAGCATGGTAGGCCACTGCTGTACCTACCTCTGTGTCGTCATTCATTAAGTATACTATCCATCTACATTCTATACCTGTGGTGCATTTTAGTTTTGCAGTTTGCTGACACAGTGACCACCAGTATACTATATATAGCAGTACGGTAGGCCACTGCTGTACCTACCTCTGTGTCGTCATTCATTAAGTATACTATCCATCTACATTCTATACCTGTGGTGCATTTTAGTTTTGCAGTTTGCTGACACAGTGACCACCAGTATACTATATATAGCAGTACGGTAGGCCACTGCTGTACCTACCTCTGTGTCATCATTCATTAAGTATACTATCCATCTACATTCTATACCTGTGGTGCATTTTAGTTTTGCAGTTTGCTGATACAGTGACCACCAGTATACTATATATAGCAGTACGGTAGGCCACTGCTGTACCTACCTCTGTGTCATCATTCATTAAGTATACTATCCATCTACATTCTATACCTGTGGTGCATTTTAGTTTTGCAGTTTGCTGACACAGTGACCACCAGTATACTATATATAGCAGTACGGTAGGCCACTGCTGTACCTACCTCTGTGTCGTCATCCATTAAGTATACTATCCATCTACATTCTATACCTGTGGTGCATTTTAGTTTTGCAGTTTGCTGACACAGTGACCACCAGTATACTATATATAGCAGTATGGTAGGCCACTGCTGTACCTACCTCTGTGTCGTCATTCATTAAGTATACTATCCATCTACATTCTATACCTGTGGTGCATTTTAGTTTTGCAGTTTGCTGACACAGTGACCACCAGTATACTATATATAGCAGTACGGTAGGCCACTGCTGTACCTACCTCTGTGTAGTAATTCATTAAGTATACTATCCATCTACATTCTATACCTGTGGTGCATTTTAGTTTTGCAGTTTGCTGGCACAGTGACCACCAGTATACTATATATAGCAGTACGGTAGGCCACTGCTGTACCTACCTCTGTGTCGTCATTCATTAAGTATACTATCCATCTACATTCTATACCTGTGGTGCGCCTCTTTTTTTCTTTGCATCATGTGCTGTTTGGGGACAATTTTTTTGAAGTGCCATCCTGTCTTGATTGACACTGCAGTGCCACTCCTAGATGGGCCAGGTGTTTGTGTCGGCCACTTGTGTCGCTTTGCTTAGTCACACAGCCACCTTGGTGCGCCTCTTTTTTTCTTTGCATCATGTGCTGTTTGGGGACAATTTTTTTGAAGTGCCATCCTGTCTTGATTGACACTGCAGTGCCACTCCTAGATGGGCCAGGTGTTTGTGTCGGCCACTTGTGTCGCTTAGCTTAGTCACACAGCCACCTTGGTGCGCCTCTTTTTTTCTTTGCATCATGTGCTGTTTGGGGACTATTTTTTTGAAGTGCCATCCTGTCTTGATTGACACTGCAGTGCCACTCCTAGATGGGCCAGGTGTTTGTGTCGGCCACTTGTGTCGCTTAGCTTAGCCATCCAGCGACCTCGGTGCAAATTGTAGGACTAAAAATAATATTGTGAGGTGTGAGGTGTTCAGAATAGACTGGAAATGAGTGGAAATTATGGTAATTGAGATTAATAATACTATGGGATCAAAATGACCCCCAAATTCTATGATTTAAGCTGTTTTTTAGGGGTTTTTTAAAAAAACACCCGAATCCAAAACACACCCGAATCCGACAAAAAAATTTCGGTGAGGTTTTGCCAAAACGCGTCCGAATCCAAAACATGGCCGCGGAACCGAATCCAAAACAAAACCCGAAAAATGCCCGGTGCACATCACTACAGTAAATACAGTGTAATATTAATATTGTATTCCTGCACATATCTATTCGCAGGAGCGTGCTACATTCTGCAAACTGCCATCAGAATATTGCCCTTGAAATACTGTACAGCTGGATACATAGGCGGATCCAGGGGGGGGGGGGGTGTCACTCGGGCCCATGCCCCCCCTGTAATTTCTGACTTCTTTTTATTTTTTCAAAAGGAGAACAGCAGCAGCACTACTGCTATTTCCGTCAGTCAGATTTGATTAAAGAGCCGGCAGGCACTAGGACCCGCCGCGGCTCTAACAGCAAGTCTGTGTGCTCACACTGCAACCTACCTCCCCCACTGCTAGCCGGCCAGAGTCCAGCCCAGGCGCGGGGTTCAAATGCCAGCAGAGTAAGACTGTTACTTATGACGGAGCAGAAGGCTTCATTAGCCCTCACTGCACCACACAGTTTCCCAGCGCTTCCTCCTCCACTTCCTTTACCACCATGCTAGGTGCAGTCACACTCAGCCTCAGCTGTGAGAAGGCGGACTGTGTGATTGTGACAGGGCTGTCCTGCAGATGTCTTATGCTGTGTGACTGTGACAGGGCTGTCCTGCAGATGTCTTATGCTGTGTGACTGTGACAGGGCTGTACTGCAGATGTCTTATGCTGTGTGATGTGACAGGGCTGTCCTGCAGATGTCTTATGCTGTGTGACTGTGACAGGGTTGTCCTGCAGATGTCTTATGCTGTGTGACTGTGACAGGGCTGTCCTGCAGATGTCTTATGCTGTGTGATTGTGACAGGGCTGTCCTGCAGATGTCTTATGCTGTGTGATTGTGACAGGGCTGTCCTGCAGATGTCTTATGCTGTGTGAGTGTGACAGGGCTGTCCTGCAGATGTCTTATGCTGTGTGATGTGACAGGGCTGTCCTGCAGATGTCTTATGCTGTGTGATTGTGACAGGGCTGTCCTGCAGATGTCTTATGCTGTGTGATTGTGACAGGGCTGTCCTGCAGATGTCTTATGCTGTGTGAGTGTGACAGGGCTGTCCTGCAGATGTCTTATGCTGTGTGATTGTGACAGGGCTGTCCTGCAGATGTCTTATGCTGTGTGATTGTGACAGGGCTGTCCTGCAGATGTCTTATGCTGTGTGAGTGTGACAGGGCTGTCCTGCAGATGTCTTATGCTGTGTGATGTGACAGGGCTGTCCTGCAGATGTCTTATGCTGTGTGATGTGACAGGGCTGTCCTGCAGATGTCTTATGCTGTGTGAGTGTGACAGGGCTGTCCTGCAGATGTCTTATGCTGTGTGATTGTGACAGGGCTGTCCTGCAGATGTCTTATGCTGTGTGAGTGTGACAGGGCTGTCCTGCAGATGTCTTATGCTGTGTGATGTGACAGGGCTGTCCTGCAGATGTCTTATGCTGTGTGACTGTGACAGGGTTGTCCTGCAGATGTCTTATGCTGTGTGACTGTGACAGGGCTGTCCTGCAGATGTCTTATGCTGTGTGACTGTGACAGGGCTGTACTGCAGATGTCTTATGCTGTGTGATGTGACAGGGCTGTCCTGCAGATATCTTATGCTGTGTGACTGTGACAGGGCTGTCCTGCAGATGTCTTATGCTGTGTGACTGTGACAGGGCTGTCCTGCAGATGTCTTATGCTGTGTGACTGTGACAGGGCTGTCCTGCAGATGTCTTATGCTGTGTGACTGTGACAGGGCTGTCCTGCAGATGTCTTATGCTGTGTGACTGTGACAGGGCTGTCCTGCAGATGTCTTATGCTGCTTGTTGGAGATCCAGCTGGCTGCTTCTGCTAATCAAAGATGGGCAGTTCGTGTCCTGCAGTCTGAGTCTCAGTGCAGTGCCCAAAACAAGGTATGCTGCACCTGCCACCACCAACTATAATAATTATATTGTGCCGGGGTGCCTTCCAGGCTCCCATACCTAATGGAACAGGTGACCAACATTTCAAGGCCCAATCAGCCTTTTCATGAGGGTGAAACATTGGCAATAAACCAGGATGCGCTCCTACAGCCAATCATTACCTGATGGCGTATTCTGTGAGGCCACGCCCCCTGTGATACCACACCCCTTATCTGGGAGCACGCGTGCCTTAGGTGCATGTAAATATAACAATTACCGTTCCCCTATCATGGTGCCCCCCCTTTCATTTTCTTCTGGATCCGCCCCTGGCTGGATACCAAACACCACCTCCTAACCTAATTCTGTCCCCTCATATCCTGTAAAGTTGAATCCCTCTGTTGTTATACTTCCAAAGTAAATGTAACTTGCTGGTGTGGTGCGTGTAGGCTATGTGTAAATGATGCACTATGTGGAGTAAATATCAGATATGTCTTTGTGGCTTTTCCATGCGAATGCGTGTGCTACCGTATTTACTCATACCACGCAGGACTTCGTGAGCCAATATACGCAATGTGCGGGTATGCGCACGCACGGCAGAAGAAGCACACGCACGGAGGCCACTCTGTGTGGTGTTTGTACGTGATGCATGTGGGTCTAATATTTTCGACTTCGACAGGCGTGATATATCATTTGAATACCGCTCATTGTCTTTTTTTCAGCCCCCTCCACAGTGCAAAGTTAGAGGGGAGACCACCAGAACGGTGATTATCTTCTTCTGTTTTTTTTTTTTTGCATTGCAGGGTTTCCAAAGCTGAAAGCAATGTGTGCATTGTTTTTATTAGATACTGTAGGTATCGTGCAAATAAACCTGGTGCCTAATTGAATTCCCCCCTATTACTTTGAACGTTCATATTACTGATCTCGCCTTTATGCTGCCCACTGGTTTTGTACATATGATTTAGCATTCTGCTATATGCCAGTTGAAACATATTAATCTGAAACCATAATTTCTTTCAGTTTAAATTCTGTTGTATTTCTAAATGCCCCAAGCGGACACCGCCACCTACTGTCTGTCCTCAGTGCTACATCATGGACTCCAACTCATGTTCTTTTCCTTTTTTCTCTAATATGCCTGCTGCATTTTACACTTCTGTGAATTGCTCATCTTACCCCACTATAACCTATGTAGTGTGCCCTAGATGGTGGTCCCGCCTGGTACTGCCAAGGGCAGGATGAGCAACCCACTGACTTGTCTGTGCAGTGGGTATCTTGTTCACTCTTCACTTCATCCTTGTATGTCTTATCCCCATGCATTGCTTATTTCCACAGTGTACCCAATGTAGTGCGCCCAACATGGCAGCCTCGCCTGGTGCCCTGTGCAGAGTGAAACGTGCATGGTTCAATTCTGATGTACTTCCAAGGACCTCACTTAGGGGTATATTCAATTAAGGGTGAAACTGCTGTCTTTTTGAAAAGACGGCAGTTTTTGAATTTTTCAGGTCGGAAGGGGTTCCGGCCTATTCAGTCCCCAGCTTTTTTATTCGACAAGTCGGGGAATTCGACTTGTCAAATAGTACACGAATTGGCGGTATAGCCGCCGATTCACGTGCTTCTGAGGGAAATGGGGCCAAATTTGACAGGATTTGGCCCCGTTTCCGACCATCTCAGTTTGACTATAAAAAAAGTCGGACTGAGATGAGGGACCTGAGAAGAGGAGAGGGGGGGGGAGCCGGGGGCAGACTGGGGAGAGCCGCGGGCAGACTGGGGAGAGCCGCGGGCAGACTGGGGAGAGCCGCGGGCAGACTGGGGGACAGCAGCGCTACAGCACAGCACTGCAGGAGGATGTGGCACAGCCGCCGCTCATGGCAGCGTCCACCCGGCTCCAGCAAGTGAGGTCCCGCTTGCCGGAGCCGGGTGGACGCTGCCGTGAGGTCTGGCGGCTGTGCCACATCCTCCTGCAGCGCTGCTGTCCCCCCTCTCCGGTCCCTCATCTCAATTCGACTTTTTTAAAGTCGACTTGAGATGGGCATTGAATAGCCCTGGTCAGATCCATTCCGACAAATGCATGTCGGAATGAATCCGACCTCAATTGAATATACACCTTAGTATATCCCTTTCCCCCATTAGGTCATCAGTTCCAAACATTGCCTACTCTCCTGGCGGACACAGGGTCACTCATTGACGTACGTAGTGTGACCAGATTGCTGCATCTAAAGGGAACATCAACAGCTGACATTTATCGTCAACTTGTCACAGTGTACCGTGATACCGTCATGTTGATGACGGCAGGACAGGCGATTTAGATGAGTAGCGTTCAGGTCGGCCAACCACATCCACCACAGACAGTGAACCAAACCAAAACCTGTTTCCGTGACATGACATTATCAACGTACACCACAAGATGGCGATGAATTTCAGCTGCTGATGCGCCCTTTACACGCAGAAATCTAATCACACTACGCACCTCAATGTACGACCATGTGTCCGCCAACCCCGCCATCTTACATCTGTGTGAGAGATCTGCTGTAACCATCTTGTTTGCTGTACCCTCGGTGCAATGCTTGTAGAGAGGAAGGGTCTTCTTTAAGACTTTTTGCACAATAAACATCTCACCTTCAAGACGATTGCCTTTCATCTTGCAACAAACAAGAACGCGACACACGCAGTCCCGTTCTCCGCCTGTTCTGGTTTGAGGCCAGCGTCCCCAAGCTCCGCCCCCTGCCAGCTACTGATGCAGGGTCTGGTCAATGGTCAGTGACCAGTGGAAGTCAACCGTCGACGGTCCAGAGTCCACGCATACACAGCAGCAAGCGGTAACTGGTGCCAGTGGTAGAAGCCTGAGTAAAAACGTGGTTCCAGATATCACGTGGCAGGAGCCTTGTTGTGGCAGCAAAATACCTGCCCACTGAAAAGTGGGTGGAGTCCGTAAAAGGCGGTTACTGATGGCAAGAGGAAATCTCCTATTGGCCCAGGTCCCGTGAGACAAATCCCAATCTGTGATCACTTGGCGCAGGCAGCGAGGGCGCATCCGGTCGCAATAGCTCTTACCGGGAGCTGTAATTTGTGATTTTATTTTCAAGCACACGGTCTTACTAAAGTGGCGGGATGCATCACATGCAATTACGATGCTTGATACATACCGCCCACAGGCTGAACACGTATGCGAGGAGCATTTTTGCAGTATTCAACTTAAAAAAATAAATCTGCAGACATGTAATATATGTGGAAAATGTACTTTAAGATCAACAGTCTCAATAAAACAACACTTTGTGTAAGTGTCTTCTGTATTATAGACAAAGCTTGTTGGTATTTTAGGATTGAGAACTTTTTTTATATGTGCCATTATGTTTTATATACAATAAATGATAACGTGACATTAAAACAGGTATTACATGGAAGAGAATGTACAGTATATAAGACATTCATCAATGAGAATATACAACATAACACATCTAGTAACCAATACAGAGTAAGCTGGAAAGTATGACGTCCAGATCACTAGGTGATCGCCTGCTACCGGCCGCATGTGCGCAATGTAACAGGGGGTTTGTAAAACTATGGCCAATGGGGCAAACTGGAATCAATGGCCCTCATTCCGAGTTGATCGCTAGCTGCTTTCGGTCGCAGCGCGGCAATTAGGTGAGAAAGCGGCATTTCTGCGCATGCGTACGGGCCGCAGTACGCATGCGCAAAGTATTTTCACACAAAACTATGCAGTTTTACACAAGGCCGAGCAACGCTTTTCAGTCGCTGTGTTGATCGGTGAGTGATTGACAGGAAGTGGGTGACTTTCTGGGTGGTAACTGACCGTTTTCCGGGAGTGTGCTAAAAAACGCAGGCGTGTCAGATGAAAACACAGGCGTGCCTGGGGAAACGGGGGAGTGGCTGGCCGAACGCAGGGCGTATTTGTGACGTCAAACCAGGAACTAAACGGACTGAGCTGATCGCAATCTTTGAGTAGGTCTGGAGCTACTCAGAAACTGCAAGGAATTATTTAGTAGCAGTTCTGCTAATTTTTCGTTCGCTAATCTGCTAAACGAAGATACACTCCCAGAGGGCGGCGGCCTAGCGTGTGCAATGCTGCTAAAAGCAGCTAGCGAGCGAACAACTCGTAATGAGGGCCAATATTGTATGGCCGTTATATTAATGATGGCTGAAATTACTTATAGATTACTATGGGGGTAATTCAGACCTGATCGCTGGGCTGCAAACTTTGCAGTCCCGCGTTCGGATAGTCGCCGCCTCTAGGGGGAGTGTAAATTCTCTGTGCAAGTGTGCGAACTCGTGTACGCAGAGCTGCAAAAATCCACTGTGTGCAATGTGTGCGCAGCCCAGGACTTACTCCTACAGTGTGATGAGAACCGGCTGATCGGGGCCGGAGCTGACGTCACACACCCTCCCTGAAAACGCTTGGGAACCCCAGCGTTTTTCCGGACACTCCCAGCAAACAGTCAGTTACCACCCACAATCGGCTTCCTCCTGTCAGTCACCATGCGAACGCCCGTGCGATCGGATTTTTCGCACCATCTCGTCGCTGACCGGCAATGCCCTTTGTTGTTGTCTGATGCGCGTGCGCATTGCGGTGCATACGCATGTGCAGTGACTACCTGATCGCCCGCTGTGCGAAGACGCACAGCAGCGATCCGGTCTAAATCACCCCCTATAGTTATTGTCAGTATAGTATATATTTTTTTAATAAAATTAATATCACCAATACACAGTTTTTTTTTTTTTTTGGGGGGGGGCGGGTTGGGGGGAGTTGTGGGCGGAGCTATAGATCTCCATGGCGGGTCTTGTCACTGTATCGGTCCATCACGCTATTAATCCGGTTATTGCACAGACTGCGTGGTTTTATATGTGGTAGAAAGAGGTCAGAATAAATCCTAGCGGCAACTAGTAATATATCGGCTTTCATTAGTCTCATTTGTACACAGATGAGAGCTGATAGATGATTGGGCGCTGTGTGCTCTACATAAATAGGAGCGCTGCAAAGAAAATGGCTTTTCTCTGACGTCCTAAGTGGATGCTGGGGACTCCGTCAGGACCATGGGGATTAGCGGCTCCGCAGGAGACAGGGCACAAAACTAAAGCTTTAGGATCAGGTGGTGTGTACTGGCTCCTCCCCCCATGACCCTCCTCCAAGCCTCAGTTAGGTTTTTGTGCCCGTCCGAGCAGGGTGCAATCTAGGTGGCTCTCTTAAGGAGCTGCTTAGAAAAAGTTTTTAGGTTTCTTATTTTCAGTGAGTCCTGCTGGCAACAGGCTCACTGCATCGAGGGACTTAGGGGAGAGAAGTTCAACTCACCTGCGTGCAGGATGGATTGGCTTCTTAGGCTACTGGACACCATCAGCTCCAGAGGGAGTCGGAACACAGGTCTCACCCTGGGGTTCGTCCCGGAGCCGCGCCGCCGACCCCCCTTGCAGATGCTGAAGATTGAAGGTCCAGAAACAGGCGGCAGAAGGCTTTTCAGTCTTCATGAAGGTAGCGCACAGCACTGCAGCTGTGCGCCATTGTTGTCACACACTTCACACCAACGGTCACGGAGGGTGCAGGGCGTTGCTGGGGGCGCCCTGGGCAGCAATGTATAATACCTTATTCTGGCTAAAAATACATCACATATAGCCCCTGGAGGCTATATGGATGTATTTAACCCCTGCCAGGTCTCGGAAAAACGGGAGAAGAAGCCCGCCGAAAAGGGGGCGGGGCCTATTCTCCTCAGCACACAGCGCCATTTTCCCTCACAGAAAGGCTGGTGGGAAGGCTCCCAGGCTCTCCCCTGCACTGCACTACAGAAACAGGGTTAAAACAGAGAGGGGGGGCACTTATTTGGCGATATGTATATATATATTAAAATGCTATAAGGGAAAAACACTTATATAAAGGTTGTCCCTGTATAATATAGCGTTTTTGGTGTGTGCTGGCAAACTCTCCCTCTGTCTCCCCAAAGGGCTAGTGGGGTCCTGTCCTCTATCAGAGCATTCCCTGTGTGTGTGCTGTGTGTCGGTACTTGTGTGTCGACATGTATGAGGACGATGTTGGTGAGGAGGCGGAGCAATTGCCGGTAATGGTGATGTCACTCTCTAGGGAGTCGACACCGGAATGGATGGCTTATTTAAGGAATTACGTGATAATGTCAACACGCTGCAAGGTCGGTTGACGACATGAGACGGCCGGCAAACCAATTAGTACCTGTCCAGGCGTCTAAAACACCGTCAGGGGCGTTAAAACGTCCTTTTACCTCAGTCGGTCGACACAGACACAGACACGGACACTGACTCCAGTGTCGACGATGAAGAAACAAACGTATTTTCCTTTAGGGCCACACGTTACTTGTTAAGGGCAATGAAGGAGATGTTACATATTTCTGATACTACAAGTACCACAAAAAAGGGTATTATGTGGAGTGTGAAAAAACTACATGTGGTTTTTCCTGAATCAGATAAATTAAATGAAGTGTGTGATGATGCGTGGGTTTCCCCCGATAGAAAATTATTGGCGGTATACCCTTTCCCGCCAGAAGTTATGGCGCGTTGGGAAACACACCTTAGGGTGGATAAGGCGCTCACACGCTTATAAAAACAAGTGGCGTTACCGTCTCCAGATACGGACGCCCTCAAGGAGCCAACTGATAGGAGGTTGGAAAATATCCTAAAAAGTATATACACACATACTGGTGTCATACTGCGACCAGCGATCGCCTCAGCCTGGATGGGCAGCGCTGGGGTGGCTTGGTCGGATTCCCTGACTGGAAATATTGATACCCTTGACAGGGACAGTATTTTATTGACTATAGAGCATTTAAAAGATGCATTTCTATATATGCGAAACTCTGGCATCAAGAGTAAGTGCGATGTCCATATCTGCCAGACGATGTTTATGGACACGACAGTGGTCAGGTGATGCAGATTCCAAACGGCACATGGAAGTATTGCCGTATAAAGGGGAGGAGTTATTTGGGGTCGGTCCATCGGACCTGGTGGCCACGGCAACAGCTAGAAAATCCACCTTTTTTACCCCAAGTCACATCTCAGCAGAAAAAGACATAGTCTTTTCAGCCTCAGTCCTTTCGTCCCCATAATATCTGCCCAGGGATAGAGGTAAGGGAAGAAGACTGCAGCAGGCAGCCCATTCCCAGGAACAGAAGCCTTCCACCGCTTCTGCCAAGTCCTCAGCATGACGCTGGGGCCGTACAAACAGGTGCGGTGGGGGGTCGTCTCAAGAGTTTCAGCACGCAGTGGGCTCACTCGCAAGTGGACCCCTGGATCCTACAAGTAGTATCCCAGGGGTACAGATTGGAAATTCGAGACGTCTCCCCCTCGCAGGTTCCTGAAGTTTGCTTTACCAACGTCTACCTCCGACAGGGAGGCAGTATTGGAAACAATTCACAAGCTGTATTCCCAGCAGGTGATAATCAAAGTACCCCTCCTACAACAAGTAAAGGGGTATTATTCCACACTATATTGTGGTACTGAAGCCAGACGGCTCGGTGAGACCTATTCTAAATGGAGTCACTCAGAGCAGTGATAGCGAACCAGGAAGAAGGGGACTATATGGTGTCCCTGGACATCAAGGATGCTTACCTCCATGTCCAAATTTGCCCTTCTCACAAAGGGTACCTCAGGTTCGTGTACAAAACTGTCACTATCAGTTTCAGACGCTGCCGTTTGGATTGTCCACGGCACCCCGGGTCTTTACCAAGGTAATGGCCGAAATGATGATTCTTCTTCAAAGAAAAGGCGTCTTAATTATCCCTTACTTGGACGATCTCCTGATAAGGGCAAGGTCCAGAGAACAGTTGGAGGTCTGAGTAGCACTATCTCAAGTAGTTCTACGACAGCACGGGTGGATTCTAAATATTCCAAAATCGCAGCTGTCTCCGACGACACGTCTGCTGTCCCTAGGGATGATTCTGGACACAGTCCAGAAAAAGGTGTTTCTCCCGGAGGAGAAAGCCAGGGAGTTATCCGAGCTAGTCAGGAACCTCCAAAAACAAGGAAAAGTGTCAGTGCATCATTGCACAAGGGTCCTGGGAAAAATGGTGGCTTCTTACGAAGCGATTCCATTCGGCAGATTTCACGCAAGAACTTTTCAGTGGGATCTGCTGGACAAATGGTCCGGATCGCATCTTCAGATGCATCAGCGGATAACCCTGTCTCCAAGGACAAGGGTGTCTCTTCTGTGGTGGCTGCAGAGTGCTCATCTACTAAAGTGCCACAGTTATGCATTCAGGACTGGGTCCTGGTGACCACGGATTCCAGCTTGAAAGGCTGGGGAGCAGTCACACAGGAAAAAAATTTCCAGGGAGTGTGATCAAGTCTGGGGACTTCTCTCCGCATAAATATACTGGAACTAAGAGCAATTTACAATGCTCTAAGCTTAGCAAGACCTCTGCTTCAAGGTCAGCCGGTATTGATCCAGTGGGACAACATCACGGCAGTCGCCCACGTAAACAGACAGGGCGGCACAAGAAGCAGGAGGACAATGGCAGAAACTGCAAGGATTCTTCGCTGGGCGGAAAATCATGTGATAGCACTGTCAGCAGTTTTCATTCCGGGAGTGGACAACTGGGAAGCAGACTTCCTCAGCACGACCTCCACCCGGGAGAGTGGGGACTTCATCGAGAAGTTGTTTCCACATGATTGTGCACCGTTGGGAAAGACCAAAGGTGGACATGATGGCGTCCCGCCTGAACAAAAAACTGGACAGGTATTGCGCCAGGTCAAGAGACCCTCAGGAAATAGCTGTGGACGTTCTGGTAACACCATGGGTGTACCAGTCGGTGTATGTGTTCCCTCCTCTGCTTCTCATACCAAAGGTACTGAGAATTATAAGACGTAGAGGAGTAAGAACTATACTCGTGGCTCCGGATGGGCCAAGAAGGACTTGGTACCCGGAACTTCATGAGATGCTCACAGAGGACTCAGGGCCTCTGCCGATAAGAAGGGACTTGCTTCAGCAAGTACCATGTCTGTTCCAAGACTTACCGCGGGTGCGTTTGACGGCATGGCGGTTGAACGCCGGATCCTAAGGGAAAAAAGGCATTCCGGAAGAGGTCATTCCTACCCTGGTCAAAGCCAGGAAGGAGGTGACCGCACAACATTATCACCACATGTGGCGAAAATATGTTGCGTGGTGTGAGGCCAGGAAGGCCCCACGAAGAAATTTCAACTCGGTCGATTCCTGCATTTCCTGCAAACAGGAGTGTCTATGGGCCTCAAATTGGGGTCCATTAAGGTTCAAATTTCGGCCCTGTCGATTTTCTTCCAGAAAGAATTGGCTTCAGTTCCTGAAGTCCAGAAATTTGACAAGGGAGTACTGCATATACAACCCCCTTTTGTGCCTCCAGTGGCACTGTGGGATCTCAACGTAGTCCTGGGATTCCTCAAATCACGTTGGTTTAAACCGCTCAAATCTGTGGATTTGAAATATCTCACATGGAAAGTGACCATGATGTTGGCCCTGGCCTCGGCCAGGCGAGTGTCAGAATTGGCGGCTTTGTCTCACAAAAGCCCATATCTGATTGTCCATTCGGACAGGGCAGAGCTGCGGACTCGTCCCCAGTTTCTCCCTAAGGTGGTGTCAGCGTTTCATCTGAACCAGCTTATTGTGGTACCTGCGGCTACTAGAGACTTGGAGGACTCCAAGTTGCTAGATGTTGTCAGGGCCCTGAAAATATAGATTTCCAGGACGGCTGGAGTCAGGAAAACTGACTTGCTGTTATCCTGTATGCACCCAAAAAACTGGGTGCTCTTGCTTCTAAGCAGACGATTGCTAGTTGAATGTGTAGTACAATTCAGCTTGCACATTCTGTGGCAGGACTGCCACAGCCAAAATATATAAATGCCCATTCCACAAGGAAGGTGGGCTCATCTTGGGCGACTGCCCGAGGGGTCTCGGCTTTACAACTTTGCCGAGCTGCTACTTGGTCAGGGGCACACCCTGGCTGAGGAGGACCTGGAGTTCTCTCACTCGGTGCTGCAGAGTCATCCGCACTCTCCCGCCCGTTTGGGAGCTTTGGTATAATCCCCATTGTCCTGACGGAGTCCCCAGCATCCACTTAGGACGTCAGAGAAAATAAGATTTTACTTACCGATAAATCTATTTCTCGTAGTCCGTAGTGGATGCTGGGCGCCCATCCCAAGTGCGGATTGTCTGCAATACTTGTACATAGTTATTGTTACAAAAAAATCGGGTTGTTATTGTTGTGAGCCGTCTGTTCAGAGGCTCCTACGTTTGTCATACTGTTAACTGGGTTTAGATCACAAGTTATACGGTGTGATTGGTGTGGCTGGTATGAGTCTTACCCGGGATTCAATATCCTTCCTTATTGTGTACGCTCGTCCGGGCACAGTATCCTAACTGAGGCTTGGAGGAGGGTCATGGGGGGAGGAGCCAGTACACACCACCTGATCCTAAAGCTTTAGTTTTGTGCCCTGTCTCCTGCGGAGCCGCTAATCCCCATGGTCCTGACGGAGTCCCCAGCATCCACTACGGACTACGAGAAATAGATTTATCGGTAAGTAAAATCTTATTATTGTGTAGGTTACGGTAAAGGCTTCACAAGGCACAGAATCTATTGATACTCCCAGCAGTGCTGGAGATTCTCCGTCGAGCCACAGGGGGGCAGTCATGCGTCACTTTGAGACCTGAAATTTCAAAGTGCAGCCGCTCATCATTTTCTTATAATGCTCTTCAAAGGCCTCGCTCTGCTGAGCCGTAAACAGGGCCTTCCAGTCGCCCACTGCACCTGTCAGAGGGGGAAACAAAATGCATCCATCACCACATAAACGTAGCCAGATGACAGGGAATTACTCACCCGTAATATTGTAAGCAGGGCAGAAACTAGGATTTTTGTCAGCCGGGGCAAGGCAACAATTTGCCCCTTCCCACTCCCCTTACCCATTCAAATCCCCCCAGTTCAAAGTATGCCACATAGAAGTACAACCTTATTCACATTATGCCGCAGAGTAGTACCCCTTTTATACATTATGCCACACAGTAGAGCCCATTATTCACAATATGCCACAAAGTAATACCCTTTATAGCACATTATACCACACAGTAGTGCCCCTTATACATATTACGCCACACGGTAGTAATGCACCTGATACACATAATGCCACACATTAGAAGTG
Source organism: Pseudophryne corroboree (assembly GCF_028390025.1). Lineage (NCBI taxonomy): Eukaryota > Metazoa > Chordata > Amphibia > Anura > Myobatrachidae > Pseudophryne > Pseudophryne corroboree. The sequence goes on from NC_086451.1 coordinate 14,728,329, forward strand.
CCCTTATACACATTATGTCACACATTAGTAGTGCCCTTATACACATTATGCCACACATTAGTAGTGCCCTTATAAACATTATGCCACACATTGGTAGTGCTCTTATACACATTGGGGGTCATTCCGAGTTGTTCGCTCGTTGCCGATTTTCGCAACGGAGCGATTAGGGCGAAAATGCACATGCGCATGGTACGCAGTGCGCATGCGCCAAGTAATTTAGCACAAAACTTAGTAGATTTACTCAGGTCCGAACAAAGAATTTTCATCGTTGAAGTGATTGTAGTGTGATTGACAGGAAAGGGGTGTTTCTGGGCGGAAACTGACCGTTTTCTGGGAGTGTGCGGAAAAACGCAGGCATGCCAGGATAAAACGCGGGAGTGTCTGGAGAAACGGGGGAGTGGCTGGCCGAACGCAGGGCGTGTTTGTGATGTCAAACCAGGAACAAAGTAGTGCCCTTATACACATTATGCCACACATTAGTAGTGCCCTTATAAACATTATGCCACACATTAGTAGTGCCCTTATACACATTATGCCACACATTAGTAGTGCCCTTATACCACTGGGTCCACTGCAAATTAAACAGGACGTGATCTAAGAACGTCTTGTGGCTCCTGGTAAGCTGGCGCCAACACTACACATCTCACCTTTTCTCATAAACACGCTCTGTGTTTGGTCAATTAGGTGTTTGGGGAAGTCGGAGTAATTGGCCATCGGGTTGTTCTTCATGTGCTCGAAAGTGGTGAGTTTTGCAATCTTGTTTATTACGTCATCCGAGAGGTCTTTGCCCAAGAATTGCGCCACCCTCCGAATTTCCTGCACGGGGGTCTGTGGGTTGCAGAGAATTGGAATGAAGTGCAATTAGACAAAGATAAATGACATTGTAAAAGTCAGACTTATGTTCAGACTATTCTGCAGAGGCTCCGCAACAAGTAAAAGCTCTGTAATATGCTCTGTGCACTCACCATCCGTTACAATAATAGATAACTTTATGGAGAGTGTAACAAATACAATATGCACGGCACCCCATTCTCATGTTATTGAAAGCAATAAACTTTTACTATCAGAGGACACACTGCTCTTCACTGTATTCTTACTCCAACTGGCACAAGCATATAAAGGAGCAGTACACACAAATATAAAATACTAATCTATATATATATATATATATATATATATATATATAATGTATGTATGTCAAAATTGACTCTTCATACAATGTGCTTTTCAATGGTTGCTGTTGGTCCCTAGGAATCCTTGAATGTGAAAATAAAACCATTGCATTGGGGACACCCGAAGGAACCAACGTAATATTCTAATAGATTAGCAGCGTCCATCTAGCAGTGAGAGAAATCTGTACTAAAATAATAATAATAAATATCACTACTACTGTATATGAAAAGTGCTGGTCTTTAATACAGACTGGTAAATGCTAACTTTATCACTGTGACATTGCATCATTATTTTCTCACCTTTTTCATATCTTCAAAAAATACGTATAACATGTTGTGTTTGTCTTTCTGCTCCCAGAATCCCTTCACGTGCTCATACCAGGAACCCCAGCCCACTGCCAACAGAGGAACCGGTGATTAGGGAGCAAATCAGAGGCCCAGACACATGTATAAACACACAGTCTTACAGAGAGACATGTAATAAGTCTTGGAGAGAGATAAAGCAGCAGCCAATCAGCTCCTAGCTGCCATGTTACAGGCTGTGTTTGTAAAGTGACAGTTAGGAGCTGGTTGATCGGTACTTTATCTCTCTACATCTACTTATCTCTCTCCAAGGCTTAGGATATTTGAGAGAGTTAGAGGTATTCTAGTGGCGATTTTTAAAATCTGCGCAGGAATGGAGTAGGATGGTAATTGATTGTCTCTATGTGTATATATAGACGGACTACCAACATATGTCTGTATTGTTAACTATTTTAATAGCGCTGGGTTAGTGGTACTCCCAGATAATATTTCAGAAAACTGTATTAAAGTGGTTTGCGATAGCAAGCAGATTGTAAGTCTATCTGGGGCACACTTACTGTATATATATTTGTTCTATGTATAATTACAAGTAAGTTAAATTATAAGTTTTATTATTATACACTTAAAAGAGCAAGACAACATACACACATATATGTAAAAAGATTGCACAATTAGTCACTGTAATATCATAAGCAGAATAGTGACTGAAATAGTGGTTTATGGGGGTTATTCAGGTTTGTTAGCAAACCAAAAAGGCACACTGATGGGCAAAACCATGCTGCAGTGGCGCACACATGGGGATTTCCAAGTACCTGGAAACCCCCATGATAAGCCAAACTTTGTATTTTTGAGATGGAGACAGCAGTGTATACTGTATAATATATATATATATATATATATATATATATATATATATAATACATACACACAGGTTGAGTATCCCATATCCAAATATTTCGAAATACGGAATTTTTTGAGTGAGAGTGAGATTGTGGAACCTTCTGGTCCCAAGCATTTTGGATACTCAACCTGTATGTATATGTATGACGAAAATGTTTTAAGAACATTCAAACGTTGATCATACAGACCCTGGGGTATATTTACTAAGCTCCCGATTTTGACCGATTTTGAGTTTTTTCTTCAAAGTGTTATCTCGGGAATTTACTAAAGTCAAATCTCGGCAGTGATGAGGGCATTCATATTTAAAAAAAAATACGAATGAATACACCATCTGTCAAACACGCCTGTTATTTTATACAACTCGGTAATTTACTAAAAATTCGTATTCACAATCACTGCCGGCAATAGCCAAACACTGCCATGAAAAAATGCAAATCGTAAAAAAAAAAAGCAGTTTTCAAATAGACCTGCTTTTTTTACCGTATTCTGATAAACATGCACGGATCTCACTGATCCGTGCATGCCTATCAGTGGGAAGGGGTGTGAAAGGGTTAAAAAATCATAAAAAAATTTGCGTAGGGTCCCCCCTCCTAAGCATAACCAGCCTCGGGCTCTGGTTGTAAAAATTCGGGGGGGAAAATGACTGGGGTCCCCCCATATTTAAACAACCAGCACCGAGCTCTGCGCCTGGTCCTGGTGCAAAATATTTTTAACACCAGCACCGGGCTCCACTAGTCAGAGAGATAATGCCACAGCCGGGGGACACTTTTATATTGGTCCCTGCGGCCCTGGCATTAAATCCCCAACTAGTCACCCCTGGCGGGGGTACCCTGGAGGAGTGGGGACCCCTTAAATCAAGGGGTCCCCCCCCCACCTCCAGCCACTCAAGGACCAGCAAGCCTCCCCCACAAGCTGGTACTTGGAGAACCACAAGTACCAGCATGCGGGGGGGAAATGGGCCCGCTGGTACCTGTAGTTCTACTACAAAAAAAATACCCAAATAAAAACAACACACAGACACCGTGAAAGTAAAAGTTTAATGAACATACATGCACACTTACATACATACATACTTACCTATGTTGACACGAAGCACTCGGTCCTCTTCTCCAGTAGAATCCAGGGGTACCTGTAAATAAAATTATACTTACAAAGAATCCGGGGTAGATCGGTCCTCTTCTTAAAAGTTATAATCCAGGGACTAGGTAAAAAAACAAAAACGAAATACCCGGTCCACGCACTGAAAGGGGTCCCATGTTTACACATGGAACCCCTTTCTCCAAATGTCGGGACCCCCCGTGACTCCTGTCAAAGAGGGTCCCTTCAGCCAATTAGGAAGCGCCACATCATGGCACTCTCCTGATTGGCTGTGCGCGCCTGCACTGTCAGTCAGGCGGAGCACTGTGGATATAATGTAGCGTAGCGCAGCTACATTATATCCAATGGTGGGAACTTTGCAGTCTGCGGTAGACCGCGAGGTTAAGTGGGGCCAACCACAAGAGTGACCCCACTTAACCTCTGTATTTTTTTTGTAGTAGAACTACAGGTACCAGCGGGCCAGTTTTCCCCCCGCATGCTGGTACTTGTGGTTCTCCAAGTACCAGCTTGCAGGGGAGGCTTGGTGTTAAAAATACGGGGGACCCCTACGTCTTTTGTCCCCCGTATTTTTTGCACCAGGACCAGGCGCAGAGCCCGGTGCTGGTTGTTTAAATATGGGGGGACCCCAGTCATTTTTCCCCCGTATTTTTACAACCAGGACCGGCTCAAAGAGCCCGAGGCTGGTTATGCTTAGGAGGGGGGACCCCACGCAATTTTTTTTTTCAATTTTAACACTTTCATCACTTCTCCTAATATACACAATGAAGCCCTGCACGGATCTCACATATCCGGCCAGGATTCATTGTGTTTTGTCAGGCAGTGTTTTACTAATCACTTCTGTAAAACACTGCCTGACATTACGAATGACATCGACATCGGAAAAAACGAAAATGAAGAATACGACAGCTTAGTAAATGAGCCGTAAAAAAAAACAAAAAGTTGCAAATTCTCGCTACCGATGTCATTCGTGTTTAATCTCCCTCCAAATCCCGACAATTACGAATCTTAGTAAATATACCCCCCTGTGTCTGCCTCGTTTGTTCCTGCGCCGAGAGTACCGCTGAAATTCACCCTATATTACAGGCCACGGTATTTACCGTCACCTTTGGAGGGCACCGGCTTTGTTTCATTTTTCATTTTACACCATCATACAGGACATAGGAGTGCCGTAAACTGCTTGTTATATATATATATATATATATATATATATAGAGAGAGAGAGAGAGAGAGAGAGAGAGAGAGAGAGAGAGAGAGAGAGGGGAATGGAGAATGAAAGAAACTACCCACAGAGGAGACAGAATATACAGACCAGCAATAGATTTTCCACACTGCAAAGACTGAATTCTGCTAATGAGGAGGCTTTTTTATCACCAGGCCCGGATACGCGTCCCAAAGCCACGGCAAAAAACATCACGAAGGAAAGAGTCACGAATGCGACACCCATGAAAAGAAGATTGGCGGCAGAAGAAGAGGATGCCGTGGGGGCAGGAGGAACGTACACCTACCAAAACAAAAGAAGTCATATGCACTAGGAGGTGTGGCATCTAATGGAATTTTTAATCTATCAAGTCACACATTATCGAATTATGAAACATCAGTATTGAGTAAAGGACTTTCCTATGCACCTACTAAAGGAATGAATAGATTTGATGTCTTTATTGATCTAAGTAAGTTTGTAAGGAAATTGACTCTTAAGAGGCATTATCTCAAAAAGGAGAATGTGGTGATTCATAATTCTGAACAATCAAAATCAGGATTGAAACCCGTCTCAAAATTCTACCCTCTGGAATCGAAGGGCCACAACGTGGGCATTTTTTATGATTTAGTAAATAAAGACTTGTGTGACACTAAAATAGAACCCATCAAGGAGAAGAATCTGACAAATAGAGAAGTAAAAGCCATTAAGGAACTGCAGGCCAATAACAATATCGTTATAAAATCTGCTGACAAAGGGGGGGGGGGGGGGGGCTGGTCATTATGGATCGGGAGGCCTACGTTGCAGAGGCAAACAGATTATTGGGCGACAGAACTTCATATACGCCACTCCCGACTGACCCAAAAGAAGGTTTTGTGGAAGAACTAAGAACCATACTTCTGAAAGCTTTCAGATGTGAGATTTTAACTAAAGATGAGTATCAGTACCTTTTTAATTCCAACCCCACTACCCCCAATTTTTACTTTTTACCCAAGGTACACAAGTCCATGGTTAACCCCCCAGGGAGACCTATTGTGGCAGGGATTAACTCATTGACGTCACATTTGTCAGAGTATGTGGACTTGTTTTTAAGAAAACATGTGGTGAACCTACCTGCATACCTCAAAGACACCACGTCGATCCTTAACCTGATGGAGTCTTTTGAGTGGAAAGAAACTTACAGATGGATTACAATAGATGTGCAGTCACTTTACACCTGTATAGAACATGAGAAGGGGGTAGAGGCTTGCAATGGATTCCTGAGTCAAGATGCAGATATCACGGAGGAACACAGACTGTTTTTATGCGAATTGATGCACTTTATTTTGAAACGCAATTATTTTAAATTTTTGGATGTTTACTTGCTGCAAATCTGTGGCACAGCCATGGGCACGATTTTCGCGCCCAGTTTCGCGAATCTCTTTATGGGACATTGGGAAAAGGAGTATATTTTAAAGACCACCCGTTCCAGCAAAACATTGTATTTTATAAACGTTACATAGACGATATTTTAATTGTGTGGGATGGCGACAAAAGGAGTTTTAATGAATTTTTTACTTATTTATCTGACAACTCGATGAATCTTCGTTTTACCGCCAGTGAAAACACTGAAGAGATTGAATTTCTGGATCTGATACTGACACATGAGGGCAATGAAGTGATATCCAAGAATTATATAAAGAAAGTTGATATGAATAGTTACGTACACTATAAAAGTAATCACAGTCAACAATGGAAGAACAATATCCCGTTTTCTCAGTTTACCAGAATTGCCCGGAACTGCAAGAACCCTGAGGATCGTGACCAACAATTACAGGTGTACACTGAACGATTCAGGGAAAAAGGCTATCCTAATCACCTTTTGGGAGAAGCAAATTATAAAGCTAAGAATCTGGAGAGACAACAACTTTTGAGGTACAAAACTAAAGAAAAGGGTGAGGATACAGTTAGATTCATCACCACTTATAGCAGACATGATAACCTCATCAAAAAAACTCTGAAAAAGCATTGGAACATCCTCCTAATGGATCCCGTTCTTAAGGACTATCTCCCGAAAGAGCCGTCTGTGGTATTCAGGCAATCACAAAATCTTAAAGACCTGGTGGCACCGAGCATGCTGAGAAAGCCAGACATGATGTCGGGGATGCCCAAATGCGTCGGATGCTACAAGTGTGGTCGCTGCAATGTGTGTCGGTATCTGCACCCCAACAGGAAGACTTTCAAGAATACTGACGGGTCCAGAGATTACAAGATCAAGGGATTCATCAACTGCAACACGGTCTCAGTAATTTACATGCTGGAATGCTCATGTGGAATGAAATATATAGGTAAAACCAAGAGACCTCTTAAGATCCGCATCCAGGAACATGTGAGGAATATTAAGAATAAAGTACTAACACACGCGGTATCAAAGCATTTCCACATGTGCCATAACTCGGACCCTGAGGAACGAACATTTAAAGGCATCGAACTGGTCTCACTGGGCGAGAGAGGTGGAAACCTTGGTAACCTCCTATCCAAGAGGGAAATGTACTGGATTTTTAAATTGAACACCCTGCATCCTGATGGCTTCAACGCGGGCTATTAAATAGCCCCGTTTTTATGACGTAAGCACATTGCACTTTCTTCCATTTCACCAGGGTGACCTGCTTTATCTTGTCCGCCGTCTCAACTTGCAGACCCCTATATTTACACCACTATTACAGCCATACCACACTGGAAATGCCCAATTCCGCCCGATCTTGGAAGCCAAGCAGTGTTGGGCCCTGCCAGTACATGGATGGGGAACCATCATGGAAGACTGGGTGCTGTATGCTGGGTTATGGGATGTGAGAGTGTCACATTATTACCCTCTGGGAATTCTGGTGGTTTGGAGGCGATGCAAATGAGCTATAAATATATGCAATCCTTCCTACAGCCTTAATGATGTCCACTATCCATAAATCTTATAAATTTTCACAAACCCCTATTGCTGTTCATTCTCACCCCCTTTTTTTCCTCCTTCCTCACCCCTTTTCTTTAAGGGGTATATGTCTTTGCGCATATGTATACATAAAAGTTTTTTTATATTTTATATATTTTATATATTTTTATATCTATATGCACTTATTTTGTTCTGTACGTGACATTTATGGGTCTAATGTAACGGATATATGAAGACACCTTTTTCCTGGGGGTTTGATCCTCAATATAAATAATTACTAACACTTAAGCAGTTTTGAATTGCTACTTCTAATTACAAGTGTATGACCCTGTTCCGATCTCTTTTTTTCTGTATGCGATTTCTACTGAGGAATATCATATCAAAGATGGCCACCGGGACCATATATAATAAATGTCTGCCAGTAACATCCTCCAGGAACATGGCTGCTGGTTCCTTAAGCCATCCGGTATTAGTGAGAAGTGGGCACTGGCAATAACAGAGACTGCACCCGGAATTGTCCTTTGATCTACCAGTACGAACGGTCCGGCGCTGGAGGTGGTGCGCATGCGCAATGGACAAAATCGAGGGACTTTAAACCGAGCACGCGCAGTATGAAGTATCGGATGCCATTCGCGGGCGCATGCGCTGTGGGTCCGGGGCGCCCGTACCCGGCGCATGCGCGATAACAGGGTCCCGACGCCGGAAGTGGGGCGGACGTGATGTCACCCACTCTCCGGACAGGAAGTACGGTAACATTTACTTTTGGGAAGCCTTTTAAAGCTTCCAGCATATAAAATTAAGTAATCTAAATAGCGGTTTTGCACAGTATATCTTAAGTGTTAGAGGGAACCCTCTGAAACTTTATTTTAAGACATATATCAGTGTATTGATTTCTGGTTCTGTTAATTGACAGGAAGTGATGTAGTAATCACTTCCTTATTAGTATGTGTACCTGAGCTGTCCCACCAATCCACTACCCCTTGAGGAAGTCCAGTTAGGACGAAACGCGTTGGGGATACCCACCTTCTCTAAGTTAAGATATCTATTTTTTACCTACGTTGGTCTTCTAGTAATTTTTATAATTTTATAATTTGGTCCTCCTATGTTATACTATATACATTTTTAATAGTATTATATATAAACTTGAGCAATTTTTTATCTCTGATGACACTTTTAAATTTTTAAGAAAAAAATTTCTTTTATGTGTGGTTTTGTGTTATACTTTTTACTGATGCAAATTGTATTTGATTAAAAAAATCTCTTTTTTTAATGAGAGCCTCCTTTTTTAAAATTGATTGACACCATTGGTCGCTTTAAATCATCTTATCTACTGCATTTTATATATATATATATATATATATATATATATATATATATATATATATATAGATCAGGGGCCTTTTAACAGAGGAGGGGGCCTGTGTGCACCTCCGGGTGGGCCCCCTCCTATGTATGTCGCAGAAGTCTCCAGCATTGTGTCGGAATCTACTGCGCATGCGCCATGTTCCAGAGACCAATTTGGCAGTGATTTTCGCAGCGACTGCAGAGCCCAACGCTGGACTGCGGAAAGGTAAGTATTAAAATGGGTGCAGTGTGTGCGGTGTGGGCCCCTGTGCACCGCACACATTGCACCCATTACAGAAACGCCTATGATATATATGTGCATATTATACTAGGTGATCATCGCGCCCTACGGGCACTATTCACACTGTCGCAAGGGGCTACGACCCCTTAACCCTTGCACGCCTTTGGGGCGTAAGCCCTTGCGATGGCGTGAACAGCGCACGCAGGGCACGATGAATCACCTAGTAGGTGCTGTGGTTGGGGGAGTATATATGTATGTATATTGCGGAAGGGAGTCTGTATATGCTGCGGCCTGAGGGGTGGGGGATGGGTTGGGAGGTGTTGTGGACAGGGTGATGGGGGAGGGTGACCGGAGGTGCCATGGGTGGGGGAGGGCCACATGGAGTGGATGGGGGAGGGTATTGGAGGTCATATGTGCAGGATATGATGTCAACAGTGCACAGACAGGTGGTTAGTGAGCAGGATGAGGGTAACAGAGTGGAGTGGTGGGGAGTACTCAGTAGCTATAGGCGTGGAGTATAGGTGTGACGTAGAGTGGAGTGGTGGGGAGTACTCAGTAGCTATAGGCGTGGAGTATAGGTGTGATGTAGAGTGGAGTGGTGGGGAGTACTCAGTAGCTATAGGTGTGGAGTATAGGTGTGACGTAGAGTGTAGTGGTGGGGAGTACTCAGTAGCTACAGGCGTGGAGTATAGGTGTGATGCAGAGTGGAGTGGTGGGGAGTACTCAGTAGCTATAGGCGTGGAGTATAGGTGTGATGTAGAGTGGAGTGGTGGGGAGTACTCAGTAGCTATAGGCGTGGAGTATAGGTGTGACGTAGAGTGGAGTGGTGGGGAGTACTCAGTAGCTATAGGCGTAGAGTATAGGTGTGATGTAGAGTGGAGTGGTGGGGAGTACTCAGTAGCTGTAGGCGTAGAGTATAGGTGTGACGTAGAGTGGAGTGGTGGGGAGTACTCAGTAGCTACAGGCGTGGAGTATAGGTGTGACGTAGAGTGGAGTGGTGGGGAGTACTCAGTAGCTATAGGCGTAGAGTATAGGTGTGACGTAGAGTGGACTGGTGGGGAGTACTCAGTAGCTACAGGCGTGGAGTATAGGTGTGACGTAGAGTGGAGTGGTGGGGAGTACTCAGTAGCTACAGGCGTGGAGTATAGGTGTGACGTAGAGTGGAGTGGTGGGGAGAACTCAGTAGCTACAGGCGTGAAGTATGGGTGTGACGTAGAGTGGAGTGGTGGGGAGTACTCAGTAGCTATAGGCGTGGAGTATAGGTGTGACGTAGAGTGGAGTGGTGGGGAGTACTCAGTAGCTATAGGCGTGGAGTATAGGTGTGACGTAGAGTGGAGTGGTGGGGAGTACTCAGTAGCTATAGGCGTGGAGTATAGGTGTGACGTAGAGTGGAGAGGTGGGGAGTACTCAGTAGCTGTAGGCGTGGAGTGTAGGTGTGACGTAGAGTGGAGTGGTGGGGAGTACTCAGTAGCTATAGGCGTGGAGTATAGGTGTGACGTAGAGTGGAGTGGTGGGGAGTACTCAGTAGCTATAGGCGTGGAGTATAGGTGTGACGTAGAGTGGAGTGGTGGGAAGTACTCAGTAGCTATAGGCGTGGAGTATAGGTGTGACGTAGAGTGGAGTGGTGGGGAGTACTCAGTAGCTATAGGCGTGGAGTATAGGTGTGATGTAGAGTGGAGTGGTGGGGAGTACTCAATAGCTATAGGCGTGGAGTATAGGTGTGATGTAGAGTGTAGTGGTGGGGAGTACTCAGTAGCTATAGACGTGGAGTATAGGTGTGACGTAGAGTGGAAAGGTGGGGAGTACTCAGTAGCTATAGGCGTTGAGTATAGGTGTGACGTAGAGTGGAGTGGTGGGGAGTACTCAGTAGCTATAGACGTGGAGTATAGGTGTGACGTAGAGTGGAGTGGTGGGTAGTACTCAGTAGCTACAGGTGTGGAGTATAGGTGTGACGTAGAGTGGAGTGGTGGGGAGTACTCAGTAGCTATAGGCGTGGAGTATAGGTGTGATGTAGAGTGTAGTGGTGGGGAGTACTCAGTAGCTATAGGCGTGGAGTATAGGTGTGACGTAGAGTGGAGTGGTGGGGAGTACTCAGTAGCTATAGGCGTGGAGTATTGGTGTGATGTAGAGTGGAGTGGTGGGGAGTACTCAGTAGCTATAGGCGTGGAGTATAGGTGTGATGTAGAGTGGAGTGGTGGGGAGTACTCAGTAGCTATAGGCGTAGAGTATAGGTGTGACGTAGAGTGGAGTGGTGGGGAGTACTCAGTAGCTATAGGCGTAGAGTATAGGTGTGACGTAGAGTGGAGTGGTGGGGAGTACTCAGTAGCTACAGGCGTGGAGTATAGGTGTGACGTAGAGTGGAGTGGTGGGGAGTACTCAGTAGCTACAGGCGTGAAGTATGGGTGTGACGTAGAGTGGAGTGGTGGGGAGTACTCAGTAGCTATAGGCGTGGAGTATAGGTGTGACGTAGAGTGGAGTGGTGGGGAGTACTCAGTAGCTATAGGCGTGGAGTGTAGGTGTGACGTAGAGTGGAGTGGTGGGGAGTACTCAGTAGCTACAGGCGTGGAGTATAGGTGTGACGTAGAGTGGAGTGGTGGGGAGTACTCAGTAGCTATAGGCGTGGAGTATAGGTGTGACGTAGAGTGGAGTGGTGGGGAGTACTCAGTAGCTATAGGCGTGGAGTGTAGGTGTGATGTAGAGTGGAGTGGTGGGGAGTACTCAGTAGCTATAGGCGTGGAGTGGTGGGGAGTACTCAGTAGCTATAGGCGTGGAGTATAGGTGTGACGTAGAGTGCAGTGGTGGGGAGTACTCAGTAGCTATAGGCGTGGAGTATAGGTGTGACGTAGAGTGGAGTGGAGAGAGTACTCAGTAGCTATAGGTGTGGAGTATAGGTGTGACGTAGAGTGGAGTGGTGGGGAGTACTCAGTAGCTATAGGCGTGGAGTATAGGTGTGATGTAGAGTGGAGTGGTGGGGAGTACTCAGTGGCTATAGGCGTGGAGTGTAGGTGTGACGTAGAGTGGAGTGGTGGGGAGTTCTCAGTAGCTATAGGCGTGGAGTATAGGTGTGATGTAGAGTGGAGTGGAGAGAGTACCCAGTAGCTATAGGTGTGGAGTATAGGTGTGACATACAGTGGAGTGGTGGGGAGTACTCAGTAGCTATAGGTGTGGAGTATAGGTGTGACGTAGAGTGGAGTGGTGGGGAGTACTCAGTAGCTATAGGCGTAGAGTGTAGGTGTGACGTAGAGTGGAGTGGTGGGGAGTACTCAGTAGCTATAGGCGTGGAGTATAGGTGTGACGTAGAGTGGAGTGGTGGGGAGTACTCAGTAGCTATAGGCGTGGAGTATAGGTGTGACGTAGAGTGGAGTGGTGGGGAGTACTCAGTAGCTATAGGCGTGGAGTATAGGTGTGACGTAGAGTGGAGTGGTGGGGAGTACTCAGTAGTTATAGGCGTGGAGTATAGGTGTGATGTAGAGTGGAGTGGTGGGGAGTACTCAATAGCTATAGGCGTGGAGTATAGGTGTGATGTAGAGTGGAGTGGTGGGGAGTACTCAGTAGCTATAGACGTGGAGTATAGGTGTGACGTAGAGTGGAAAGGTGGGGAGTACTCAGTAGCTATAGGCGTTGAGTATAGGTGTGACGTAGAGTGGAGTGGTGGGGAGTACTCAGTAGCTATAGACGTGGAGTATAGGTGTGACGTAGAGTGGAGTGGTGGGTAGTACTCAGTAGCTATAGGTGTGGAGTATAGGTGTGACGTAGAGTGGAGTGGTGGGGAGTACTCAGTAGCTATAGGCGTGGAGTATAGGTGTGACGTAGAGTGTAGTGGTGGGGAGTACTCAGTAGCTATAGGCGTGGAGCATAGGTGTGACGTAGAGTGGAGTGGTGGGGAGTACTCAGTAGCTATAGGCGTGGAGTATTGGTGTGATGTAGAGTGGAGTGGTGGGGAGTACTCAGTAGCTATAGGCGTGGAGTATAGGTGTGATGTAGAGTGGAGTGGTGGGGAGTACTCAGTAGCTATAGGCGTAGAGTATAGGTGTGACGTAGAGTGGAGTGGTGGGGAGTACTCAGTAGCTATAGGCGTAGAGTATAGGTGTGACGTAGAGTGGAGTGGTGGGGAGTACTCAGTAGCTACAGGCGTGAAGTATGGGTGTGACGTAGAGTGGAGTGGTGGGGAGTACTCAGTAGCTATAGGCGTGGAGTATAGGTGTGACGTAGAGTGGAGTGGTGGGGAGTACTCAGTAGCTATAGGCGTGGAGTGTAGGTGTGACGTAGAGTGGAGTGGTGGGGAGTACTCAGTAGCTATAGGCGTGGAGTATAGGTGTGACGTAGAGTGGAGTGGTGGGGAGTACTCAGTAGCTATAGGCGTGGAGTATAGGTGTGACGTAGAGTGGAGTGGTGGGGAGTACTCAGTAGCTATAGGCGTGGAGTGTAGGTGTGATGTAGAGTGGAGTGGTGGGGAGTACTCAGTAGCTATAGGCGTGGAGTGGTGGGGCTGTACTCAGTAGCTATAGGCGTGGAGTATAGGTGTGACGTAGAGTGGAGTGGTGGGGAGTACTCAGTAGCTATAGGCGTGGAGTATAGGTGTGACGTAGAGTGGAGTGGAGAGAGTACTCAGTAGCTATAGGTGTGGAGTATAGGTGTGACGTACAGTGGAGTGGTGGGGAGTACTCAGTAGCTATAGGCGTGGAGTATAGGTGTGATGTAGAGTGGAGTGGTGGGGAGTACTCAGTGGCTATAGGCGTGGAGTGTAGGTGTGACGTAGAGTGGAGTGGTGGGGAGTTCTCAGTAGCTATAGGCGTGGAGTATGGGTGTGATGTAGAGTGGAGTGGAGAGAGTACTCAGTAGCTATAGGTGTGGAGTATAGGTGTGACGTACAGTGGAGTGGTGGGGAGTACTCAGTAGCTATAGGTGTGGAGTATAGGTGTGACGTAGAGTGGAGTGGTGGGGAGTACACAGTAGCTATAGGTGTGGAGTATGGGTGTGATGTAGAGTAGAGTGGTGGGGAGTACTCAGTAGCTATAGACGTGGAGTATAGGTGTGACGTAGAGTGGAGTGGTGGGGAGTACTCAGTGGCTATAGGCATGGAATATAGGTGTGATGTAGAGTGGAGTGGTGGGGAGTACTCAGTAGCTATAGGCGTGGAGTATAGGTGTGACGTAGAGTGGAGTGGTGGGGAGTACTCAGTGGCTATAGGCATGGAATATAGGTGTGATGTACAGTGGAGTGGTGGGGAGTACTCAGTAGCTATAGGCGTGGAGTATAGGTGTGACGTAGAGTGGAGTGGTGGGGAGTACTCAGTAGCTATAGGCATGGAGTATAGGTGTGACGTACAGTGGAGTGGTGGGGAGTACTCAGTGGCTATAGGCGTGGAGTATAGGTGTGACGTAGAGTGGAGTGGTGGGGAGTACTCAGTGGCTATAGGCGTGGAGTATAGGTGTGACGTAGAGTGGAGTGGTGGGGAGTACTCAGTGGCTATAGGCGTGGAGTGTAGGTGTGACGTAGAGTGGAGTGGTGGGGAGTACTCAGTAGCTATAGGCGTGGAGTATAGGTGTGATGTAGAGTGGAGTGGTGGGGAGTACTCAGTAGCTATAGGTGTGGAGTATAGGTGTGACGTAGAGTGGAGTGGTGGGAAGTACTCAGTAGCTATAGGCGTGGAGTGTAGGTGTGACGTAGAGTGGAGTGGTGGGGATTACTCAGTAGCTATAGGCGTGGAGTATAGGTGTGATGTAGAGTGGAGTGGTGGGGAGTACTCAGTAGCTATAGGCGTGGAGTATAGGTGTGACGTAGAGTGGAGTGGTGGGGAGTACTCAGTAGCTATAGGTGTGGAGTATAGGTGTGACGTAGAGTGGAGTGGTGGGGAGTACTCAGTAGCTATAGGCGTGGAGAATAGGTGTGATGTAGAGTGGAGTGGTGGGGAGTACTCAGTAGCAATAGGCGTGGAGTATAGGTGTGACGTAGAGTGGAGTGGTGGGGAGTACTCAGTAGCTATAGGCGTGGAGTATAGGTGTGACGTAGAGTGGAGTGGTGGGGATTACTCAGTAGCTATAGGCGTGGAGTGTAGGTGTGACGTAGAGTGGAGAGGTGTGGAGTACTCAGTAGCTATAGGCGTGGAGTATAGGTGTGACGTAGAGTGGAGTGGTGGGGATTACTCAGTAGCTATAGGCGTGGAGTATAGGTGTGATGTAGAGTGGAGTGGTGGGGAGTACTCAGTAGCTATAGGCGTGGAGTATAGGTGTGACGTAGAGTGGAGTGGTGGGGAGTACTCAGTAGCTATAGGCGTGGAGTATAGGTGTGACGTAGAGTGGAGTGGTGGGGAGTACTCAGTAGCTATAGGCGTGGAGTATAGGTGTGATGTAGAGTGGAGTGGTGGGGAGTACTCAGTAGCTATAGGCGTGGAGTATAGTTGTGGCGTAGAGTGGAGTGGTGGGGAGTACTCAGTGGCTATAGGCGTGGAGTGTAGGTGTGACGTAGAGTGGAGAGGAGAGAGTACTCAGTAGCTATAGGTGTGGAGTATAGGTGTGACGTAGAGTGGAATGGTGGGGAGTACTCAGTAGCTATAGGCGTGGAGTATAGGTGTGACGTAGAGTGGAGTGGTGGGGAGTACTCAGTAGCTATAGGCGTGGAGTATTGGTGTGACGTAGAGTGGAGTGGTGGGGAGTACTCAGTAGCTATAGGCGTGGAGTATTGGTGTGACGTAGAGTGGAGTGGTGGGGAGTACTCAGTAGCTATAGGCGTGGAGTATAGGTGTGACGTAGAGTGGAGTGGTGGGGAGTACTCAGTAGCTATAGGCGTGGAGTATAGGTGTGACGTAGAGTGGAGTGGAGATAGTACTCAGTAGCTATAGGTGTGGAGTATAGGTGTGACGTAGAGTGGAGTGGTGGGGAGTACACAGTAGCTATAGGCGTGGAGTATAGGTGTGACGTAGAGTGGAGTGGTGGGGAGTACTCAGTAGCTATAGGCGTGGAGTATAGGTGTGATGTAGAGTGGAGTGGAGAGAGTACTCAGTAGCTATAGGTGTGGAGTATAGGTGTGACGTCGAGTGGAGTGGTGGGGAGTACTCAGTAGCTATAGGCGTGGAGTATAGGTGTGACGTAGAGTGGAGTGGTGGGGAGTACTCAGTAGCTATAGGCGTGGAGTATAGGTGTGACGTAGAGTGGAGTGGTGGGGAGTACTCAGTAGCTATAGGCGTGGAGTATAGGTGTGACGTAGAGTGGAGTGGTGGGGAGTACTCAGTAGCTATAGGCGTGGAGTATAGGTGTGACGTAGAGTGGAGTGGTGGGGAGTACTCAGTAGCTATAGGCGTGGAGTATAGGTGTGACGTAGAGTGGAGTGGTGGGGAGTACTCAGTAGCTATAGGCGTGGAGTATAGGTGTGACGTAGAGTGGAGTGGTGGGGAGTACTCAGTAGCTATAGGCGTGGAGTATAGGTGTGACGTAGAGTGGAGTGGTGGGAGTACTCAGTAGCTATAGACGTGGAGTATAGGTGTGACGTAGAGTGGATTGGTGGGGAGTACTCAGTAGCTATAGACGTGGAGTATAGGTGTGATGTAGAGTGGAGTGGTGGGGGGTACTCAGTAGCTATAGGCGTGGAGTATAGGTGTGATGTAGAGTGGAGTGGTGGGGAGTACTCAGTAGCTATAGGCGTGGAGTATAGGTGTGACGTAGAGTGGAGTGGTGGGGAGTACTCAGTAGCTATAGGCGTGGAGTATAAGTGTGACGTAGAGTGGAGTGGTGGGGAGTACTCAGTAGCTATAGGCGTGGAGTATAGGTGTGACGTAGAGTGGAGTGGTGGGGAGTACTCAGTAGCTATAGGCGTGGAGTATAGGTGTGACGTAGAGTGGAGTGGTGGGGAGTACTCAGTAGCTATAGGCGTGGAGTATAGGTGTGACGTAGAGTGGAGTGGTGGGGAGTACTCAGCAGCTATAGGCGTGGAGTATAAGTGTGACGTAGAGTGGAGTGGTGGGGAGTACTCAGTAGCTATAGGCGTGGAGTATAGGTGTGACGTAGAGTGGAGTGGTGGGGAGTACTCAGTAGCTATAGGCGTGGAGTATAGGTGTGACGTAGAGTGGAGTGGTGGGGAGTACTCAGTAGCTATAGGCGTGGAGTATAGGTGTGACGTAGAGTGGAGTGGTGGGGAGTACTCAGTAGCTATAGGCGTGGAGAATAGGTGTGATGTAGAGTGGAGTGGTGGGGAGTACTCAGTAGCTATAGGTGTGGAGTATAGGTGTGACGTAGAGTGGAGTGGTGGGGAGTACTCAGTAGCTATAGGCGTGGAGTATAGGTGTGACGTAGAGTGGAGTGGTGGGGAGTACTCAGTAGCTACAGGCGTGGAGTATAGGTGTGACGTAGAGTGGAGTGGTGGGGAGTACTCAGTAGCTATAGGCGTGGAGAATAGGTGTGATGTAGAGTGGAGTGGTGGGGAGTACTCAGTAGCTATAGGCGTGGAGTATAGGTGTGACGTAGAGTGGAGTGGTGGGGAGTACTCAGTAGCTATAGGCGTGGAGAATAGGTGTGACGTAGAGTGGAGTTGTGGGGAGTACTCAGTAGCTATAGGCGTGGAGTATAAGTGTGACGTAGAGTGGAGTGGTGGGGAGTACTCAGTAGCTATAGGCGTGGAGTATAGGTGTGACGTAGAGTGGAGTGGTGGGGAGTACTCAGTAGCTATAGGCGTGGAGTATAGGTGTGATGTAGAGTGGAGTGGTGGGGAGTACTCAGTAGCTATAGGCGTGGAGTATAGGTGTGATGTAGAGTGGAGTAGTGGGGAGTACTCAGTAGCTATAGGCGTGGAGTATGGGTGTGACGTAGAGTGGAGTGGTGGGGAGTACTCAGTAGCTACAGGCGTGGAGTATAGGTGTGACGTAGAGTGGAGTGGTGGGGAGTACTCAGTAGCTATAGGCGTGGAGTATAGGTGTGACGTAGAGTGGAGTGGTGGGGAGTACTCAGTAGCTACAGGCGTGGAGTATAGGTGTGACGTAGAGTGGAGTGGTGGGGAGTACTCAGTAGCTATAGACGTGGAGTATGGGTGTGACGTAGAGTGGAGTGGTGGGGAGTACTCAGTAGCTATAGGCGTGGAGTATAGGTGTGACGTAGAGTGGAGTGGTGGGGAGTACTCAGTAGCTATAGGCGTGGAGTATGGGTGTGACGTAGAGTGTAGTGGTGGGGAGTACTCAGTAGCTATAGGCGTGGAGTATAGGTGTGACGTAGAGTGGAGTGGTGGGGAGTACTCAGTAGCTATAGGCGTGGAGTATAGGTGTGCTGTAGAGTGGAGTGGTGGGGAGTACTCAGTAGCTATAGGCGTGGAGTATATGTGTGATGTAGAGTGGAGTGGTTGGAGTACTCAGTAGCTATAGGCGTGTAGTATAGTTGTGACGTAGAGTGGAGTGGTGGGGAGTACTCAGTAGCTATAGGCGTAGAGTATAGGTGTGACGTAGAGTGGAGTGGTGGGGAGTACTCAGTAGCTATAGGCGTGGAGTATTGGTGTGATGTAGAGTGGAGTGGTGGGGAGTACTCAGTAGCTATAGGCGTGGAGTATAGGTGTGAAGTAGAGTGGAGTGGTGGGGAGTACTCAGTAGCTATAGGCGTGGAGTGTAGGTGTGACGTAGAGTGGAGTGGTGGGGAGTACTCAGTAGCTATAGGCGTGGAGTATAGGTGTGACGTAGAGTGGAGTGGTGGGGAGTACTCAGTAGCTATAGGCGTGGAGTATAGGTGTGACGTAGAGTGGAGTGGTGGGGAGTACTCAGTAGCTATAGGCGTGGAGTATAGGTGTGACGTAGAGTGGAGTGGTGGGGAGTACTCAGTAGTTATAGGCGTGGAGTATAGGTGTGATGTAGAGTGGAGTGGTGGGGAGTACTCAATAGCTATAGGCGTGGAGTATAGGTGTGATGTAGAGTGGAGTGGTGGGGAGTACTCAGTAGCTATAGACGTGGAGTATAGGTGTGACGTAGAGTGGAAAGGTGGGGAGTACTCAGTAGCTATAGGCGTTGAGTATAGGTGTGACGTAGAGTGGAGTGGTGGGGAGTACTCAGTAGCTATAGACGTGGAGTATAGGTGTGACGTAGAGTGGAGTGGTGGGTAGTACTCAGTAGCTATAGGTGTGGAGTATAGGTGTGACGTAGAGTGGAGTGGTGGGGAGTACTCAGTAGCTATAGGCGTGGAGTATAGGTGTGACGTAGAGTGTAGTGGTGGGGAGTACTCAGTAGCTATAGGCGTGGAGCATAGGTGTGACGTAGAGTGGAGTGGTGGGGAGTACTCAGTAGCTATAGGCGTGGAGTATTGGTGTGATGTAGAGTGGAGTGGTGGGGAGTACTCAGTAGCTATAGGCGTGGAGTATAGGTGTGATGTAGAGTGGAGTGGTGGGGAGTACTCAGTAGCTATAGGCGTAGAGTATAGGTGTGACGTAGAGTGGAGTGGTGGGGAGTACTCAGTAGCTATAGGCGTAGAGTATAGGTGTGACGTAGAGTGGAGTGGTGGGGAGTACTCAGTAGCTACAGGCGTGGAGTATAGGTGTGACGTAGAGTGGAGTGGTGGGGAGTACTCAGTAGCTACAGGCGTGAAGTATGGGTGTGACGTAGAGTGGAGTGGTGGGGAGTACTCAGTAGCTATAGGCGTGGAGTATAGGTGTGACGTAGAGTGGAGTGGTGGGGAGTACTCAGTAGCTATAGGCGTGGAGTGTAGGTGTGACGTAGAGTGGAGTGGTGGGGAGTACTCAGTAGCTATAGGCGTGGAGTATAGGTGTGACGTAGAGTGGAGTGGTGGGGAGTACTCAGTAGCTATAGGCGTGGAGTATAGGTGTGACGTAGAGTGGAGTGGTGGGGAGTACTCAGTAGCTATAGGCGTGGAGTGTAGGTGTGATGTAGAGTGGAGTGGTGGGGAGTACTCAGTAGCTATAGGCGTGGAGTGGTGGGGCTGTACTCAGTAGCTATAGGCGTGGAGTATAGGTGTGACGTAGAGTGGAGTGGTGGGGAGTACTCAGTAGCTATAGGCGTGGAGTATAGGTGTGACGTAGAGTGGAGTGGAGAGAGTACTCAGTAGCTATAGGTGTGGAGTATAGGTGTGACGTAGAGTGGAGTGGTGGGGAGTACTCAGTAGCTATAGGCGTGGAGTATAGGTGTGATGTAGAGTGGAGTGGTGGGGAGTACTCAGTGGCTATAGGCGTGGAGTGTAGGTGTGACGTAGAGTGGAGTGGTGGGGAGTTCTCAGTAGCTATAGGCGTGGAGTATGGGTGTGATGTAGAGTGGAGTGGAGAGAGTACTCAGTAGCTATAGGTGTGGAGTATAGGTGTGACGTACAGTGGAGTGGTGGGGAGTACTCAGTAGCTATAGGTGTGGAGTATAGGTGTGACGTAGAGTGGAGTGGTGGGGAGTACACAGTAGCTATAGGTGTGGAGTATGGGTGTGATGTAGAGTAGAGTGGTGGGGAGTACTCAGTAGCTATAGACGTGGAGTATAGGTGTGACGTAGAGTGGAGTGGTGGGGAGTACTCAGTGGCTATAGGCATGGAATATAGGTGTGATGTAGAGTGGAGTGGTGGGGAGTACTCAGTAGCTATAGGCGTGGAGTATAGGTGTGACGTAGAGTGGAGTGGTGGGGAGTACTCAGTGGCTATAGGCATGGAATATAGGTGTGATGTAGAGTGGAGTGGTGGGGAGTACTCAGTAGCTATAGGCGTGGAGTATAGGTGTGACGTAGAGTGGAGTGGTGGGGAGTACTCAGTGGCTATAGGCGTGGAGTATAGGTGTGACGTAGAGTGGAGTGGTGGGGAGTACTCAGTAGCTATAGGCATGGAGTATAGGTGTGACGTACAGTGGAGTGGTGGGGAGTACTCAGTGGCTATAGGCGTGGAGTATAGGTGTGACGTAGAGTGGAGTGGTGGGGAGTACTCAGTGGCTATAGGCGTGGAGTATAGGTGTGACGTAGAGTGGAGTGGTGGGGAGTACTCAGTGGCTATAGGCGTGGAGTGTAGGTGTGACGTAGAGTGGAGTAGTGGGGAGTACTCAGTAGCTATAGGCGTGGAGTATAGGTGTGATGTAGAGTGGAGTGGTGGGGAGTACTCAGTAGCTATAGGTGTGGAGTATAGGTGTGACGTAGAGTGGAGTGGTGGGAAGTACTCAGTAGCTATAGGCGTGGAGTGTAGGTGTGACGTAGAGTGGAGTGGTGGGGATTACTCAGTAGCTATAGGCGTGGAGTATAGGTGTGATGTAGAGTGGAGTGGTGGGGAGTACTCAGTAGCTATAGGCGTGGAGTATAGGTGTGACGTAGAGTGGAGTGGTGGGGAGTACTCAGTAGCTATAGGTGTGGAGTATAGGTGTGACGTAGAGTGGAGTGGTGGGGAGTACTCAGTAGCTATAGGCGTGGAGAATAGGTGTGATGTAGAGTGGAGTGGTGGGGAGTACTCAGTAGCAATAGGCGTGGAGTATAGGTGTGACGTAGAGTGGAGTGGTGGGGAGTACTCAGTAGCTATAGGCGTGGAGTATAGGTGTGACGTAGAGTGGAGTGGTGGGGATTACTCAGTAGCTATAGGCGTGGAGTGTAGGTGTGACGTAGAGTGGAGTGGTGTGGAGTACTCAGTAGCTATAGGCGTGGAGTATAGGTGTGACGTAGAGTGGAGTGGTGGGGATTACTCAGTAGCTATAGGCGTGGAGTATAGGTGTGATGTAGAGTGGAGTGGTGGGGAGTACTCAGTAGCTATAGGCGTGGAGTATAGGTGTGACGTAGAGTGGAGTGGTGGGGAGTACTCAGTAGCTATAGGCGTGGAGTATAGGTGTGACGTAGAGTGGAGTGGTGGGGAGTACTCAGTAGCTATAGGCGTGGAGTATAGGTGTGATGTAGAGTGGAGTGGTGGGGAGTACTCAGTAGCTATAGGCGTGGAGTATAGTTGTGGCGTAGAGTGGAGTGGTGGGGAGTACTCAGTGGCTATAGGCGTGGAGTGTAGGTGTGACGTAGAGTGGAGAGGAGAGAGTACTCAGTAGCTATAGGTGTGGAGTATAGGTGTGACGTAGAGTGGAATGGTGGGGAGTACTCAGTAGCTATAGGCGTGGAGTATAGGTGTGACGTAGAGTGGAGTGGTGGGGAGTACTCAGTAGCTATAGGCGTGGAGTATTGGTGTGACGTAGAGTGGAGTGGTGGGGAGTACTCAGTAGCTATAGGCGTGGAGTATTGGTGTGACGTAGAGTGGAGTGGTGGGGAGTACTCAGTAGCTATAGGCGTGGAGTATAGGTGTGACGTAGAGTGGAGTGGTGGGGAGTACTCAGTAGCTATAGGCGTGGAGTATAGGTGTGACGTAGAGTGGAGTGGAGATAGTACTCAGTAGCTATAGGTGTGGAGTATAGGTGTGACGTAGAGTGGAGTGGTGGGGAGTACACAGTAGCTATAGGCGTGGAGTATAGGTGTGACGTAGAGTGGAGTGGTGGGGAGTACTCAGTAGCTATAGGCGTGGAGTATAGGTGTGATGTAGAGTGGAGTGGAGAGAGTACTCAGTAGCTATAGGTGTGGAGTATAGGTGTGATGTCGAGTGGAGTGGTGGGGAGTACTCAGTAGCTATAGGCGTGGAGTATAGGTGTGACGTAGAGTGGAGTGGTGGGGAGTACTCAGTAGCTATAGGCGTGGAGTATAGGTGTGACGTAGAGTGGAGTGGTGGGGAGTACTCAGTAGCTATAGGCGTGGAGTATAGGTGTGACGTAGAGTGGAGTGGTGGGGAGTACTCAGTAGCTATAGGCGTGGAGTATAGGTGTGACGTAGAGTGGAGTGGTGGGGAGTACTCAGTAGCTATAGGCGTGGAGTATAGGTGTGACGTAGAGTGGAGTGGTGGGGAGTACTCAGTAGCTATAGGCGTGGAGTATAGGTGTGACGTAGAGTGGAGTGGTGGGGAGTACTCAGTAGCTATAGGCGT
Source organism: Pseudophryne corroboree (assembly GCF_028390025.1). Classification (NCBI taxonomy): domain Eukaryota; kingdom Metazoa; phylum Chordata; class Amphibia; order Anura; family Myobatrachidae; genus Pseudophryne; species Pseudophryne corroboree. Next base: position 14,751,388 of record NC_086451.1, read on the forward strand.
GGAGTATAGGTGTGACGTAGAGTGGAGTGGTGGGAGTACTCAGTAGCTATAGACGTGGAGTATAGGTGTGACGTAGAGTGGATTGGTGGGGAGTACTCAGTAGCTATAGACGTGGAGTATAGGTGTGATGTAGAGTGGAGTGGTGGGGGGTACTCAGTAGCTATAGGCGTGGAGTATAGGTGTGATGTAGAGTGGAGTGGTGGGGAGTACTCAGTAGCTATAGGCGTGGAGTATAGGTGTGACGTAGAGTGGAGTGGTGGGGAGTACTCAGTAGCTATAGGCGTGGAGTATAAGTGTGACGTAGAGTGGAGTGGTGGGGAGTACTCAGTAGCTATAGGCGTGGAGTATAGGTGTGACGTAGAGTGGAGTGGTGGGGAGTACTCAGTAGCTATAGGCGTGGAGTATAGGTGTGACGTAGAGTGGAGTGGTGGGGAGTACTCAGTAGCTATAGGCGTGGAGTATAGGTGTGACGTAGAGTGGAGTGGTGGGGAGTACTCAGCAGCTATAGGCGTGGAGTATAAGTGTGACGTAGAGTGGAGTGGTGGGGAGTACTCAGTAGCTATAGGCGTGGAGTATAGGTGTGACGTAGAGTGGAGTGGTGGGGAGTACTCAGTAGCTATAGGCGTGGAGTATAGGTGTGACGTAGAGTGGAGTGGTGGGGAGTACTCAGTAGCTATAGGCGTGGAGTATAGGTGTGACGTAGAGTGGAGTGGTGGGGAGTACTCAGTAGCTATAGGCGTGGAGAATAGGTGTGATGTAGAGTGGAGTGGTGGGGAGTACTCAGTAGCTATAGGTGTGGAGTATAGGTGTGACGTAGAGTGGAGTGGTGGGGAGTACTCAGTAGCTATAGGCGTGGAGTATAGGTGTGACGTAGAGTGGAGTGGTGGGGAGTACTCAGTAGCTACAGGCGTGGAGTATAGGTGTGACGTAGAGTGGAGTGGTGGGGAGTACTCAGTAGCTATAGGCGTGGAGAATAGGTGTGATGTAGAGTGGAGTGGTGGGGAGTACTCAGTAGCTATAGGCGTGGAGTATAGGTGTGACGTAGAGTGGAGTGGTGGGGAGTACTCAGTAGCTATAGGCGTGGAGAATAGGTGTGACGTAGAGTGGAGTTGTGGGGAGTACTCAGTAGCTATAGGCGTGGAGTATAAGTGTGACGTAGAGTGGAGTGGTGGGGAGTACTCAGTAGCTATAGGCGTGGAGTATAGGTGTGACGTAGAGTGGAGTGGTGGGGAGTACTCAGTAGCTATAGGCGTGGAGTATAGGTGTGATGTAGAGTGGAGTGGTGGGGAGTACTCAGTAGCTATAGGCGTGGAGTATAGGTGTGATGTAGAGTGGAGTAGTGGGGAGTACTCAGTAGCTATAGGCGTGGAGTATGGGTGTGACGTAGAGTGGAGTGGTGGGGAGTACTCAGTAGCTACAGGCGTGGAGTATAGGTGTGACGTAGAGTGGAGTGGTGGGGAGTACTCAGTAGCTATAGGCGTGGAGTATAGGTGTGACGTAGAGTGGAGTGGTGGGGAGTACTCAGTAGCTACAGGCGTGGAGTATAGGTGTGACGTAGAGTGGAGTGGTGGGGAGTACTCAGTAGCTATAGACGTGGAGTATGGGTGTGACGTAGAGTGGAGTGGTGGGGAGTACTCAGTAGCTATAGGCGTGGAGTATAGGTGTGACGTAGAGTGGAGTGGTGGGGAGTACTCAGTAGCTATAGGCGTGGAGTATGGGTGTGACGTAGAGTGTAGTGGTGGGGAGTACTCAGTAGCTATAGGCGTGGAGTATAGGTGTGACGTAGAGTGGAGTGGTGGGGAGTACTCAGTAGCTATAGGCGTGGAGTATAGGTGTGCTGTAGAGTGGAGTGGTGGGGAGTACTCAGTAGCTATAGGCGTGGAGTATATGTGTGATGTAGAGTGGAGTGGTTGGAGTACTCAGTAGCTATAGGCGTGTAGTATAGTTGTGACGTAGAGTGGAGTGGTGGGGAGTACTCAGTAGCTATAGGCGTAGAGTATAGGTGTGACGTAGAGTGGAGTGGTGGAGAGTACTCAGTAGCTATAGGCGTGGAGTATAGGTGTGACGTAGAGTGGAGTGGTGGGGAGTACTCAGTAGCTATAGGCGTGGAGTGTAGGTGTGACGTAGAGTGGAGTGGTGGGGAGTACTCAGTAGCTATAGGCGTGGAGTATAGGTGTGACGTAGAGTGGAGTGGTGGGGAGTACTCAGTAGCTATAGGCGTGGAGTATAGGTGTGACGTAGAGTGGAGTGGTGGGGAGTACTCAGTAGCTATAGGCGTGGAGTGTAGGTGTGATGTAGAGTGGAGTGGTGGGGAGTACTCAGTAGCTATAGGCGTGGAGTGGTGGGGAGTACTCAGTAGCTATAGGCGTGGAGTATAGGTGTGAAGTAGAGTGCAGTGGTGGGGAGTACTCAGTAGCTATAGGCGTGGAGTATAGGTGTGACGTAGAGTGGAGTGGAGAGAGTACTCAGTAGCTATAGGTGTGGAGTATAGGTGTGACGTAGAGTGGAGTGGTGGGGAGTACTCAGTAGCTATAGGCGTGGAGTATAGGTGTGATGTAGAGTGGAGTGGTGGGGAGTACTCAGTGGCTATAGGCGTGGAGTGTAGGTGTGACGTAGAGTGGAGTGGTGGGGAGTTCTCAGTAGCTATAGGCGTGGAGTATAGGTGTGATGTAGAGTGGAGTGGAGAGAGTACCCAGTAGCTATAGGTGTGGAGTATAGGTGTGACGTACAGTGGAGTGGTGGGGAGTACTCAGTAGCTATAGGTGTGGAGTATAGGTGTGACGTAGAGTGGAGTGGTGGGGAGTACTCAGTAGCTATAGGCGTGGAGTGTAGGTGTGACGTAGAGTGGAGTGGTGGGGAGTACTCAGTAGCTATAGGCGTGGCGTATAGGTGTGACGTAGAGTGGAGTGGTGGGGAGTACTCAGTAGCTATAGGCGTGGAGTATAGGTGTGACGTAGAGTGGAGTGGTGGGGAGTACTCAGTAGCTATAGGCGTGGAGTATAGGTGTGACGTAGAGTGGAGTGGTGGGGAGTACTCAGTAGTTATAGGCGTGGAGTATAGGTGTGATGTAGAGTGGAGTGGTGGGGAGTACTCAATAGCTATAGGCGTGGAGTATAGGTGTGATGTAGAGTGGAGTGGTGGGGAGTACTCAGTAGCTATAGACGTGGAGTATAGGTGTGACGTAGAGTGGAAAGGTGGGGAGTACTCAGTAGCTATAGGCGTTGAGTATAGGTGTGACGTAGAGTGGAGTGGTGGGGAGTACTCAGTAGCTATAGACGTGGAGTATAGGTGTGACGTAGAGTGGAGTGGTGGGTAGTACTCAGTAGCTATAGGTGTGGAGTATAGGTGTGACGTAGAGTGGAGTGGTGGGGAGTACTCAGTAGCTATAGGCGTGGAGTATAGGTGTGACGTAGAGTGTAGTGGTGGGGAGTACTCAGTAGCTATAGGCGTGGAGTATAGGTGTGACGTAGAGTGGAGTGGTGGGGAGTACTCAGTAGCTATAGGCGTGGAGTATTGGTGTGATGTAGAGTGGAGTGGTGGGGAGTACTCAGTAGCTATAGGCGTGGAGTATAGGTGTGATGTAGAGTGGAGTGGTGGGGAGTACTCAGTAGCTATAGGCGTAGAGTATAGGTGTGACGTAGAGTGGAGTGGTGGGGAGTACTCAGTAGCTATAGGCGTAGAGTATAGGTGTGACGTAGAGTGGAGTGGTGGGGAGTACTCAGTAGCTACAGGCGTGGAGTATAGGTGTGACGTAGAGTGGAGTGGTGGGGAGTACTCAGTAGCTACAGGCGTGAAGTATGGGTGTGACGTAGAGTGGAGTGGTGGGGAGTACTCAGTAGCTATAGGCGTGGAGTATAGGTGTGACGTAGAGTGGAGTGGTGGGGAGTACTCAGTAGCTATAGGCGTGGAGTGTAGGTGTGACGTAGAGTGGAGTGGTGGGGAGTACTCAGTAGCTATAGGCGTGGAGTATAGGTGTGACGTAGAGTGGAGTGGTGGGGAGTACTCAGTAGCTATAGGCGTGGAGTATAGGTGTGACGTAGAGTGGAGTGGTGGGGAGTACTCAGTAGCTATAGGCGTGGAGTGTAGGTGTGATGTAGAGTGGAGTGGTGGGGGGTACTCAGTAGCTATAGGCGTGGAGTGGTGGGGCTGTACTCAGTAGCTATAGGCGTGGAGTATAGGTGTGACGTAGAGTGGAGTGGTGGGGAGTACTCAGTAGCTATAGGCGTGGAGTATAGGTGTGACGTAGAGTGGAGTGGAGAGAGTACTCAGTAGCTATAGGTGTGGAGTATAGGTGTGACGTAGAGTGGAGTGGTGGGGAGTACTCAGTAGCTATAGGCGTGGAGTATAGGTGTGATGTAGAGTGGAGTGGTGGGGAGTACTCAGTGGCTATAGGCGTGGAGTGTAGGTGTGACGTAGAGTGGAGTGGTGGGGAGTTCTCAGTAGCTATAGGCGTGGAGTATGGGTGTGATGTAGAGTGGAGTGGAGAGAGTACTCAGTAGCTATAGGTGTGGAGTATAGGTGTGACGTACAGTGGAGTGGTGGGGAGTACTCAGTAGCTATAGGTGTGGAGTATAGGTGTGACGTAGAGTGGAGTGGTGGGGAGTACACAGTAGCTATAGGTGTGGAGTATGGGTGTGATGTAGAGTAGAGTGGTGGGGAGTACTCAGTAGCTATAGACGTGGAGTATAGGTGTGACGTAGAGTGGAGTGGTGGGGAGTACTCAGTGGCTATAGGCATGGAATATAGGTGTGATGTAGAGTGGAGTGGTGGGGAGTACTCAGTAGCTATAGGCGTGGAGTATAGGTGTGACGTAGAGTGGAGTGGTGGGGAGTACTCAGTGGCTATAGGCATGGAATATAGGTGTGATGTAGAGTGGAGTGGTGGGGAGTACTCAGTAGCTATAGGCGTGGAGTATAGGTGTGACGTAGAGTGGAGTGGTGGGGAGTACTCAGTGGCTATAGGCGTGGAGTATAGGTGTGACGTAGAGTGGAGTGGTGGGGAGTACTCAGTAGCTATAGGCATGGAGTATAGGTGTGACGTACAGTGGAGTGGTGGGGAGTACTCAGTGGCTATAGGCGTGGAGTATAGGTGTGACGTAGAGTGGAGTGGTGGGGAGTACTCAGTGGCTATAGGCGTGGAGTATAGGTGTGACGTAGAGTGGAGTGGTGGGGAGTACTCAGTGGCTATAGGCGTGGAGTGTAGGTGTGACGTAGAGTGGAGTGGTGGGGAGTACTCAGTAGCTATAGGCGTGGAGTATAGGTGTGATGTAGAGTGGAGTGGTGGGGAGTACTCAGTAGCTATAGGTGTGGAGTATAGGTGTGACGTAGAGTGGAGTGGTGGGAAGTACTCAGTAGCTATAGGCGTGGAGTGTAGGTGTGACGTAGAGTGGAGTGGTGGGGATTACTCAGTAGCTATAGGCGTGGAGTATAGGTGTGATGTAGAGTGGAGTGGTGGGGAGTACTCAGTAGCTATAGGCGTGGAGTATAGGTGTGACGTAGAGTGGAGTGGTGGGGAGTACTCAGTAGCTATAGGTGTGGAGTATAGGTGTGACGTAGAGTGGAGTGGTGGGGAGTACTCAGTAGCTATAGGCGTGGAGAATAGGTGTGACGTAGAGTGGAGTGGTGGGGAGTACTCAGTAGCAATAGGCGTGGAGTATAGGTGTGACGTAGAGTGGAGTGGTGGGGAGTACTCAGTAGCTATAGGCGTGGAGTATAGGTGTGACGTAGAGTGGAGTGGTGGGGATTACTCAGTAGCTATAGGCGTGCAGTGTAGGTGTGACGTAGAGTGGAGTGGTGTGGAGTACTCAGTAGCTATAGGCGTGGAGTATAGGTGTGACGTAGAGTGGAGTGGTGGGGATTACTCAGTAGCTATAGGCGTGGAGTATAGGTGTGATGTAGAGTGGAGTGGTGGGGAGTACTCAGTAGCTATAGGCGTGGAGTATAGGTGTGACGTAGAGTGGAGTGGTGGGGAGTACTCAGTAGCTATAGGCGTGGAGTATAGGTGTGACGTAGAGTGGAGTGGTGGGGAGTACTCAGTAGCTATAGGCGTGGAGTATAGGTGTGATGTAGAGTGGAGTGGTGGGGAGTACTCAGTAGCTATAGGCGTGGAGTATAGTTGTGGCGTAGAGTGGAGTGGTGGGGAGTACTCAGTGGCTATAGGCGTGGAGTGTAGGTGTGACGTAGAGTGGAGTGGAGAGAGTACTCAGTAGCTATAGGTGTGGAGTATAGGTGTGATGTAGAGTGGAATGGTGGGGAGTACTCAGTAGCTATAGGCGTGGAGTATAGGTGTGACGTAGAGTGGAGTGGTGGGGAGTACTCAGTAGCTATAGGCGTGGAGTATTGGTGTGACGTAGAGTGGAGTGGTGGGGAGTACTCAGTAGCTATAGGCGTGGAGTATTGGTGTGACGTAGAGTGGAGTGGTGGGGAGTACTCAGTAGCTATAGGCGTGGAGTATAGGTGTGACGTAGAGTGGAGTGGTGGGGAGTACTCAGTAGCTATAGGCGTGGAGTATAGGTGTGACGTAGAGTGGAGTGGAGATAGTACTCAGTAGCTATAGGTGTGGAGTATAGGTGTGACGTAGAGTGGAGTGGTGGGGAGTACACAGTAGCTATAGGCGTGGAGTATAGGTGTGACGTAGAGTGGAGTGGTGGGGAGTACTCAGTAGCTATAGGCGTGGAGTATAGGTGTGATGTAGAGTGGAGTGGAGAGAGTACTCAGTAGCTATAGGTGTGGAGTATAGGTGTGACGTCGAGTGGAGTGGTGGGGAGTACTCAGTAGCTATAGGCGTGGAGTATAGGTGTGACGTAGAGTAGAGTGGTGGGGAGTACTCAGTAGCTATAGGCGTGGAGTATAGGTGTGACGTAGAGTGGAGTGGTGGGGAGTACTCAGTAGCTATAGGCGTGGAGTATAGGTGTGACGTAGAGTGGAGTGGTGGGGAGTACTCAGTAGCTATAGGCGTGGAGTATAGGTGTGACGTAGAGTGGAGTGGTGGGGAGTACTCAGTAGCTATAGGCGTGGAGTATAGGTGTGACGTAGAGTGGAGTGGTGGGGAGTACTCAGTAGCTATAGACGTGGAGTATAGGTGTGACGTAGAGTGGAGTGGTGGGGAGTACTCAGTAGCTATAGGCGTGGAGTATAGGTGTGACGTAGAGTGGAGTGGTGGGAGTACTCAGTAGCTATAGACGTGGAGTATAGGTGTGACGTAGAGTGGATAGGTGGGGAGTACTCAGTAGCTATAGACGTGGAGTATAGGTGTGACGTAGAGTGGAGTGGTGGGGAGTACTCAGTAGCTATAGGCGTGGAGTATAGGTGTGACGTAGAGTGGAGTGGTGGGGAGTACTCAGTAGCTATAGGCGTGGAGTATAGGTGTGACGTAGAGTGGAGTGGTGGGGAGTACTCAGTAGCTATAGGCGTGGAGTATAGGTGTGACGTAGAGTGGAGTGGTGGGGAGTACTCAGTAGCTATAGGCGTGGAGTATAAGTGTGACGTAGAGTGGAGTGGTGGGGAGTACTCAGTAGCTATAGGCGTGGAGTATAGGTGTGACGTAGAGTGGAGTGGTGGGGAGTACTCAGTAGCTATAGGCGTGGAGTATAGGTGTGACGTAGAGTGGAGTGGTGGGGAGTACTCAGTAGCTATAGGCGTGGAGTATAGGTGTGACGTAGAGTGGAGTGGTGGGGAGTACTCAGTAGCTATAGGCGTGGAGAATAGGTGTGATGTAGAGTGGAGTGGTGGGGAGTACTCAGTAGCTATAGGTGTGGAGTATAGGTGTGACGTAGAGTGGAGTGGTGGGGAGTACTCAGTAGCTATAGGCGTGGAGTATAGGTGTGACGTAGAGTGGAGTGGTGGGGAGTACTCAGTAGCTACAGGCGTGGAGTATAGGTGTGACGTAGAGTGGAGTGGTGGGGAGTACTCAGTAGCTATAGGCGTGGAGAATAGGTGTGATGTAGAGTGGAGTGGTGGGGAGTACTCAGTAGCTATAGGCGTGGAGTATAGGTGTGACGTAGAGTGGAGTGGTGGGGAGTACTCAGTAGCTATAGGCGTGGAGAATAGGTGTGACGTAGAGTGGAGTTGTGGGGAGTACTCAGTAGCTATAGGCGTGGAGTATAAGTGTGACGTAGAGTGGAGTGGTGGGGAGTACTCAGTAGCTATAGGCGTGGAGTATAGGTGTGACGTAGAGTGGAGTGGTGGGGAGTACTCAGTAGCTATAGGCGTGGAGTATAGGTGTGATGTAGAGTGGAGTGGTGGGGAGTACTCAGTAGCTATAGGCGTGGAGTATAGGTGTGATGTAGAGTGGAGTAGTGGGGAGTACTCAGTAGCTATAGGCGTGGAGTATGGGTGTGACGTAGAGTGGAGTGGTGGGGAGTACTCAGTAGCTACAGGCGTGGAGAATAGGTGTGACGTAGAGTGGAGTTGTGGGGAGTACTCAGTAGCTATAGGTGTGGAGTATAAGTGTGACGTAGAGTGGAGTGGTGGGGAGTACTCAGTAGCTATAGGCGTGGAGTATAGGTGTGACGTAGAGTGGAGTGGTGGGGAGTACTCAGTAGCTATAGGCGTGGAGTATAGGTGTGATGTAGAGTGGAGTGGTGGGGAGTACTCAGTAGCTATAGGCGTGGAGTATAGGTGTGACGTAGAGTGGAGTGGTGGGGAGTACTCAGTAGCTACAGGCGTGGAGTATAGGTGTGACGTAGAGTGGAGTGGTGGGGAGTACTCAGTAGCTATAGACGTGGAGTATGGGTGTGACGTAGAGTGGAGTGGTGGGGAGTACTCAGTAGCTATAGGCGTGGAGTATAGGTGTGACGTAGAGTGGAGTGGTGGGGAGTACTCAGTAGCTATAGGCGTGGAGTATAGGTGTGACGTAGAGTGGAGTGGTGGGGAGTACTCAGTAGCTATAGGCGTGGAGTATAGGTGTGCTGTAGAGTGGAGTGGTGGGGAGTACTCAGTAGCTATAGGCGTGGAGTATATGTGTGATGTAGAGTGGAGTGGTTGGAGTACTCAGTAGCTATAGGCGTGTAGTATAGTTGTGACGTAGAGTGGAGTGGTGGGGAGTACTCAGTAGCTATAGGCGTAGAGTATAGGTGTGACGTAGAGTGGAGTGGTGGAGAGTACTCAGTAGCTATAGGTGTGGAGTATAGGTGTGACGTAGAGTGGAGTGGTGGGGAGTACTCAGTAGCTATAGGCGTGGAGTATAGGTGTGACGTAGAGTGGAGTGGTGGGGATTACTCAGTAGCTATAGGCGTGGAGTGTAGGTGTGACGTAGAGTGGAGTGGTGTGGAGTACTCAGTAGCTATAGGCGTGGAGTATAGGTGTGACGTAGAGTGGAGTGGTGGGGATTACTCAGTAGCTATAGGCGTGGAGTATAGGTGTGATGTAGAGTGGAGTGGTGGGGAGTACTCAGTAGCTATAGGCGTGGAGTATAGGTGTGACGTAGAGTGGAGTGGTGGGGAGTACTCAGTAGCTATAGGCGTGGAGTATAGGTGTGACGTAGAGTGGAGTGGTGGGGAGTACTCAGTAGCTATAGGTGTGGAGTATAGGTGTGATGTAGAGTGGAGTGGTGGGGAGTACTCAGTAGCTATAGGCGTGGAGTATAGTTGTGGCGTAGAGTGGAGTGGTGGGGAGTACTCAGTGGCTATAGGCGTGGAGTGTAGGTGTGACGTAGAGTGGAGTGGAGAGAGTACTCAGTAGCTATAGGTGTGGAGTATAGGTGTGATGTAGAGTGGAATGGTGGGGAGTACTCAGTAGCTATAGGCGTGGAGTATAGGTGTGACGTAGAGTGGAGTGGTGGGGAGTACTCAGTAGCTATAGGCGTGGAGTATTGGTGTGACGTAGAGTGGAGTGGTGGGGAGTACTCAGTAGCTATAGGCGTGGAGTATAGGTGTGACGTAGAGTGGAGTGGTGGGGAGTACTCAGTAGCTATAGGCGTGGAGTATAGGTGTGACGTAGAGTGGAGTGGAGATAGTACTCAGTAGCTATAGGTGTGGAGTATAGGTGTGACGTAGAGTGGAGTGGTGGGGAGTACACAGTAGCTATAGGCGTGGAGTATAGGTGTGACGTAGAGTGGAGTGGTGGGGAGTACTCAGTAGCTATAGGCGTGGAGTATAGGTGTGATGTAGAGTGGAGTGGAGAGAGTACTCAGTAGCTATAGGTGTGGAGTATAGGTGTGACGTCGAGTGGAGTGGTGGGGAGTACTCAGTAGCTATAGGCGTGGAGTATAGGTGTGACGTAGAGTGGAGTGGTGGGGAGTACTCAGTAGCTATAGGCGTGGAGTATAGGTGTGACGTAGAGTGGAGTGGTGGGGAGTACTCAGTAGCTATAGGCGTGGAGTATAGGTGTGACGTAGAGTGGAGTGGTGGGGAGTACTCAGTAGCTATAGGCGTGGAGTATAGGTGTGACGTAGAGTGGAGTGGTGGGGAGTACTCAGTAGCTATAGGCGTGGAGAATAGGTGTGATGTAGAGTGGAGTGGTGGGGAGTACTCAGTAGCTATAGGTGTGGAGTATAGGTGTGACGTAGAGTGGAGTGGTGGGGAGTACTCAGTAGCTATAGGCGTGGAGTATAGGTGTGACGTAGAGTGGAGTGGTGGGGAGTACTCAGTAGCTACAGGCGTGGAGTATAGGTGTGACGTAGAGTGGAGTGGTGGGGAGTACTCAGTAGCTATAGGCGTGGAGAATAGGTGTGATGTAGAGTGGAGTGGTGGGGAGTACTCAGTAGCTATAGGCGTGGAGTATAGGTGTGACGTAGAGTGGAGTGGTGGGGAGTACTCAGTAGCTATAGGCGTGGAGAATAGGTGTGACGTAGAGTGGAGTTGTGGGGAGTACTCAGTAGCTATAGGCGTGGAGTATAAGTGTGACGTAGAGTGGAGTGGTGGGGAGTACTCAGTAGCTATAGGCGTGGAGTATAGGTGTGACGTAGAGTGGAGTGGTGGGGAGTACTCAGTAGCTATAGGCGTGGAGTATAGGTGTGATGTAGAGTGGAGTGGTGGGGAGTACTCAGTAGCTATAGGCGTGGAGTATAGGTGTGATGTAGAGTGGAGTAGTGGGGAGTACTCAGTAGCTATAGGCGTGGAGTATGGGTGTGACGTAGAGTGGAGTGGTGGGGAGTACTCAGTAGCTACAGGCGTGGAGAATAGGTGTGACGTAGAGTGGAGTTGTGGGGAGTACTCAGTAGCTATAGGTGTGGAGTATAAGTGTGACGTAGAGTGGAGTGGTGGGGAGTACTCAGTAGCTATAGGCGTGGAGTATAGGTGTGACGTAGAGTGGAGTGGTGGGGAGTACTCAGTAGCTATAGGCGTGGAGTATAGGTGTGATGTAGAGTGGAGTGGTGGGGAGTACTCAGTAGCTATAGGCGTGGAGTATAGGTGTGACGTAGAGTGGAGTGGTGGGGAGTACTCAGTAGCTACAGGCGTGGAGTATAGGTGTGACGTAGAGTGGAGTGGTGGGGAGTACTCAGTAGCTATAGACGTGGAGTATGGGTGTGACGTAGAGTGGAGTGGTGGGGAGTACTCAGTAGCTATAGGCGTGGAGTATAGGTGTGACGTAGAGTGGAGTGGTGGGGAGTACTCAGTAGCTATAGGCGTGGAGTATGGGTGTGACGTAGAGTGTAGTGGTGGGGAGTACTCAGTAGCTATAGGCGTGGAGTATAGGTGTGACGTAGAGTGGAGTGGTGGGGAGTACTCAGTAGCTATAGGCGTGGAGTATAGGTGTGCTGTAGAGTGGAGTGGTGGGGAGTACTCAGTAGCTATAGGCGTGGAGTATATGTGTGATGTAGAGTGGAGTGGTTGGAGTACTCAGTAGCTATAGGCGTGTAGTATAGTTGTGACGTAGAGTGGAGTGGTGGGGAGTACTCAGTAGCTATAGGCGTAGAGTATAGGTGTGACGTAGAGTGGAGTGGTGGAGAGTACTCAGTAGCTATAGGTGTGGAGTATAGGTGTGACGTAGAGTGGAGTGGTGGGGAGTACTCAGTAGCTATAGGCGTGGAGTATAGGTGTGACGTAGAGTGGAGTGGTGGGGATTACTCAGTAGCTATAGGCGTGGAGTGTAGGTGTGACGTAGAGTGGAGTGGTGTGGAGTACTCAGTAGCTATAGGCGTGGAGTATAGGTGTGACGTAGAGTGGAGTGGTGGGGATTACTCAGTAGCTATAGGCGTGGAGTATAGGTGTGATGTAGAGTGGAGTGGTGGGGAGTACTCAGTAGCTATAGGCGTGGAGTATAGGTGTGACGTAGAGTGGAGTGGTGGGGAGTACTCAGTAGCTATAGGCGTGGAGTATAGGTGTGACGTAGAGTGGAGTGGTGGGGAGTACTCAGTAGCTATAGGTGTGGAGTATAGGTGTGATGTAGAGTGGAGTGGTGGGGAGTACTCAGTAGCTATAGGCGTGGAGTATAGTTGTGGCGTAGAGTGGAGTGGTGGGGAGTACTCAGTGGCTATAGGCGTGGAGTGTAGGTGTGACGTAGAGTGGAGTGGAGAGAGTACTCAGTAGCTATAGGTGTGGAGTATAGGTGTGATGTAGAGTGGAATGGTGGGGAGTACTCAGTAGCTATAGGCGTGGAGTATAGGTGTGACGTAGAGTGGAGTGGTGGGGAGTACTCAGTAGCTATAGGCGTGGAGTATTGGTGTGACGTAGAGTGGAGTGGTGGTGAGTACTCAGTAGCTATAGGCGTGGAGTATAGGTGTGACGTAGAGTGGAGTGGTGGGGAGTACTCAGTAGCTATAGGCGTGGAGTATAGGTGTGACGTAGAGTGGAGTGGAGATAGTACTCAGTAGCTATAGGTGTGGAGTATAGGTGTGACGTAGAGTGGAGTGGTGGGGAGTACACAGTAGCTATAGGCGTGGAGTATAGGTGTGACGTAGAGTGGAGTGGTGGGGAGTACTCAGTAGCTATAGGCGTGGAGTATAGGTGTGATGTAGAGTGGAGTGGAGAGAGTACTCAGTAGCTATAGGTGTGGAGTATAGGTGTGACGTCGAGTGGAGTGGTGGGGAGTACTCAGTAGCTATAGGCGTGGAGTATAGGTGTGACGTAGAGTGGAGTGGTGGGGAGTACTCAGTAGCTATAGGCGTGGAGTATAGGTGTGACGTAGAGTGGAGTGGTGGGGAGTACTCAGTAGCTATAGGCGTGGAGTATAGGTGTGACGTAGAGTGGAGTGGTGGGGAGTACTCAGTAGCTATAGGCGTGGAGTATAGGTGTGACGTAGAGTGGAGTGGTGGGGAGTACTCTGTAGCTATAGGCGTGGAGTATAGGTGTGACGTAGAGTGGAGTGGTGGGGAGTACTCAGTAGCTATAGGCGTGGAGTATAGGTGTGATGTAGAGTGGAGTGGTGGGGAGTACTCAGTAGCTATAGGCGTGGAGTATAGGTGTGACGTAGAGTGGAGTGGTGGGAGTACTCAGTAGCTATAGACGTGGAGTATAGGTGTGACGTAGAGTGGAGTGGTGGGGAGTACTCAGTAGCTATAGACGTGGAGTATAGGTGTGACGTAGAGTGGAGTGGTGGGGGGTACTCAGTAGCTATAGGCGTGGAGTATAGGTGTGATGTAGAGTGGAGTGGTGGGGAGTACTCAGTAGCTATAGACGTGGATTATAGGTGTGATGTAGAGTGGAGTGGTGGGGAGTACTCAGTAGCTATAGGCGTGGAGTATAAGTGTGACGTAGAGTGGAGTGGTGGGGAGTACTCAGTAGCTATAGGCGTGGAGTATGGGTGTGACGTAGAGTGGAGTGGTGGGGAGTACTCAGTAGCTATAGGCGTGGAGTATAAGTGTGACGTAGAGTGGAGTGGTGGGGAGTACTCAGTAGCTATAGGCGTGGAGTATGGGTGTGACGTAGAGTGGAGTGGTGGGGAGTACTCAGTAGCTATAGGCGTGGAGTATAGGTGTGATGTAGAGTGGAGTGGTGGGGAGTACTCAGTAGCTATAGGCGTGGAGTATAGGTGTGACGTAGAGTGGAGTGGTGGGGAGTACTCAGTAGCTATAGGCGTGGAGTATAAGTGTGACGTAGAGTGGAGTGGTGGGGAGTACTCAGTAGCTATAGGCGTGGAGTATAGGTGTGACGTAGAGTGGAGTGGTGGGGAGTACTCAGTAGCTATAGGCGTGGAGTATAGGTGTGACGTAGAGTGGAGTGGTGGGGAGTACTCAGTAGCTATAGGCGTAGAGTATAGGTGTGACGTAGAGTGGAGTGGTGGGGAGTACTCAGTAGCTATAGGCGTGGAGTATAGGTGTGACGTAGAGTGGAGTGGTGGGGAGTACTCAGTAGCTATAGGCGTGGAGTATAGGTGTGACGTAGAGTGGAGTGGTGGGGAGTACTCAGTAGCTATAGGCGTGGAGAATAGGTGTGATGTAGAGTGGAGTGGTGGGGAGTACTCAGCAGCTATAGGTGTGGAGTATAGGTGTGATGTAGAGTGGAGTGGAGAGAGTACTCAGTAGCTATAGGTGTGGAGTATAGGTGTGACGTCGAGTGGAGTGGTGGGGAGTACTCAGTAGCTATAGGCGTGGAGTATAGGTGTGACGTAGAGTGGAGTGGTGGGGAGTACTCAGTAGCTATAGGCGTGGAGTATAGGTGTGACGTAGAGTGGAGTGGTGGGGAGTACTCAGTAGCTATAGGCGTGGAGTATAGGTGTGACGTAGAGTGGAGTGGTGGGGAGTACTCAGTAGCTATAGGCGTGGAGTATAGGTGTGACGTAGAGTGGAGTGGTGGGGAGTACTCTGTAGCTATAGGCGTGGAGTATAGGTGTGACGTAGAGTGGAGTGGTGGGGAGTACTCAGTAGCTATAGGCGTGGAGTATAGGTGTGATGTAGAGTGGAGTGGTGGGGAGTACTCAGTAGCTATAGGCGTGGAGTATAGGTGTGACGTAGAGTGGAGTGGTGGGGAGTACTCAGTAGCTACAGGCGTGGAGTATAGGTGTGACGTAGAGTGGAGTGGTGGGGAGTACTCAGTAGCTATAGACGTGGAGTATGGGTGTGACGTAGAGTGGAGTGGTGGGGAGTACTCAGTAGCTATAGGCGTGGAGTATAGGTGTGACGTAGAGTGGAGTGGTGGGGAGTACTCAGTAGCTATAGGCGTGGAGTATGGGTGTGACGTAGAGTGTAGTGGTGGGGAGTACTCAGTAGCTATAGGCGTGGAGTATAGGTGTGACGTAGAGTGGAGTGGTGGGGAGTACTCAGTAGCTATAGGCGTGGAGTATAGGTGTGCTGTAGAGTGGAGTGGTGGGGAGTACTCAGTAGCTATAGGCGTGGAGTATATGTGTGATGTAGAGTGGAGTGGTTGGAGTACTCAGTAGCTATAGGCGTGTAGTATAGTTGTGACGTAGAGTGGAGTGGTGGGGAGTACTCAGTAGCTATAGGCGTAGAGTATAGGTGTGACGTAGAGTGGAGTGGTGGAGAGTACTCAGTAGCTATAGGTGTGGAGTATAGGTGTGACGTAGAGTGGAGTGGTGGGGAGTACTCAGTAGCTATAGGCGTGGAGTATAGGTGTGACGTAGAGTGGAGTGGTGGGGATTACTCAGTAGCTATAGGCGTGGAGTGTAGGTGTGACGTAGAGTGGAGTGGTGTGGAGTACTCAGTAGCTATAGGCGTGGAGTATAGGTGTGACGTAGAGTGGAGTGGTGGGGATTACTCAGTAGCTATAGGCGTGGAGTATAGGTGTGATGTAGAGTGGAGTGGTGGGGAGTACTCAGTAGCTATAGGCGTGGAGTATAGGTGTGACGTAGAGTGGAGTGGTGGGGAGTACTCAGTAGCTATAGGCGTGGAGTATAGGTGTGACGTAGAGTGGAGTGGTGGGGAGTACTCAGTAGCTATAGGTGTGGAGTATAGGTGTGATGTAGAGTGGAGTGGTGGGGAGTACTCAGTAGCTATAGGCGTGGAGTATAGTTGTGGCGTAGAGTGGAGTGGTGGGGAGTACTCAGTGGCTATAGGCGTGGAGTGTAGGTGTGACGTAGAGTGGAGTGGAGAGAGTACTCAGTAGCTATAGGTGTGGAGTATAGGTGTGATGTAGAGTGGAATGGTGGGGAGTACTCAGTAGCTATAGGCGTGGAGTATAGGTGTGACGTAGAGTGGAGTGGTGGGGAGTACTCAGTAGCTATAGGCGTGGAGTATTGGTGTGACGTAGAGTGGAGTGGTGGGGAGTACTCAGTAGCTATAGGCGTGGAGTATAGGTGTGACGTAGAGTGGAGTGGTGGGGAGTACTCAGTAGCTATAGGCGTGGAGTATAGGTGTGACGTAGAGTGGAGTGGAGATAGTACTCAGTAGCTATAGGTGTGGAGTATAGGTGTGACGTAGAGTGGAGTGGTGGGGAGTACACAGTAGCTATAGGCGTGGAGTATAGGTGTGACGTAGAGTGGAGTGGTGGGGAGTACTCAGTAGCTATAGGCGTGGAGTATAGGTGTGATGTAGAGTGGAGTGGAGAGAGTACTCAGTAGCTATAGGTGTGGAGTATAGGTGTGACGTCGAGTGGAGTGGTGGGGAGTACTCAGTAGCTATAGGCGTGGAGTATAGGTGTGACGTAGAGTGGAGTGGTGGGGAGTACTCAGTAGCTATAGGCGTGGAGTATAGGTGTGACGTAGAGTGGAGTGGTGGGGAGTACTCAGTAGCTATAGGCGTGGAGTATAGGTGTGACGTAGAGTGGAGTGGTGGGGAGTACTCAGTAGCTATAGGCGTGGAGTATAGGTGTGACGTAGAGTGGAGTGGTGGGGAGTACTCTGTAGCTATAGGCGTGGAGTATAGGTGTGACGTAGAGTGGAGTGGTGGGGAGTACTCAGTAGCTATAGGCGTGGAGTATAGGTGTGATGTAGAGTGGAGTGGTGGGGAGTACTCAGTAGCTATAGGCGTGGAGTATAGGTGTGACGTAGAGTGGAGTGGTGGGAGTACTCAGTAGCTATAGACGTGGAGTATAGGTGTGACGTAGAGTGGAGTGGTGGGGAGTACTCAGTAGCTATAGACGTGGAGTATAGGTGTGACGTAGAGTGGAGTGGTGGGGGGTACTCAGTAGCTATAGGCGTGGAGTATAGGTGTGATGTAGAGTGGAGTGGTGGGGAGTACTCAGTAGCTATAGACGTGGATTATAGGTGTGATGTAGAGTGGAGTGGTGGGGAGTACTCAGTAGCTATAGGCGTGGAGTATAAGTGTGACGTAGAGTGGAGTGGTGGGGAGTACTCAGTAGCTATAGGCGTGGAGTATGGGTGTGACGTAGAGTGGAGTGGTGGGGAGTACTCAGTAGCTATAGGCGTGGAGTATAAGTGTGACGTAGAGTGGAGTGGTGGGGAGTACTCAGTAGCTATAGGCGTGGAGTATGGGTGTGACGTAGAGTGGAGTGGTGGGGAGTACTCAGTAGCTATAGGCGTGGAGTATAGGTGTGATGTAGAGTGGAGTGGTGGGGAGTACTCAGTAGCTATAGGCGTGGAGTATAGGTGTGACGTAGAGTGGAGTGGTGGGGAGTACTCAGTAGCTATAGGCGTGGAGTATAAGTGTGACGTAGAGTGGAGTGGTGGGGAGTACTCAGTAGCTATAGGCGTGGAGTATAGGTGTGACGTAGAGTGGAGTGGTGGGGAGTACTCAGTAGCTATAGGCGTGGAGTATAGGTGTGACGTAGAGTGGAGTGGTGGGGAGTACTCAGTAGCTATAGGCGTAGAGTATAGGTGTGACGTAGAGTGGAGTGGTGGGGAGTACTCAGTAGCTATAGGCGTGGAGTATAGGTGTGACGTAGAGTGGAGTGGTGGGGAGTACTCAGTAGCTATAGGCGTGGAGTATAGGTGTGACGTAGAGTGGAGTGGTGGGGAGTACTCAGTAGCTATAGGCGTGGAGAATAGGTGTGATGTAGAGTGGAGTGGTGGGGAGTACTCAGTAGCTATAGGTGTGGAGTATAGGTGTGACGTAGAGTGGAGTGGTGGGGAGTACTCAGTAGCTATAGGCGTGGAGTATAGGTGTGACGTAGAGTGGAGTGGTGGGGAGTACTCAGTAGCTACAGGCGTGGAGTATAGGTGTGACGTAGAGTGGAGTGGTGGGGAGTACTCAGTAGCTATAGGCGTGGAGAATAGGTGTGATGTAGAGTGGAGTGGTGGGGACTACTCAGTAGCTATAGGTGTGGAGTATAGGTGTGACGTAGAGTGGAGTGGTGGGGAGTACTCAGTGTCACGATCCGGGTATCTGGACGCCATTTCTTACCCATCAGATGCCTCCTAAGGCTGGCTCAGCGCTCCAGGACCGGATCCCATCTGTTATCCTGATGTTTACATTCCTGTATCCTCTCCTGTCACTCTGAGACGCTGTCACAGTAAACGCCATATTACACCTGGCATGGCGTCTCCCGCGGCCTCCGCCGCCGTCCCTGAGCTTCTGCATGCAGAGTGTCTGAGTGGCGATTACGTCAGCCGCGGCCTCCGCTGTGTCCGCGTGGTTGGATGTGCACCTGTCAGCTTGGCGCCTTCTGTCTCCGGTGGCCGGCGCCGCCATTACTGTTTTCATTACCACATGGATTACAAACCAAACTTCCCTCCAAGTGTCTGCATGGGCGCAGCCATCTTGGATTCTGTCAGCTGATCATTTCCACCAATCTGTTGTCAGTATTGTTAATCTGCATAATTGCCTAGCCAATCCCTTCCTTGCTGCAGGTATAAATACACTGTGCCTGAGCAAGGAAGGCGTCAGTGCTTTGGTTGTCAAACCTAGTTCCTGTTTGTCTCTCTCCTGTGATTGTCTTCCAGGTTCCAGCTCCTGTCTCAAGACTTCCACCATAGAGACCCGCACCAGCATTCCACCTGCGGTGTAGCCTGACTCTCCAATCCATTGTGGATTCATCTGTTTCCAGCTACAACATTACCTGCTTCCAGCCCAGCTTCCAGCAGAGTACAGCTTCTCTTAAAGGGCCGGTGTCCTTTCTACACTTTACCACTCTCCACCGGTATTATTATTTCTCCGCTCTCAAGTTCTACATTTCAGCTCATATTTCATCGCTCCCAAGTTCATTTATTATTTAACTGGTTCCAGCCAGTATCCACTCCGTGCTAACAACAGTCTGGTTCCAGCCAGTATCCACAGCAGCCGTTTTATCTTCAGCAACCCAGCTTTTCCTGGAACACCAGCTGGTACAATCCTGGGTTATCTCCATTGCTACAGTCGGGCCTGGTAAGGACTTTCCATCTAGAAGATTATAAGAACTATCTCACACTACCAGTGCCCTGTGGCTCCTGCCATCCTGTAGTACCCAGGAACTGTATTTATTCTTTGCTGACTTTTACGTTTTCTTTTACTGCTGCTGTGTTGCGGAGTTGTCATAATAAACATCATTGACTTTTATCCAAGTTGTCGTGGTCACGCCTTCGGGCAGTTATTATTCATGTTACTTACATGTCCAGGGGTCTGATACAACCTCCCAGGTTCCGGTACATCTCAGCCCCTACAACTGAGGCTGCCTCCCGTCAGCTCAGGCCCTCAGTCGTGACAGTAAGCACTGACCTAATGAATCCAGCCGGAGACCAGGATCAAGCGGCCAGGCCGATGCAAGAACTGGCAGCCCGACTAGAACATCAGGAGGCTGCACATGGCCACATCATCCGCTGTCTCCAGGATTTCTCTACTCGGCTGGATGGGATTCAGACAACTCTCCGTGGATCAGGCGCGTCTGGTGCGTCAACCACAGTGACTCCAGCTATAACCCCACCCACCTTATCCATTTCTGCTCCACGTCTTCATCTTCCAACGCCAGCAAAATTTGACGGATCTCCAAGATTCTGCAGGGGATTTCTCAATCAGTGTGAGATTCAGTTTGAGCTACAACCTGGCAATTTTCCCAGTGACCGTACAAAAATTGCCTACATTATTTCTCTTCTCAGTGGCTCAGCCCTTGATTGGGCATCACCGTTATGGGAGAGGTCCGACACCCTGCTATCTTCCTACACTGCCTTCGTGTCAACATTCAGGCGCATCTTCGACGAGCCAGGCCGGGTAACCTCAGCTTCATCCGAGATTCTCCGTTTACGCCAGGGGTCACGTACTGTAGGACAATATCTGATACAGTTCCAGATCCTGGCATCCGAACTGGCATGGAACGACGAGGCCCTGTATGCTGCATTCTGGCATGGCTTATCTGAGCGTATTAAAGATGAGTTAGCTACCAGAGACTTACCCTCTAAGTTAGATGAGCTAATCTCACTCTGCACGAAAGTTGATTTACGTTTCAGAGAGAGAGCAACTGAGCGTGGAAGATCATCTGCTCCAAAATCTTCTGCTCCTCCTCCTCGCCAACTGTCACCAACTAAAGATGAGCCCATGCAAATTGGCCGTTCCCGTTTAACTCCTGCTGAGCGCCGAAGACGTCTCTCCGAGCCTCTCTGTCTTTATTGTGCAGCTCCGTCTCACACCATTAATGCCTGTCCCAAACGTCCGGGAAACTCCAAATCCTAGCTCGCCAAGGAGAGGGCCGGCTAGGAGTAATGATCTCCTCTCCATCTCTTCAAGATTGTAATCTCCCAGTCTCGCTTCAAGTTGCTCAACGTTATCGGAACGTCATTGCCCTCCTTGATTCCGGAGCAGCTGGGAACTTTATTACCGAAGCCTATGTTAAACGGTGGTCCCTACCCACCGAGAGACTTCCTTCGTCCATTTCTTTAACTGCCGTGGATGGCAGCAACATTTTTGATGCAGTTATTTCTTTAAGGACTCTACCAGTTCGTCTGAGAGTGGGAGTTCTTCATTCCGAACTTATTTCTTTTTTAGTGATTCCAAGAGCCACACATCCTGTGGTCCTGGGCCTTCCATGGCTCCGTCTTCACAATCCTACAATTGATTGGACGACTACGCAAATCCTGGCATGGGGTTCCTCCTGTGCTGAGACATGTTTGTTTAAAGTATTGCCTGTCTGTTCTTCCTCCCCCAGGTCGTCTGATGTTCCACCTCCTCCATATCAAGATTTCACGGATGTGTTCAGTAAAGCTTCTGCTGATATCCTTCCTCCTCATAGAGAATGGGACTGCCCGATTGATCTCGTTCCAGGGAAGGTTCCACCTCGAGGCCGAACTTATCCGTTGTCTCTGCCTGAGACGCATACTATGGAGGAATACATTAAAGAGAACCTAGCAAAGGGGTTCATTCGACCTTCTTCTTCCCCAGCCGGCGCAGGCTTCTTTTTTGTAAAAAAGAAAGATGGTGGTCTGCGGCCGTGCATCGACTACAGAGGTTTGAACGACATTACCATCAAGAACCGTTATCCTTTACCCCTGATTACTGAGCTCTTTGACAGAGTTAGCGGAGCTACCATCTTTACAAAGCTGGACTTGAGAGGTGCATACAATCTCATCCGGATCCGTGAGGGTGACGAGTGGAAGACCGCCTTTAACACCCGTGACGGACATTATGAGTAGAGATGAGCGCCTGAAATTTTTCGGGTTTTGTGTTTTGGTTTTGGGTTCGGTTCCGCGGCCGTGTTTTGGGTTCGAACGCGTTTTGGCAAAACCTCACCGAATTTTTTTTGTCGGATTCGGGTGTGTTTTGGATTCGGGTGTTTTTTTCAAAAAACACTAAAAAACAGCTTAAATCATAGAATTTGGGGGTCATTTTGATCCCAAAGTATTATTAACCTCAAAAACCATAATTTACACTCATTTTCAGTCTATTCTGAATACCTCACAATATTATTTTTAGTCCTAAAATTTGCACCGAGGTCGCTGTGTGAGTAAGATAAGCGACCCTAGTGGCCGACACAAACACCGGGCCCATCTAGGAGTGGCACTGCAGTGTCACGCAGGATGTCCCTTCCAAAAAACCCTCCCCAAACAGCACATGACGCAAAGAAAAAAAGAGGCGCAATGAGGTAGCTGTGTGAGTAAGATTAGCGACCCTAGTGGCCGACACAAACACCGGGCCCATCTAGGAGTGGCACTGCAGTGTCACGCAGGATGTCCCTTCCAAAAAACCCTCCCCAAACAGCACATGACGCAAAGAAAAAAAGAGGCGCAATGAGGTAGCTGTGTGAGTAAGATTAGCGACCCTAGTGGCCGACACAAACACCGGGCCCATCTAGGAGTGGCACTGCAGTGTCACGCAGGATGTCCCTTCCAAAAAACCCTCCCCAAACAGCACATGACGCAAAGAAAAAAAGAGGCGCAATGAGGTAGCTGTGTGAGTAAGATTAGCGACCCTAGTGGCCGACACAAACACCGGGCCCATCTAGGAGTGGCACTGCAGTGTCACGCAGGATGTCCCTTCCAAAAAACCCTCCCCAAACAGCACATGACGCAAAGAAAAAAAGAGGCGCAATGAGGTAGCTGTGTGAGTAAGATTAGCGACCCTAGTGGCCGACACAAACACCGGGCCCATCTAGGAGTGGCACTGCAGTGTCACGCAGGATGTCCCTTCCAAAAAACCCTCCCCAAACAGCACATGACGCAAAGAAAAAAAGAGGCGCAATGAGGTAGCTGTGTGAGTAAGATTAGCGACCCTAGTGGCCGACACAAACACCGGGCCCATCTAGGAGTGGCACTGCAGTGTCACGCAGGATGTCCCTTCCAAAAAACCCTCCCCAAACAGCACATGACGCAAAGAAAAAAAGAGGCGCAATGAGGTAGCTGTGTGAGTAAGATTAGCGACCCTAGTGGCCGACACAAACACCGGGCCCATCTAGGAGTGGCACTGCAGTGTCACGCAGGATGTCCCTTCCAAAAAACCCTCCCCAAACAGCACATGACGCAAAGAAAAAAAGAGGCGCAATGAGGTAGCTGTGTGAGTAAGATTAGCGACCCTAGTGGCCGACACAAACACCGGGCCCATCTAGGAGTGGCACTGCAGTGTCACGCAGGATGTCCCTTCCAAAAAACCCTCCCCAAACAGCACATGACGCAAAGAAAAAAAGAGGCGCAATGAGGTAGCTGTGTGAGTAAGATTAGCGACCCTAGTGGCCGACACAAACACCGGGCCCATCTAGGAGTGGCACTGCAGTGTCACGCAGGATGTCCCTTCCAAAAAACCCTCCCCAAACAGCACATGACGCAAAGAAAAAAAGAGGCGCAATGAGGTAGCTGTGTGAGTAAGATTAGCGACCCTAGTGGCCGACACAAACACCGGGCCCATCTAGGAGTGGCACTGCAGTGTCACGCAGGATGTCCCTTCCAAAAAACCCTCCCCAAACAGCACATGACGCAAAGAAAAAAAGAGGCGCAATGAGGTAGCTGTGTGAGTAAGATTAGCGACCCTAGTGGCCGACACAAACACCGGGCCCATCTAGGAGTGGCACTGCAGTGTCACGCAGGATGTCCCTTCCAAAAAACCCTCCCCAAACAGCACATGACGCAAAGAAAAAAAGAGGCGCAATGAGGTAGCTGTGTGAGTAAGATTAGCGACCCTAGTGGCCGACACAAACACCGGGCCCATCTAGGAGTGGCACTGCAGTGTCACGCAGGATGTCCCTTCCAAAAAAAACCCTCCCCAATCAGCACATGATGCAAAGAAAAAGAAAAGAAAAAAGAGGTGCAAGATGGAATTGTCCTTGGGCCCTCCCACCCACCCTTATGTTGTATAAACAAAACAGGACATGCACACTTTAACCAACCCATCATTTCAGTGACAGGGTCTGCCACACGACTGTGACTGATATGACGGGTTGGTTTGGACCCCCCCCAAAAAAGAAGCAATTAATCTCTCCTTGCACAAACTGGCTCTACAGAGGCAAGATGTCCACCTCATCTTCACCCTCCGATATATCACCGTGTACATCCCCCTCCTCACAGATTATCAATTCGTCCCCACTGGAATCCACCATCTCAGCTCCCTGTGTACTTTGTGGAGGCAATTGCTGCTGGTCAATGTCTCCGCGGAGGAATTGATTATAATTCATTTTAATGAACATCATCTTCTCCACATTTTCTGGATGTAACCTCGTACGCCGATTGCTGACAAGGTGAGCTGCGGCACTAAACACTCTTTCGGAGTACACACTTGTGGGAGGGCAACTTAGGTAGAATAAAGCCAGTTTGTGCAAGGGCCTCCAAATTGCCTCTTTTTCCTGCCAGTATAAGTACGGACTGTGTGACGTGCCTACTTGGATGCGGTCACTCATATAATCCTCCACCATTCTATCAATGTTGAGAGAATCATATGCAGTGACAGTAGACGACATGTCCGTAATCGTTGTCAGGTCCTTCAGTCCGGACCAGATGTCAGCATCAGCAGTCGCTCCAGACTGCCCTGCATCACCGCCAGCGGGTGGGCTCGGAATTCTGAGCCTTTTCCTCGCACCCCCAGTTGCGGGAGAATGTGAAGGAGGAGATGTTGACAGGTCGCGTTCCGCTTGACTTGACAATTTTGTCACCAGCAGGTCTTTCAACCCCAGCAGACCTGTGTCTGCCGGAAAGAGAGATCCAAGGTAGGCTTTAAATCTAGGATCGAGCACGGTGGCCAAAATGTAGTGCTCTGATTTCAACAGATTGACCACCCGTGAATCCTTGTTAAGCGAATTAAGGGCTGCATCCACAAGTCCCACATGCCTAGCGGAATCGCTCCCTTTTAGCTCCTTCTTCAATGCCTCCAGCTTCTTCTGCAAAAGCCTGATGAGGGGAATGACCTGACTCAGGCTGGCAGTGTCTGAACTGACTTCACGTGTGGCAAGTTCAAAGGGCATCAGAACCTTGCACAACGTTGAAATCATTCTCCACTGCACTTGAGACAGGTGCATTCCACCTACTATATCGTGCTCAATTGTATAGGCTTGAATGGCCTTTTGCTGCTCCTCCAACCTCTGAAGCATATAGAGGGTTGAATTCCACCTCGTTACCACTTCTTGCTTCAGATGATGGCAGGGCAGGTTCAGTAGTTTTTGGTGGTGCTCCAGTTTTCTGTACGTGGTGCCTGTACGCCGAAAGTGTCCCGCAATTCTTCTGGCCACCGACAGCATCTCTTGCACGCCCCTGTCGTTTTTTAAAAAATTCTGCACCACCAAATTCAAGGTATGTGCAAAACATGGGACGTGCTGGAATTTGCCCATATTTAATGCACACACAATATTGCTGGCGTTGTCCGATGCCACAAATCCACAGGAGAGTCCAATTGGGGTAAGCCATTCCGCGATGATCTTCCTCAGTTGCCGTAAGAGGTTTTCAGCTGTGTGCGTATTCTGGAAAGCGGTGATACAAAGCGTAGCCTGCCTAGGAAAGAGTTGGCGTTTGCGAGATGCTGCTACTGGTGCCGCCGCTGCTGTTCTTGCGGCGGGAGTCCATACATCTACCCAGTGGGCTGTCACAGTCATATAGTCCTGACCCTGCCCTGCTCCACTTGTCCACATGTCCGTGGTTAAGTGGACATTGGGTACAACTGCATTTTTTAGGAGACTGGTGAGTCTTTTTCTGACGTCCGTGTACATTCTCGGTATCGCCTGCCTAGAGAAGTGGAACCTAGATGGTATTTGGTAACGGGGGCACACTGCCTCAATAAATTGTCTAGTTCCCTGTGAACTAACGGCGGATACCGGACGCACGTCTAACACCAACATAGTTGTCAAGGACTCAGTTATCCGCTTTGCAGTAGGATGACTGCTGTGATATTTCATCTTCCTCGCAAAGGACTGTTGAACAGTCAATTGCTTACTGGAAGTAGTACAAGTGGGCTTACGACTTCCCCTCTGGGATGACCATCGACTCCCAGCGGCAACAACAGCAGCGCCAGCAGCAGTAGGCGTTACACGCAAGGATGCATCGGAGGAATCCCAGGCAGGAGAGGACTCGTCAGACTTGCCAGTGACATGGCCTGCAGGACTATTGGCATTCCTGGGGAAGGAGGAAATTGACACTGAGGGAGTTGGTGGGGTGGTTTGCGTGAGCTTGGTTACAAGAGGAAGGGATTTACTGGTCAGTGGACTGCTTCCGCTGTCACCCAAAGTTTTTGAACTTGTCACTGACTTATTATGAATGCGCTGCAGGTGACGTATAAGGGAGGATGTTCCGAGGTGGTTAACATCCTTACCCCTACTTATTACAGCTTGACAAAGGGAACACACGGCTTGACACCTGTTGTCCGCATTTCTGGTGAAATACCTCCACACCGAAGAGCTGATTTTTTGGGTATTTTCACCTGGCATGTCAACGGCCATATTCCTCCCACGGACAACAGGTGTCTCCCCGGGTGCCTGACTTAAACAAACCACCTCACCATCAGAATCCTCCTGGTCAATTTCCTCCCCAGCGCCAGCAACACCCATATCCTCCTCATCCTGGTGTACTTCAACACTGACATCTTCAATCTGACTATCAGGAACTGGACTGCGGGTGCTCCTTCCAGCACTTGCAGGGGGCGTGCAAATGGTGGAAGGCGCATGCTCTTCACGTCCAGTGTTGGGAAGGTCAGGCATCGCAACCGACACAATTGGACTCTCCTTGTGGATTTGGGATTTCAAAGAACGCACAGTTCTTTGCGGTGCTTTTGCCAGCTTGAGTCTTATCAGTTTTCTAGCGAGAGGCTGAGTGCTTCCATCCTCATGTGAAGCTGAACCACTAGCCATGAACATAGGCCAGGGCCTCAGCCGTTCCTTGCCACTCCGTGTGGTAAATGGCATATTGGCAAGTTTACGCTTCTCCTCCGACAATTTTATTTTAGGTTTTGGAGTCCTTTTTTTACTGATATTTGGTGTTTTGGTTTTGACATGCTCTGTACTATGCCATTGGGCATCGGCCTTGGCAGACGACGTTGCTGGCATTTCATCGTCTCGGCCATGACTAGTGGCAGCAGCTTCAGCACGAGGTGGAAGTGGATCTTGATCTTTCCCTAATTTTGGAACCTCAACATTTTTGTTCTCCATATTTTAATAGGCACAACTAAAAGGCACCTCAGGTAAACAATGGAGATGGATGGATTGGATACTAGTATACAATTATGGACGGGCTGCCGAGTGCCGACACAGAGGTAGCCACAGCCGTGAACTACCGCACTGTACTGTGTCTGCTGCTAATATATAGACTGGTTGATAAAGAGATAGTATACTCGTAACTAGTATGTATGCATAAAGAAAGAAAAAAAAACCACGGTTAGGTGGTATATACAATTATGGACGGGCTGCCGAGTGCCGACACAGAGGTAGCCACAGCCGTGAACTACCGCACTGTACTGTGTCTGCTGCTAATATATAGACTGGTTGATAAAGAGATAGTATACTCGTAACTAGTATGTATGTATAAAGAAAGAAAAAAAAACCACGGTTAGGTGGTATATACAATTATGGACGGGCTGCCGAGTGCCGACACAGAGGTAGCCACAGCCGTGAACTACCGCACTGTACTGTGTCTGCTGCTAATATATAGACTGGTTGATAAAGAGATAGTATACTCGTAACTAGTATGTATGTATAAAGAAAGAAAAAAAAACCACGGTTAGGTGGTATATACAATTATGGACGGGCTGCCGAGTGCCGACACAGAGGTAGCCACAGCCGTGAACTACCGCACTGTACTGTGTCTGCTGCTAATATATAGACTGGTTGATAAAGAGATAGTATACTCGTAACTAGTATGTATGTATAAAGAAAGAAAAAAAAACCACGGTTAGGTGGTATATACAATTATGGACGGGCTGCCGAGTGCCGACACAGAGGTAGCCACAGCCGTGAACTACCGCACTGTACTGTGTCTGCTGCTAATATATAGACTGGTTGATAAAGAGATAGTATACTCGTAACTAGTATGTATGTATAAAGAAAGAAAAAAAAACCACGGTTAGGTGGTATATACAATTATGGACGGGCTGCCGAGTGCCGACACAGAGGTAGCCACAGCCGTGAACTACCGCACTGTACTGTGTCTGCTGCTAATATATAGACTGGTTGATAAAGAGATAGTATACTCGTAACTAGTATGTATGTATAAAGAAAGAAAAAAAAACCACGGTTAGGTGGTATATACAATTATGGACGGGCTGCCGAGTGCCGACACAGAGGTAGCCACAGCCGTGAACTACCGCACTGTACTGTGTCTGCTGCTAATATATAGACTGGTTGATAAAGAGATAGTATACTCGTAACTAGTATGTATGTATAAAGAAAGAAAAAAAAACCACGGTTAGGTGGTATATACAATTATGGACGGGCTGCCGAGTGCCGACACAGAGGTAGCCACAGCCGTGAACTACCGCACTGTACTGTGTCTGCTGCTAATATATAGACTGGTTGATAAAGAGATAGTATACTCGTAACTAGTATGTATGTATAAAGAAAGAAAAAAAAACCACGGTTAGGTGGTATATACAATTATGGACGGGCTGCCGAGTGCCGACACAGAGGTAGCCACAGCCGTGAACTACCGCACTGTACTGTGTCTGCTGCTAATATATAGACTGGTTGATAAAGAGATAGTATACTCGTAACTAGTATGTATGTATAAAGAAAGAAAAAAAACCACGGTTAGGTGGTATATACAATTATGGACGGGCTGCCGAGTGCCGACACAGAGGTAGCCACAGCCGTGAACTACCGCACTGTACTGTGTCTGCTGCTAATATATAGACTGGTTGATAAAGAGATAGTATACTCGTAACTAGTATGTATGTATAAAGAAAGAAAAAAAAACCACGGTTAGGTGGTATATACAATTATGGACGGGCTGCCGAGTGCCGACACAGAGGTAGCCACAGCCGTGAACTACCGCACTGTACTGTGTCTGCTGCTAATATAGACTGGTTGATAAAGAGATAGTATACTCGTAACTAGTATGTATGTATAAAGAAAGAAAAAAAAACCACGGTTAGGTGGTATATACAATTATGGACGGGCTGCCGAGTGCCGACACAGAGGTAGCCACAGCCGTGAACTACCGCACTGTACTGTGTCTGCTGCTAATATATAGACTGGTTGATAAAGAGATAGTATACTCGTAACTAGTATGTATGTATAAAGAAAGAAAAAAAAACCACGGTTAGGTGGTATATACAATTATGGACGGGCTGCCGAGTGCCGACACAGAGGTAGCCACAGCCGTGAACTACCGCACTGTACTGTGTCTGCTGCTAACATATAGACTGGTTGATAAAGAGATAGTATACTCGTAACTAGTATGTATGTATAAAGAAAGAAAAAAAAACCACGGTTAGGTGGTATATACAATTATGGACGGGCTGCCGAGTGCCGACACAGAGGTAGCCACAGCCGTGAACTACCGCACTGTACTGTGTCTGCTGCTAATATAGACTGGTTGATAAAGAGATAGTATACTACTAATATTATATACTGGTGGTCAGGTCACTGGTCACTAGTCACACTGGCAGTGGCACTCCTGCAGCAAAAGTGTGCACTGTTTTAATATAATATTATGTACTCCTGGCTCCTGCTATAACCTATAACTGGCACTGCAGTAGTGCTCCCCAGTCTCCCCCACAATTATAAGCTGTGTGAGCTGAGCAGTCAGACAGATATATAATATATATAGATGATGCAGCACACTGGCCTGAGCCTGAGCAGTGCACACAGATATGGTATGTGACTGACTGAGTCACTGTGTGTATCGCTTTTTTCAGGCAGAGAACGGATATATTAAATAAACTGCACTGTGTGTCTGGTGGTCACTCACTATATAATATATTATGTACTCCTGGCTCCTGCTATAACCTATAACTGGCACTGCAGTAGTGCTCCCCAGTCTCCCCCACAATTATAAGCTGTGTGAGCTGAGCAGTCAGACAGATATATATAATATTATATATAGATAGATAATAGATGATGCAGCACACTGGCCTGAGCCTGAGCAGTGCACACAGATATGGTATGTGACTGAGTCACTGTGTGCTGTGTATCGCTTTTTTCAGGCAGAGAACGGATTATAAATAAAAGTGGTGGTCACTGGTCACTATCAGCAAAACTCTGCACTGTACACTACTGAGTACTCCTAATGCTCCCCAAAATTAGTAAATCAAGTGTCTCTCTAATCTATTCTAATTCTAAACGGAGCGGACGCCAGCCACGTCCTCTCCCTATCAATCTCAATGCACGTGTGAAAATGGCGGCGACGCGCGGCTCCTTATATAGAATCCGAGTCTCGCGATAGAATCCGAGCCTCGCGAGAATCCGACAGCGTCATGATGACGTTCGGGCGCGCTCGGGTTAACCGAGCAAGGCGGGAAGATCCGAGTCGCTCGGACCCGTGAAAAAAAACATGAAGTTCTGGCGGGTTCGGATTCAGAGAAACCGAACCCGCTCATCTCTAATTATGAGTACCTCGTCATGCCCTTCGGATTGAGCAATGCTCCAGCTGTCTTCCAGCATTTTGTCAATGAGATCTTCAGAGACATTCTATACCGTCATGTCGTGGTCTATCTAGACGATATCCTCATTTTTGCCAACGATTTAGAGGAACATCGTTTTTGGGTTAAAGAGGTTCTGTCCCGTCTCCGTGTCAATCATCTCTATTGCAAATTAGAGAAATGCATCTTTGAAGTCAAGTCCATTCCGTTTCTAGGGTACATTGTGTCCGGTTCCGGACTAGAGATGGATCCCGAGAAACTACAAGCAATCCAAAATTGGCCGATACCCTTAACCCTCAAAGGGGTCCAGAGGTTCTTGGGGTTCGCCAACTATTACCGAAAGTTTATACGAGACTTTTCCACCATTGTGGCGCCTATTACTGCTTTCACTAAGAAGGGTGCTAACCCGTCCAAGTGGTCTGAAGAAGCCATGCAAGCATTTCATCTTTTAAAACAAAGGTTCATCTCTGCACCTGTTCTGAAACAGCCTGACATCGACTCTCCTTTCATCTTAGAGGTGGATGCCTCCTCCATTGGAGTAGGAGCGGTGTTATCTCAGAGGGCTAAAGATGGCCATTTACACCCTTGCAGTTTCTTCCCCCGGAAGTTCTCCCCAGCTGAGCGCAACTATGCCATTGGCGACCAGGAGTTGCTAGCCATCAAGCTCGCTCTAGAAGAGTGGAGGTATCTGTTGGAGGGAGCTTCTCATTCAATCACCATACTTACAGACCACAAGAACCTTTTATATCTGAAAGGCGCACAATGTCTCAACCCTCGTCAGGCCAGATGGGCACTTTTCTTTTCCAGGTTCGACTTTAAACTCCAGTTCTGTCCGGGCTCTCAGAATCGCAAGGCCGATGCCCTTTCCCGCTCATGGGAGCAAGAAAATGAGTCAGAGTCTTCAGACAAGCATCCTATTATAAATCCGTTGGCATTCTCCACGGTAGGGATGGACTCTACGCCCCCATCAGGGAAAAGTTTTGTGAAACCGATGCTAAGGAAGAAGCTCATGCATTGGGCCCATGCTTCCCGTTTTGCCGGACATACAGGTATCCAAAAAACCCTGGAGTTTATCTCTAGGTCCTATTGGTGGCCAACTCTGAAAAAGGACGTCTTGGAGTTTATTGCATCTTGCCCAAAGTGTGCTCAACATAAGGTATCCCGCCAGTCGCCTGCGGGGCAACTGGTTCCACTATCTGTTCCCCGTCGACCTTGGACCCATTTGTCGATGGATTTTATTACAGATTTACCCTTGTGCAACAAGTTCAATACCATCTGGGTGGTAGTTGACCGGTTCATCAAGATGGCACATTTCATTCCTCTCACCGGTCTTCCGTCAGCTTCCAAGTTGGCTCAAGTATTCATACAAGAGATCTTCCGACTCCACGGTCTTCCTGAAGAAATTATCTCAGATCGAGGAGTTCAATTCACAGCCAAATTCTGGCGAAGTTTATGTCAAGTCCTACAAGCTAAAGTTTTCCACGGCTTACCATCCTCAGACCAATGGTCAAACCGAGAGGGTGAATCAGGACTTGGAGGCCTTCCTCCGCATCTATGTGTCCTCCTCTCAAGATGACTGGGTTCAATTACTTCCCTGGGCCGAGTTCTGTCATAACAACCAGTATCATTCTTCATCTGCTTCAACACCATTCTTCACTAACTTTGGATTCCACCCTAAAGTCCCTGAGTTCCAACCGCTTCCAGCAACTTCTGTTCCCGCAGTGGATATCACCTTGCATCAGTTTGCCAATATCTGGAAGAGCGTACGATCAGCTCTGCTCAAGGCATCGTTCAGGTACAAGAAGTTTGCGGATAAGAAGCGTCGAGCAGTTCCTGCTCTCAAGGTGGGTGATCGGGTATGGTTATCCACGAAGAATTTGAGGTTAGGAGTTCCCAGTATGAAGTTTGCACCTCGCTATATCGGTCCTTTCAAGATTGAACAAGTCATCAATCCTGTTGCTTACAGACTTCAGTTGCCTCCATTCCTAAAAATACCCAGGACATTCCATGTTTCCCTGTTGAAACCGCTGATCTTGAATCGGTTTCATTCCTCACTTCCTCCAACTCCGAAAGTCCAAACTCAACGAGGCGTTGAGTATGAAGTAGCCAAGATCCTGGACTCACGTCACCGTTACGGTCAACTACAATATCTTATTGACTGGAAGGGTTATGGCCCTGAGGAACGTTCATGGACCAATGCTTCTGATGTCCATGCTCCTGCCTTGGTCCGGAGATTCCATTCCAAGTTTCCTCAAAAGCCAAAAGAGTGTCCTGGGGCCACTCCTAAAGGGGGGGGGTGCTGTCACGATCCGGGTATCTGGACGCCATTTCTTACCCATCAGATGCCTCCTAAGGCTGGCTCAGCGCTCCAGGACCGGATCCCATCTGTTATCCTGATGTTTACATTCCTGTATCCTCTCCTGTCACTCTGAGACGCTGTCACAGTAAACGCCATATTACACCTGGCATGGCGTCTCCCGCGGCCTCCGCCGCCGTCCCTGAGCTTCTGCATGCAGAGTGTCTGAGTGGCGATTACGTCAGCCGCGGCCTCCGCTGTGTCCGCGTGGTTGGATGTGCACCTGTCAGCTTGGCGCCTCCTGTCTCCGGCGCCGCCATTACTGTTTTCATTACCACATGGATTACAAACCAAACTTCCCTCCAAGTGTCTGCATGGGCGCAGCCATCTTGGATTCTGTCAGCTGATCATTTCCACCAATCTGTTGTCAGTATTGTTAATCTGCATAATTGCCTAGCCAATCCCTTCCTTGCTGCAGGTATAAATACACTGTGCCTGAGCAAGGAAGGCGTCAGTGCTTTGGTTGTCAAACCTAGTTCCTGTTTGTCTCTCTCCTGTGATTGTCTTCCAGGTTCCAGCTCCTGTCTCAAGACTTCCACCATAGAGACCCACACCAGCATTCCACCTGCGGTGTAGCCTGACTCTCCAATCCATTGTGGATTCATCTGTTTCCAGCTACAACATTACCTGCTTCCAGCCCAGCTTCCAGCAGAGTACAGCTTCTCTTAAAGGGCCGGTGTCCTTTCTACACTTTACCACTCTCCACCGGTATTATTATTTCTCCGCTCTCAAGTTCTACATTTCAGCTCATATTTCATCGCTCCCAAGTTCATTTATTATTTAACTGGTTCCAGCCAGTATCCACTCCGTGCTAACAACAGTCTGGTTCCAGCCAGTATCCACAGCAGCCGTTTTATCTTCAGCAACCCAGCTTTTCCTGGAACACCAGCTGGTACAATCCTGGGTTATCTCCATTGCTACAGTCGGGCCTGGTAAGGACTTTCCATCTAGAAGATTATAAGAACTATCTCACACTACCAGTGCCCTGTGGCTCCTGCCATCCTGTAGTACCCAGGAACTGTATTTATTCTTTGCTGACATTTACGTTTTCTTTTACTGCTGCTGTGTTGCGGAGTTGTCATAATAAACATCATTGACTTTTATCCAAGTTGTCGTGGTCACGCCTTCGGGCAGTTATTATTCATGTTACTTACATGTCCAGGGGTCTGATACAACCTCCCAGGTTCCGGTACATCTCAGCCCCTACAACTGAGGCTGCCTCCCGTCAGCTCAGGCCCTCAGTTGTGACACTCAGTAGCTATAGGCGTGGAGTATAGGTGTGACGTAGAGTGGAGTGGTGGGGAGTACTCAGTAGCTATAGGCGTGGAGTATAGGTGTGACGTAGAGTGGAGTGGTGGGGAGTACTCAGTAGCTATAGGCGTGGAGTATAGGTGTGATGTAGAGTGGAGTGGTGGGGAGTACTCAGTAGCTATAGGCGTGGAGTATAGGTGTGATGTAGAGTGGAGTAGTGGGGAGTACTCAGTAGCTATAGGCGTGGAGTATGGGTGTGACGTAGAGTGGAGTGGTGGGGAGTACTCAGTAGCTACAGGCGTGGAGTATAGGTGTGACGTAGAGTGGAGTGGTGGGGAGTACTCAGTAGCTATAGGCGTGGAGTATAGGTGTGACGTAGAGTGGAGTGGTGGGGAGTACTCAGTACCTACAGGCGTGGAGTATAGGTGTGACGTAGAGTGGAGTGGTGGGGAGTACTCAGTAGCTATAGGCGTGGAGTATGGGTGTGACGTAGAGTGGAGTGGTGGGGAGTACTCAGTAGCTATAGGCGTGGAGTATAGGTGTGACGTAGAGTGGAGTGGTGGGGAGTACTCAGTAGCTATAGGCGTGGAGTATGGGTGTGACGTAGAGTGGAGTGGTGGGGAGTACTCAGTAGCTATAGGCGTGGAGTATAGGTGTGACGTAGAGTGGAGTGGTGGGGAGTACTCAGTAGCTATATGCGTGGAGTATAGGTGTGCTGTAGAGTGGAGTGGTGGGGAGTACTCAGTAGCTATAGGCGTGGAGTATATGTGTGATGTAGAGTGGAGTGGTGGGAGTACTCAGTAGCTATAGGCGTGTAGTATAGTTGTGACGTAGAGTGGAGTGGTGGGGAGTACTCAGTAGCTATAGGCGTAGAGTATAGGTGTGACGTAGAGTGGAGTGGTGGGAGTACTCAGTAGCTATAGGCGTGTAGTATAGTTGTGACGTAGAGTGGAGTGGTGGAGAGTACTCAGTAGCTATAGGTGTGGAGTATAGGTGTGACGTAGAGTGGAGTGGTGGGGAGTACTCAGTAGCTATAGGCGTGGAGTATGGGTGTGACGTAGAGTGGAGTGGTGGGGAGTACTCAGTAGCTATAGGCGTGGAGTATAGGTGTGACGTAGAGTGGAGTGGTGGGGAGTACTCAGTAGCTACAGGTGTGGAGTATAGGTGTGACGTAGAGTGGAGTGGTGGGGAGTACTCAGTAGCTATAGGCGTGGAGTATAGGTGTGACGTAGAGTGGAGTGGTGGGGAGTACTCAGTAGCTATAGGCGTGGAGTATAGGTGTGATGTAGAGTGGAGTGGTGGGGAGTACTCAGTAGCTATAGGCGTGGAGTATAGGTGTGACGTAGAGTTGAGTGGTGGGGAGTACTCAGTAGCTACAGGCGTGGAGTATAGGTGTGACATAGAGTGGAGTGGTGGGGAGTACTCAGTAGCTATAGGCGTGGAGTATAGGTGTGATGTAGAGTGGAGTGGTGGGGAGTACTCAGTAGCTATAGGCGTGGAGTATAGGTGTGCTGTAGAGTGGAGTGGTGGGGAGTACTCAGTAGCTATAGGCGTGGAGTATAGGTGTGATGTAGAGTGGAGTGGTGGGGAGTACTCAGTAGCTATAGGCGTGGAGTATAGGTGTGACGTAGAGTGGAGTGGTGGGGAGTACTCGGTAGCTATAGGTGTGGAGTATAGGTGTGACATAGAGTGGAGTAGTGGGGAGTACTCAGTAGCTATAGGCGTGGAGTATGGGTGTGACGTAGAGTGGAGTGGTGGGGAGTACTCAGTAGCTATAGGCGTGGAGTATGGGTGTGACGTAGAGTGGAGTGGTGGAGAGTACTCAGTAGCTATAGGTGTGGAGTATATGTGTGATGTAGAGTGGAGTGGTGGGAGTACTCAGTAGCTATAGGCGTGGAGTATAGGTGTGATGTAGAGTGGAGTGGTGGGGAGTACTCAGTAGCTATAGGCGTGGAGTATAGGTGTGCTGTAGAGTGGAGTGGTGGGGAGTACTCAGTAGCCATAGGCGTGGAGTATAGGTGTGACGTAGAGTGGTGGGGAGTACTCAGTAGCTATAGGCGTGGAGTATAGGTGTGCTGTAGAGTGGAGTGGTGGGGAGTACTCAGTAGCTATAGGCGTGGAGTATAGGTGTGACGTAGAGTGGAGTGGTGGGGAGTACTCAGTAGCTATAGGCGTGGAGTATAGGTGTGACGTAGAGTGGAGTGGTGGGAGTACTCAGTAGCTATAGACGTGGAGTATAGGTGTGATGTAGAGTGGAGTGGTGGGGGGTACTCAGTAGCTATAGGCGTGGAGTATAGGTGTGATGTAGAGTGGAGTGGTGGGGAGTACTCAGTAGCTATAGACGTGGAGTATAAGTGTGACGTAGAGTGGAGTGGTGGGGAGTACTCAGTAGCTATAGGCGTGGAGTATAAGTGTGACGTAGAGTGGAGTGGTGGGGAGTACTCAGTAGCTATAGGCGTGGAGTATGGGTATGACGTAGAGTGGAGTGGTGGGGAGTACTCAGTAGCTATAGGCGTGGAGTATAAGTGTGACGTAGAGTGGAGTGGTGGGGAGTACTCAGTAGCTATAGGCGTGGAGTATAGGTGTGACGTAGAGTGGAGTGGTGGGGAGTACTCAGTAGCTATAGGCGTGGAGTATAGGTGTGACGTAGAGTGGAGTGGTGGGGAGTACTCAGTAGCTATAGGCGTGGAGTATAGGTGTGACGTAGAGTGGAGTGGTGGGGAGTACTCAGTAGCTATAGGCGTAGAGTATAGGTGTGACGTAGAGTGGAGTGGTGGGGAGTACTCAGTAGCTGTAGGCGTGGAGTATAGGTGTGACGTAGAGTGGAGTGGTGGGGAGTACTCAGTAGCTATAGGCGTGGAGTATAGGTGTGACGTAGAGTGGAGTGGTGGGGAGTACTCAGTAGCTATAGGCGTGGAGTATAGGTGTGACGTAGAGTGGAG
This sequence comes from Pseudophryne corroboree, assembly GCF_028390025.1. Classification (NCBI taxonomy): domain Eukaryota; kingdom Metazoa; phylum Chordata; class Amphibia; order Anura; family Myobatrachidae; genus Pseudophryne; species Pseudophryne corroboree. The sequence continues at coordinate 14,788,111 of NC_086451.1, forward strand.
TGGTGGGGAGTACTCAGTAGCTATAGGCTTGGAGTATAGGTGTGACGTAGAGTGGAGTGGTGGGGAGTACTCAGTAGCTATAGGCGTGGAGAATAGGTGTGATGTAGAGTGGAGTGGTGGGGAGTACTCAGTAGCTACAGGCGTGGAGTATAGGTGTGACGTAGAGTGGAGTGGTGGGGAGTACTCAGTAGATATAGGCGTGGAGAATAGGTGTGACGTAGAGTGGAGTGGTGGGGAGTACTCAGTAGCTATAGGCGTGGAGTATAAGTGTGACGTAGAGTGGAGTGGTGGGGAGTACTCAGTAGCTATAGGCGTGGAGTATGGGTATGACGTAGAGTGGAGTGGTGGGGAGTACTCAGTAGCTATAGGCGTGGAGTATAAGTGTGACGTAGAGTGGAGTGGTGGGGAGTACTCAGTAGCTATAGGCGTGGAGTATAGGTGTGACGTAGAGTGGAGTGGTGGGGAGTACTCAGTAGCTATAGGCGTGGAGTATAGGTGTGACGTAGAGTGGAGTGGTGGGGAGTACTCAGTAGCTATAGGCGTGGAGTATAGGTGTGACGTAGAGTGGAGTGGTGGGGAGTACTCAGTAGCTATAGGCGTAGAGTATAGGTGTGACGTAGAGTGGAGTGGTGGGGAGTACTCAGTAGCTGTAGGCGTGGAGTATAGGTGTGACGTAGAGTGGAGTGGTGGGGAGTACTCAGTAGCTATAGGCGTGGAGTATAGGTGTGACGTAGAGTGGAGTGGTGGGGAGTACTCAGTAGCTATAGGCGTGGAGTATAGGTGTGACGTAGAGTGGAGTGGTGGGGAGTACTCAGTAGCTATAGGCTTGGAGTATAGGTGTGACGTAGAGTGGAGTGGTGGGGAGTACTCAGTAGCTATAGGCGTGGAGAATAGGTGTGATGTAGAGTGGAGTGGTGGGGAGTACTCAGTAGCTACAGGCGTGGAGTATAGGTGTGACGTAGAGTGGAGTGGTGGGGAGTACTCAGTAGATATAGGCGTGGAGAATAGGTGTGATGTAGAGTGGAGTGGTGGGGAGTACTCAGTAGCTATAGGCGTGGAGAATAGGTGTGACGTAGAGTGGAGTTGTGGGGAGTACTCAGTAGCTATAGGCGTGGAGTATAGGTGTGACGTAGAGTGGAGTGGTGGGGAGTACTCAGTAGCTATAGGCGTGGAGTATGGGTATGATGTAGAGTGGAGTAGTGGGGAGTACTCAGTAGCTATAGGCGTGGAGTATGGGTGTGACGTAGAGTGGAGTGGTGGGGAGTACTCAGTAGCTACAGGCGTGGAGTATAGGTGTGACGTAGAGTGGAGTGGTGGGGAGTACTCAGTAGCTATAGGCGTGGAGTATAGGTGTGACGTAGAGTGGAGTGGTGGGGAGTACTCAGTAGCTACAGGCGTGGAGTATGGGTGTGACGTAGAGTGGAGTGGTGGGGAGTACTCAGTAGCTATAGGCGTGGAGTATGGGTGTGACGTAGAGTGGAGTGGTGGGGAGTACTCAGTAGCTATAGGCGTCGAGTATAGGTGTGACGTAGAGTGGAGTGGTGGGGAGTACTCAGTAGCTATAGGCGTGGAGTATGGGTGTGACGTAGAGTGGAGTGGTGGGGAGTACTCAGTAGCTATAGGCGTGGAGTATAGGTGTGACGTAGAGTGGAGTGGTGGGGAGTACTCAGTAGCTATAGGCGTGGAGTATAGGTGTGCTGTAGAGTGGAGTGGTGGGGAGTACTCAGTAGCTATAGGCGTGGAGTATATGTGTGATGTAGAGTGGAGTGGTGGGAGTACTCAGTAGCTATAGGCGTGTAGTATAGTTGTGATGTAGAGTGGAGTGGTGGGGAGTACTCAGTAGCTATAGGCGTAGAGTATAGGTGTGACGTAGAGTGGAGTGGTGGAGAGTACTCAGTAGCTATAGGTGTGGAGTATAGGTGTGACGTAGAGTGGAGTGGTGGGGAGTACTCAGTAGCTATAGGCGTGGAGTATGGGTGTGACGTAGAGTGGAGTGGTGGGGAGTACTCAGTAGCTATAGGTGTGGAGTATAGGTGTGACGTAGAGTGGAGTGGTGGGGAGTACTCAGTAGCTACAGGTGTGGAGTATAGGTGTGACGTAGAGTGGAGTGGTGGGGAGTACTCAGTAGCTATAGGCGTGGAGTATAGGTGTGACGTAGAGTGGAGTGGTGGGGAGTACTCAGTAGCTATAGGCGTGGAGTATAGGTGTGATGTAGAGTGGAGTGGTGGGGAGTACTCAGTAGCTATAGGCGTGGAGTATAGGTGTGACGTAGAGTTGAGTGGTGGGGATTACTCAGTAGCTACAGGCGTGGAGTATAGGTGTGACGTAGAGTGGAGTGGTGGGGAGTACTCAGTAGCTATAGGCGTGGAGTATAGGTGTGATGCAGAGTGGAGTGGTGGGGAGTACTCAGTAGCTATAGGCGTGGAGTATAGGTGTGCTGTAGAGTGGAGTGGTGGGGAGTGCTCAGTAGCTATAGGCGTGGAGTATAGGTGTGACGTAGAGTGGAGTGGTGAGGAGTACTCAGTAGCTATAGGCGTGGAGTATAGGTGTGACGTAGAGTGGAGTGGTGGGGAGTACTCAGTAGCTATAGGCGTGGAGTATTGGTGTGACTTAGAGTGGAGTGGTGGGGAGTACTCAGTAGCTATAGGCGTGGAGTATAGGTGTGACGTAGAGTGGAGTGGAGAGAGTACTCAGTAGCTATAGGCGTGGAGTGTAGGTGTGATGTAGAGTGGAGTGGTGGGAGTACTCAGTAGCTATAGGCGTGGAGTGTAGGTGTGATGTAGAGAGGAGTGGTGGGGAGTACTCAGTAGCTATAGGCTTGGAGTGTAGGTGTGACGTAGAGTGGAGTGGTGGGGAGTACTCAGTAGCTATAGGCGTGGAGTATAGGTGTGATGTAGAGTGGAGTGGTGGGGAGTACTCAGTAGCTATAGGCGTGGAGTATAGGTGTGACGTAGAGTGGAGTGGTGGGAGTACTCAGTAGCTATAGGCGTGGAGTATAGGTGTGATGTAGAGTGGAGTGGTGGGGAGTACTCAGTAGCTATAGGCGTGGAGTGTAGGTGTGACGTAGAGTGGAGTGGTGGGGAGTACTCAGTAGCTATAGGCGTGGAGTATAGGTGTGATGTAGAGTGGAGTGGTGGGGAGTACTCAGTAGCTATAGGCGTGGAGTATAGGTGTGATGTAGAGTGGAGTGGTGGGGAGTACTCAGTAGCTATAGGCGTCGAGTATAGGTGTGATGTAGAGTGGAGTGGTGGGGAGTACTCAGTAGCTATAGGCGTGGAGTATAGGTGTGATGTAGAGTGGAGTGGTGGGGAGTACTCAGTAGCTATAGGCGTGGAGTATAGGTGTGACGTAGAGTGGAGTGGTGGGGAGTACTCAGTAGCTATAGGTGTGGAGTATAGGTGTGACGTACAAGTGTGATTCCCTTTGCTGTCATGTGTGACATATCTGTGACTTGAGCGTGTATTTTGTGCAGGTAAGCCCCTAGCTGGTGATGTGAGATGGTGATTCAGCTGCCGTGGGCGGGAGCTGCGGGTCAGTAGCACTGTATATGGTATGTTCCGCCTGACAGGTCTCATACCTTCACTGTGTCTGTCTGCGGCAGGTGGTCTTATTGTGGCGCTCGGCCAGTGTTCTGGCTGTGGTCTGCCAGGCACCACACTTACCCTGGATCGGAGCAACGGGCGGACCTAGGCTGCAGACGGAGGGAGCTCCGGCGCAGCCGAAAAGGTGAAATATATGTTAGAGGCGGTCCGCAGCACATATCCCGTTCCTTTGGAGGCCAGCATGGCACCAGCCTGTGTTGCAGCGGCAGGAGCTAGCCCTGGGGTGTGGGGGTCAACAGGCAGGCAAGTTATGCATCCGGGAGAGGTGCGGTGGCCGGCAACCTGCAGCCTGCAGGTACCCTCAGTATTTTCTGTCGCCCAGCATGGCACCACTCTTTGTTGCTGTGGTAGGGGTTTGGCCAGGGGTGTGGGGGTCAACAGGCAGCCAAGTTATGTAGCCGGGAGAGGAGCGCCGGGCGGCAACCTGCTGCCTGCAAGTACCCTCAGTATCCGTGGTGTTACCCCCCCTGCAGATGCTGTCAGTGTCCATAGTGTACCCAGGGGCGTAGGGAGGGCGGTTCCGGTGGAACTCGAGCTCCAGGCGCCCAAGACATAGAAACATAGAAACATAGAATTTGACGGCAGATAAGAACCACTTGGCCCATCTAGTCTGCCCCTTTTTTATCCTTTAGGTAATCTCAACCCTTTTTGAACCTTAATTCTTTGTAAGGATATTAATATGCCTATCCCAAGCATGTTTACATTGCTCTACAGTCTTAGCCTCTACCACCTCTGATGGGAGGCTATTCCACTTATCCACTACCCTTTCTGTGAAGTAATTTTTCCTTAAATTTCCCCTGAACCTCCCCCCCTCCAGTCTCAGTGTATGTCCTTGAGTTCTAATACTTCTCTTCCTTTGAATAATGTTTCCCTCCTGAACTTTTGTTAAAACCTTTGGTATATTTGAAAGTTTCTATCATGTCTCCCCTTTCCCTTCAGACAGTATAGGGCGCCGCAGCTCGACTCCCCCGGAACCTCCCTCCCGCAAGCAGCTCGCGGCCGCAGCTGTCAGTCACTGAGAGCTGGAAGCCCGAGCTGCATCAAGTCTCTCCCTCCTCCCCTCCGCTCCCCGCCGGTCCGTGACTTGCATGTGACGTCACGCGTCACACACACGGACGGGCGGAGACGCGGCCAGCTGCAGTCAGGAAGCAGGAGTGGACAGGTGAGTATTTTATTTTATTTTTTTATTTTGTGTTTGCAGCGCTACCAGGGGGCACAGCTACAGGAGCATAATTTCTCTGGGCACACCTACTGGGGGCACAACTATTTCGGGCACAAGTACAGGGGGCACAACTACTCCGGGCACAGCTACAGGGGGCACATCTACAGGGGGCAAATCTACATGGGGCACAACTACTGGGGGCAAATCTACAGGGGGCAAATCTACAGGGGGCACAACTACGCTGGGCACATCTACTGGGAGCAAATCTACAGGGGGCACAACTACTGGGGGCAAATCTACAGGGGGCACAAACCAGGGTGCACAATTACTCTGGGCACAGCTACAGGAGGCACACCTACTGGGGACACACCTACTAGGGGCACAGCTACTCCGGGCACAGCTACTGGGGGCAAATCTACAGGGGGCACAACTACAGGGGGCAAATCTACAGGGGGCACAGCTACAGGGGGCACAACTACTGGGTCCATAACTACAGGGGGCATAACTGTGGCCACGCCCCTTCCCTATGAAGCCACACTCCTATTGTTTGCCGCGCGCCTTTGGCGCGCATTATGTTTAACCTGTGGGGGGGCGCCAAAGGAAACTTTCACCCTGGATGCCACAAAGTCTAGAACCCTCCTTGACAGCCACAAAAGTTGGGAGGTATGTGTGAGTATGACTCGGACTCCAGACTCCGCCCAGCGTTATACACACAGTCACTCTGCTGCTGGCACAGGAAATGGTGCAGCTCCCTGCAGATGATGTGAGTGTATGACTCTGACTCCGCCCAGCGTCATGCACACAGTCACTCTGCTGCTGGCATAGGAAATGGTGCAGCTCCCTGCAGATGATGTGAGTGTATGACTCTGACTCCAGACTCTGCCCAGCGTTATACACACAGTCACTCTGGGCTAATATATATATATATATATATATATATATATATTAGAGATGTGCACCGGACATTTTTCGGGTTTTGTGTTTTGGTTTTGGATTCGGTTCCGCGGCCGTGTTTTGGATTCGGACGCGTTTTGGCAAAACCTCCCTGAAAATTTTTTGTCGGATTCGGGTGTGTTTTGGATTCGGGTGTTTTTTTTACCAAAACCCCTCAAAAACAACTTAAATCATAGAATTTGGGGGTCATTTTGATCCCATAGTATTATTAACCTCAATAACCATAATTTCCACTCATTTCCAGTCTATTCTGAACACCTCACAATATTATTTTTAGTCCTAAAATTTGCACCGAGGTTGCTGGATGGCTAAGCTAAGCGACCCAAGTGGCCGACACAAACACCTGGCCCATCTAGGAGTGGCACTGCAGTGTCAGACAGGATGGCAGATTAAAAAAATAGTCCCCAAACAGCACATGATGCAAAGAAAAAAGAGGCGCAATGAGGTAGCTGTGTGACTAAGCTAAGCGACCCCAATGGCCGACACAAACACCTGGCCCATCTAGGAGTGGCACTGCAGTGTCAGACAGGATGGCAGATTTAAAAAATAGTCCCCAAACAGCACATGATGCAAAGAAAAAAAGAGGCGCAATGAGGTAGCTGTGTGACTAAGCTAAGCGACCCAAGTGGCCGACACAAACACCTGGCCCATCTAGGAGTGTCACTGCAGTGTCAGACAGGATGGCAGATTAAAAATATAGTCCCCAAACAGCACATGATGCAAAGAAAAAAAAAGGTGCACCAAGGTCGCTGTGTGACTAAGCTAAGCGACCCAAGTGGCCGACACAAACACCTGGCCCATCTAGGAGTGGCACTGCAGTTTTCTAGCGAGAGGATGAGTGCTTCCATCCTCATGTGAATCTGAACCACTAGCCATGAACATAGGCCAGGGCCTCAGCCGTTCCTTGCCACTCCGTGTCGTAAATGGCATATTGGCAAGTTTACGCTTCTCATCAGACGCTTTTAATTTTTATTTTTGGGTCATTTTACTGAACTTTTGTAGTATACTTGACGACACAGAGGTAGAGCAGTGGACTACTGTACCGTACTGCTATATATATACTGGTGGTCACAGCAACATTCTGCACTGTCCCCTCCTACTATATAGTACTGCGCACAACTAAAATGCAGCACAGGTATGGATGCATAGTATACTTGACGACACAGAGGTAGAGCAGTGGACTACTGTACCATACTGCTATATATATATATATATATATATATATATACTGGTGGTCACAGCAACATTCTGCACTGTCCTCCTACTATATACTGCGCACAACTAAAATGCAGCACAGGGATGGATGCATAGTATACTTGACGACACAGAGGTAGAGCAGTGGACTACTGTACCGTACTGCTATATATATACTGGTGGTCACAGCAACATTCTGCACTGTCCTCCTACTATATACTGCGCCCAACTAAAATGCAGCACAGGTATGGATGCATAGTATACTTGACGACACAGAGGTAGGTAGAGCAGTGGACTACTGTACCGTACTGCTATATTTTATATACTGGTGGTCAGCAAAATTCTGCACTGTCCTCCTACTATATATACTGCGCACAACTAAAATGCACCACAGGTATGGATGGATAGTATACTTGACGACACAGAGGTAGTGTCACACACCTGAGGCGGCGTTCGCCGCGCTTACCCCTGCGTGTCTGCTGGTCGGTGTTGTGGCCTCTGCCTTCGGTGGGCTACGGGCGCCGGCGTCTGGTTGGCACGGCTACCGGCGGTTCTCTGGGGCATGGGCGCCGCCATGACACCCGGCATCACGTGGACAGGGGGCAGGTGACGTCATCAGACTGCTCCGCCAATCCAGCGCTGGCGGGAGATTCAAAGTCAGACGCCGGACAAAGCTTCAGTGCCTGAGTATCGTCTTTCCCTGACGTAGATGCCAGTGCTCTTGTTCCCGGCAAGGATCCCTGCAGTCGTACTCCAGTGTCTCCGGTATTTCCAGCTGCCAGTTCACTGCTCCAGCTTCAGTGTATTCAGCGGCCGGTAATCTCTCTGTGCTCCAGTCATCCGTGCTCCTAGGAATCAGCGTCTCAAGTCTCCGTTCTCAAGTTCTACAATCCAACAGTGTCTAAAACCCCTGCACTTCAATTCCTCACATGATCAGCGTCTCAAGTCTCCGTTCTCAAGTTCTACAATCCAACAGCGTCTAAAACCCCTGCACTCCAATTCCTCACATCATCAGCGTCTCAGTCTCCGTTCACAAGTTCTACAAATCCACAGCGTCAGAAACCCCTGCACTTCAGATCCTCACATCATCAGCGTCTCAGTCTCCGTTCACAAGTTCTACAAATCCACAGCGTCTTAAACCCCTGCACTTCAGATCCTCACATCATCAGCGTCTCAGTCTCCGTTCACAAGTTCTACAAATCCACAGCGTCAGAAACCCCTGCACTTCAGATCCTCACATCATCAGCGTCTCAGTCACCATTCACAAGTTCTACAAATCCACAGCGTCAGAAACCCCTGCACTTCAGATCCTCACATCATCAGCGTCTCAGTCACCATTCACAAGTTCTTCAACCATCTGTGCTAATTATCTTCATTCATAAGTTCCACAAGTTATCAGTGACTTTTAAACATCACCCACAGTTTCTTTAATTTCCAGCATCCCCAATACTGCTCACTTAACCCTTCAGTGGGTCTGGACATTCCCTTCATTTATTCCTTTTTGGCATTTGACTTTAAGTTGTTTTCCTCTGCAATAAAGCTTTCATATTTCATCAAACTCCACTGTCAGCGTCCTGTATGAGGAAATCTTATATCAGGCCCTCCCTTTTCCAGCTCAGTTGTGGTTCCTCTTCCCAACCATCGGAAAAATCCCCGAGTTCACAACACCCTCAGTCTAGGCCAGTGACAGGTAGGTAGAGCAGTGGACTACTGTACCGCACTGCTATATAAACTGGTGGTCAGCAAAATTCTGCACTGTCCTCCTACAATGCAGCACAGATATGGAGCGTTTTCCAGGTAGAGAACGTAGATATTTGCAGCACACTGAGCACAGATATTTGCAGCACACTGAGCACAGATATTTGCAGAACACAGAGCACAGATATTTGCAGCACACTGAGCACATATATGGAGCGTTTTCCAGGTAGAGAACGTAGATATTTGCAGCACACTGAGCACAGATATTTGCAGCACACTGAGCACAGATATTTGCAGAACACAGAGCACAGATATTTGCAGCACACTGTAGAAAGAAAGAACTGAGAGGACGCAGACACGTCCTCTCGTTATCATCTCCAAAGCACGAGTGAAAATGGCGGCGACGCGCGGCTCCTTATATAGAATACGAATCTCGCGAGAATCCGACAGCGGGATGATGACGTTCGGGCGCGCTCGGGTTAACCGAGCAAGGCGGGAAGATCCGAGGCTGCCTCGGACCCGTGTAAAATGGGTGAAGTTCGGGGGGGTTCGGATCCCGAGGAACCGAACCCGCTCATTTCTAATATATATATATATATATGCAGAGGCTAGCTGGGCAGGGGGGCATCTGCCCTACGGGCCAGTGCAATATATACACATATGAAACATCACAGGGACTTGCTATAGTATCCCGGCGGCAAACCCCCCGAGGACTAATTAAGCAATTGGAAGTTTCCAGTTCGCTTAATTAGTCAGTACTCACCTTCCAAAGTGGGGTCTTCCATCGTGTGCTTTTACTTCTCTTACGTAAACTATCCTCTATTCCAAACTCCCTTCGACGGCACCAAATCCCTCGGTTTTCTGCCACCCTTATACTTATTTCATTGTCGTCTGCTGATGCAGCAATGTTTATGTACCCTGTACTTGTCCTATATTGTCTTGAACTGTAAGTCACTGTTTTCTTGTTTTGCTTACTTATGTACTCTGTAACTGGGCGCTGCGGATCCCTTGTGGCACCAAATAAATAAAGGATCATAATAAAATAATAATATGTAATATCCTTTTGTAACTAAAGCCTTGAAGATATTTTTTGGGTTAAATACATTTAATCTAGTGTATTCCCCATGATTCTTATTGAACCTGCGAGGCGAAATGCTACATACAGTACTTATGCGTAATTAAGTGTGAAGTACTAATATTGGTGCAGAGAATGCAATGAATCCATTGTTTTCCTTTGTGGCGGCAGAGACCTTGGGTGTTTATCAGTGAGTGACCGAAGTGCGCACCATCACAACCCAGCTGTCCTAGATTGCGGTATCTTAGAGCAGGCTGGAATCGTGACACTATATATTACTCTTTAGGATGCACCAAGCACAACCGCAGTGCCTGGAGATGCTGGAAGTGGGCGTTTCAGTCCTTGCACAGTCACGCACATGGCTGCACACTAGGGAAGGGCTTGTAGTGGTATTAGCATGAAGTCGCAGATGTGCCACCAGCATAAGACGCACACACAAACGGAGCTGCCTCTGACTCGGAATGAGGCCCGCAGTGTATCCGTAGCAGAGTTCCTTTGCACATTGCACAGCTGCCTGCAGTGAGTGCTCGCTAGCAAATGATCGAACAGTTTGCATGCGATGACGGCAGGAGTCCAGACATTCACAGGCATGCTGCGATGGTTGCAGAATACCCCACTACTAGATGGTCCTAGTCCTTTCAGGTGTTTCCAGCCTGACTGAAAGCACCATTACACTCGGCATGATATCACGAAGAGGCAGAGCCCTCTACAATCCCGCTGCCCCAGTCCCTCCACTCACCATCTCCCTTCATAAACCGTTCCAGGAAGTTCTCCCAGGACACCGGGTCAGGGTGCATCTGCACAGCTTGGTCAAAGTAATAGAAGGAATTCACAGTGTCTCTGGCGTTTCTTGCCACATATATCACCTGGAGAGGACAACACTGACATATTATCACATCCATCACATTTCTGACCACCAGTGTCAGACATAAGGGAACATAAAGGGCCCAACAGGCCAGTTCAGTGGTAGGGGCCCATGCTTAAGGGGTGTGGCCAGCCACCAAAGGGGGGCAGTGCTTGGCTCAGCATTAGAGAATGCACACTCTGGGCCCTATTATAAATATTCATCGTAAATACTGCTGGTGCATGCATGATAATGTAACACACTGATAGCAACAATGCACTGCAGTGAATACACCATAGTCCTGGTAATGCAGTATAATGTAACAAATGCATAAATATTCCGCAGATGATGGTGATAATGTCCACATATACCACATTGTTACACTATGCATGTGATAGGGGATCCTGGCACACCACAGCCAGTGTCTAATACTCAATGAGAACTGCATTAGGTCTAGTGAAGGTGAAATATCTGCCATTGTAGAAACACCATCAACTACAACTGTAAGCTCTTACCACTGGGATGACTTATTAGCAGGTTAGGGAATGAATGCAGAGTTACGTCATTCCAATCACTGGCAGGAACTGGGTTCATTATGCTAAAACCCACAGGAACCAAGAGGAGGGGACAGCGGTGTGTCGTGACCACCCACTGTGATTGGGAGGAGGGCGAATCTTGGTGTAACTTCCATAGAAGAGAACCAAACACTCAATGTCCCTAGAGGAGGGGGTGGGCCCTTAAACAGTGGCACCCACCGAGGATTTTCCCTGTACCCCTGAGGGCCAATTGACCATGCCCGTACCTTGCAGTTGTGCTCCCAGAAAGATGGGGGAACCAGCTGGATGGGTAGGTGAGTCTTCAGCACCCGGGGTGAGGGCATCGCATTCACCTCTTCTACACCTGCAATGATCAGACCAGAGGGACAACATTCAGCCACCAGAACCCTCACAGGGGAGACACTGCTGTCCCCGAGCCTATAGGGCGGTAACACCTCTGCCGACCTGGTACAGCCGACTGCACTATACACACATTACGTCTGTAATCTGCAGGCTCTACATCCTACATACATGCTACATTCACTTCCTAACTGATGAACATTTACATCCTCTTATTCTCTGGATCCAGGGTTCTCTGTGCTGCCCGGCCCCATAGCAGTTACCATAGTGACCCCAGTAGTATGCTCAGTGCTTGGACATTTGGAGGGGATCCCTATTTAGGGGTTTATTTACTAAGCCTTGGTTGGAGATAAAGGTGGTCATTCCAAGTTGTTCGCTCGCTAGCAGTTTTTAGCAGCCGTGCAAACGCTATACCGCCATCCAATGGGAGTGTATGTTAGCTTAGCAGAAGTGCGAACGAAAGAATCGCAGATCGGCTACAAATTTACTTTGTGCAGTTTCAGAGTAGCTCAAAACCTACTCAGCGCTTGCGATCACTTCAGACTGTTCAGTTCCTGTTTTGACGTCACAAACACGCCCTGCGTTCGGCCAGCCACGCCTGCATTTTTCCTGGCACGCCTGCGTTTTTTCGAACACTCCCTGAAAGCGGTCAGTTGACACCCAGAAACGCCCACTTCCTGTCAATCACTCTGCGGTCAGCAGTGCGACTGAAAAGCATCGCTACACCTTTTGTGAAACTACATCTTTCTTTGAACTTATATGTCGCACGTGCGCTTTGAGCCGCATGCGCAGAGGTGCCGTGTTTTTGCCTCATCGCTGCACAGTGAACGAAAGCAGCTAGCGATCAACTCGGAATGACCACCAAAGTGGACGGAGATAAAGTACCAGCCAATCAGCTCCAAACTGTCATGTCACAGGCTGGGTTTGAAAAATGACAGTTAGAAGCTGGTTGGCTGGTACCTTATCTCCGTCCGACAGGGATATTCAATTTGGCCCGAAGAGACATCGGGAGTAAAAAACCCCGATGTTTCTTCGGGTGCTGTGGTCGGGCTATTTAATTAGCTCGGCCGGTAACAAGTCCTTTTACACCCGTAAACACACAGGTTCAGTGAAACCTGTGTGTTTTCGGGTGAAATAGCCCCGTTTTCGGATGAAAACGGGGATGCTATTGGGCATTTTGCTTTGCCTGCTGGAGGCAGGTGAAGCAAAACCCCCGATAAGCCGCGGCACAAGCCGGCTTATCGTGGCCAATTAAATAGCCCCCGGCGGCGAGACTTATCACCCACCAGCTTCGGCCCAAATTGAATATCCCTGCAAGGCTTAGTAAATAGCTTCTAAATCCTTATGTCTCAGAGCTATATGATTGCAATAAATATCCGGCCGGACGATGCAGCTAGATGTGGTGTTTTGGGAATACATTGGTGTTTTGGGAATATGCTGGAGAGGGCTACACAGGTCACCCGTCCTGAATCCCTAGAACACTATAGTTATATTTAGAATTTGTGAGTGCAAAGTTTGGGAGCAGCTTATAGAACCCCAATGCTTAACAGTTCTTCACTATATATGTCCTGTTTTGTTTTTCCTCCACCTACTGTATATGTCTTATTTGTCATGAGGTCTATTATCATGTTAAAAATGTTACCGGTGATAATTAATGCTGCTTTCACATCGCAAACCCTGCTTTTAAAATGTTTCTTAAAACGGGTCTTAAAACGGGTCTGAGCAGTTAAACCCCCTTCACATCGCATGTTGTAACCGGTATATTACCGTTTCATTACCGTTTTGGTACCTTTCACACTGAACCCGTTTCACCCATAGAAAACAGTGGTTGTAATTTTAAATGGACTTTTTTGGCCCACACATATGACTTTTTACACAATAAATGTATTAATAATTTGGGTAGTCGTACGCTGGAACCCAGCAGCTTCAAGCATCTTTACCATGTTTTTGTAGATTAATGCATCCAGTGATTTGTCTAGCAATTTCTTCATCCCCTCTGATCCTAAGCAGCTCCCTAACCTCCTCATCACTCCAATTTGCCATTTTACGCTCTCATGTGTTTCCTCCAGTTTATTTCCGGCTTCTGCCTGGTGACATCACGCATGGAGAAAGCCTATCACCTTCTGTGGCTTGGAAATAACGTTTCTGAGCCTTTCACATTGCACAATGAAACGGGTCTGAACCGCGTAGGACCCTGCTTTTACCCGTTTTAAAATACCGGTATTCTGTAACCGATAAATTCAATGTGGCGCTTTCAGACCGCAGCTAGACCCGTTTTGGAAGGCTTAAAAAACGGCAATTTACTGGGTTATAGCTGCGGTGTGAAAGGGGTATAAGTTTTGAACTTGCTGGGGGTTTATTGAGCATTTCAGAAGCATCCATCATGTCTCATTACCTAAAGCAGGCATGTCCAAAGGTCCAGCTGTTGTGAAACTACATATCCCAGCATGCCCTGACACAGTTTTGCTGTCAGAGAATGCTAAAGCTGTGTCAGGGCATGCTAGGATATGTAGTTTCACAACAGCTGGAGGGCCGCAGTTTGGACATGCCTGAGCTAAAGTATAACTACTGCGGAGTCCGTTTCCTGGGACTGTGATACTTCCCCCTTTAGCTGTTAGCTAATTAAAAAAAGTAAAATGGGATTCAGATTGTATAAAGCTAAACTACCTTTGTGCAAAGCCGTCTCAGGACCTGCCAACCAGCTGGGAGTTAATGTTTAACATCGATAACCGCCTGCTGCAGGATATTTGCCTTAAGTTACACAAACTCAACTTTTGGCAGAAATATTGGGACCTTCCCAACCCTGGGGCAGAAGCCCCATACACCCCTGAGAAAGGGACAGTCTAATGTATATATCTCTGATTTCCGGTTTTCTAAGTATATAACAGCTACATAATGGGGGTCAAGTGCAATCAGGGAGATTTGTAGACTCTTCAGGGAGTCAGGGAGATTTCTACTATTTCAAGGAGTCTCCCTGACATTCTGGGAGGGGTGACAAGTATGATGGTAACGTGGCCGCAATGCAATCACCTTACTTCTTAGTGGTCGCCGAGATGGGCTACCGGATCCCCTGTCCCGGCGACTCACCAGTGGTAGATCTAGGAAAATAAAGATTCCTTATTGCCGCAAATATAGGGAGTTCAAAAAGTCCCTCTACAATGTCCAAGTAGACAGTCGACATGCATTAGGTCAGGCATGTCCAAACTGTGGCCCTCCAGCTGTTGTGAAACTACATATCCCAGCATGCCCTGACACAGTTTTGCTGTCAGAGAATGCTAAAGCTGTGTCAGGGCATGCTGGGATGTGTAGATTCTCAACAACTGGAGGGCCGCAGTTTGGACATGCTTGTATTAGGTTAACATTGACAAAAAATCAACTTATGAACGGTCGACGCTGGAAAAGGTCGATATTAAAAAATTGGTAGACAGGGTCAAAAGGTCAACATTGCAATGGTCGACATACTTTTTTATTTATTTTTATTTTTTCATTTTTGGGGGTAGTGTGGATAGTTTTTCCATCTGAGACCACCATTTGTAGAAACACTTCAGGCGCGATGTCTTGGTCCACTCCACTCGGCACAAGGTTACTACAGGTTATGGTTTGTGGCATGGATTGTCAAGTATGGAAAAAGTCCACAACCATGAAAAAAGCAAAAAAAAAATGTGTTGACCATATGTGTGTCGACCATTGCTAGGTCGACCATTTGTACATGTTGACCTTTTCCAGTGTTGACCTTTCATGGGTCAACTGCGTTGTCTCTGGGTGCAGATATCCTCTGCAGCCACGAGAGGCCAGAGAGAGAACACTTGGGGACAGTCCATTTAGGAGCAAGTTGGTGCTTGTTTGTTTGTGCGAGCAGTTTTTGTTGCGAACTCGCCCAGCGATTTGCTTTTGCAAGCCAACGCTAAACTCGCATAGCTTTTTCGGATGTAATTCACATTTTTCCGTGTGCACCTTCGTGTTGGTGTAAAAACGTAGAGAAAATCTTTAGTTTAAGGTGAAACTGCTTGGACCACCCCCTCCCCACTGTCTAACTGAGCATTTTGAGGGCTACGAAAAGGAAATTTTTCAAATTATTCCACAATCAACTTTTTCATTAGATTATGCCCCCAAAAATTTCGTGAAAGTATTTATTTCAACAAGATATAATTGCTTTTGATCTTTTTTATTTTTTTTAAATTTAAAGTTTCCTCAAATTACCCAAAAGCACTTTTTTCCTACTTTTATTTTTGCATGTTTTGTTTAATTCCTTTGCAAGTAAGCTTTTAGCATTTTTTTTTTTTACTTAAACAAAATCCAAAACCCAGCCATCTGACCCCTTTTAAAGGCTCCCAGTACTTACCTTATGCCCCCCAGCAGCCCTGTAATTCTGCTAATGAAGTTGTCACTTTTTTCCCATTACATTACTCTTTAGCTTAAGGTCCTGCTGGGGTGCTGCCAAGGGTGCATGAGAGCAAGGACAGCACTGAGCGGTCACTGCACCAAATCCCTATGAAATATTTGGAGAGAGATCTATCCTAGTTTTTTTAATGTGTGTCTATGTGTGCGTGGAGCGGGGGGGGGGGGGGTCCAGTTGCCAAGAACACCCCCCCCCTCCTCTATGATTACTAGAGCTGCCGCCACATCATGCAGTGTAAGGGATAGAGCAGAGCTGCTGCACATGCCCAGTGGTAGCAGCTTCTTCTACTAAATTTACTGTGTGTGTGTATCTGAGTCCTCAATCAGTGCACTGGACCAGAGAGTAGCTACCAGGAAGAAGAGACAGGAGCCTTACCATGAGGTGGGAGAATGTGTGCTTAGAAAGTACAGTACTGCTTCTATTATATTTGTGTATTTATTTATTATAGTATGTTTAACATTTTCCTGACCACTTTTTTTATTTATAATATCTAAATGTTTGATACAGCCTATACTATAGACCATCTATAGTGTTAAATATTAATACTGTATTCAATACAGTATCCAGTGTATAAAAAGACCATTGTTTGCATTAATGTCCAGAGTCATTGTGGCACTATTCTATGCTCTTGCTCCAATGTTCCGCAGAGTGGGAGATTGTGGATTGCATTTGGAAACCCTCCTCTAGAAACCCTGCGTTTGCCACTGGGTGATGTTACCACCGGTGAGGAGGAACCAGGACAGGTGACACTATTCACTAACATGTGCAATTATTGAGGCGTTGGCGGAAGCATGGAGATTATCTCAGGGGCACAGATCGATCACAGCCGGTAATAAGAGACGTGTCTGGTACACTGAGCGCCTACAAACATGTGTAGTAGTTATAGTATCTTAGTGAGTATTTATTTTCATCCTATACATGTAAGCTGTGCTACATTCTGTAATTCCACACACACACATGCACACACACACACGACCGCTTCTAGACAATTTGGTTCCCAGTGCAAACAGCAAACCCCTCCCCACCATGCACATTGTGAAAATCAAACATTTACATGCACCGAGGCTCAAAAAAAGGGTGTGGCCCCACTGCAAGGGGCATGGTCTTGCAGGAAAAGACTGCCTTACACCCAGTTTTGCACCCTGCACCCCCAAGACATTGGCCACCACAGAAAAAATAAAATTCCCTTCTCATGCCCCTTACATTATTTGGCATTTTTTCTCCTTATAGTAATGTCCATTACACATTATACAAAACACCAGTAATGTCCCTTACACATTATGCCACACACAGATTATGCACCACACCAGTAATGCCCCTTACACATTACGCACCACACCAGTAATGTCCCTTACACATTACACACCACACCCTAATGCCCCTTACACATTACGCACCACACCCTAATGCCCCTTACACATTACGCACCACACCCTAATGCCCCTTACACATTACGCACCACACCCTAATGCCACTTACACATTACGCACCACACCAGTAATGCCCCTTACACATTACGCACCACACCCTAATGCACAATACGCACCACACCCTAATGCCCCTTACACATTACGCACCACACAAGTAATGTCCCTTGCACATTATGCACCACACCAGTAATGCCCCTTACACATTATGCACCACACCCTAATGCACATTACGCACCACACCCTAATGCCCCTTACACATTATGCACCACACAAGTAATGT
This sequence comes from Pseudophryne corroboree, assembly GCF_028390025.1. Lineage (NCBI taxonomy): Eukaryota > Metazoa > Chordata > Amphibia > Anura > Myobatrachidae > Pseudophryne > Pseudophryne corroboree. Next base: position 14,805,645 of record NC_086451.1, read on the forward strand.
CCCTTACACATTATGCACCACACCAGTAATGCCCCTTACAAATTACGCACCACACCCTAATGCCCCTTACACATTACGCACCACACCCTAATGCCACTTACACATTACGCACCACACCAGTAATGCACAATACGCACCACACCCTAATGCCCCTTACACATTACGCACCACACCCTAATGCCCCTTACACATTACGCACCACACCCTAATGCCCCTTACACATTACGCACCACACTCTAATGCCACTTACACATTACGCACCCCACCCTAATGCCCCTTACACATTACGCACCACACCCTAATGCCACTTACACATTACGCACCACACCCTAATGCCCCTTACACATTACGCACCACACCCTAATGCCCCTTACACATTACGCACCACACCCTAATGCCCCTTACACATTACGCACCACACCCTAATGCCACTTACACATTACGCACCACACCAGTAATGCCCCTTACACATTACGCACCACACCCTAATGCACAATACGCACCACACCCTAATGCCCCTTACACATTACGCACCACACAAGTAATGCCCCTTACACATTATGCACCACACCGTAATACCCCTTACACATTACTCACCACACCGTAATGCCCCTTACACATTACCCACCACACCCTAATGCCCCTTACACATTACGCACCACACCCTAATGCCCCTTACACATTACGCACCACACCGTAATGCCCCTTACACATTACGCACCACACCCTAATGCCCCTTACACATTACGCACCACACCCTAATGCCCCTTACACACCACACCGTAATGTCCCTTACACATTACACACCACACCAGTAATGCCCCTTACACATTACGCACCACACCCTAATGCACAATACGCACCACACCCTAATGCCCCTTACACATTACGCACCACACCAGTAATGTCCCTTACACATTATGCACCACACCAGTAATGCCCCTTACACATTACGCACCACATCCTAATGCACAATACGCACCACACCCTAATGCCCCTTACACATTACGCACCACACAAGTAATGTCCCTTACACATTATGCACCACACCAGTAATGCCCCTTACACATTATGCACCACACCCTAATGCACATTACGCACCACACCCTAATGCCCCTTACACATTATGCACCACACAAGTAATGTATCTTACACATTATGCACCACACCAGTAATGCCCCTTACAAATTACGCACCACACCCTAATGCACATTACGCACCACACCCTAATGCCCCTTACACATTATGCACCACACCGTAATACCCCTTACACATTACTCACCACACCGTAATGCCCCTTACACATTACCCACCACACCCTAATGCCCCTTACACATTACGCACCACAGCCTAATACCCCTTACACATTACTCACCACACCGTAATGCCCCTTACACATTACACACCACACCCTAATGCCCCTTGCACATTACGCACCACAGCATAATGCACATTACGCACCACACCCTAATGCCCCTTACACATTACGCACCACACCGTAATGCCCCTTACACATTACGCACCACACCCTAATGCCCCTTACACATTACGCACCACACCCTTATGCCCCTTACACACCACACCGTAATGTCCCTTACACATTACACACCACACCAGTAATGCCCCTTACACATTACGCACCACACCCTAATGCACAATACACACCACACCCTAATGCCCCTTACACATTACGCACCACACCAGTAATGTCCCTTACACATTATGCACCACACCAGTAATGCCCCTTACACATTACGCACCACACCAGTAATGTCCCTTACACATTATGCACCACACCAGTAATGCCCCTTACACATTACGCACCACACCAGTAATGTCCCTTACACATTATGCACCACACCAGTAATGCCCCTTACACATTACGCACCACACCAGTAATGTCCCTTACACATTATGCACCACACCAGTAATGCCCCTTACACATTACGCACCACACCAGTAATGTCCCTTACACATTATGCACCACACCAGTAATGCCCCTTACACATTACGCACCACATCCTAATGCACATTACGCACCACACCCTAATGCCCCTTACACATTATGCACCACACCGTAATACCCCTTACACATTACTCACCACACCGTAATGCCCCTTACACATTACCCACCACACCCTAATGCCCCTTACACATTACGCACCACAGCCTAATACCCCTTACACATTACTCACCACACCGTAATGCCCCTTACACATTACACACCACACCCTAATGCCCCTTGCACATTACGCACCACAGCCTAATGCACATTACGCACCACACCCTAATGCCCCTTACACATTACGCACCACACCGTAATGCCCCTTACACATTACGCACCACACCCTAATGCCCCTTACACATTACGCACCACACCCTAATGCCCCTTACACACCACACCGTAATGTCCCTTACACATTACACACCACACCAGTAATGCCCCTTACACATTACGCACCACACCCTAATGCACAATACGCACCACACCCTAATGCCCCTTACACATTACGCACCACACCAGTAATGTCCCTTACACATTATGCACCACACCAGTAATGCCCCTTACACATTACGCACCACATCCTAATGCACAATACGCACCACACCCTAATGCCCCTTACACATTACGCACCACACAAGTAATGTCCCTTACACATTATGCACCACACCAGTAATGCCCCTTACACATTATGCACCACACCCTAATGCACATTACGCACCACACCCTAATGCCCCTTACACATTATGCACCACACAAGTAATGTATCTTACACATTATGCACCACACCAGTAATGCCCCTTACAAATTACGCACCACACCCTAATGCACATTACGCACCACACCCTAATGCCCCTTACACATTATGCACCACACCGTAATACCCCTTACACATTACTCACCACACCGTAATGCCCCTTACACATTACCCACCACACCCTAATGCCCCTTACACATTACGCACCACAGCCTAATACCCCTTACACATTACTCACCACACCGTAATGCCCCTTACACATTACACACCACACCCTAATGCCCCTTGCACATTACGCACCACAGCATAATGCACATTACGCACCACACCCTAATGCCCCTTACACATTACGCACCACACCGTAATGCCCCTTACACATTACGCACCACACCCTAATGCCCCTTACACATTACGCACCACACCCTAATGCCCCTTACACACCACACCGTAATGTCCCTTACACATTACACACCACACCAGTAATGCCCCTTACACATTACGCACCACACCCTAATGCACAATACACACCACACCCTAATGCCCCTTACACATTACGCACCACACCAGTAATGTCCCTTACACATTATGCACCACACCAGTAATGCCCCTTACACATTACGCACCACATCCTAATGCACATTACGCACCACACCCTAATGCCCCTTACACATTATGCACCACACCGTAATGCCCCTTACACATTACGCACCACACCATAATGCCCCTTACACACCACACCCTAATGCCCCTTACACATTACACACCACACCCTAATGCCCCTTACACATTACGCACCACACCCTAATGCCCCTTACACATTACACACCACACCGTAATGCCTTACACATTACGCACCACACCGTAATGCCCCTTAGACATTACGCACCACACCCTAATGCCCCTTACACACCACACTGTAATGCCCCTTACACATTACACACAACACCGTAATGCCCCTTACACATTACACACAACACCGTAATGCCCCTTACACACCACACCGTAATGGTCCTTACGCATTATGCACCACACCGTAATGCCCCTTACACATTATACACCACACCATAATGGTCGTTACACAATATCCCATGTACCATAATGCCCGTTATGACATTAAGTGCCCCTTATACCATATTGTGCCCTACACAATAGTACCCCTGACATTTTATGCGTGCGTGTTGGTGTATATAATTTAGGAGATATCTTGTCACAGTGACTATTGTATCTCATCCAGTACAATTGATCTGTGTTACATATTGCACAATGGTCCTACATTATACTGGAAAGATTAACCACTTAACGGATGATTTTTTTTCCCCAAAACATTGGCCCTCATTCCGAGTTGTTCGCTCGGTATTTTTCATCGCATCGCAGTGAGAATTCTCTTAGTGCGCATGCGTAATGTTCGCACTGCGCATGCGCCAAGTAACTTTACTATGAAGAAAGTAATTTTACTCACGGCTTTTTCATCGCTCCGGCGATCGCATTGTGATTGACAGGAAATGGGTGTTACTGGGCGGATGTATGGCGTTTTATGGGCGTGTGGCTGAAAACGCTACCGTTTCCGGAAAAAACGCAGGCGTGTCTGGAGAAACGGTGGGAGTGCTTGGCCGAACGCTGGGTGTGTTTCTGACGTCAGCCGGGACCGAAAAGCACTGAACTGATCGCACAGGCAGAGTAAGTCTGGAGTTACTCAGAAACTGCTAACTCGTTTTTGATCGCAAAAATGCGCATACATCGGTCGCACATTTAAGAAGTTTAGATTCACTCCCAGTAGGCGGCGGCTTAGCGTGTGTAACTCTGCTGAAATCGCCTTGCGAGCGAACAACTCGGAATGAGGGCCATTGCTCAGATATTTACTTTTTTTAATGAGTGAATTAGGTGTAGAACATGAATTTAACCCTATCCAAAATGATTTTAGTAAAAAAATATATATATTCAAAATATTTTTTTATTGGAACATCGGTAACATTGCGACCATCGCAACATTAGTTTTTAGAGCCGGCACAGCTGCCAAGTACACAAGGGGTGCTTGGGGGCGATGATTTACACTTACCGGCAGCTGTTATTGTCTGCAGCCACTGGGGGTGGGGGATCCTGACAAGCTGACCAATCAGCAATGATCGGCAGCACGGCAACACTGAGGGGAGGGTGCGGGGAGGAAGAGGGACCCAGCAGCAGCGGAGGGAAGTTTCCCTTCCCTGCTGCTGCAAACACTGTATATCTGACTGGCAGCTTCCTGTGCCACCAGGTCAGACAAGACGCTTGCTGGTGTCAGCGGCAAACGCATGGGGGGGTTTCCAGAACTGGGTGGAGCCAAGTACAGGGGTGGGGACTGAGGTGACCCAGTATATACTGGGTCCGTAAAACTAGTGTGTCTGTGTATATATATATATATATATATATATATACACACACACACCGTATATACACCTATGTATATATTTATATACATATACACATAGCATATTAAACATGCATATATATATATATATATATATATATATATATATATACACATACACATACAGTACACGTATATATATATATACGCATGTATATATATCATATGTGTGTGTGTTTATATGTATGTATGTATGTATATACATATTAATATATGTATGCACAAATTGCACATGGATATATATGTACTATAATTAAAATAAAGTAAACTTTTAATATTTAATATTGATATGGGAACTACTGTATATCCCTTAATTAATGAATTATTGACAAAACATGGACACAAACACTTGCATATGCTACCTATGATACGATAGTATACCTAATCTGTATAGATAATTTTATCATTACTATTATGTTCATGGTATCTAGATCTCTATATTGTCATTACTGCTGTATACCTCATCTGAATCTCTTTATGGGTATTTAACCCATATAATACATACATATATTATCAGATATATTTGGGACCAGATACTAGTCACATTTGTGAGTGTAGCGATTGGTTTGCGGCTTTCCATGGTGACGCTAGTTTGACCTATGAGAATGGTGTCCCTCCCCTAATTGGGCTGCTTTACAATATATATGAATGGAAGTCCGGTGACGTGACATATAATCATGTTACCGGACACTGACATGTTTCTCTAGCTACAGAGACTGCCGTGGAATTACGTCCGGCCGCATGATATATGAGGGCGGTCGAGTTGATCACATGACCGGACATTACACGCCGAACGGTCCTGTTGCTTGGTTACAACTTTTGTTTTCTTGTGGGTGGACACACCACATGATACATGCAAGGTAATACTATTGGCCAGATCTCCGGTCACATGATCGAGCTTTACAGATAAATAAGATAATTAAAAGGTTATTTTTAACACTCTTCCTCAATCGTTTTATATACTTTTCTTTGTGTATATATTTTGGGACCAATAAAGACTCTAGTACTTTATATTTGAATTTATTGGATGGCTTATATTTTAATCTATTAATCAACTGACCAGGTGTAATGAGTCAGGCCACTTAGATCAGGTATAAAAAGGACTCATACCAAGCCACTACGTACTTGCTCCTAAAGAAGCTGGAACATACAAACCAGCGAAACGCGTTGAGCCGTTCAGCCTGTTTTTGTTATCCACTACCCTGCTGGCATCTATTGGTCACTCCTTTGCAAAAGATTGTACTTTCCACTGCAGCATACACCCTCCTGGATTCGTCCAAATACCTCCAAGGACACACACTGTAATCTCTCCAGCTACCTATGAGGTGGACGATATCTGCATTTGGATCACTGGTAACAACCTCATGAGTGCTAATATATCGGATATATGCAAAACAACAGATTATTGATGGTCATATCCAGTGACATTGGTCCTACTTGAGTGCTCCCTAGCCAGCAATGTGGAATTTTAATTAACAGCATTGTAGATATAGGCCTTTATGTCACATATTTTATTATCATTTTATGGTCAATCTATTATGTGTTAGTAATAAATTTGTTGATTTTATACAAGCCTTCAGAATTTTTTACTTTATTTCCTTCTAATACATGAGCAGCCAGCGCTGGTAATCCTTCTTTTTGTCAGATTAGCTCAAAACCTACTCAGCGCTTGCGATCACTTCAGACTATTCAGTTCCGGATTTGACGTCACACACCCGCCCAGCGTTCGCCCAGCCACGCCTGCATTTTCCCTGGAACGCCTGCGTTTTTCCGAACACTCCCTGAAAACGGTCAGTTGCCACCCAGAAACATCCACTTCATGTCAATCACTCTGCGGCAACCAGTGCGACTGAAATGCATCGCTAGACCCTGTGCAAAACTGCATAGTTCATTGTGCCCATACGTCGCTCGTGCATATTGCGCCGCATGCGCAGAACTGGGGTTTTTTAGCCTGATCGCTGCACTGCGAACAAATGCAGCTAGCGATCAACTCAGAATGACCACCAATGGTCCAACATTATATGGAAAGAATAAGAGTTGTAACTCTTCCCTGAGGAAGTAATTAATACTTTGGGGATGAATAACATCCCGCGCTATATGTATAATCCAGTCCCGGAAACCACATAAATTATACGTGTCTGGAAGTACACTAGAAGTTTCCTTCCATATGTCAGTATTAGAGGGGGATTCTCCAGTTACTTACCAGCGCGTTTCGCCCTTACCTGGTTTCATCAGGTGCATGAGCTCAATGAAGGGGATCCTCTCATAAATGGGGGCTCTCCTGCAGATCTGCTCATCCGCGTCGTGCATGATCAGGTCAATGACCTCCTGCATCCAGGTGGTTCCTGAAATCCAGACGGGACACAACATTCACAGTTAAGAGGATTAATAAACCTGTAGTACTGAAATCCCTTCATTGCAAAATGCCGTTCTGCTTCCAAAAAACACATGGGGCTGATGCCAGAGAAAGATTTAAAGGACAATGACAGTAACTTTAGCAGCCTTACCTCACCTGGGAACAGTAAAGACTGGAATCTGATAGCGTTGTATAATGCCAGTACATGGATGAGGTCTTATATCATTTCTACATCTACCGCTTAAGTATAACTCATTGTTTATAATTTTATTTAACTCAGATGTCGCCTTCTATACACAACACTTTGGCAATTTGCCTCTATTCAACCTCAAATACTATGTATGTTACATCAATATGTTATTCTGCACCAGAGCCTTAGCTAAGTAATATCTACATGTTTGTTGTTCTAGATTGTAAGCTCCTATGGTTTTCATACCCATATCCTGCTTGCTCTGGAGCACAGGCTTCTATGGTTTTCACAACCTTAGACTTAAATGCGCGAGCAAGCTCCTATGGTTCTTATAACCATGGAATGCCAATCTAGAGTGTAAGCTTCTAGGGTTCTCATAGCCATAGACTGTTGATCTAGAGCAGGGGTGGGCAATAAGCTAACCTCCAGCTGCTGTTGAACTACACATCCCAGCAGTCCTTGCAAAAGTGTTCGCATAGGCAAAACTGGTACAGGGCATGCTGGGATGTGTAGTTCTATTTCAGATGGAAGGAGAGCTATTGCCCACCCCTGATCTGGAGTGTAAGCTTCTAGGGTTCTCATATACAGGACCTGTAAATATGTTGTCCTACAGACAGCCGTCACCCACCTGATTTGGGATAGGTGTCCAACAAAACATCTCCGTCTCTCGCCTGGAAGTTCCAGATTTGCTCCCAGTTCTCAGCAATGGGTTCAGCTATGGCCATTCCCTGGACGACAGCTAGCTTTCCCCGCATTGTAGCACCTGGGCAGCCGGTGTGTGAAGCTCGGTGGTGACAGTCTCTGACTGTGTGTCCTGCTGCCAGCTGGGGAGAGCTTATATCTGCTGGCATCATTCCCCAGGCACAGGGTGTGACTACATAGACAATATCAAGCCAATAAATGGCTTAATAAAATCCAGGCAGCACAAGAGACACAGAGCAAACACAGCAATGCACTAAGGGCCCGATTCAGTCATGTACGCTGAGCAGTATCAGCCGCAGCCTCAAATCTGTGCTGATACCGCAGGAGGCATCTTGTGCAAATTGCCGCCTCCGGCTGGCTCCTGTGATCCGCTGCTGCGACTGTAGACATCAACTTCGGATCATCTGCGTGTACATCGGTTGCTTGCATTGAACATCGGTCGCCTGAGTAACTCTCAGGTTATCGCATAGGAAAAAGAAAAATGCAGGTGCACACTCTTAGCACTGAGAATACGGATCGTCAAAGTGATATTGATAAACTCCTTCAATTACCGTTGAGTATAGGTGAAGTTCTTTGCATAACTTTCCTGCAATGCTGATAACATATTACAATGGACTCCATTGAAGGTAAGACATGGATAAATGTATATTGGGGGTAATTCCAAGTTGATCGCAGGAGGAAATTTGTTAGCAGTTGGGCAAAACCATGTGCACTGCAGGGGAGGCAGCTGTAACATGTGCAGAGAGAGTTATATTTGGGTGGGTTATTTTGTTTCTGTGCAGGGTAAATACTGGCTGCTTTATTTTTACACTGCAAATTAGATTGCAGATTGAACACACCACAAAATGGTCTATTGTCATTTGTTCTCATCCATTACCAGATTTTTGTTCTCACCAGACAGATTGGACAGATAAATCTCACCATGTGTACACACCTTAACTCTCTCTGCACGTTATATCTGCCTCCCCTGCAGTGCACATGGTTTTGCCCAACTGCTAACAAAATTTCTGCTGCGATCAACTTGGAATTACCCCCATAATGTGTTAGTATTAGGGATGTTAGGGACACATCCAATGAAGTCACCTGGACGCAGTGGAATGGGCACACATTTTTGGCCAAATTTGTGCTAAGAACTTCACTTATACTCCATGCTAATTGTAAGAGTTTACCAAAGTTATTTTGACTATCAGTATTGTTAGTGCTTAGAGTGTGCACCTGCGTTTTTCTTTTTCCTGTGTGGTACTAGAAGCCTCAGCATGATAGTACACCGCTTTGCCCAGCTGCATGCCGTCTCATCTCTCACCTCACCATCAGAGTTGTACGCAAACCGTTTTGTAAGCGACTCTAAATAGGAATAAGGGGAATTTAAACCTCATCACTGCTTCCAAATACGCTTTCTATATGGTCACATACCTTGTTAAGGGCACCAAGAGTGTGTTATACAATGGTCACCGGATTGTGACCATTGTATTACAGTGTCTAGCACAGGGGTTCTCAAACTCGGTCCTCGGGAGCCCACACAGTGCATGTTTTGCAGGTAGCCCAGCAGATGTGTATTAATTACTCACTGACACATTTTAAAAGGTCCACAGGTGGAGCTAATGATTTCACTTGCGATTCTGTGAGGAGACCTGCAAAACATGCACTGTGTGTGCCCCTGAGGACCGACTTTGAGAACCTCTGGTCTAGCACATGTGAGTGTATAGTCCAGTGATGGGGAACCTTGACACTGCAGCTGTTGCTGAACTACATATCACAGCATGCCCTGCAACCGTTTTAGTATAGCCAAGGAGCAAATCGGTAGCAGCAGGGGTTAAAGTGGGGGGGAACGAGGTGGAACTGAGTTCCACCACCTGTAACGGTAGGGGGAACTAGCTCCACCACCTCCATTGCACACTGTGTAAGTTGGACAGCATTCATCCCTTCCTTAGGTTCCAGTGGCTTCCTTTTCTGACACAGCGTATGTGAGGTCATGCTGTCAGCACTGCTGAAGTGAAGAAGGGCCATGAGAAGCAGGCTCTGTGCATCTTGAAGAAAAGATTAGAGGGGGCTGGAGGGACAAGAGAGGTGGAGAATCTGTTGGAGGGACACAGGTGGTGAGCTGCTGTAGTGACAGAGGCAGAGATGTGCATAAGGGGCACTACTGTGGGCATTATGTGTATAAACGGCATTGCTGTGGTCATTATGTGTAAGGGGCACTACTACTGTGGGAATTGTGTATAAGGGGCACTATTGTGGGCATTGTAAATAAGGGGCACTACTGTGTGGCATAACGTGTATAAAGGGAACCATTGTGTAGTGCAACGTGAATAAAGGGCACTACTGAGTGATGTAACCATAATAAGGGGCATTACTGTGGTGTAATATGAATCAGGGGCACCAAATGCGGTGTAATGTTAATTAGATTGTGCAACTGTGTGGTGTAATTTGAATTGGGGGTACTATTGTGTAACCACGCTGCTTCTTTGTGAGATCAATGTCCTTTCATAAAGCATGGTAACTAGGGCACTAATTTATATTTTGCAGGGGGGGGGGGCGCCGAAAACACTAGCACTGACCTTGGCTCTACTTAATGTGAGGGGAAGGAGGGTTGGTGGCGGGTAAGTGGCTGGCTAAATGAGTTCCACCACCTCTCCAGGACCACTTTAAGCCCTGGGTAGCAGGGCATGTTACTCCTCTGTGCCAGATATGAATACTTGGGGCGGGGGGCTCTCTTTCTGATCCTGGCTATGCCAGTCATGAAATCCTACCTCTTCTCCGGTGTCATATATCTAATGCCAACAAGATGCTGTATTGTAAGAAGATTATCAAACAGGGATAAGTGGACTCAGCGAAGTTATCTGAGGGATCAGGTGTCGGGCACAGTGAGAGTCCAACTTTATGATAAGGCTGTGTCAACTGGACAGGAGGTAGCGATGACCATCGAAAGCTGTACTATCGATGGCTGATGAGGTCTTACCATTGATAGAAACATTCAATGGTTTAGCCATTGACGGTCCGAATGCTGCGCATGCAAAGTCTTTGGTTATGAGGCGCCACCGATGTTTGCTCAATATCAGGCGTCGCCATTGGTAGACCATTGATAATAAGAATTTACTCACCGGTAATTCTATTTCTCGTAGTCCGTAGTGGATGCTGGGTACTCCGTAAGGACCATGGGGAATAGACGGGCTCCGCAGGAGACTGGGCACTCTAAAAGAAAGATTAGGTACTATCTGGTGTGCACTGGCTCCTCCCTCTATGCCCCTCCTCCAGACCTCAGTTAGGGAAACTGTGCCCGGAAGAGCTGACATTACAAGGAAAGGATTTGGAATCCAGGGTAAGACTCATACCAGCCACACCAATCACACCGTACAACTTGTGATACTATACCCAGTTAACAGTATGAACAACAAATGAGCCTCATTAACAGATGGCTCATAACAATAACCCTTTAGTTACGCAATAACTATATACATGTATTGCAGAGAGTCCGCACTTGGGACAGGCTCCCAGCATCCACTACGGACTACGAGAAATAGAATTACCGGTGAGTAAATTCTTATTTTCTCTGACGTCCTAGTGGATGCTGGGAACTCCGTAAGGACCATGGGGATTATACCAAAGCTCCCAAACGGGCGGGAGAGTGCGGATGACTCTGCAGCACAGAATGAGCAAACTCAAGGTCCTCCTCAGCCAGGGTATCAAACTTGTAGAATTTTGCAAAAGTGTTTGAACCCGACCAAGTAGCAGCTCGGCAAAGTTGTAAAGCCGAGACCCCTCGGGCAGCCGCACAAGAAGAGCCCACCTTCCTCGTGGAATGGGCTTTTACAAATTTAGGATGCAGCAGTCCAGCCGCAGAATGTGCAAGTTGAATCGTGCTACAGATCCAGCGAGCAATAGTCTGCTTTGAAGCAGGAGCACCCAGCTTGTTGGGTGCATACAGGATAAATAGCGAGTCAGTTATCCTGACTCCAGCTGTCCTGGAAACATCGATTTTTAGGGCCCGGACTACGTCCAGCAACTTGGAATCCTCCAAGTCCCGAGTAGCCGCAGGCACCACAATAGGTTGGTTCAAATGAAAAGCTGATACCACCTTTGGGAGAAATTGGGGACGAGTCCTCAATTCTGCCCTGTCCATATGGAAAATAAGATATGGGCTTTTACACGACAAAGCTGCCAATTCTGACACACGCCTGGCCGAAGCCAAGGCCAACAGCATGACCACTTTCCACGTGAGATATTTTAGTTCCACGGTTTTAAGTGGCTCAAACCAATGTGATTTTAGGAAATCCAACACAACATTGAGATCCCAAGGTGCCACTGGAGGCACAAAAGGGGGCTTAATATGCAGCACTCCCTTAACAAACGTCTGAACTTCAGGCAGTGAAGCCAGTTCTTTTTGAAAGAAAATAGACAGGGCCGAAATCTGGACTTTTATGGAACCCAATTTTAGGCCCATAGTCACTCCTGACTGTAGGAAGTGCAGAAATCGACCCAGCTGAAATTCCTCCGTTGGGGCCTTCCTGGCCTCACACCAAGCAACATATTTTCGCCATATGCAGTGATAATGTTTTGCTGTCTCATCCTTCCTAGCTTTTATTAACGTAGGAATGACTTCATCTGGAATGCCTTTTTCCTTTAGGATCCGGCGTTCAACCGCCATTCCATCAAACGCAGCCGCGGTAAGTCTTGGAACATACAGGGCCCCTGCTGTAGTAGGTCCTGTCTGAGCGGCAGAGGCCATGGGTCCTCTGAGATCATTTCCTGAAGTTCTGGGTACCAAGTACTTCTTGGCCAATCCGGAACAATGAGTATAGTTCTTACTCCCCTTTTTCTTATTATCCTCAGTACCTTGGGTATGAGAGGAAGAGGAGGGAACACATACACCGACTGGTACACCCACGGTGTCACTAGAGCGTCCACAGCTATCGCCTGAGGGTCCCTTGACCTGGCGCAATATCTTTTTAGCTTTTTGTTGAGGCGGGACGCCATCATGTCCACCTGAGGCCGTTCCCAGCGATTTACAATCAGCTTGAAGACTTCTGGATGAAGTCCCCACTCTCCCGGGTGGAGGTCGTGTCTGCTGAGGAAGTCTGCTTCCCAGTTGTCCACTCCCGGAATGAACACTGCTGACAGTGCTAGCACGTGATTCTCCGCCCATCGAAGAATCCTTGTGGCTTCTGCCATTGCCATCCTGCTTCTTGTGCCGCCCTGTCGATTTACATGGGCGACTGCCGTGATGTTGTCTGACTGAATCAGAACTGTCTGGTTTTGAAGCAGGGGTTCTGCTTGACTCCGGGCGTTGTAAATGGCCCTTAGTTCCAGAATATTTATGTGTAGGGAAGTTTCCTGACTCGACCATTGTCCTTGGAAGTTTCTTCCCTGGGTGACTGCCCCCCAACCTCGGAGGCTTGCATCCGTGGTCACCAGGACCCAGTCCTGTATGCCGAATCTGCGGCCTTCGAGCAGATGAGCACTCTGCAGCCACCACAGCAGAGACACCCTGGCCCTCGGGGAAAGGGTGATCAACCGATGCATCTGGAGATGCGATCCAGACCACTTGTCTAACAGATCCCACTGAAAGATCCTTGCATGGAACCTGCCGAAGTGAATTGCTTCGTAAGAAGCTACCTTCTTTCCCAGGACTCGCGTGCAGTGATGCACCGACACCTGCTTTGGTTTCAGGAGGTCCCTGACCAGAGATGATAATTCCTGGGCCTTCTCCTACGGGAGAAAGATATTCTTCTGTTCTGTGTCCAGAATCATGCCCAAGAACAGCAGACGCGTCGCAGGAATCAGCTGTGACTTTGGGATATTCAGAATCCAGCCGTGCTGATGCAGCACTTCCTGAGATAGTGCTACGCTGACTAGCAACTGCTCTTTGGACCTCGCCTTTATAAGGAGATCGTCCAAGTACGGGATTATTATGACTCCCTTCTTTCGGAGGAGCATCATCATTTCGGCCATTACCTTGGTAAATACCCGCGGTGCCGTGGACAGACCAAACGGCAACGTCTGGAATTGGTAATGACAGTCCTGTACCACAAACCTGAGGTACTCCTGGTGGGGTGGATAAATGGGGACATGCAGGTAAGCATCCTTGATGTCCAATGACACCATAAAATCCCCCTCTTCCAGGCTTGCAATAACCGCCCTGAGCGATTCCATCTTGAACTTGAACTTTTTTATATAAATGTTCAAGGATTTCAAATTTAGAATGGGTCTCACCGAACCGTCCGGTTTCGGTACCACAAACATTGTGGAATAGTAACCCAATCCCTGTTGAAGGAGGGGTACCTTGATTATCACCTGCTGAAGATACAGCTTGTGAATTGCCGCCAGTACTACCTCCCTTTCTCTGAGAGCAGCAGGCAAGGCTGATTTGAGGTAACGGCGAGGGGGAGTCGCCTCGAACTCCAGCTTGTATCCCTGTGATACTACTTGCAGAACCCAGGGATCCACCTGTGAGGGAACCCACTGGTCGCTGAAGTTCCGGAGACGCGCCCCCACCGCACCTGGCTCCGCCTGTGGAGCCCCAGCGTCATGCGGTGGACTTAGAGGAAGCGGGGGAAGATTTTTGATCCTGGGAACTGGCTGTCTGGTGCAGCTTTTTCCCTCTTCCCTTGCCTCTGGGCAGAAAGGAAGCGCCTTTGACCCGCTTGCCTTTCTGGGGCCGAAAGGACTGTACCTGATAATACGGTGCTTTCTTAGGCTGTGAGGGAACCTGAGGTAAAAATGTCAACTTCCCAGCTGTTGCTGTGGAAACGAGGTCCGAGAGACCATCCCCAAACAATTCCTCACCCTTGTAAGGCAAAACATCCATGTGCCTTTTAGAATCCGCATCACCTGTCCACTGCCGAGTCCATAATACTCTCTTGGCAGAAATGGACATTGCATTAATTCTAGATGCCAGCTGGCAAATATCCCTCTGTGCATCTCTCATATATAAGACGACGTCTTTAATATGCTCTATGGTTAGCAAAATCGTATCCCTGTCGAGGGTATCAATATTTTCTGACAGGGTATCTCGACCAAGCTGCTGCAGCACTACACATCCAAGCTGAAGCAATTGCAGGTCTCAGTATAGTACCTGAGTGTGTATATACAGACTTCAGGATAGCCTCCTGCTTTCTATCCGCAGGCTTCTTTAAGACGGCCGTATCCTGAGACGGTAGTGCCACCTTTTTTGACAAGCGTGTGAGTGCCTTATCCACCCTCGGGGATGTCTCCCAACGTAACCAGTCCTCTGGCGGGAAAGGGTACGCCATCAGTAACTTTTTAGAAACCACTAGTTTCTTATCGGGGGAAGCCCACGCTTCTTCACACACTTCATTCAACTCATCTGACGGGGGAAAAACCACTGGTTGCTTTTTCTCCCCAAACATAATACCCTTTTTTGTGGTACCTGGGTTAATGTCAGAAATGTGCAACACATTTTTCATTGCCGTAATCATGTAACGGATGGCCCTAGTGGAATGTACATTAGTCTCGTCCTCGACGACACTGGAGTCAGACTCCGTGTCGACATCTGTGTCTGCCATCTGAGGTAGCGGGCGTTTTTGAGCCCCTGATGGCCTTTGAGACGCCTGGGCAGGCACTGGCTGAGAAGCCGGCTGTCCCACAGCTGTTATGTCATCGAACCTTTTATGCAAGGAGTTGACACTGTCGTGTAAAACCTTCCACATATCCACCCATTCTGGTGTCGGCCCCGCAGGGGGTGACATCACACTTATCGGCACCTACTCTGCCTCCA
This sequence comes from Pseudophryne corroboree, assembly GCF_028390025.1. Classification (NCBI taxonomy): domain Eukaryota; kingdom Metazoa; phylum Chordata; class Amphibia; order Anura; family Myobatrachidae; genus Pseudophryne; species Pseudophryne corroboree. The sequence goes on from NC_086451.1 coordinate 14,821,791, forward strand.
CATAAGCCTCCTCATAAAACATGTCCACACAGCCGTACCGACACACCGCACACACAGGGAATGCTCTGACTGAGGACAGGACCCCACCAAGTCCTCTGGGGAGACAAAGAGAGAGAGTATGCCAGCACACACCACAGCGCTATATAATCAGGGATTTACACTAACACAAAGTGATTTTCCCTATAGCTGCTTTACATATACAGTTTACGCCTAAATTTAGTGCCCCCCTCTCTTTTTTACCCTTTGAGCCTGGAAACTGCAGGGGAGAGCCTGGGGAGCTGTGAAGAGGAAATGGCGCCAGTGTGCTGAGGGAGATAGCCTCGCCCCCTTCTCGGCGGACTTCTCCCGCTCTTATATTTATATTATGGCAGGGGATTTTTGCACATATATAGTTTTTTAGACTATATTATGTGCTGTTTGCCAATGTAAGGTACTCTAATTGCAGCCCAGGGCGTCCGCCCCCCCCCCCCTCCCAGCGCCCTGCACCCATCAGTGACCGGAGTATGTGGTGTGCATAGGGAGCAATGGCGCACAGCTGCAGTGCTGTGCGCTACCTTAATGAAGGCCGATTTTCCGGATGTTCTTCTTGCTTCTGGCTCTGCAAGGGGGACGGCGGCGCGGCTCCGGACGACCGAGGCTGGGCCTATGTTCGATCCCTCTGGAGCTAATGGTATCCAGTAGCCTTAGAAGCCCAAGCTAGCTGCAAGCAGGTAGGTTCGCTTCTCTCCCCTTAGTCCCTCGTAGCAGTGAGTCTGTTGCCAGCAGATCTCACTGAAAATAACAAATACTTTCTATACTAGAAGCTCAGGAGAGCCCCTAGTGTGCAACCAGCTCGGGCCAGGCACAGATTCTAACTGAGGTCTGGAGGAGGGGCATAGAGGGAGGAGCCAGTGCACACCAGATAGTACCTAATCTTTCTTTTCCTGCGGAGCCCGTCTATTCCCCATGGTCCTTACGGAGTACCCAGCATCCACTAGGTCGTCAGAGAAAATTGATGGCTACCCAAAACAGAACGAGATGAGCAATGCAACACTGTCCCCGGTGGCCATTGATGGAACTTCCTAGGTTCTAGATAAACAGTTTGGAGACCCAGCATCTTAGGGCAATTTTATATACAATGTTTGAGAGTCGCCAGCTGCATCCATCAAGTCAGCATTGCTAGTTGCAGCACTAGGAATCAGTGGATGACCGATGTGGGAAAGGGTGCGGACAGGAGGGCCGCCTTCCATACATCCGTGGGATTGCACAGAGCTTTTCATTTTTTGGAAAGAGGTTCCCAGCCCATTTATCATCACAAGACATTATGAACACAACTAAGGCCAGCATGGAACGGGTTCAGTATGATTTACAGGCGGCTGGGATGCCGTCCGTCAGTATACCGACAACGACATCCTGGCCGCCAGTTTGCCGGCAGTGAGGCGAGCGCAGAGTCCCCTTGCGGGCTCGCGGCAGGTTCTACTCCCGCTCTATGGCTGTCCCTCCTGGTTGGAGTATTGCAAAGTCCCAGCACCAGTAAATTAAGTGACAACACTAGAAGGCAGCCTGAAGACTGCGTCACACCATGCAGATCTCCTCCCTCTGCCCACACACAGACCACAGCAGAACTCAACCTTGTTCCAGATCAGGTTGTTTTTTTTTTAATCGGTTTAATTAAGGTTTTACAGCATACAGGAAGTGGAAGCTCGCCGTCACGATGCCTTACAATGTTGCGCCATTACCAACAGAACCAAAGAAACAACAGGTCGTAAATGTGTTTACAACACACAGGATTGTAACACTTAAAAATGAACCACACTAGATAAGAAGTATACAGCAAAGTGTTACTTGTGTGGGTCTTAAAGTGAAAGGAATATTGGGGGGGGGGGGGGGGGGAGCAGGACCGGTCTGGGTACATGCCCCACCTTGACCTATCACTGAACTACTTCAATTGGATCTGGCAGTGGTCCAGTCACTCACTGGTACAGTATTGGTCCTACAGGGCCTCCGAATATGGTAAAGGAGGGCCAGTGGCGAATTTTCCATTAGGCACGTGCCTAGGGGCGGCACTTGGATGCTTGTGCTGGTACTGTCAGCCCAAAGGTACCAGTAATTGCAAAATATTTCCACCGTATTGTACCGTATGCCATCTTGAATGGAGTGTAAAGGGGTAAGACATGCACACACTGCCCCTGCAAGATGTGCTACTTAGTACATTTGTATACATCATTTTTTTTTTTAAATGTAATTGTGGCTTTTTTATTATTATTCTATTAAATTGGCTATCATGAATTAAGGGCTTTTAACCAATCAATAAAATGAGGCAGACGGGGCAGCCATTACTATTGTGCCTAGAGGTACCCTCACCCCTAAATCTACCCGGGGAGGGCGACAGAGAGGGAGGAAAAAGGATCCTGGAGAGAGCTGGATGTTCCACTTCTGTGAATTGCTCATCCTGCCCACTATAACCTATTCCCTAGATGGCGGTCCCACCTGGTACTGCCAAGGGCAGGAAGAGCAACCCACTGAATTGCCTGTGCAGTGGGTACCTTGTTCACTTTATTTTGGTGTGACTTATTCCCATGCATTGCTTATTTGCCCATTGTACCCAATGTAGCGCGCCCAAGATGGCTGCCTCACCTGGTGCTCCCTGCAGAGTGAAACGTGCATGGTTCTGATGAACTTCTAAAGGCCCTCACTTAGTATTTTTCTCTCCCCCATTAGATCATCAGTTCCAAACATTGCCTACTCTCCCTGGTGTAATCTCATGTAGAGCACCTAAAATGTCAGCCTCATATGGACCCTTCATGGGTAGGATGAATAACCCTTGGAACGGACGACCCTAAATGGCTGCCTCACCCTTTGTATGATCTCCATGGTCTCTCTATTGCATACACACTCTTTATTATGTCCTTAGTTGCTGTGTTGTATTATGGGGGTTATTCAGAGTTGGTTGCCGATTTTGCAACCATAGCAAAATCTGCAACTACTAAAATCACGTTGGGGTCTGCGATCGCATTGCAAAAACCTCAAATAGAGGTTGACCCCTGCCTACGCAGCGCAGCTACGTATGCAGTGGAAACGCATGTGACGTCATAGGGCCACCCAGAAACTGGCTATGACATGCTTGAGTTTTCTGCTCTCCCTCCCTCCCCCCAGCGCCGGTCAATCACTATGCGATTGTATCCCGTAAGGATGCAAACGCACAGTGATCAATCGGTGATAGGTATATGTTGCGTGTGCGCAGACCCTTGGTCAACGGTCGTGCATGCGAACGCAGCGGCCCACTCTGACAAGGGCCTATGTTCGTACTATCTGTTAAGTCATACCTCCCACATGACTCTCTCCAGCAGGGGCAGGATGCTCTGCTTCCGGACTTCCCTCTTAATTTATGATTGCCATCACCTGTGCTGAACAGATTGATGGATAAGAAAGGTGTTTCAGCACAGGTGATGGTAATCATACAGTAAGAGAGAAGTCCAGGAGCAGAGCATTGTGTCCTCCTGGAGAGGTCATGTTGGGAGGTATGACATAGGTATGAGCACTGGGTCAGTATTAGGTTACAGCACAGGTGATGGTAATCATACAGTAAGAGGGAAGAGCAGGAGCAGAGCATTCTGCCCCTCCCGGCGAGGGTCATGTTAGGAGGTATGGTTAAGTGCCTTGAGTCTTATTGGAGAAGTGCCATATAAATAAAAAATATTATTAAACCCATATATAGCCAATATTTACTATAACTAGATTATATACCGCCCTCTAGTGGTAAATGATATTACATTTCACCTGACAGTGGTGAAGGCCGGCCAGAAAGACAAAAAATAACAAAAGGCCAACACTTAAATTCTTAGAAATATATTTTTGTGTGGTTAAGAGAAAAAACTGCACGTGTAAAAGTATAGGCACGATATAATAAATGAGGTGCAATGTTTCTAAGCATACATCGAATGTTTCCACCAATTGTCCAATATTCAGCCAGAAAGTTATGCTGGCCATACACTTGTGTGATGCCCCGCGACACGATATTGTGGGGCATCGCACCGGCAGTTCAGGTGTGATCAAATCGCACCTGAACTGCCAAAGTGGTTACCATGCGATAGATTGCATGGTAATCATGTGATGGGCACGTCACCGAGTGGGAGCGACCTCTGGCGGGTGCCCATCGCAGTGCGATATATCGCATGTGGGTTCAAAACCACATGCGATCGCACTGCTATGCGAGAAATATTATGTGCAGCACATATCTTGAGACGCGATATTCGACCGGCGTGCACGCGCATCGCGTTGAAAAGTACCTTAAATGTGCATACAATCCTTCGATTTCTCTCACAGATGTGGTCAAAATCGAAGGATAGTACCGATAATCTAACAAGTGTATGGGCACCATTACATTATGACTTTAATGCCATCGGATGCCAGTGACCTGCTATTTGCTGTTCTCATTTTAAAAACATTTTTTTTTTTCTTCTTGAAACAGTTGGATCCATTGCTAAAGGAAACACTGTTTCCAACCAATTAGCTCTCAGGCTAAATATCCTATATACCTCTCTAGAATTTATTTAAAACATATCCCGTTCCTCAGGGGCAGATCGGGATGGAAAACGAGCCCGGGACATTCCTGGAAGCAGCTCTAATGGGGGGGGGGGGGGGGGGGGTGGCCTGTGGAGGGGACGGATACTCTGCTCCTATGGTAAATATTGCTGTCAGACATCTATACTAGATCATCTCATGTAATATTTGCAGACTGTCACTACTGTGTAACATAGGAGTACCAGCCACCACTAACCGTCTCAGGTCAATAGAAATGTTATGGAAACTTCAGAACCAGGAAGGGGCGTCCATGTTATCGTATTGAAATAAGACTAAACATGAAGACCCCAGAGCGTGCTGTAAGGGGCTGGCGGCCCTGCTGGTAACCCAGAATAACCCCACAGCAACAAGTGGCTGATATTATTGCTGCTGCCTAGGATCAGGATAGGAAACAGATGGCGAGTGAGTGCAGGCAACGCAGCCAGCCGCTCACACTCATTTATGGGGCATTGGCAGGTCTAGTGGGCTCCGGAAGTTGTCTGCAAACGGCATTTGAAGCCTGTCACAATGTGACACAGTGCCAGTCTTAAAATAAATGTAGGTCTAGCATGCCTGGCAGGGAAAGGGTGTTTCTGCCTGGAATATATAAATGCCCAGTGCCACCTTATATATCTGTATCTAAACTAATGCCAGGCCTAAGCCAACCCTCAAGGGCACCCATGACAGTCTTCAGAAATAGAATGTGCATGGGCAGAGACAGACAGGGGAGCAAGAGGCTGAGCAGAGTGACGAGATATAGGGAGTAGAGAGCAAGAGACAGGGCACACGAGATGGGGTAGGAAATCCAGTGTGGGGCGTAAAACACAGCCACTGATGCACTTGGAACTAGCGGCGTTGCTGCCAGACACAGCATTGCATGAGCATGCAGCTCCTGCATTTCCCCGGCACTTTTCTCAGCCCTGATAGCACAATTGCCAGGTTCCCACTGGAATGCATGATGCGCTAGTTGTTTGCCCAGCTCTGACTGTCCCTGACTTGTCTCTTTATTCCAGCCCAGATCCTCATCAAGCACTCTGAAGTCTCTACCTGTGCGCGGTCGGCACTGAGCAGTAATAATGCTTTCAAAAATTGAAGCGTTGATTGATTAACCACCCCAGAATAAAAGTAAAAATAGGATTTTAATACCTACCGGTAAATCCTTTTCTCGTAGTTCATAAGGAGAGAACTAGTACGATGGGGTCAAAAGGACCGGTGCACTTTAACTCTTTTAAACTGGGTGTGCTGGCTCCTCCCCTCTATGCCCCCTCTCACAGGCAGTTATAGGTAAAAATGTGCCCAAAGGAGAAAGGACATATGTGAGAAGGAAGGAACAAGATAACAAAAATAAGATTTTACTCACCGGTAAATCTATTTCTCGTAGTCCGTAGTGGATGCTGGGAACTCCATAAGGACCATGGGGAATAGACGGGCTCCGCAGGAGACTGGGCACTCTAAAAGAAAGATTAGGTACTATCTGGTGTGCACTGACTCCTCCCTCTATGCCCCTCCTCCAGACCTCAGTTAGGGAAACTGTGCCCGGAAGAGCTGACATTACAAGGAAAGGATTTTTGGAATCCAGGATAAGACTCATACCAGCCACACCAATCACACCGTATAACTCGTGATACTATACCCAGTTAACAGTATGAAATATAACTGAGCCTCTCAACAGATGGCTCAACAATAACCCTTTAGTTAGGCAATAACTATATACAAGTATTGCAGACAATCCGCACTTGGGATGGGCGCCCAGCATCCACTACGGACTACGAGAAATAGATTTACCGGTGAGTAAAATCTTATTTTCTCTGACGTCCTAGTGGATGCTGGGAACTCCGTAAGGACCATGGGGATTATACCAAAGCTCCCAAACGGGCGGGAGAGTGCGGATGACTCTGCAGCACCGAATGAGAGAACTCAAGGTCCTCCTCAGCCAGGGTATCAAATTTGTAGAATTTTGCAAACGTGTTTGCCCCTGACCAAGTTGCAGCTCGGCAAAGTTGTAAAGCCGAGACCCCTCGGGCAGCCGCCCAAGATGAGCCCACCTTCCTTGTGGAATGGGCTTTTACTGATTTAGGATGCGGCAATCCAGCCGCAGAATGCGCCAGCTGAATTGTGCTACAAATCCAGCGAGCAATAGTCTGCTTAGAAGCAGGAGCACCTATTTTGTTGGGTGCATACAGGATAAAAAACGAGTCAGTTTTCCTGACTCCAGCCGTCCTGGAAATATAAATTTTTAAGGCCCTGACTACGTCCAGTAACTTGGAATCTTCCAAGTCCCTAGTAGCCGCAGGCACTACAATAGGTTGGTTCAAGTGAAAAGCTGATACCACCTTAGGGAGAAACTGGGGACGAGTCCTCAATTCTGCCCTATCCATATGGAAAATCAGATAAGGGCTTTTACATGACAAAGCCGCCAATTCTGACACACGCATGGCCGAAGCCAAGGCCAATAACATGACCACTTTCCACGTGAGATATTTCAGATCCACAGTTTTAAGTGGCTCAAACCAATGTGATTTCAGGAAACTCAACACCACGTTGAGATCCCACGGTGCCACAGGAGGCACAAAAGGGGGCTGAATATGTAGCACTCCCTTTACAAAAGTCTGAACTTCAGGCAGTGAAGCCAGTTCTTTCTGGAAGAAAATCGACAGAGCCGAAATCTGGACCTTAATGGAACCCAATTTTAGGCCCATAATCACTCCCGACTGTAGGAAGTGCAGAAAACGACCCAGCTGAAATTCCTCTGTTGGGGCCTTCCTGGCCTCACACCACGCAACATATTTTCGCCAAATACGGTGATAATGGTTTGCGGTTACTTCTTTCCTGGCTTTTATCAGCGTAGGAATGACTTCCTCCGGAATGCCCTTTTGCTTTAGGATCCGGAATTCAACCGCCATGCCGTCCAACGCAGCCGCGGTAAGTCTTGGAACAGACAGGGCCCCTGCTGTAGCAGATCCTGTCTGAGCGGTAGAGACCATGGGTCCTCTGATATTATTTCTGTAAGTTCTGGGTACCAAGCTCTTCTTGGCCCATCCGGAACCACGAGTATCGTTCTTACTCCTCGTTTTCTTATTATTCTCAGTACCTTTGGTATGAGAGGCAGAGGAGGGAATACATAAACCGACTGGTACACCCACGGTGTCACTAGAGCGTCCACAGCTATTGCCTGAGGGTCCCTTGACCTGGCGCAATATCTAGTTTTTTGTTTAGGCGGGACGCCATCATGTCCACCTGTGGCCTTTCCCAACGGTTTACCAACAGTTGGAAGACTTCTGGATGAAGTCCCCACTCTCCCGGGTGTCGGTCGTGTCTGCTGAGGAAGTCTGCTTCCCAGTTGTCCACTCCCGGAATGAACACTGCTGACAGTGCTAAGACGTGATTTTCCGCCCATCGGAGAATCCTTGTGGCTTCTGCCATCGCCATCCTGCTTCTTGTGCCGCCCTGACGGTTTACATGGGCGACTGCCGTGATGTTGTCTGATTGGATCAGTACCGGCTGGTTTTGAAGCAGAGGCCTTGCCAGACTTAGGGCATTGTAAATGGCCCTCAGTTCCAGAACATTTATGTGTAGGGACGACTCCTGACTTGACCAAAGTCCTTGGAAATTTCTTCACTGTGTGACTGCCCCCCAGCCTCGAAGGCTGGCATCCGTGGTTACCAGGACCCAGTCCTGTATGCCGAATCTGCGGCCCTCTTGAAGATGAGCACTCTGCAGCCACCACAGTAGAGATACCCTGGTCCTTGGAGACAGGGTTATCAGCCGATGCATCTGAAGATGCGATCCCGACCACTTGTCCAAGAGGTCCCACTAAAAGGTTCTTGTATGGAACCTGCCGAATGGAATTTTGCTTCGTAAGAAGCTACCATTTTTCCCAGGACTCGTGTGCAGTGACGCACCGATACCTGTTTTGGTTTCAGGAGGTCTCTGACTAGAGATGACAGCTCCTTGGCTTTCTCCTGCAGGAGAAACACTTTTTTCTGTTCTGTGTCCAGAACCATCCCCAGGAACAGTAGGCGTGTGGTAGGAACCAGCTGTGACTTTGGAATGTATAGAATTCATCCGTGCTGTTGTAGCACTTCCCGAGATAGTGCTACTCCGACCAACAACTGCTCCTTGGACCTCGCCTTTATAAGGAGAACGTCCAAGTACGGGATAATTAAAACTCCCTTTTTTCGAAGGAGTATCATCATTTCTGCCATTACCTTGGTAAAGACCCTCGGTGCCGTGGACAGTCCAAACGGCAGTGTTTGGAATTGGTAATGGCAATCCTGTACCACAAATCTGAGGTACTCCTGGTGAGGATGGTAAAATAAGAATTTACTTACCGATAATTCTATTTCTCATAGTCCGTAGTGGATGCTGGGGACTCCGTAAGGACCATGGGGAATAGCGGCTCCGCAGGAGACTGGGCACATCTAAAGAAAGCTTTAGGACTATCTGGTGTGCACTGGCTCCTCCCCCTATGACCCTCCTCCAAGCCTCAGTTAGGATACTGTGCCCGGACGAGCGTACACAATAAGGAAGGATTTTGAATCCCGGGTAAGACTCATACCAGCCACACCAATCACACCATATAACCTGTGATCTGAACCCAGTTAACAGCATGATAACAGAGGAGCCTCTGAAAGATGGCTCACAACAATAATAACCCGATTTTTGTAACAATAACTATGTACAAGTATTGCAGACAATCCGCACTTGGGATGGGCGCCCAGCATCCACTACGGACTATGAGAAATAGAATTATCGGTAAGTAAATTCTTATTTTCTCTAACGTCCTAAGTGGATGCTGGGGACTCCGTAAGGACCATGGGGATTATACCAAAGCTCCCAAACGGGCGGGAGAGTGCGGATGACTCTGCAGCACCAAATGAGAGAACTCCAGGTCCTCCTCAGCCAGGATATCAATTTTGTAGAATTTTACAAACGTATTTGCTCCTGACCAAGTAGCTGCTCGGCAAAGTTGTAAAGCCGAGACCCCTCGGGCAGCCGCCCAAGATGAGCCCACCTTCCTTGTGGAGTGGGCATTTACAGATTTTTGGCTGTGGCAGGCCTGCCACAGAATGTGCAAGCTGAATTGTACTACAAATCCAACGAGCAATAGTCTGCTTAGAAGCAGGAGCACCCAGCTTGTTGGGTGCATACAGGATAAACAGCGAGTCAGATTTCCTGACTCCAGCCGTCCTGGAAACATATATTTTCAGGGCACTGACAACGTCTAGCAACTTGGAGGCCTCCAAGTCCCTAGTAGCCGCAGGCACCACAAATAGGTTGGTTCAGGTGAAACGCTGAAACCACCTTGGGGAGAAACTGAGGACGAGTCCTCAATTCCGCCCTGTCCGAATGGAAAATCAGATAAGGGCTTTTTCAGGATAAAGCCGCCAATTCTGACACGCGCCTGGCCCAGGCCAGGGCCAACAGCATGACCACTTTTCATGTGAGATATTTTAACTCCACAGATTTAAGTGGTTCAAACCAATGTGACTTTTGGAACCCAAAACTACATTGAGATCCCAAAGTGCCACTGGAGGCACAAAAGGAGGCTGTATATGCAGTACCCCTTTTACAAACGTCTGAACTTCAGGGACTGAAGCTAGTTCTTTTTGGAAGAAAATTGACAGGGCCGAAATTTGAACCTTAATGGACCCCAATTTCAGGCCCATAGACACTCCTGTTTGCAGGAAATGTAGGAATCGACCCAGTTGAATTTCCTCCGTCGGGCCTTACTGGCCTCGCACCACGCAACATATTTTCGCCAATTGCGGTGATAATGTTTTTGCGGTTACATCCTTCCTGGCTTTGATCAGGATAGGGATGACTTCATCCGGAATGCCTTTTTTCCTTCAGGATCCGGCGTTCAACCGCCATGCCGTCAAACGCAGCCGCGGTAAGTCTTGGAACAGACAGGGTCCTTGCTGGAGCAGGTCCCTTCTTAGAGGTAGAGGCCACGGATCCTCCGTGAGCATCTCTTGAAGTTCCGGTTACCAAGTCCTTCTTGGCCAATCCGGAACCACGAATATAGTGCTTACTCCTCTCCATCTTATCAATCTCAGTACCTTGGGTATGAGAGGCAGAGGAGGGAACACATACCCTGACTGGTACACCCACGGTGTTACCAGAGCGTCTACAGCTTATTGCCTGAGGGTCCCTGGACCTGGCGCAATACCTGTCGAGTTTTTAATCATGTGGAAGACTTCTGGGTGAAGTCCCCACTCTCCCGGGTGGAGGTCGTGCTGAGGAAGTCTGCTTCCCAGTTGTCCACTCCCGGAATGAATACTGCTGACAGTGCTATCACATGATTTTCCGCCCAGCGAAGAATCCTTGCAGCTTCTGCCATTGCCCTCCTGCTTCTTGTGCCACCCTGTCTGTTTACGTGGGTGACTGCCGTGATGTTGTCCGACTGGATCAACACCGGCTGACCTTGAAGCAGAGGTCTTGCTAAGCTTAGAGCATTGTAAATGTCCCTTAGCTTCAGGATATTTATGTGAAGTGATGTCTCCAGGCTTGACCATAAGCCCTGGATATTCCTTCCCTGTGTGACTTCTCCCCAGCCTCGCAGGCTGGCATCCGTGGTCACCAGGACCCAGTCCTGAATGCCTAATCTGCGGCCCTCTAGAAGATGAGCACTCTGCAACCACCACAGGAGGGACAGCCTTGTCCTTGGTGACAGGGTTATCCGCTGATGCATCTGAAGATGCGACCCGGACCATTTGTCCAGCAGGTCCCACTGGAAAGTTCTAGCGTGGAATCTGCCGAATGGGATTGCTTCGTAGGAAGCCACCATTTTACCCAGAACCCTTGTGCATTGATGCACTGAGACTTGGCTCGGTTTTAGGAGGTTCCTGACTAGCTCGGATAACTCCCTGGCTTTCTCCTCCGGAAGAAACACCTTTTTCTGGACTGTGTCCAGGATCATCCTTAGGAACAGAAGACACGTCGTCGGAACCAGGTGCGATTTTGGAATATTGAGAATCCA